>NW_027202305.1:3152500-3752500 GCF_024711535.1 Dipodomys merriami | reverse complement strand
AATTCATTTTAATATCTTTTTTTTTTTAATCACTATGTGGGTCACAGAGTTAAAGAATTTCAGAGCTGGAAGATATTAGTAGTTATTTGTTTCAGTTTGCCTGGTTTGTAAACAAGGCAACTAAAGTCAGATGAGGTTAGAGCGTCACAAGGGTTTGTTACAGGTTGAACTTGAACGTGGCCTGCAGTCAAGTTTCTGTGGCCTGGGAGGGAGGGAGGGAGGGAGCGTATCCTCGCTGGCAGAGTGGAGTGTTGGCCCTTCGGTTGTACAAAGGCCTCTGTATTTCTCACCCCCTCCTTTTGTAATATGTCTACTCAGCCTTACTAGGTCTGTGTACTACAGAGGTCAGGTTCTCAGGCCATAGGGGAGCACTGGGGGTGTAGGGAAGCGAGTGTATTCTGAATTGCTTCCCTGTGCCGGGTCTCCTGGAGAAACCCGATGAGTTTCCATTCCTCTGTTTTCTGAGACAAAATACACTTGTCAGTTAAGTTGAGGTGGCTGGGGTGAGGGTGGACATTTGCTGGTAGGAGGTTGCAAGGGTGAGAGAAGGCAGGAGAATAAAGGAGCCGAAGGACCAAGGATGGAGAAAACACCAGGAGAAGATCCCGTGGAAAGGCAATGCTCAGGATGACCAGAGGCCAGAGCAGCAGCGGGCAGAGCTGGCACCAGGAAACTCCTTTACTTTGTACAATTCCCAGGGGCTAATAAAAATGATTTTCCCCAAATAGAGGCCCAGGCACCACACCTGTTTCTGTTCAAAGGCAAAGGTGAGGCCAGAACTTGGCCCTGACGTTCTGTTTGCAAGCGATTTTGCAAATGGGTTTGAAAAGAGGAGGGAGAGGAGAGAGTCTTACAAAAGTGCTCCCAAAGATGTCCCACAATCCCTGTGGGGGAGGGGGCAGTGTGTGTGTGGCGGGGGGGGGGGGGAGGGGGGGAGGGTTCCATTTGCACGGTTGCTAGAGAAGGAGAGCGGAGGACTCTCACGGCCAAACCAGACAGCCCTCCCTCCCCTTTGCAGGTGGGGTCACCTCCCAAGACATGAGTCCAGCAAGCATCCAGGGGGCTCAGTCCACGGCTGTGCTTCCATCCTCCTGTGGAAATCTCTCCCCAAATTACCCCCAAACCACAACAAAACAACCAACGCTGTAGTCAACCCAGCCAGAGCCCAGGGCAGCTCAGATGCTCCTCTTTTCTCTGGAGAGAAGCCTGGCTGCTGGTAAACAGAGGCACAGGCAGCACTGCCCCGCCCCTCGCTCTGGAGGGAGCTGGATGGACCGATGGACGGATGGACGGCAGGCGTCTGGGCAGGAAGCTCTCGCTCTGCCACTGCTGGGCCGCCATTGAACTTGGACGTGTTGGGGCCGTCCAGACAGCAAGGATCCTTGGGAGCTGCACCCAGCAGCGTCCTTGGGACCCTGCCAGGCCCGGCGCAGTCTGCCGCACGCAGGAGATATTGAACATTCTGAGTCTTGAAGGGGAAACTTGGAAGACTTCCAAGAAGACACTCATTACATCTGCCGAGAGCTGTGGGTGGGGGTGGGCTCTGCCAGAGTAACCCTTGCAGGACCATGATCGCAGGTGCGGAGAGGGAACAAACGTGCCCTTCACTTCCAGGTGAATTTTGATCCGTTATTGCTTTTCTTTATGAGTTGGCGAGGTGGGCAGGGAACGCTGGCTTAAGGCAAGTTGCTAGGTTTATGCCTTGTGAATCTCCTTTAACCCTGAATCCAGCAGATAGGCCCCATGAATGGCAAAGAAACAATAAGAACAGGAACTCCCATCTCCTGGGGGAGGAAACAGAATACTTAAGTTAATGCCTGTTACGCCCAAGGCCCTGGATTCCATCACACACACACACACACACACACACACACACACACACACACACACACACACACACACACACACACACACACACACACACACACACACACACACACACACACACACACACACACACACACACACACACACACACACACACACACACACACCCCGTTACATTAACCTCACTGGAAAGCACTCTATGCCTTCTTCATGCAGACCCTCGATCCTGTGGGAGACAGTTCTCATATAGAGAGTGGAATGGCCGGTGACAGGCACTAGAGGTCATTACGCAATCCAGTGCCACCTGAAGGGATGGCAAGGGCCCAGAGGAAGAGCTAGCCCCACACTGCCAGGGAGGGTGAGAGGGACTCTCCCAGTGGCGTGAGGAGCCCCGGGCTGTCCTCGGGGTGTTCGGCCACCTGCTTCTTCCTCTTCTTCCTTTCCCTCACCAGGAAATGGGGACCCATTGCTTTCCCCTTTCTCCATCTCCAGCCTCTGCTCTTGACCTGGTGCTGCTTCATTCCTGGGTCTCTCCCCATCATCTGATTCCTTATCATCAGGCCCATTCAAGGCACTCAGGTGTGCTAGGGGATAGTAAGGCAAACTTCATGAAGGCCGAGAGGGAATGCAGATTCCAAACTCTTATGTGGAATGGGAAGGTGATTAAGAGGCTGGTGCTGTAGCTCAGTGGTAGAGCACTTACCTAGCAGGCATAAGGCCCTGGGTTTGAGTCCCAGCATACTATAAGAAAACAATAATCCTTGTTTAAAGGCACAAGAGAGATGAAAGATTCAAAAGAGAGAGAAAATACAAAGAAACATTGCCTTCCCAATGGGCTTTCCTCTGTCTTGGATACCACTAGGTCAATATAGACACACCTGCCATATGTGTGTGAACAGCTATTACCCCTCCACGCACATACACACAGACCCCAGTACAATCATAAAATGTGTTATTAACGTGAGATGTGAAGTCCTCCCTTCCATGTTAACCAGGCTTCTTGCCTTAACTTGGCCTCATATTTGTGAGCATCAGGCTTCAAGTGGCTTGACAACTATGGGTTTCGATTTTACTCAACTCCTGCCTTGTTCGCAGTCTGATGTTTTTGAAGACCTCCTTCTTCAATTGCCTTACGCCACAGGGCTACCCCCTCGGCCATGTGCAAAGAGATGCATTTCACCACTTAACTGAGGGAGAGTAATAAACTAATGTATAATAAATAGCAAGGAATTTTGATGATCTGTGCCCTTGAGGAAGATGAACAGCCTATAAAAACAATTATGACATGATACACACTTGCATTATTTACAAGGCAGATGCATGCGTTGCTGTAAGAGCTGGTGGGGGTTTGTAGATGGTTCTGGTTTTGGTTTGGTCTTGAGTGTGGTTATTCCTCTGGTGGAAAGCTTGGTTCCTAATGTGGCAGTACGAAAAGGTAGGAGAACCTTTAAGAGGTAAGAGAACCTTTAAGAGGTTTGGCCTGTAGCCAGGTAATTAAGCCAATTGAGACCATGGCCCTCCAAGAGGAATAACGCTGGTCTTCAAGAGTTGCTGAGTAAGCGGGTTGTTATAGAAAGAGCGTGTTGGAGTCTCTCCCTGCTCTCCGGCTTCCTGTCTTGCCTGGTGACTTCTCCTTCCCTCCAGCATTATTGCTTTTATGACCCTGTCCACCATGAGGCCAGAGCTAA
The DNA here is from genome assembly GCF_024711535.1 of Dipodomys merriami. Classification (NCBI taxonomy): domain Eukaryota; kingdom Metazoa; phylum Chordata; class Mammalia; order Rodentia; family Heteromyidae; genus Dipodomys; species Dipodomys merriami. The sequence goes on along the minus strand of NW_027202305.1, from coordinate 3,748,985 downwards.
GCCCAAGCCGATGCCTCGCTCCTGAATCTCCAAAACTGTGAGTCACATAAGCCTCTTTACTTCATATATCATCCAAGCTCAGGGACTTTGTTACAGCCATGGTGAACTGACTAATTCACCTTCAGAAACCCAGGTAGTTCCAAGGATACACCTCACATGAAGCCTGAATGTCGGAGTTGTTGACTGGGAGATGTCTGGGAAACACTGGAGGTGGGAAGACACGTCTGATTCTATGGATTTCCCGTTCCATAAATCCCAAGCGAGGTGTTTTTTCTTTCAGCCGACCGGGGAGTCCCAGGCAACCTCAGTGTGACGGTTATGCTTGTGGGAAAGCCGCTGCTGTTTTCCCGTGTGCCTGTGTGCTTCTCCTTTACCTTTGGACAGTGTCAGCCCGGGGGCTAGCTCCCCTGTCTCCTGCCACGGATGGGAACACCAGGAGGGCAGGGGTCGTACCATTGCATCTCCTCACCTCCAGATTTGTTGTTTTTTGTCTTGAATGGCGGTGCCTTGCAGGAGAGGAAGCACAGTATGCACTGACATCTGTGAGTGGAGAGTTCACATCAGCTGCGTTGCATTACATAGCTCTTTCCCCCCCCCCCCTTTTCCTTTTTTTTCTTTTTGGTGGTTGTCTGAATGTCTCAAAGCCTGCAAAGTCGTTTCTGACACCGTCTCCCAGCTCAAGGGAGACAGTGAATAAAAATAATGGAGACCTTGAGGCATCAGGAAAAGGGGGTATGAATTCCTCAGGTTTGCTGGGAGGGGACGGGGTGCAGGGAGCGCGGCTGCAGCCAGGCTTCTTGGGAGTATTTATATATTCCAGGCCTCTCTGTAAATCTGCATTCCATAAATCCCACAGCCTTTCTTTGGTTTCCGTGCAGGAGGAGGTTGAACAAGATATATATACTTTTTTTTTAAACTAGCAAATGGCTTTTTTATCGATCTACCTCTGTAGGTCTGTCTACATGCAGGCTGCAGGAATCTGGTTCCCATTCTCCTCCCCCACTCCCTCTGTCTCTCTCCCCCCATGTCTGTTTCCTCTGTCTCTTTTCCTCTCGCTCTTTGTGCCTCTCTGGGTGTCCCTCTGCCTCCCCCCCCCTTCTCCTTCCCAAATGCTCCCCCCTCCCTTCAGTGGAGAGAATCTGTTTCCTGTTTTCTTTCCTCCACCTCGGTCTTCCTGTGGATTTATCTCAGCTCGGGGTTTGTTCATAAACCACCAGCTTCTCCAGAGTCGTGTGTCGGGCTGCTGCGGTTGGGATTTTATGGCGCTAATCAGATGTTGCTGTCTGGTTCCTCACTCGGCACCCTCCCACCTCCCTGCGGGTCCTCTTCCCCATCCACGCCCTCACCTTCATGGTGCCTAGGCCTATTAAATGTGGTCCAGTCTAATTTCTGGCATCCAATAAATCTAAATTTTCAAGCTTGGGAAGCCTGGCTCACCTACTGGCACCCAGATAAATGAGTCCACAGCGTGGAAGCTACGCTGGTCATTATTCAAGACTCTTAAAACTTAACACAGGCCTGCCAGCCTGCCTGAGGAAATCAAGCCATCCCCCTTCCGTCCCCCCACCCAACGCCTTCTCCTTTCTTCCTCTGGAAAAGTAAATGCTCCCCCCTTCCCACCTAGGGACCTAAGCCTTCATCTTCCCCCATGGGAGACCCACAGCCACCCCAGTGGCTGCTAGATATAACTTAATACCAGCACACATGGTGGGTGCAGTGCTAAGCTGCAGGCCGGAGTGAGGCAGCCCACAGAGTATCTTGGTGGCTGCTCAAGGCTCATTGTTCCCAACTAGCACAGCCCAGGGGAACTCTCTCCCCAGCCAGCCCCTGGTTTTAAGGGGGTACTGCTGCAACACTCGAAATTTAGCTTTTCCATCTGACTGACAACCCCCAGAACTGTCTGGGGAATTCACTGGTTAGCTTCCCAGAAAACCTGGTGGCAGGTGGGTTAAAAGCCAGGTTTGCTGGGAGGACCCAGAGAGGGGGCAAAACGGGGGCACAGGGAACCAGCCCTTGAGAAGCTATGTTTACTTATTTGTTATTTTGACTTGAGACATGATCCCTGATCGCTTTGCCAGACTTCTACGTCTGCAGTTCTGTAATTCTGCAAGACTAATTACGGGGAACCTTTCTAAGCCAGGGACAGCGCCCCCTCTGGCTCCAGGGCTGTCACTGCAGCTCCGCCAGGCTGACCCTATCTCTTCCTTCCAGGTCTTTGCTCCTGCTTGATCCACAGCTCTGGTTCTTCCCTCAGTTTCAAAATAAGATGGTGGTTCTCTGACAGTTCGCGTGTCTGTGTTTCTTCGCCTTCCGCAGTGTGGTTTGTCTCAGTGGAAGGATTTCAGTTCTTAGGGTAACTTGGTTGTCTTCTGGCAATGTTCTTGGCCGCCATGTTGGTTCTGCCATCCTGGCCTGCAGACCAGACTCCTTGGCTCTCAGCTGCAAGTCTGGGGCTTCGAACTCAGAGGGTGGATTTAAATCCTGAATTCTCCAGGGATTTTTTCCCCCTCCAGGAAGTCCTAATGTCATGTGGCTATGACTCCTAGCAATGCTGATGCCCTCTGTCCTTCTCTGTCTCACTCACCTTTTGCGTTCAAGCTGTGGGTCTGCCCTCCGGAGCTTGGGCTTGCTCTGTGTGGGGCATAGGTAAAGCTCTTCTCATTTATACTCGCTCATGCCAAGCTTACTGAGATACATGAATGACTTACCCAAAGAAGATCTGAATTTATAGTAGGAGAGATTTTGCAGTAAACCCAAAGTTAAGATCAAATGGTTAAAAAAAAAAGTTTCAAAGCTGGGAAACAGTGACTCCTGACTGTAATCCTAGCTACTCAGGAGGCTGAGATCTGAGGATCATGGTTCAAAGCCAGCCCAGGCAGGTAAGTTCCCAAGTTTCTTATCTCCAATTAACCACCAAAAAAACTAGAAGTGGGGCTGTGGCTCAAGGGGTAGAGCATTAACCTTGATCTGAAGAGCTGAGGGACAGCGCCCAGGCCCAGAGTTCAAGCCCCACGACCAACAAAAACAAAACAAAACAAAATCTTCAAGATGGCATGTTGCCCACCCTGGATGGCTGGGTATTGTGTTTAAAGAAGACAAATTGGGTGTGTGGATGATTGAAGGGTACTTTTCATTAGAGGCGGGACTCCAGGGCACTTTGATTTGGAAGAGGTGGCTTAAAATGAAGCCCTCTAGAAAGAGTTCTTCACCTATTGAGCCGTTTGGAGTCAATGCACAGAACGGATGCAAAAGTGCTTTCTATCAAGTCTGTTTACATTTACAGGATGGAAGCACTCAGGGCAGAAACAGACAGCTTACTAAATGGGGCAACGAGGCCATCTATTGAAGGAGCTGTTGACACAGGCGTTGGAGAGATGGGGGAACTGGCCAGGGGTACTGCGGTAACTAGGAGGTGAGCCAAGGGTGGGGATGATCATTGCCAAGGCCTGAAGAAGCAAGGGGAAGGGGCTGTTCCTACTGGTGGGAAGAGAATTCAGCTGTGGAAGAAGGCTGTCAGAGGTAGCCATCTTCATAATCCAGCACACCACACACACACACACACACACACACACACACACACACACACACACACACACAGAGCAGAGGTGGCTTGGTGGAGGGAAACTATTGGTGAAGGAGAGGCTGTCCATGTTTGACCTCTCTCATGATGAGAATGAATTCCTTTTATTAATTGATTTACTCTCAAGGGCTTTGCTGGATGGTTCTGGGAATAAGGACTCTGCTCTTTGTTGTTCCTTTCTTCATAAGAGGACCATGCTGGTCTTTTAAGAATTAATTTTAGATGGCATGAGTCCACTTGTGTGAAGTTAGCAAGGAGCCAAGCCGGGGTAGGATGGTAGACGGTGTCTATTGGCTGCCCTTTAGGAAGCAATAGGTGTCCTGAGCGCTCTTGTGCTTGCAAGGATGTCTACATTGGTCCAATTCTGTTGAGCCACACACTTAAATTTTATCTATTTCATTACATGTCAACGACACTGCTAGACAAGAACGGTGAAGTTGTGTCTTTGGAAGTGCAGTGTTTGCATGCCCCATTTTTACAAGTGTATACACTCTATGTGATTTTTTGTACATGCCAGATTTGTCTTGTCCTGTCTTTCCTCTCTGAGCTCGTGGCTGGCATTTGGTTTTTCAGGGGGAAAATGCTTGGGGAGGGGTATAGAATTGTCTCAGTGAAATCTACAGACAATTACCCTCCATTGAAAATAAATATAATAAGACTATGAAAGTCTAATTTTTGCAACTTGAGAGGGGTTTACTGCAGCTATTCACTTCTAATCACCCTCTCCTAACAAATGAATAGAATAGCTAATGTGGTTAGCCTAATTCACTATTCATCAAGAATATTAAATGAAAGAATATTTTGCTCTCACCAGTCACGCATCTTGAGTATTTACCTGATATTAAAATCAGACAAGTGTTAGATTCTCTCTACTCCTGGGCTATAGCTCGTCGATAATTACAGTGTTTAATTAGCCCCACACAACACTTGGCTCTCCGGTGTGGCTGATGATTATAGGATCTGGACAAGGCAAAGGCTGTAAGAGAAAGGGGCCTTTTGCTGGATGCCCGTGGAAGTGTCCGCAGGGGCCGTGGACAGCACAGGGAGATGATGTGTTTCCACTAGAGAAGGGAAGAAGTTGCTTTTCATCAAGCTTTTCGAAGTGCCTTGTTCTCAAACACAACGAGTGAGCAGTGTAAGGTCTGCTCCTGGATGGCGAGCAGACTCCACCCTCCTCGCAGCAAAGTCTCCACCCAGTACCTGCGTTCCCTAGGCAACTGGGACACCTGGAAGAGGTCACATCTGCATCCGCTGAGGTCACATCTGAATTTGATGTGGCCACACCTTTCTCCACCCATACCCTAGATAAGGCCTAGCCCAGGCCCAGACGCCCTCTCTCTGCTTTTTTCTAGCTCTTTCTCAGCTCTTTCCTTCTCTTCTCTTTCCCAGTTCTCTTCTCTTTCCTAGCTATCTCTTTCCCACCTTTCCCAGATGTTCTCTTTTCTAGCTCTTTTCTCTTTTTTCTAGCTCTTTTCTCTCTCTTTCCCAGCTCTCCAGCTCTCTTTCCCAGGCCTTTCCCCACCACGTGGAGGACCAAGATGGCCTGGTGCCAGCCGGAACGATGAATAAACCTACCCCTTACCTGAATACCACGTGCATGCTGTTGTTCTTACTCGGCTACCTCTTTTTAAAAATCTAACAAGCATGAAATAGAAGATGGTTGAGAGCTGAATCTATGTATAAAGTAGACTTTTCTCCCTTGTCCCTTCTTCACCGATTCTCACATTTGACCAGAGCCTGGGGTACTTGTGGGGAGCTGGGATAGGTGACCAGGACCTCAAACTTTTGAGGTGACTTCTTAGCTCCAAATACAATGAAAACAACTTGCTGGCTGCATGCCTATTTTCTGATTAAATAGGATAATGCTATAGCTGCAAGGTAAAAGCCAAGATAATCTTGCAGCTCTTTTTGTTTGCTTGTTTGCTCTGCTTGCACTAGGGCTTACACTTGGGGCCTCTTGCTCTCACTCACCTTTTCTTCCCTCCACTCACAGCTGTTGCTCTACCACGCTTCCACTGCCCGCATTTTGTAGGTAAGAGTCTCGAGGGCTTAGCTGCCTATGAAGCATGATTCTCAGATTTCATCCTCCTGAGTAGCTAGTTTTATAGGTGTGAGTCACCTGTGCCTGGTTGTGACTGTCTGTAGAGCACAAGAAACTCATGCTTCAAGGCGAGAACAGAGGAAGGCCATCATGGAAGAAAGCAGGTGCTAAGGCCCTTGGAAGGCATATGCTGTGTGTATACAATGGCATCGTGGAGGACGTTGTAATAATATGGAGTGAGTAGAAGGGTTTGGGGATAGCAGTATGGCCGATGAGAGAGACAGAGAGAGTAGGGGGCAGTCAGGGCAGGTAGACTGGAGGTAGGGAGCCTTGGAGTGTTTGGAAGAGTTCACTCCCTCTGTGTGGGGAACAGACTGAAATGGGAGGGGTGGGAATTAAGGCAGACATGAGTAGAGTGGTTGACTATCTGCTGTCAATACCCAGGCAAGGGTAGCAGTCACTCACTAGCAGTGATGATATAAGGAGTGGTCCTATTCTGTGTTACCTGTGCACGCCGTGTGGCTTCGGGGATTGAACTCCGAGCCTCACCTCGGTTCTGGTTTTGACTTCTACCTGCTCTGGCTCCGGCACCTTTAGCATGGTTGATCTTCTTTGGAATCTTACGTACCACCATCCACAACTTGGGGAAAATAAATATCCAGCCTATTTCTAGTGATGAGAAGAAATGATGAAACGTGAAGTCAGAAGAAACATCACCACTGTCTGGGCTTGGAGGCTAGCAGCGGCGGCCTGGGGCTTCTTTGAATTCTCCAGGGCCTACATTTGCATATCACAGCGTCAGGATGTTTCTCCGAATCATTAGAGAATTGGCAAATGAGATTGGGTGCCAGCGTAGATAATATCCTAAAGGTAAAATTGCATGGCAATGAATATTATTACAGTGTTAGGCTTCAACGCAGTCTTGCAAGTACTTTCTCAAACAGATTATCTAAAACAAAAATAAAAATAAAAAGCCCATATAAGAGAATGAATGGCTTGCACTTCTCTTAAAGGAAAATATTCGATCGTGAGCTGTGTGCAATCATCAGGGAAGGTCTGGATGGAGCTGTGTCTACATCTCTTTTATCCTGCCAGGAAGCAAACACTAGCTGTAGGGTTTCTTCTTCTCTTTCTGAAAATACTACAAGGGTTGAAACAATAGTTCATTGAATTTCCCTTTGAGTTGGTGAAGAGATGGAACGCAGAGGTGGAAGCAGAGGGTCACAGGGTCTTCTTCCTTCTAGGTGGAAAGGTGACCTTTGCACTTTGAACTCACAGATGGAGAAGTGGATGCACAGGGCTGGACTTTCTTGCCAGCTCCTGCAGACAGGAGAAGTACTACCATACCATCCTAACGCGCTGTGAGCACTCACCTACACACACGTGCACACATGCACACACATGCATACACACACACACAGAGACATGAGGGAAAAGCAAAGGCAACAGAAAAGCAATTTCATAGCTTTCTTTCAAAGGACTGATTTCTGGAATATGGCACCATTTAAATGATTGACAAAAATCATTTGGCTTCTTAGGCACAACGAGAGCTAATGGGGAAGGACTCTGATTTGTAGGATGACGTTTGACAGCTAAGTTCATTCATTGAGCAGGTAGTCTATTGAGCACTTATAGCATTGGTCGTGGAGCAGGGCATAATATAGAAAAAGCTCCTATTCTGATGGAGTATAACTGTTAATAGGAAATAAGACAAGTAAATTAACAACAACAACACACACACGCACACACATTCATAGCTACCTGCATCAACACATCTCTTGTTAACCTTCTTGTAAATTGATATACTGTCATGATGAGGTGATCTAAACTGTGCCCATTGATGGCAACCATCCATCATCCAGCCATTCATCTACCCACCTACCCACCCGCCCACCCATCCATCCTTCCATCCATCCATCTGTCCTTCCTTTCATCCATCCATCCATCTGTCTACCTATTCTTCCTTCCTTCCTTCCTTCCTACCTTCCTTCCTTCCTTCCTTCCTTCCTTCCCTCTTTCCTTCCTTCCTTCTATCCTTCCTTCCTTCTTTCCTTCTTCCCTCCCTCCATCCATGTTTCTAATATGGACTATTAATCATAATATTCTGTCTCCTCCCTCTTTACATAGCCTTAGGGCTGAGCACAAACGTATTGCACGCTCAGAGTCCTTATGGTGTTTATCCAGAGCTGGGGAGAAACCCTTCCTTTTCCAATGACAAATTGGAAAGGCTTGTGGTGGGATGAGTGAGTGGAGCGGTCTAGCCTATGCTTGGCTTAACAGTGGAGAATCGAAGACACATAGAAACCAGCAGAGGTGAGCTGTGGTCCTGGAAGCTGTAAGTCTGGCCACAGCTATCTCTGTCTACACTTCTACTCTAGCTGGTTGTGGGAGCTAGTATATTCCCACCCATGCCCAAGTTCATTGATGAAGTGTCCCGTCAATTGCAACCAAGAGTCTTTTTGACCAGGCTCTTCTGGATTTAGCGCCGTTGCTTCCCATTCCATCTCTTTCCTTTCTCCTGTCAATTGTTTCATCTTCCAGTGTCTTTCCTCTGTCCTCTTTCACACCTGGATGCTTTTCCCTGTACACAGAGCAAGCACAGGCCCCATCGATGGCTGAGAGTCGTCACACAGTGAGTCCCCCCTCTCTTTCGCCATAATTCTACTCCCATCGTTAATGACACAGCTGCATTTCTTTAGTGGGCCATACACGCCCCCCTTTTCCATCCTGGCCCCCATTCTTCAACCTCCTGTGGTCTTTCTTCTCTCCTCACCTTTCTATTAAAAACCAGCCATCTACAGATGGCCATGACGAAACCGCTTTCCTCCAGTCTCCTTCTCTGGGGTCTGTCTGTCTCATCACTCCTCCTCCTCCACACCTCCCCTGTACCCCCTACACACCGATATGTGGCCATTATGAGCTTCTTCAGGAAGCCCCAGCACACACCCCATGCTGTTCCCGGGGTAAAGGGCATCAGGGGTCACCGGGGTGAGCCGGAGGTGCCTATGGAGGAGGAAGTGAGCAGGAGCTCCCAGCCTTATGCGTCCTCATGGTACATCAAGAGGTGGGAAGAGAGCTGTAAAGAATGGGGTGGGGGAGTTTCAGGCGTGGCTGCGGAACAAGGCTCTGTAAGAGAGGCTGAGAGCCAGGGTAGGCGTCCTTGAATTGGACCTGGGGAAGAAAAGGCAGCTCCTTTTTGTTTGTTTGTTGAGAGCTACTGTCTAATTAAGGGACAGCCACATTTGGGTTGAGCTGGTTGTGTGGGAAGAATGCTGTGCAGGGGCAGCTATAGGGAATGTATTCATTAGACACAGCAGGACCTCACCGCACACTCTAGAAGGGCCGGTGGAGAAGATGGTCTGGGGTGTGGACATGAGGGGATTGATGGAAAACTGCCCTGGGATGCTCCTGGGGCTGACAGGATGGGAAGTTTGGGAAGAAGGCAAGCAGGTGGGCCCTGGTGAGGCTGGAGGTCTGTGTATCAGGACACAAGGAAGGCCATGTTTGAGGCCAGGTAAGGTTGCTGACCTGTGCTAGCCTTGGACGAGCCGGCACCTTCACGGTGCTGATTTGAAGCTGTCATCCATTGGCTGCTCATGTCTGTTTTGCTTTGACGATGTTTTCTTGGTTCCTGATCCTTCTAGTGTATAAGGCAGGTAATAGAGGGAGAGGCTAGAAAGCCAGGGGACGGGTATGACGTATCTTTTCTTTTTCTCTTTTGTCCCCTCCCTTGATTCCTTTCTCTTTCCTTCTTGCCTGAAGGCGTTGTGTTCTTGTAAGCATGACTAAATATTTGTTGAAATCACGGATGCATACGGCTTTATTCTTATCATTGCTGCAGAGTATTCCTAGGTCTGATGGCAGGTGGTGTTCTATCGACCATTGTTGCCGGAGAATTCCAGTCTCACTGAAGAAGTCTGACAGGTAGGAAGGTGATTTGGAAGTGGACTTAATGTTCGTTGTTCTGCCATAGTAGAAAGAGGATGACCCAGCTAAGAAGCAAGATTCTTGCTTCTGCTTGCTATGATTTTGGAGGTGTTTGGCTACATTGTGTCAAAGGGCTCTTGCAGTTGGAGATAACAGGTGTAGGGGGAGTGGCTGGAAAAGGACATCGACTGTCCCAGATCAGCCCTGGAATCTTTGATGACTTCACCAAACTCATCCATACACGGAAAAGAAAAAGAAAGAACAAGGCATATGGAGAGAAAAAAAGATCATTGATTTCGTAGGCTTGCTCCAGCGTGGAGGACGACACAGGTGAAGTTCCTGACACACGCGTACGAAGCTTGCGCGTTGCCTTTCTTTTGCTCACAGTGCCTGCATGCGCCTTTACCATGCGGTTAGCCCCTGTCAGGCATCAGGAACGCGGCCCCGCAGGGCGCATGGGTTCTGCAGGTAAAGCGCCCGCCCCACACCGCATCACTTCTAGCGCTTCAGGAAGTCATTTCCTTGTTTGGCAGGAGAAAAAAAAAATCTCCTCTGTATAATTAGCTCCTATCTCATGCTGTATGTGCTCGGAAGACAGGACTTACATGTTCTAGAAAGGAAAAGCTTCTCAGGATAAAAAGAAAAACAAAAAAACAAACCCCCAAACCCAGGGGTTACGTTTCTCCATACCTCTGTGCACATTTAAAATGAAGGAACCAAAGCTGTAGCCAGGTCTCTGTGGTGCTTGGACATTCAAGTGGAGCCCGGAGACTCTGGCATCGCCTGCAGTAAGTCCCTCCCTTCATCTGCCCCTGGACGTGATGTGCATGGCAAACCTTACAGAGTTTCCTTTCCCTCTGCTTGAGTCCCTGACGGAGTCTCTTAGTAAGAAAAGGGATGGGGTCGTCCTACCTAGCATGTGCAGCTTGGTGAATTGGGGTTGTCAGTGACTTGCTCTGACAGAGAAGGAAGAAAAACTCTATTTATAGCAAGCTCTGTATATACTTTGAGTCTCTGGGGGTGGGGGGGGGAGGCAGGGACCTTGGGTAAAACCTATCAAAATGAACTGAGGAGGTATGTGGTGTAGAACCACGCTTGCTAGCATTTCTTTCCTATTTTGGGGTGGGGGAGGAGGGTTCCCCTCTGTGGAGTGAAAGACATACTGGGATTTTTTTTTCTCTATGAATTGCTATAATAAAATTTAGACTCGAGGAGTGGGTGGGGGGGGGAATCTTCTATGAACAGGAGTTGCACATAGAATATGATGCCAGGGACCTGGCACCATCTTCCACTTAATATGTAAATGATGGAGCTGTCAGCCTGTGGTTCACTTAGAACTGCCTTCTTTCTGACATAGAAGGTCTGTTTTGGATGCCTGGATCAAATCCTGCAGGACCATTAAGTTATAGAGTACAAGAATGGAGATTCCCTTGGTCCTTGTGCGTGTGTGTGTGTGTGTGTGTGTGTGTGTGTGTGTGTGTGTGTGTGTGTGTGTGTGTGTAGTTTTCGTACCCTGGACCTCTGACAGTGGGGTAATTTCATGTTTTCCTGGAAGGCTGTGCTGAAGTCTACACCCAGCGGACCTTGCTGTTTGAGGGGTGTACATCATCGCCCCCCCTCCCCGCCCCGTTCTTTTCCTGCATGGTCTTCTCCCTGGATTCAGTTTCCAAAATGGGGAGCCAGGCCCTGGGACATCCCTGGTGACGCCGGGACACCTGGGCGACACGGGACCCAGCTGGCACGGGCGTCCTGGCGGTGCTGGCGTGGCTGGCACACACAGCGGTCCTGCGGGCGGGCGCCTCGCCAGCCTCTGCCGGGTGCATCCTGCCCTCTTCCTGCGGGCGGGCGTCTTGGTGCAGGCCTTCCTTGGGTTCAAGATCACCCACGTGGGTCTCTCCTCTGCCACGGGTGCCCCTCGCCAGGCAGGCGGTGCGTGTAGTTCTAGATCAATCTCCACAGAAGAGGCCCTGGACCACCTCGGGAGCCCACACCCCAGGGGCCACCACTAGGTTTGGTAGGCCGTGCAGCCCAGCGGATGCCTCTGCCCCTGGGACTGTGGTCGGGGTGAGTGGTGAATGTCTGGCCTGGGCAAAGGAGAGCACATTATCCGGGTGAAGATCTGGATGGCAGGGCACCCATGGCGTCCATCGCCAGTCATCTCTTCTTGCCTTCCTTGAGCGGGGCCATAAGAAGGCTCGTGTCTCTCCCTCAAACCGCATCTCAGATTCAAGCAGCTATTGATAAGGGTGAAATCTGCGGGTGAAATCTGTTAATAAGGTGAAATCAAGGCTGAGCTGGCTCTTCGCTCCTTTCTTGGGGAAGGGGTGGACAGATCTGTGGAGCAGGAAGCCAGAGCAGCGTCCATTTTGGAAAGGAGCAGTGAGCGGCATCCTTAGTAAAGCCGGCACCTGCAGGCCGGGTTCACACAGCCAGCCGGGCCCTCGGCGACACATCACACCAAACGAGGCCGCACGGTGACACAACACACCGAACGAGGCCGCACGGCGACACATCACACCAAACGAGGCCGCATGGATCTCAGAAGGAGCAGTGTTGTGGCTGCCGCCTGGGTGTTCTATTGTGGAGAACCAGAGAAGGCTCACTTACTTTGCAAAGGGCCCTTAAAGGCAAAGGATGTGTTTTTGGAGGGGGGGGGGGGAAACGGCCCATGATTGCGGTGCTTCAGGGTCTTCTTCCTGGAGCATGTTAGCAGTCTAATTCAACGTGAACATTGAGGGGTGGGGGTGGTTCTCAGTCTTAAGAACAGGCCCCCTAAACCCCCAGTGTAGGTTCTGGTAAGCAACTGGGTGATTTGCTTTAAGCCACCCCTCCCCACACCAGGCCATTAGAAGCAAACGCAGGAGAAATTCCCTAGCTGCCCTCCGCATGATGATATCACCGTGCTAACTATATTTTCCGGATCAAAGTAGTTAAATCGCTTACTTGTAGGTAGACAGTGGTGGCAAGATTTGAAACCCAGTGAGCCCAGTGCATGTATCTGGACTAATTTAGAAGACAGAGCGTATTTCTGGACGCCGGGAGATGTTGGTGTAACTGTCATCCCCAAGCTTCTGTAACTGAACCCTACAGCCCTGATCTGATCTCCAATGGGCCGACATCTAAAAGAGAGGCTGGGATGACTCATAAACTGAGACGCAGGGTGCGGGGTCAGTCTTCGAAGACCGAAGACATGATGGTGTGAAGCCAAGGAAACTCGTGGGATCAGCCCTTTCCCAGAACAACCCGGACTGTGTCTTTCCCCTCATACGCACAGCTCCAGGTAATGCATTCCTGAACCTCTTTTCTCCATGTCCTAATTTCTATTTAAAAGACCTCTATTTTTTTTCTCATGCTCTGTGTAAGGAAAAAATAAACAGTAGGTGACATTTCCAACCTCCTTCTCCTGTGCCAGGGTGGAGACTGAGTCATGTATAAACATGACGAGTTACCGTAGATAAGCACTCAGATGGGAGCCAAGTTGCCTTGGTTTAGATCACCACTTGGCCATGTCTGCTGTGGACCCCATGCCAGATCATCAATTAGCAATTCTGGGCGTGCAGTGGGGTTATACAAGTGTGCTAATGTCAGCGTCGTGTTTCTGTGTGGGCAATCTCGTTGACCCCAGCTCACAGACAGGGACCTCCCTCTCATCAACTTGCCTCCGACCACTCAGCTGGGGAGGGGCAGAGCTGGGCACAAGCCCCTCCCCCCAATCCCACCTCCCTGACACCCCTGACCTCCTAGCCAGGATCCACACACTCTCGTTTTGACCTTTGAAAAGAAGTCTTTGTGCGTCTGTGAAGTCAAATCAACTGCTTTTACATCTCCCCTCCTTCTCTGTCTTCCGGCTCTTCTCTTTGTCTCGCCCTCCCAGCCTTTCATTTTACTCCCGGAGAGTTTCCATCTTGGGACGTGCTTTGATGCCTCCCTCTGTCCATGGGTGACCACAAGAGGGACCGGAGCAGGTCCCAGGCTGGAAAGGGAGCCAAGCCGTCAGGTGACTCAGGACCACTCTGCATCCCAGAGCCCAAACCCCTGGGGAAATGGCTGCTGGGAGGAAGGATGGTGCAGACAGTGGGGGTGGCTCCCGGGAGGACCGGCGTGGTGTCTGGGACACGGCGCTGCGGTGCTGGGACCTGCGTAGGAGACTGCGCTGGACCGCTGCGGTGACGCTCCGGCCTTAACTCTCGGCAGACAGTATTGTACTTTCCTTCCTGTTAGAAGCGAACACCCACAACACTCCACAGAGGTGTAGCAAGCACGGTGAGGAAGCCGTCTTCCCGCTGCCGCCAACTCTCTGGCTTCATACTTGAACTTCTGGTCTGAGTTCCTCTTGTGTAGATAGAAGAGACGTCACTTGTGCCACTAGTTGGCTATTTTGTTCACTTACAAGTTGGATCTTCTCTCTGTGCTATCTTAGAGGGGTCTATCGTGCGTCTGCTCACGCTCGCCTCTCAGGCTAGAAGCTTCCTGCCCCGCCCCGCCCCTTTGTTTGGTAGTAAAGTTTGAACTCGGATCCTCACACTTTGCTAGGAAGGCCCTGCATCTCACCTACACCTCCAGCCCTTTCATCTGGCTGTTTCTGTGAGAGGGTCATACCTCCTTGCCCAGACGTGTCTCTGGACCACCGTCATATTTTAGGCTCCTCATTATAGCTAGGAGGACAGGGGTGTGCCACCATACTAAGCTTGAAGGTTAAGAGGGAGTCTCCTGAACTTGTGTGGCCAGGCTGACCTGGGGCTTGGAGTCAAGGTGAGATGTCACAATGCAAAACAACCTAGAGACCACACTAATGAGATCACCACCCTACTCCAGAGCGCCAAAGAATGGCTTGACCCTGCGTTTCTTTGGTCATATTGTTCTGAACACAGAAGTCAACGTGGCAAAGGGAGAGAGCAACTTTAGGGCCCAGGGAGGCCTCATGATTCTGGCAGGTGGCTCACGATCTCAGCGCAGCGTCCTGAGTAAGACCCTGTCTACGAGGGTGCCATGGGGGCGCGTGCGCAAATGTTTTCTGTCCTGGCGCGCTTTATGAACACTCTGAACTCCAGCAAGTCCACTGGCATTCCTGCAGGCAAAAGCCAGGATAGGTAAAAAGTACAGACTGAGCTTGGAAGAGAGTCCGGCCCCTGGTAAACACAGCCAGGAAGAGAGTCCTCTCCGCAGGAGTATTCACCAGGAGACCGCAGGACAAGGAGGCCTTTTTGCTTGAAGTCTGTGTTTGGTGCCAAAGGCGGGAACAACCCTAGGGACAGGCACTCCGCTTGGGCTTTCTGGAGATTCTTCCACAAATGGAGCCAAAAGAAATCATGGAGAGAATTCCCTAACAGGATTGGCTCACGTGTCCACATGCCCCCGGGCCCTGGTTCCCTCCTTGAACATGTTCAGTGCTCCCGCACTGCCCTCCCAAAACAAAGACGGCAAAATGGTGGGAGAGGCGAGGAGCAAGGAAGGAAAGGAGGCAATAAAGCAGCTCACACCAGAGAAGGGGAGGCCGAAGCTCGAAGGAAAAAAAACAACGCTAAGAAACGAAAATACAAAACATGGAGACTCAGTATGCCCAGAGGTTATGACAAGCGGAGGAGAAGCAGAGTTAAATCCAGGCATTTCAACTCTGCAACGCTGGGTGAATTTCACCATGAACTGAGACTCCCCTAGCTGCAGGGTGGAGCGGAGCCTTGTGCTGGACTGTCTCCAGGACCTCTGCCCTTCCTTTCCCACCCCGGCCTACCCCCCTCTCACGAGCAGGGCAAGGCAGGAATGTAGGTGGAATCCGCAGAGGCTGGGGCTCTAGCAGGGGTGACCGAACTCACAGCTGGGCAGGAGCAGGCCAGCCCCGGCTCAGAAAGACAAAAAGTCTGCAAGGCAGAAACTATTAACCATTTCCTTTCTGGGCTCTGGATGGGACTGTCCAACTTGGAGGTGTTGTATTGTTTGCCCTTTGGTTTTGACTCTTTTCCACATCCTCTTTTCATCTGGTGTGCTCTTTTCCTATACCCTGTGTGGGGGCCAGCGGGGAGAGGTCACCTGGGGTCCCAAGACACTCGGAGCCCTGTTACTTTCAGAGAGGTCAGTCTGAGGGGAAACAGTTTGGAAGAAAACATTTCAAGGACCAGAGAAGAAGCAGCCAGCTTTGAATGCAATCTGGCCAAAGAGAGGTGGTGTTATGTGGTAAAAGCTAGTGGGAAAGGAAGAAAGAGAGAGAGAGAGAGAGAGAGAGAGAGAGAGAGAGAGAGAGAGAGAGAGAGAGAGAGAGAGAGAGAGAAGGAAAGAGGTGGGAAGTAAGCACGGGAGTGGCAGGGGAAGGTGAAGGGAAGGAAGTCAAGGAGAAAGAACAGGACAGGGAGAAAGAAAGAGCAAGTGGATCATAGTCTGAGCTCTTAGGAGAATAAGAAAAATGGGGGGAAAGATGTTTAAAAAGAACTCATCTCATAAATGCATTTTCCCCCCAGCTGACCAGCACTGTCTGTTACAAAGACAGCTCTGGATAACGTAGAGATGATCTTATTTCTCAAAAACAGACAGAAACTTACTAGCATCGAAACTTTTTATTTTTTCAAAACATTGGTGCTCTTCTCCTTGGTCTATTCAGGGAGATGGCCTGGGAATGTCATACTCAAAGCAAGGCTGGGAAGCCAATAGTTAAGCTGTATGTCAATATGGACAGATAAAAGCAGTAGCCAATGCCGGGCGCCAGTGGCTTATGCCTGTAATCCTAGCTGCTCAGGAGGCTGAGATCTGAAGATCACGGTTCAAAGCCAGCCTGGGCAGGAATGTCCATGAGACTCTTATCTCCAATGAACCACCAGAAAACCAGAAATGGCACTGTGGTTCAAGTGGTAGAGCTCTAGACTTGAACTGAAGAGTGAGGGTCATTAGCTAGGCTCCATGACCAACCAAAATAAATAAAAGTAGGAGATGGCACAAAGCATTGTCTGCCCCGTGGTTGGCAGTTATGATCCTGCACCCGGCCCAGTCTGCCTCACCCAAGTGTGAAACAACTCCCCGGCTTGTTTCTTTTCTCTCTCTCATGAGGAAGCCCTTTAAACCCCTACCTGCTCCTACCTGGTCTAGAAGTAGGCAAGGAGAACACATAGGATTGAGACTGAGCACACCCTTTGAACCATGCTCTCTGTGTGTACGGTGTAGATGCATTTGCACGCCCTGACTGGCTTCCTTTGCACACTCATGAACCCACAGGTGTGTGCACTGTGCAAGCATCACTGAGCATGCCCAAAGGAAGGTCTACAGCTTCCCAGGGAAACTCATTCCCAGTATCACCACTGTCCTGCCATAGTCCATGAATACAGGGTAGACGGGGAGAAAGACAAAGAAAAAAAAATCCACCAATCCCTGAGTGAGCACCTACCCTGTGGGATGGGGTGGTGGGTAGCAGGCACATCTTTATACTTAATGATAGACTTCGTTGAGTCCATTGTAATTCATTTAGCCCAATCACTGCTTTTAGAATTGAATTTCAACATACTGTGTGTGTGTGTGTGTGTGTGTGTGTGTGTGCACGTACACGCATGTGTGTGTGACCAGAGCAACCCCCTTCTGGTAAACCGTCTTAGAGAAGGGCCGTTTTTATGTGAACAGCCAGCTGTGGGGAGCTGGAAGGCAGGCAGCTGCAGACAGCTGGGGGCCTGGGGCTGAAATGGGATCCTTGGAGAAGTGAGCTGCAGTTCACAGGCCCTGCGGCCACTGCGGGACGCCGGCAGCACAGAGGCCCTGCTTCTCAGCTCGCCTGCCCCGCGCCTTCTCCTTTGTGTGACCGACCCCAGCCAGTGAACAGGGCTTACCATGCCTGAGTACTGAAGACCCAGAACAGGTTTCATTGAGTCCTCTTTCCACCATTTCATCACACATGCGCGCGTGCGCACGCACACACACACACACATGCATTCCATAATTTGGAATACTCCCTGTGGAGTTCTGTGATTTTTATTCTTCTACAAGCCTCTTGGGATTGCCTTTCAAGACTAAAAGCACCATTTTTGAACCCAGTGTGCATGGGTCAAAATGCTTTGAAATCAAAGAAGGTTTTGAGAAAGAGTTTTGCAGGGGTGAAAGGAATGTTCCCAATAGCCATTAAAATATTTGCTCCAGGCACCAGAAAGAAATGGATTCTCTCTCCCTCTCCTCCTTCCCTCCCTTCTTCCCTCCCTCCCTCCCTCCCTCCCTCCCTCCTTCCTTTCTTCCTTCCTTCCTTCCTTTTCTCTCCCTCTCTTCTCTCTCCTTCCTTCTCTTCCTTCTTTCCTTCTTCCCATTTTCCTAGAAATCTGGAGCTCTGGAAATATTGTCAAATAATTTGGCTTTAGGAGAATTCCAACGAGAAGTCAATTCATGAGGAAGTCTAGAACTCAGGTCCAATGGTGATCAGTTTGGTCAAAAACATTGAATTAGTAAGTCTGGAAGAAATTCTCTTATTATGCAATGCGACTCCATTTTCTTAAAAGAGAACAGAATATGAACTATAGTCAATTTTAGATTGACTAAAAAATATGTTGTATTTTTTACTTTTTAAAAACCACCCACACAGGGCTGGGAAGGTGGCTCAGTGGTAGAGCACTTGCCTTGCATGCCTGAGGCCCTGGGTTCAATTTCTCAGCACCACATAAGCAAAAAGAAAAAAAGCCAGAAGTGGTGCTGTGGCTCAAGTGGTAGAGCGCTAGCCTTGAGCTGAAGAGCTGAGGGACAGCACCCAGGCCCAGAGTTCAGGCCCCATGACCGGACCCAAAAAATAAACAAATAAGTAAATAAAAATAAAAACTACCCACACAATATTTTATGATACCTAAAAATTAGCATTAGCTCCTGACTATCTCCAAATATCTAATCACTGTTATGGGTGGTCTGAGAATATTGGTGTGCTCAAATTAGGATCTGAACAAACTACATCTATGTTTGGTTGATATGGGTCTGAAGTTCTCTTTTAATCGGTTATAGATCCCTCCCTACTCCTTCACTGTCTTATGTTTATTCATTAAAGAAATTAGGGTATTTGTCCTATAGAATTTCCTATTTTTGGTGATTGCCTGATGATGGTACCATTTATCATGATCTCGTAACCTAGTAATTAGATTCTATTGCAACTTTTCCCATAGAAGAGGTAATTGATAATGATAGAGTGTTTACTAGAGAACACAATTAAAGCAACACTGGTAGTGATGGACAAATGAATAAATGTTTGCATAAGTGCATTAGAGGTACTGAGTTGTGGATGTGATTCTACTAAAGCAGTAGAATCAGGAGTTCAAAGCCAGCCTGGGATACAGAATGAAGTTCCGACTCAAAAACTGAAACTCTAAGCAAAGTATCTCTCTAATAAGCTGACTTGTTGAAACAGGGTCTTGCTAACTTTTTGCACGGGTAGCAGCAAGCCATGATCCTCTGATCTCTGCTTTCCAAGGAGCTTCACTTTCCTTTGTAGTGTATTTTTATTACATAGGTGTGCATTCCTTAATAATACATTACTGAATGCCGTCTGTTGTAGATGCTGCACGAGCCATTTTAGCTCTACATAAAGCTTAGGTTTTTGTGCACGTGGGAGATTTTTATTTATTTGGGTTCTTTGCTTCTAAGCAACAAAAACTGCTCTTGGGCCTGTAAAGGAAGACATTTATTTGCTGGCGGTAGCATGCCTCTCGGAGCCGGAGGAGGGACCTGACAACCAGACCTCGCAAGGCCTGGACAAGGACGGCGGCTGGAGCGGCAGGACTGGGAGTTGGTAAATTTTTCCAGCATTGCTACCATTTGACTAAAATAGCTCCAGCTGTTTTCTGTCCTTTGATTCTTTCTTTAAAATGCAACATTGCCAGAAATAATTCATCTGGCTCAAACTGGTCACATGTGATTCCTGGCACTGGGAGGAACCTCTGCGATTGTCTCAGCCCGCAGCCCTGCACATGTGCATGAACACAGAGCAAGGCATTTCCCCCAGAAAAGGCATCCTGGGCTTGCCTGGCCTGTGTTTTTAGTGCTTACGCTAGATTAGACCGTGTTAGGTGCTGGGCATACAAATCTGAGCAAATCAATCCTGAATATAAAGATTAAAATTTTGGATGGGAGGCAAGCAATTTGTTGTTTGATTGTAAAACCCTGCATGTGGATTGTCTTCATTCTTCATGGTAACATGTGGCGGGCGGGCGGGGGGCAGCGAGAGGAGGGGGGCAGTGAATAGCACCTCCGTGTGTACCAATGAAGCCCCAGGGCCAAGTTACCTGCCCCAGCAAGAGGAAGCCTCGGTTGGCAGGCCAGGGTTCTGGCACCAGGGCTGTACTGGGCCTGCTATGCAGATGGGCACTGGTAGAATCAGGCACAGGGAGTAGCAGAAGGACAGTGGTGAAGGATCTTGAATGGGCTTCACAGGGAAGGGGCTATTTGGAGGCTAATAAGTGATTTACCAGGAGGAGTTAGGATGGAAGGAGGGTCCACCCTAGGCCTAGGAAAGCAATGTGGGTGTGGAGACCGGAAGGAAGTAGAAGTCACAGAGCCCGTGAGGTACGTCTCCTTTCTTTTCTAGGTTCATTTCTCCTAACAATATCAATGCATCGCAAACCTCTGCTTTGAATTTCAGTGTTTATCTTTCCGCTGCAATAATTCCACTCAAGAAGAAAACATTCTGGGTGGTAAGGAGGGTTTGCTATTTATTTATTTAAGATGTGGGCAATCCCCTAATCAGAACCTCTATCATCATCTAAGCTGGCATTTTCCCCAATGTGCTTTGTGAAAACTGTTGCCTAAGGCTTTCAGATTTGGTTTGCTAGTTACAATAATGTAATTTTCCAATTGCGGAGGCTTTGTGTGCATCTGTGGTGGGTTTAAGTGGAACCTCATGGAGGGTCTGGAAACCCAGGTCACAAAGGCAGCTTTGGAGCTGCCTCCCCTGGAATTCACCATGGGGCTCCATCGCTCTGGGTTTCCACGTTCAACCTAGGATTAATCATTCTTGTCATGTCATAGTTTTCAGCCGTGGGCTCGATGTAGATTTCCGTTGTCATGAGGGGTCCACAGAGTTGTGCTTTCTGGCAGAAATCATTTAGGGAGTGTATTCATGAAGTGAAACAGAAGTAGGTTGATGTACATGGAGGATATAGTAAAAAAAAAATCAGGGAACCCTGAAATCACGTTAGACATTTATGAGAGATTAACTGGCAAGAGACGTTGATGGGGCTCAGAGGTGTGGTGCTGAATGGTGAAGCAGTATAACACATCTCCATAACGTCTGTCCTTACTTAAACTTCCACCGTTATTTTTTAAAACTTGTCTTGGAAGTATTTACCATCCAAACACATCCTTTGCAGAATAAGTACCATGCGTCTAGAGTGTTTGGTAGTACCTTATAAAATCCTGGTGAGTTAATAGTGGCCCCTACTATTGTTTTGGGGGATAAAGATTATGCTTATTTCTCTTTCTTTCTTTTCTTTTCTTTCTTTCTCTCTCTTTCTTTTTCTCTTTCTCTCTTCCTTTTCTTTCTTTCTTTCTTTTGAAGGGGACAAGGGGACTCAGCCTCACAAAGTTGATGCTTTGGACAGACATTGAAGGAAATAATAGAAAACGATAGAATTAAAATTCAGGTCTCAGGACATTCTAGCTTCTGAGTTTTAATAGAGTCCCCACCTGTTTGCATTTTGCTCTCTGCCGTTGGGAAAACCCCTTTGCAGGATATAAAACTTTGGATAGAAATATGACTGGCAGAATGTTCCATTTGCAGAAGAGCTTTATGATGTCAGACCCTATGTCTCTGGAGGCCTATAACAAAAGTCTTTTTTTTTTGTTGTTAGTTATGGGGCTTGAACTCTGGGCTTGGGCGCTGTCCCTCAGCTCTTCAGCTCAAGGCTAGCGCTCTACTGCTTGAGCCACAGCGCCACTTTCAGTTCTCTGGTGGTTTATTGGAGATAAGTGTCTCACGGCCTTTCCTGCCTGGGCTGGCTTTGAACTGTGATACTCAGATCTCAGCCTCCTTAGTATCCAGGATTACAGGGGTGAGCCAACGGCACCTGGCTACAAAAGATTTTGATATAATTTAAAAGAAGGCTTCTCTACTCAGATGCAGGGGTGTGCTTAAAGTGATCATTATCATGACCTATGATCCTGAGAATCTATTAAGTAAAGTTTCTTGTCTTTACCATGATAAAGAAATCAGGAGAATATAACTTAGCCTTTGTTTGGGAGGGGGCAGTACTGGGTTTGGACTCAGAGTCTAGTACTTGGTAGGTAATCACTCTACTACTTGAGCAATTCTTACGATATCTGTTGACTCAGGTACAGCATTGACTTTCCATTGCTTCCCCTTTTCTATCCATTAATGCCACCAGTTGCCTGTTCCTTTTTTTATTTGCTGGTTGTGGGGCCTGAACTCTGGGCCTGGACGCTGTCCCTCAGCTCTTCAGCTCAAGGCTAGTGCTCTACTACTTGAGCCACAGTGCCACTTCCAGCCTTTTCTGCCTATGTGGTATTGAGGAATCGAACCCAGGGCCTCATAAATGCAAGACAAACACTCTACCACTGAGCCACATTCCCAGCCCTAGTTGCCTGTTCTTTATGTGGTGATTTAAATGATTCTAATTAGGAACACAAGGCTCAGACTGCAGAAAGTCACTTAGCTGCTCTCTATGAATGCAAAATTGCCAGGGAATGGAATTACAGAACAGACACTATCACAGTATCAATTTCTCCCTCCTCCAGCTCTCCCTTTCCTCGCTCTCTCCTCTCTCTCTTTCATTCTCCTCCTCTGTCCTACTGCAGTGACTGTCTTGATTCAATATGCCTCCCTGACATCTTGCCAGTTGCATTTTCATCTCAACTCGTTCTTCTTTCATAATCTTTCCCTCTGCCCTTCACATAATGTGAAGCAGACATCCTCTAACATTATTTCTATTTTCTGTAGTAAATTATTTCCAGAAGAAAGTCCTTTTCTTTTGTTCTGTGGGATTTTCCTCCCAGTCATCCATTGATCTGTCTATTCATCCATCCATCTTCACCCACATATTCAGTTTCCATCCATGTATCCATCTACCCACCCATCCATCTATCCACCCACCCATCCATCCATCCATCCATCCATCCATCCATCCATCCATCCATCCATCCATCCACACACCCATCCATCTACCCACCCATCCACCCACCCACCCATCTACCCACCCATCCATCTACCCATCCATCCATCTACCCATCCATCCATCCATCCACCCACCCATCCATCCATCCATCCATCCATCCAAAGTAATAGTTTATCAAGAGTGGATTTATTCAGACAAAATACTAGTCAAAACACAGGGAGCCTGATTTATATCTTAGACCCAGCCCTTTCACTATCCAAGTTTAAAGATGGAGAGATATGTTTACTCTCGAGCAGAAAGCACAGAGTAGGCCCTTCATAAATGCAATATTTGTGAGTACTACTGATGCCATATCCAACTGGAGATTTTTTAAGCTAGTTCCTCTTTCTAAGAGATTGATCTATTAGAGAAATCGTGAACCAATTTGGAGAAGTGCATACAACGCAATGCAGCATCGACAAAGATGCAGGCCTGAGAGGCTAGACATATTTGGGAAGGAGTTCACTGATCAAAGGAAGCCCTTAAAGAATTAAGCTGAGTTTTGAAAGATGGGTATTATTTGGACGACGAAATAGCAGGCCGAAGGCAATAACAGAGAATTAACTATTTTCTATCCTGTTCTAAGTGTTTTATACATATGTTGACTTATTTAATCATTGAATCTCTATAGACAACTTTGATGAAGGTATCATGAATATGTTCATTTTGTGGATGAGCCAGTTGAAGAGCAGGGAAATTAAGAAGCACAGCTAGGAGCCAGGTGCTGGTAGCAGGTGCTTGTAATCCTAGCTATTCAAGAAGCTGAGATATGAGGACTGCGGATTGAAGCCAGCCCAGGCAGGAAAGTCTGTGAAACTCTTATCTCCAGTTAACCAGCAAAAAGTTAAAAGTGGAGCTGTGGCTAAGTGGTAGGGTGTCATGTTTGAGCAAAAGAGCTCAAGGTGCTGAGTTCAAGTCCCATTTCTGTATAACTAGGAACTGGCAGTCTAACTTTGAGCCTAGACTGACTGTAGGGCAGGTACCCTGAACCATTGTGTGGTTGAACTACAAGGTAGATGTGTGGCTAGGATAAGAGCTGGGAAAAGCCGTGGAAGAATCATTCATGGCTGCATGAAGGATCAAGTGTGGAATTCTTCTATTTTTACTAAAGAAATGAAGTCAAAGATTAAATAAGATCTCTCTGTGCTTACTGAGTTTTTGATCATTCTTCCTAAATTCAATCCCAAGAAGCCACAACAATGGGTTAACTTTTTTTCCCCCTTGGGCTAAGTTTTATTTTCCCCTGGTAAAAAATAATATTTAATACGGAGCTGAGACTATATGATTTATTGCCTGTTTGAAAATCTTTTTCATCACTGTATATTTTAGCAGTAAATATTTAATCCTTGGCACCGAATGCCACCATGTTTATTAACTTTAGAGTCCATATTTTATGGTAAACGAAGTTCTAAAATATCGTAGAAAGAGAGAAATATTTCCTACCCATAGTCTATGGGGAGATTGTGCCGAGAGAAACTCCAAACAATTCTGACAGTCACATCACCCTTTTGATTACTGGCACACTTGATCATTGTAAAAGCATACTTTCTTTCACAATATGTCTGTATTCGATTACACTTGCTGTGGAACACCACGTTTTTAACCCTAAACAATCATCTTGTGCCTAAAGACATGACCAGAATAAAAGGCCGGCCCGGAGACCTCACGTGCTAGCCTGGGCGGCCCCGTGTCAGAGGTGGTTCTGTTTTCGAGGCTTAACGCCAGACCCAGAAAAGATAACTCTCTCTCTCTCTCTCTCTCTCTCTCTCTCTCTCTCTCTCTCTCTCTCTCTCTCTCTCTCTCTCTCTCTCTCTCTTTTTCCTCTCTCTCTCTTTCTCTCTCTCCCTCGCTCTCTTTCACTCTCTCTGTTTGCTTCAAAAAATCTAAACCCCATAAAATCCATGTTGGTGGCTTCAGGAGAAAGTTCCTCAAGGGTCTCTCAGGAATGGGCCTTCAAACTCTCTTTCCCTTCCCTCCTGAAGTGTTGGTAGTTTTGCCTTGCAGTGGTGGTTCTAAGCCCTCATTCTGCGTTTCCTTTCTGGTCTGTCCTAGCACAAACACACTCTTCTTAAAGCCACTGTATAGTTTTCTGTATTCTGCTCATGACATTCCCTTCTCACAAAATGCCCTTTGTCTCACCTAGTCCTCTACCAACCTGATCCCCACCCCCACTTTCAGTTTTTGCTGGTATTAACTGAAGATAAAGTTCTCACACATTTGTCTGCCAAGGCTGACTTTGAACTTTCTTCTCAGATCTCGGCCTCCTGAGCATGTGGGGTTACAGGTGTGAGCTAAAGATGCCTGGCTCCATGATCATTCTTAAGTCCAACTCAAATGACCCTTATTGTAATCCAAGGTTGATTCATGAAGCTTCTCCCAGTTTTCAGATGTTCAATACATGATGGCATAAAAGCTACTTAATCATCAATGCAGCACCACCCTTAATAAATATTCATCTATCCATTTCAATTTTCTCATTCTCCTGTATGTCCTGGAGACCCTAAGTCTGTCTCTGATGATGATTTTGAAGAGGTTGTTCAGAGAGAGAGAAAGAGAAAGAGAGAGAGAGAAAGAGAGAGAGAAAGAGAGAGAGAGAGAGACAGACAGACAGACAGAAGACAGATAGACAGACAGAGACACAGAGAGAGAGACAGAGAGAGATCAAAGGTATAAGGATACTCTAACTCTTATACAATTCAAGTAAAGCAAACAATAAGAAATAACTATAAAAACAAACATCGGGGCCCTGTTTGCTTGTCGTTCGTTAGATATTCAATAAGCATTGGCAGAGAGTGGTTTGTGTGTGTGGCCATTCATGAGCGTGACAGAATTTTGTAAACTGTGAAGCATTTTATAAATGTCCATCGGGTATATACTGGTGTCAAGTTAGGAGTCTTTCTCGTGCTTCTACTTCCTTGGCTTGTTGGGCTGTTGGTGTTCTTTAGTCCTCTGTGAGACACTTTGACTAATGACCTTGATATACAAGTACTCAGAACCAGCGCCACATTTCCCACAGTTACACAAGTCCTGCTCAGCAAAACTGCAATGCACCAAGAGCCTGAAACTTGTTTATTCCAGTTGCATCTGGAATTACAATACTAACATTTCATTTTACTTAAAGTAGTAGAATATATGAATATGGAATGCACTTTCTGTTTATCTGAAAACAAAGTTGAAATATGTTTTATAAACCTAATGAAATAAATCTATCTATCTATCATCTATCCATCCATCCATCTGCCTATCTCCCTCTATATATCTACTAGGGATTGAACTCAGGGCCTCACCCTTGTTAGGCAAGAGTTGTATCACTCGAGCCACACCCATATATTGTTTAAAGATTGCTTTTAAAACCTGCTATTGATCTTATAGCTGTGAGACAATGAAGAAAAGAAAAAGCTGATGAAAAAGGCTGAGACACCGGAATTCTGCACTTAGCTTTCTTAATAAATGACCTCAAGATGTGGCTTTGCTTTAAAGAAACAAACCCTCGAGTTTGGAGTTGGTACTTGAAAGCATTTCTTATGCAGTGGAAATTGATCAGAAGGTTTATGTGAAACTGAAAGTTGTGGCTTTATCATCACAATGCAAATGAATTCACCTCTCTATTGTCAATTAACATTAAAACTCATGGTACTTTTTAACAAGTTCCCCTCTACACTACCCATATTGGATCATGTTTGGTGCTAATAAGGTATGCACTGACTGGTAACTTCCAGTTCCTGACTCTTCAGGTAATGGAAGAATATTTAGGCCTGGCTAGATAAAGCAAACTTAGTAACTCAGGATCTGAGATGAAAACCAACTCCCTCCCTTGTACCATAACCAGCTTCCTGTTCCGGAGTGTTATAGATTAAACGAATGGGACCTCAGGCAGCCTGGGTAGTCTGAGGCCTATGAAGCCAGAAGTCAAGACCCATCATGACAGGATGAGCCAGGATGACTGAAGCTTCTGGCACTAAAGAGAATCTATGAATCCTATTTGAAGAGAGAATCGGAAGGTCATCCCCAGGGAACTTACGCCAACTGTTGGATCTAATGACGGAGTGAGGTTGTAAATGGAAAGATGAGTCAAAGGTACAAAACTCACTTGACTGGAAGCAAGATGAAAGGCTTGTATGAGATTAATCAGGGTTAAGACTGATTGGTACGGATTTTGGAGATGTAGTTTTCTTCTTGCTCATTTCGGCTCATGAGTCAGGTAACTGGAGAAAGGCTAGGGAAGTTTAAAACATAGAATCTTTTAAGGCTATGTATATAATGTTTTTATGTACATATACCATGTTAATTTTTTTAGCCAATATATGTGTGTGTGTGTGTGTGTGTGTTTGCGCGCGCGCACATGTATGGCAATATCTAGTAATTTATATGTTTATATAGCATTTTGTTGGGGACATATATTTGAAAGGGCTTTTTTTTGTATGAATATGCCCTGTGCCATTTTGGATTAACTTTTCATCCTGGAACATGGCTTTCTAACCGATACTTGGTTTGGTTCTTTTAATCTTTTTGACTTATGTCTAGTCATAGGATGAAATATTAGCTTTTCCAGCCTTGTTCTAATACTGCTTTTAACACAACTGGTTGGATATCAGCTTCTAAGATCCAATACTTTCATCTTCAAACCTCCATCCTGAATTATATTCAAAGTAATTCTCTTCTCTCTACCCGTGCTGGGTTTTACCCCTTAGAGAGAGGACGAGGGATATGAGGCTTGGTTCCCAAATAATTTGACTCTATTCTTTTTCCTGGCAGTAGTTTCTTAGGTTTTAGAATAGGAGGAAGAGAAAGAGAAAGAAAAAAAGAAAAAGAAAGGAAAGCTCTTGGGTGACAGGCTAGGCTATCTTTCAGCCTTGCCCTTGGGTGGCCCCTGGGCTGCCCTTACTCAATGCCAGTGAATGCTGAGTATACTGACACTGCTCTAACATGCCTAGCAATGAAGAACTGACCCCAAAGGAGCATCCCTCGTTAGCCATGACATTGTGGAGAATTTGGTTACATCTTCCTCCTGGCCTCTAGGAGGTAGCAACCGGATCTTCTCCCACGGGTGCCTCTTACCTAGTTCTGTCAGTGCTGGGAAAGTTGTAGGTTCTCCTCATCCTGACTCACAGCAGGTCATGTGATCCAATGTTACCCGCCCCACCTTGCTGACATTGTGTTTTAGCCAGACAAAATGATTCTCTGGGATAGGACAAGAAAGTTTTCCAAGACCAGAAGGATGTCTCTTCACAAGCCCCTGTAATTCCTCAAACAACTTTTTAAAATTAAAAAAAAATCCAGTTCTCTTCTCAAATGCAGGGCTGAGGGGTACTGGCTGGGGGCGTGGTTCTCAGAGCCAGCACTTCCTTTCTACCCTTGGGGGTGGCAGATGGCATCTCCCCTAAGAGTTCTCTCAATGAATAAATGAGGTGATTGGTTCCTTTGTTTTCTGCTCTGACAAAGAAAACCCAATTCAATCTTGTTTCTGACACATGCTTTGTTGGCAAAGGATTTTAATTGTTTCCTTTTTTTCCCCCTTTCTATCCTTTGACGTTCATGAATTTTGTAGTTCTACAAAATTTTGGGGTTTCAGAGAATCTTGGCCCATTGGAACTTCAAATGAATTCAGTTAACCTCATCTGAGAGTCAGCAAGAATCATTTCCTCAGCACTTCTTGTACATTTAACACCACAGGACAAAACTCATTTACACATTGGTTTTGTAGGAGAGCTGCAGAGAGACAGGAGTCATGGTCCCAGGGTTCCAACCAGCTTCCTTTGCTTCCAATTCTGGTTAGTAGTACTAGATGCTAGGCCTCTGACAATCTCAGCAATTCATACACTGACAAATACAACAGCCTGTTATTGCAGCAAAACACTGGAAAACTAGAGAACGTAATGTTAATAACAGGTAAAATGATCAAGTTAAGTATGGTTCTACAATGAGATACCTAGGAGACATTAAAATAAAGAATTTTATTTAAGTTACAAGACAAAATAACACTTGATAGTCTCTCTCACACACAATAACACACACATACTCCATCTGTGGGTTTTCAGTTGTATACAACCACAAATGCTTTAATTGTCTTCCATTCTCTCAATGGTTTATCAGATCTGAATGAAGTCCTCAAAACTGGGGACCAGAGGTCAAATGAACCAGAGAATTCCACAATCAGAAAAAGTAGCCTTCAAGATAGAAGTAAGCAAAGATAGTTTCAAAGAAACAAAAAATGGAGTTTCTTACCAGCTGGCTTTCTTGAAGGGAAATTCTTCTAAAAATGTATTCTTTGTGGAAAAAATAATGAGAGAAGGCCTGAGGTGCCAGAAATTGAGAGTCAAGAAAGCAGGAAGTCATGCGGCTTTCGTGCTGATGTAGGGAACAATAGTAACGTGATGTCTAGTGAGGTTTTGTGCCTCTTAGAACGACCTATCATGACAACATTAGCCTGTCTGTTGGAGGAACTGCTTCCTTAGATGGCCCTAAGATGAGAAAGAAGTCAAGAGAGTCAGAGGGAAGAAAGGCTGCTGCTCCTGAGGGGACACTGGCAGATTGAGGCGCAGGCTGAATTGTCCTTGGGGCGAGCACCCAGTCCAGCTTCTCTAGGCAAAGGGTGCAGAGACGTAAGTGCAGGAGAGGATGTCATGACAATTCCCAAATGGCTATCATTTGCCCTTCAATGAATGGCTCACCTCTTGGGGATGGACTGTACCACGTTAGGGCACTACTTCCAGCCCCCCCTCTTTCTCTCACTCCCTTTTAAAATATATTTTTATTTTCTTTAGGTAGCTGTACCAAGGAGTTGCCACTCAATAGAGCAGTTTGTGAATTCAGTGCCCTTGGTCGATGTCGCCCCTTTATCAATTCTCATCTACCACTCCCACCCCACCCCTTCCCTTACTTTTGTTGGGGGGGGGTCCGGTCGTAGGGCCTGAACTCTGGGCCTGGGCGCTGTCCCTCAGTTCTTCAGCTCAAGGCTAGCGCTCTACCACTTGAGCCACAGCACCACTTCTGGCTTTCTTCTTTTTGCTTATGTGGTGCTGAGGAATCGAGCGCAGGGCCTCAGGCATGCAAGGCAAGCGCTCTACCACTGAGCCACCTTCCCAGCCCTTACTTTTCTTAATTTGTAGGTTATGTATTGAAATTTTGGCACTCAACAAAGCCATTTATGTATTCAGTGCACCCTGATCTGTGCCATCTCTTCAACATCTTCACCCCCTTTCCTTCATTTTTCTCAGTTCTGTGACATAGACAATGCATTCTTGCCTACATTCTACTCATTTCCCCATTCATCTATCCCCCTCCTCTTGACCATCCCCCACTCCCAAGTACCCATTTCCTATTACTCATTTTGTTGGGCTTTGATTTAGTCTTTATAAAAAACTATGCTGGGCTGGGAAGGTGGCTCAGTGGTAGAGCACTTGCCTTGCATGCATGAGGCCTTGGGCTTGATTCTTCAGCACCACATATGCAGAAAAAAAAAAGCCGGAAGTGGCGCTGTGACTCAAGTGGTAGAGTGCTAGCCTTGAGCTGAAGAGCTGAGGGACAGCACCCAGGCCCAGAGTTCAGGCCCCATGACCAGACTCAAAAAACAAAAATACTATTTTCTTTCTCTATAGATTCTATTATATTTCAGTTAACTTATAACAACCCAGATGTCACCCACCTTACAGCTAGATTTATAGGCACATTCTTGTTCCTACTAATGAGGGAAACCACGCAACCTGTGTTTCTCTGAGTCTGGCTTCTTCACTTAACATCATCCTCTCCCAGTCTTTCCATTTCCTTATGAATGGTTCAATGTCATCCTTTCTGATGGAGAGTAGAATTCCATTGTGTACATACACCATATTTGTTTGATCCATTCATCTATTGAGGGTGTCTGGGCTGATTTCACACCATGGTAAATAATACTGCAATAAACATGGTTGTGGTGGTGGCTTTAGTTTGTCCTTGTTTGTGCTCTATTGGATAAATGCCCAGGAATGGGATTGCTGAGTCGTAGGATAGTTCTATGTTTAGTTTTGTTAGGACCCTCCATACTGTTTTTCAGGGCAGCTGAACAAGTTTACATTCCCACCAATAGTGTAATTATAGAGTTCCCATTTGGCCACATACCTGCCAGTATTTGTTACTGTTTTCTTGATAATGGCTGTTCTAACTGGGGTGACGTGAAATCATGGTGGTGTTTTGATTTGAATTCCCTTTATGGCCAGAGATGTTGAGCATTGATTCACGTGTCTATTTGGCCTCTTCAACAAAGGGTCCTGGCAAAACTGGACATCCATGTGCAGAAAACGGAAACTAGATCCCTATATAGCACCTTGCACCAGCATCAATTCAAAATGGACCAAAGACCTCACTGTAAGCCCAGAAACCATGGAACTTTTATAAGAAAGAGTAAGAGAAACACTAGGGCTCCTGGGCACAGGTCGAAACTTTCTATGATTTTTACTAGTATCCATCAGACCAGGGCTGAATATCCAAAATATTCTTAGAGCTCAAAAAATTGAACCCTATAAAAAATAAACCCTCAAAGAATGGCTGTGCCATTAATACATGGACTAATGACTCCAGTCTCGTTTTTCAAGGGCCTTGTGCTGCACACTGAAGGATGCTGGGAAACATGCCAGTAAATGAGCTGATGCAAAAGGGCGAGAGCTAGATGACTTGTCAGCAACACAAACATCCATCTCAGAATCTGACTGGCTGCAAATGTAAAGATGTGTGCGAGCTGGGCCCGGGCCGCCACGGAGGTGCAGGTCCAGGCTGTTGACGCCAAAGGAGTCACCGTCGCCCTGGCCAGTCCAGTGTAGCTCCTGCTCATCTGTGAGAGGGTGAAGGCGGAGGGGCTGTTACTGAGATGGCTGACGGGGCTTCATCCCAGTTCTTGCGGTTTCCAGTTGTGAATCCAGCGGCATAAGGAGATGGCGCGAGCTGATTCCTGGTTAGAATTTGTCCGGTCTCTGTTGGGGAAGTGATGCGAGGCGGTGGGGGAAGACACTTAGCTCCAAATCAGAATTGTCTGCGTGCCAACCCTTCTCCTGGAGGACATTTTGACCTTGAAGCACGAGTAGTATTTTTTAGAATCTATCACAAAAGATTTTTATTGATAGAAAATACAAGTATGGATAACAGCCTTTTACAAAGTGAATTAACCCATAGCTATGGGAAGTTGGGATACTGGCTTTCAAACTCAATTCCATGTGGTATTTCTGGCCTGCTGATTGTCTTTTGTCTTTCCCCAGCACCTCTTTGGGGGAGGTTATTTAGCATGATCAAAATTAGGGGGAAATGTGGTATCTTTTTGGCATTGTGCTTTTCATTCACTTCGCCAGAGTCAGAAAATGGCTTTTTGACTAAAATTGTACTGGATCGGTCCTTTCCACACGGGCAGTGGAAGGGGGGCCCGCCCATCCATTTTCCACCCGCCCATCCACTTTCACCCTACAGAGACCAGAGGCCCAGCCTGGTGACATTAATTACCATCAAAAGCCAAAGAATTTTCCACTGGAGGAATTTGAAAACTGTTCCTCCTTTCTCGGACAAGACACCACCTGGCAGAACTGAATGGGATAAAATCAACAATGCTGCTTGGCCGATAGCTCTGTGTCAATGTTCAGTAGGTTCCACTCCCTAGGTCAAAGCAAATACTCTATCAATGTCAGGGCAAGAAGAACAAAGCGCGTTTTCACTGAACATCCACACATGGGTAAGAAGACAACATTTCTCCACCGACCCTGACCAGCTCTAAAAACGAGTTCATTTTCTTCTTCATCTCAAGTGATTTGGCCACCATTACTAGACTGATAGTTTCTCAGGAAGATCAGGCGTGTCCTTATGGAAGAGTTAACAACTCAATAATACCCATGATCTTAAGGAGAATCTGCAGCCATGGTTAGACAGGGAAGATGAACTTTGTTATGCAACTTGCTCTTTTGTGATGGAACTCTGGAAACAGACACAATGGGGAAGACTGAGGAGATGAGGCATTGCAGGTCTGAGCCGTGGAAAGGGAACTCTCCTAAGCAAAGACGTCGATGAGAAAGGCAAGTGTCAGATCCTGGAGCCTCACATGGAATAATGCTTTGTCTTCCTGGCCCTTCCAGTGAAGCAGGACAATACGTACTTTGAATTATGAAACTAAGTCAGCCTCCATCAATTTGTGGGGACAAAATGGCCTGGAAGGGCAAAACACTGTAACTTTAACACAGAGGACAAGCAAAGACTTTAAATGCTCCTATGCAGTGCTAAGTGCTCCAATTATGAGCAGAACAGAGCTTTCCTGCCCATTACTTCATTCCTAGTACTTGCTGATTTTCTAATTCAGAGAAGCAGTTCAGAACACTATGTAAATTAAAATAAGCAGAAGAGGGACATTTCTTCTCTCAAATGGCCAAGAGAGGTACGATAAGCCAAGGTAGGCAGGGGTTTAGGTAGGCCGTGGTTTTATATGGGTTTTGTGGAAGCTGATGGCTCATGCTTGTAATCCTAGCGGCTTAGGAGGCTGAGCTCTGAGGATCATGGTTTGGAGCCTGGCCAGGCAGGAAAGTCTGAGACTCTTCACCTTCAGTTAACAAGCCCCAAATAGAAGTGTGGCTCAAGTAGTAGAATACCAGCCTTGAGTGAAAAACCTAAGAGACAGTACCTAAGCCCCGAGTTCAAGCCCCAGTGCCCCAGTACTATATATGTATGCTTCGCTGTGAAATGGAGACGGTGATTTAAGTGAGATCTTGCATGCAAAGTGCTAGACAGGGTACCAGGCATCATCTCCCTGAGGATGGGAGTCATTGTTATGTGTGTGTGTGTGTGTGTGTGTGTGTGTGTGTGTGTGTGTGCCTGTGTGTGTGTGTGTGTGTGTGTGTGCGCGCGCACGTGTGTGCACAATAGGACAATGTAGGGCGATCAGTTTCCAATTGCTTTATGCATTTGTTGACCTCAATGCTGTGACCACTCACGGAGCGTGGAGTGATGTGAACTCTAGGGGTCCCTCTGATTCTAAAGTTCTAGGTATCAACCAGTTCATAACTAAGTGCCTCTTCTTGTCATGCATCTTCTTCACTGTTTGCCTAGCTATTATTAATTTGCCAAGATAAGTCACCCAACAAACGAGGAATCACATGGCAAAACCACAAAGGAGAAGGAGCTGGTTAAGAATGGATGTAGAATGACCACTTTAAAAAAAACAACAGCAACAACAACAACAGAAAACCCTTCTCTACGTGCACCACTGCAGGGCTGATGCAGGCAGGGTCCTCGGCCTGGTTTAGCTGGTTGTGGAGATGCCTCATTTGTCTCCGCCGGGCTGTGCTCTGCTGCTGTGCCTGTGGACATGCTCGGCATGCTAAGCATCTTGGTGATGGGCCTCTTCATCTAGAGGATTTCTTTGTAATGCAGTGTGGCTCTGCCTTTCCCTCTCTAGGTATATTCTAAACCCTGGCCTGAGACTTTAAGAGTTGCCCTCACATTTCCCCTTCAGGCTCATATTTTTTTTCTGTTTTGTGTCATCTCGCACACTGGCCTCCTTGCTGCCTGCCTTTCTTGCCACAGGACCAGGCAAAGAGAAATCTTAGCGCGGTCTCTTTCCTCTGCCTCATTCCTGACTCCTATCCTTGACGGTAGAGGGAAGATACTGTTCTCCCTCGAACAACTCCTGGAAACCCTCGGGAGTTTGCGCTGCCTGGATTGGAGCCCCGGTCATTTCCTTGCTGTGCCTTTGCTCTGAGTTCACCAGTGGTGCCGGCATCACATCTCACATCAATGATCTTCACCGCCACCGCCCCTCCAGCCACGTCGCTCTTCTCCCAGCCACAAACAAAAGGAGCTGTTTCCTGGGACATGGCCTTGTGTGGACAGAGCTCACGGACTGAGATTTCAGCCATGCTTTCTCTCCACACTTTTACCCACAAAGCTTTGTGTGTCCTTGGTCCTGCATCTTGCCGCCCTGAGCCAGGGGTGTGTGGCTCTTTCAGACCATCATGTAATATTCCTTGATAGGTACTCAATTGCTCAGCCTTTCTTAAACAGCCCTTCTGGCTCCAGCATCCAGGGCTCCTCTGGACCCTATGTCTGGTCCTTCTCTTCTTCTCTCCCCTGAGCTCAGAGCATGGAGCCCTGGGGCCACAGGTGGTGAGATCGTACACACAATAGCATCTCTTTAGGCACATGGACCATCAAGTTGTCATTGAAGGACACCCCTACTGGGGAGATGTGTTGTGAAATGTCAAACTCGCTGATATGTAATGCTCAGTGGAAAAAAAAATAGTTCAATTAGTTTTTAGTAGTCCATGATGATAACAGTTCAGATGCCTGTGTCTTCTGACCAAGGGAGCTGTCTGCTTTCTTCATTTTGCTAATGCCACCTCAGATAAATTACCCTCAGATGAATTACCTAGTTTCTTTAATGTCACTGCTAGCCTTTTAGATGGATTGTTTTATCCCCAATTAATAAGAACTTTTAATAAGTCATTCATTCATTCCCTTACTTATTTGTTCATCCTTCGAAGAATTTATACCCAAACTAACTTTATTGATTAAGGTCTGTTTAGAACCAATCTATTTGTGTCCAAACTTGCCAGTGTTGCTTCTGGAGTTGTCTTTGGCCACTTTGAATTATTTTAGAAAGCCAGAATTAAAAAGAAAAACTTGATCAAAATGCATTCAACTTGGGGCTGATCCTATAAGTCAGGCTGGTGCTGAGTCTCTCATGAGGTTGTTTTATTTTCTCCTGCTGGGATCGCTATTCTGATCTTACTTGCAAACATTGGCCTTACTTGACTCTCATTTGATATACTTTAAAAATCTTACTTTTAACCACAAGAAATTGACCAAACAGGTGTGTGATGTGGACAGTATGGAAAACAATGCATTTATCTTTGAGGTAGTTTTTTTTCCTTCTTTTCGCGGAATCTTTCATTAGGAGAAAAGGTGTTGAGTGGGAAATTAATGTGCAAGTGGATACAGAGGTACATGAATTAGTGTCATTATTATCTGAGGAGCTGGCGGGGAGGAAGGCGGGGAGGAAGGGAGGGCATACTTCTCCCTGTAGAGCGTGGACAAGCCACTCAGTTATTAGGATGGGAGCTGGCTCGTGATTCTACATGCACTACTTGATTCGGAAGCCTTCTTTCCCTTCTTAAAAACAAGCAAAGCTTTTTAGCATGGTGACCTATGAAATAGGGTAGAATTTGAGAGCCAGATGAGACTTTTAGGAGCTAATACCATTTTTTAAAAAATATGTGATATGACTTCATCTTTGAAGGAAAGAATATAAACCACAGGCAGAAGTAAACGACTGTAACCTGAAAGTTATTGAGTAAAACTTGCACCTTGCCTAAGCAGAGATTAACCATCCCATAAGCATAGGGGGATTATCTACGTGCAAATGGAAGTGGCGGTATAGCTTCTCTTCCAGCCCTACTGTGTGCTTCTTCCCTGGGGCCAGATGCTCGCTTCCCAGATCACTTGGCTGACCTCCGCCTCCTAGCCTTCTTCTCCATCTTTGCTCCATGGCTGGAATACCCTGTGTCTGGTCAGCATCTCTCCCTTTCCTGCGGGCCGCACTGGACGCCAGGCCCTCATGGGGATTTTAGACATCCTTCACAGGTACACATCTCATCTCATCCACCAGACTTTAGTTTTTGGAGAGAGAGACAGAGAGAGAGAGAGAGAGAGAGAGAGAGAGAGAGAGAGAGAGAGAGAGAGAGAGAGAGAGAGAGAGAGAGAGAGAGAGAACTCTCGCCACTCTTTGTCTATCTTTACCACATTTGGCCCCATTTGTCGGGTCTTTGGAGATCTTTCTGACAGAATAACAGACTTCTCACCAGAGTAATTTTGTTTCCACAGGAGAATACTCCCAGCCCCCTCCGTTCCTCACAGTGCCTGTCTGTGGAAAGTCAAACACATTTGGGGGTGACATTTGATCTCCCCCTAGACTGAAAATACGAAAACTAAACGTCGACCAAGTTTTAGGTTCCTTACAGACAGGCTTTCCACTTCAGTGACTCCAGAAATGGGGTGGATTGTTTTCTCGTCTCATAAAGAATTCATTTTTGAGATGCTGAGGCCTCAGCTCGGCTTGCGGCCAGCTTGAGGAAGCGTGGTTCACGAGACACCGAGCCGGGCACATACTCCGCATTCCTTGGTAATGCGATTCTAGACCCAAATCGATTCCAGAAGTCTGATATTGCAAGAAGGGCCGACGCTCTGGGCTTATTGAGCAGCTCCCCCCCTCCCCGCCCCCTGCTCCCCACCACCATCAGTCTGGAAGGGTTTAAGCAGCCAATCACAGAGCTGAGTGAACAGTTTGGGGAGACCAATGTTACAGGCATCTGAGCAAATGGAGGAGCTTGGCAGCTTGTGTTTGAAGAATTTGTCTTATGTTTTGGATAAAGTCTGGGAATTTATCCTTCAAAATTTCTTAGATTTAGTAACGTGTCAATGCACCGTGTTAAGACAAGGGGTTTTCTTTCCTTTCTTTCCTTTTCACTTTTCTTCTTCTTTTTTTTTCTTAAGGTTAAAAGCCGCCTTCCTTTTTAAGTATGAGTAATCCATCCCAAATCCTGACTAAGAGAACAAAAGGCATGCTGGTAATTTTCTCTTTCACAAAATGCAGACATTTCCTCTCTGTCCTCTTCAAGTATGCTCTATGAACTGAAGGGAAATTACACTCCTCACCACTGAAAACGGAGATTATGCAAAATGAGAAGGTGAAGCCAATCGGCATAATACAAATAAAAATTCCAGCTTAATTCCTTGCCTCCGGGAGCCCCACGCCTTTGCTTTCCAGATGTGGACACACACACATGTGCCCTTTCAAACTGAAAAAAGGTCCATTTCCCCTCCCTCCTTCCCTCCTTCCCTCCTTCCCTCCTTCCCTCCTTCCCTCCTTCCCCCTTCCCTCCTTCCCTCCTTCCCTCCTTCCCTCCTTCCCTCCTTCCTTCCTCCCTCCCTCCCTCCCTCCCTTCCTTCCTTCCTTCCTTTTTTCTTCCTTTCTCTTTTCCTTCCTTCCTTCTTTCCTTCCTTTTTTTCTTCCTCCTTCCTTTCTTTCCTTCTCTTCTGCTGGTTTGGAGGCTTGAACTCAGGGCCTAGGGGCTGTCCCTGAGAGTTTTTGCTCAAGGTTATTACCCTACCTATCCCTTGAGCTCAACTTCTGGCTCTTTTAGTGATTAATTGGAAGTAAGAGTCTCATAGGCCTTTCTGCCAGCCTGGGGCCTTGGCTGAGGTGTTAGAATGCTTGCTTAACCGGCACAAAGCCCCAACTTAAACCCAGTATTACCTTACCTCTGACCCCCAAAATAAAGAAGAAAAGAATACTGAAGTGGTGATGGTAATATCTGACACAAGGGATCTCAGAACAAAGAAAATGACAGGAGACAAATACATACAATATAATAATAAAAAGGGTCAACTGGAATTATGCCTACACTTTAGAGATTGCAGTGCACATATACTTTTATTAATTTATTTACACACTACTAGTACCATTTCTGGGAGAGCTATAAATGCTTGAATCACACTAGTGAGTTCAGCCTTGGGTGTGTCTCCTATTTTTGTTTTTATTGATTGCATTGGTATGATGTAATTTAGTTTGTTGCTCTGTTAAATGCTCCCTATAAATTAATAGTTCGAGAAGAGACAATTCACAATTACTTGCATCCCCATTCATAAACACATTCTTCTTAGCTTTGTGAGTTCTTCGCTTATCA
Source organism: Dipodomys merriami (assembly GCF_024711535.1). Lineage (NCBI taxonomy): Eukaryota > Metazoa > Chordata > Mammalia > Rodentia > Heteromyidae > Dipodomys > Dipodomys merriami. The sequence continues at coordinate 3,710,645 of NW_027202305.1, read as the reverse complement.
TCGTCAAAGTTTGGGGGCTCTTCCATCTAACAACTGGACGTTTGTAGTTTTACTCTTTAGTGCTTTGTACTTTTCCTGCTGTTGTATGTCGCCTACCTTTTAACTTTGTCTGCTTATTCAGCTGGTTGTTGGCCTTGCAATGAGTGTTCCATTTCCTCTTCAGGATCCAGGCCTGGCCTGTGATCCATTGCACACTCAACTTACACACACACAGGGTCCCTGGACAGACTGAAGCCAGCCAAACACACCTGCTGCCGTGACTATGTGTTGCGGGTCATCGACTGGCTAGTTTATATGATTCCTTTAGATTGCCGGTCTCCTTCCAGCTGCTTAGGTAAGAATTAAACGTTCCTTTTCAGAATCTAAGAGGCTTTTCCCAAGTTTCATCTGCAGTGGTACGCCAACGCAGTGCCCGGCACCGCCCCGCAGTGCCCAGCGCAGTGCCCGGCACTGCGCCTGATTTTCATCAGAATGGGGCGTCAGCGCGGATTCTCTTTCCAAGCTTTGGTGAGCCATCAGAGCCCAAAGCTTGGTTGCCAAAGCTTTACAACAAGGACCACAATGCCAGCTGGCTTTTGTTGTTGTTGTTGTTTGCTTGTCTTTGTGCTGGTTCTGGAGCTTGAACTCAGGGCCTGGGTGCTGTCCCTGAGCTGCTTTTGCTCCAGGCTGGCTTTCTACCACTTGAACCACAGCTCCACAACTGGTTTTTGCTGAATAGTTTATTGGAGATAAGAGTGTCATGCACTTTTCTGCCCTGGCTGGCTTCAAACCACAATCCTCAGATCTCAGCCTTGTGAACTAGAATTACAGGCCATGAGCCACTGGCACCCACCTTCACAGTACCAGTTTTGACCAACTCAGAGTGGTGTTTGCCAAGAACAAATGCACATCTCAACAAACAGGCCAGGCATGTTAGCAAGCATTTATAATTGTGGTTATGTAGAAGGCAGAGGTAGGAGATTGTGGTTCCATGACATCCTAGGCAAAAACAAGATCCTAACTGAAAAATAAAACAACAAAACAGTGAAGTGAGAAGGGTCAGAGATATAGCTCCAGTGGTAGAAAAAATCCCTACCAAGCACCAGGCCCTGAGTACAAACCTCAGTACAGCAAAAGAAGAAGGAGGGAGGGAGGGAGAGAGGGAGGAAGGAAGGAACGAACGAAGGAAGGAAGGAATGAAGGAAGGAAGGAAGGAAGGAAAGAAAGGAGGGAGGGAAGGAGGGAGGAAAGAAGGGAGGGAGGGAGGAAGGAAAGGAAGGAAGGAAGGCAGACAAATTGCTCTGGAGTAGCACTATCTTACAGAAATGTAATGTGTGCCACATACATTTAAATTAAAATTAAATTTCTATAAGCCACATTCAATAAAAGTAAGAAAAAATGAGAACATATCTTAACAAACAGATCAGGCTTTAATTCTAATATATTAGAATTAATATTCTAATGATCTATCTAATTCTAATGATATACTTTATTTAACCCAACCATAACCAACCTATTATCATTTCAAATATTAGGAAGATATTTTATGTTCATTTTTCATGTTAAGTCTGTGAAGTTCAATGCGTATGACACCGCACTGGTCACTTTGGATGCTACATTCTCATGAGAAGTACTTGAGATGTATTTAGAGTACCTAATAATTATAATTGTTTAAGTGTATTCATATTTACAATTTTTCCCAAGCTTAAAAATTTTTTCCAGTAACTTGGGCTGGGGTGTAGCTCAGTTATATACCCAATAGTTCAAATTAGGCAAAATAAGGTAATTTAAAATTTATTCTTAATTCAGGCACTGGGAAACACTTCTGGTATCTGTCTACCTATATGTCTGTCTGTCTGTTTGTCTGTCTGTCATCTACTTTCAGCAAGGCACTTGGAACTCAGAGGCTTCCTGCATACTAGGGAAGTCCTCTACTACTAAGCCACATCCTCAGCCTCATTAACTACTTAAAATGAGATAAAATTAGAGATCTAGTTCCTGCACCCATTAGCTACATCCCAAGTGCCTGGTGCCAGCGTGGCTTGTGGACCCACGCTAACCCAGGGCCCGGGGTGCACATGGAGCGCAGGGGTACACTTGACGGTGTTGCTGAGGTTCTCAAATTTCAGCTGGAGTTGACATCATTTTACTTAGGGCCCAGCACAGGGGAGAAACACATTTCCTTTGTTGTGACCTATAGAAGAATGTCCCAAGAAAAACTTTCCAGCCTCCCCGATGATGGTAAACCAGATCACTTCCATTTCGGTCATCAGAATTTATCCTAAGAGTTGCTAAACGTTCTGAGAAATGAGTGCCTCTCTGAGTGTGAGGGGAAATGACCAAAATAGACTGTTTTTTTTCTCTCTCTCTCTCTCTGTCTTTTTTTTCAAGAGCTGGAAGAGCGATTCCTGGTAGTGATGTGATGTGGGATGCTGCATGAAGCCATGAGACAGGGCATCCACCGCGAGGCCAGAGCGATTCTGAGCGGTGGAGTCTCGAGCTCTGGGTGACTGCGGTGCATTACAGCACGGGGGGGGGGGGTTCGGGGGGGGGGGTTCGCAGCATCTCGGGGGTCCCCTGCCTCCCGTGGCGGGCACTTGCTGGCAGACGTGAGCACAGCGCTAGGGCAATGGCCCAGGACCAGCCACCACGAGCCTTTCCCCACGAACTCATTACAGAATTGAGTGCCAGGCTATGTTTCTCTTTTCTGGATGAGTCACAGAACAGGAACCTTTCCCTACTATCTCTTGTCTCTCTCCAGAGCATCTTTGAGTTGAAAAAAACCCAACAACAACCACCACTGTCTGCTTTCAGTCAGGTTTTCCCTGCTTTAACAAACACACGGTATCCTCCATGACCAAGACATTGCCTATGGTAACCAACTTAACTCTCTCAACAGTTGGATGAGGTATTGTTATAAACCCCACTTTATAGATGAGGAAATGGAGACAGAGAAAGGTGAAAGAGTGTGTACCCACTCACTGCACCCCCCCTCCTCATCCCCCCTCCTCATCCCCCCTCCTCATCCCCCCTCCTCATCCCCCCTTCTCCCCCTCCTCATCCCCCCTCCTCATCCCCCCTTCTCCCCCTCCTCATCCCCCCTCCTCATCCCCCCTCTCCTCATCCCCCCTCCTCATCCCCCCTCCTCATCCCCCCTCCTCATCTCCCCTCCTCATCCCCCCTTCTCCCCCCTCCTCATCCCCCCTCCTCATCCCCCCTCCTCATCCCCCCTCTCCTCATCCCCTCTCTTCATCCCCCCTCCTCATCCCCCCCTCCTCATCCCCCCTCTCCTCATCCCCCCTCCTCATCCCCCCTCCTCATCCCCCCTCCTCATCTCCCCTCCTCATCCCCCCTTCTCCCCCCTCCTCATCCCCCCTCCTCATCCCCCCTCCTCATCCCCCCTCTCCTCATCCCCTCTCTTCATCCCCCCTCCTCATCCCCCCTCTCCTCATCCCCCCTCTCTTCATCCCCCCTCCTCATCCCCCCCTCTTCATCCCCCCTCCTTATCCCCCCTTATCCTCCCTCCTCATCCCCCCTCTCCTCATCCCCTCTCTTCATCCCCCCTCCTCATCCCCCCTTATCCCCCCTCCTCATCCCCCTCTCCTCATCCCCCCTCCTCATCCCCCCTCCTCATCCCCCCCTCTCCTCATCCCTTCTCCTCATCCCTTCTCCTCATCCCCCCTCATCCCCTCTCCTCATCCCCCCCTCTCCTCATCCCCCCCTCTCCTCATCCCCCCCATCCTCCTCTTCGTTTGTCCAGCCCATTGCCCCTGGACCTCACCACACCCTTTGGAGTGCCTGATTCCTGGTGCTTTATTTTGCTAAACTTTGGTTTTTATTTTCTTTCTAAGGCATTGTATACTGTTTGAGCTCTCCCTCGAATCTACTGTATGAAGTACACTGGGTGGTATGCCACTGTGAAGTATTCACTGAAATATGGCAGATGCAAGGGAGAGCCCTTTTACTTCTTAAAGAGCTAGAATTGTAACCATTTCTCTCTCTCTCTCTCTCTCTCACTCGCTTGCTCTCTCATACACACACACACACACACACACACACACACACACACACACACTTTTTGCCTTCAAGAATTAAAAAAAAAAACAGTATGCTGGAATTCTGGATTTGACAAGGACTTTACAGATGATAAAGTTGATTCCGTGGTTTGTAGACAGGTTGAAGCTGTTCTGCACCAGCTGCGTAACTCCCTACCTTCAGCCCTTGCGTGTTCTGAAGAAGGAAAGCAGGCTGGCGAGGCTGGTACTTAGAAAGTGAGGTCATGTGCAGAGACCGATGTTGAACTTGTATGTCTGCATTGTGGTTGGGATCCATGGGTGCGTGGGAGGCTTGGGTGACATTTGTGTATAGCTGGAAAGGCAGGGCAGGAATCATGCAGAACCTCTCTAAACCTTGACCCCTTCAACTCCCCACGCCCCCCACCTGCAGAGACAGCTGACCATAAAGAAGAGAATCCAGTGTCCACACTACAAAGTTAAGCATGAGGGAAAGTCTTTAGCCCATTTAGTGATTGGGTTGTTGTGTCTTTGAGGGTTTATTTTTGGAGGGGTTTAATATAGGTAGTGAAGATTTTCTCCCATTCTGTGGGGCTTCTATTTACCTTGCTAGCTATGTCCCTTTCTAGGCAGAAGCTCTTTGATTTGATATAATCCCAGGCAATTAGCCTTTCTTTGATTTGTTGTGACTCTGGGTCTTTGTTTAGAAAGTTTTGTCCCATACCTAGAAGGCTTAGACCTTCCCCTACCTCTTCCAGTAGTGTGTTCACAGTATCTGACCTTACATTGAGGTCTTTGATCCATTTAGAGGTGATTCTGGCCCAAAGTGATGTATGGGTATCTATCTTCTGTTTTCTGCATGTAGATAGCCAACTTTGCCAGAGACACCAGATACTATGTAGAAAATGAATTGGATATCTTATGTGTGGGGATAGGAGGGAAAGATTGGGAGAGCAGGTCAGAGGGGGAAAATGGTTCAGCAAGACTTGAACTGACTGTATCTGGTTCACATAATGGTAACCCCTCTGTGTATCAACTACACAAGTGAGGGACTGGGTGTGTACAGGAGGGATGCGTGGGTAGAGTGTGGAGAAGGTGACACGGGTCAAGGTAGACTGCATCCGGAAGCTGCTTTGTTAAACGGCACCTCCTTTGCACAACTACTTAAAGGTAATAACAGAAAGGAAAAAAAATTAGGGAAACAGAGAGAGCAATCAAATGAGCCTGTGTAGCCAGCTAAGCGTGTATTGAGATAGCCCACTGGTCAGATACCCTGACCCAGCCCTTCCGGCCATAGCCATTCATTACTTCACACATGCAGCATAAGTGCAGAGCCTGAATCAGACTCAGACCTGTTCCTGGAAACAGTGATAATGGAAGCTTTGAGGAGAAAGAGGCACAGAGCGAGGGGAACGCAGAGACAGGGGTCCGTTCCTCAGCCGTGGCAGCCGAGGTCCGCAGGGAGGAGGGGATGTGGAGCCTGCGACCCAGGACCACTTCACTGCGGAAGCCGGAGGCCCTGGGGCTGCCCACTCCTTGCTCTTGCTCCCGTCCCCTCTGCTCCCGCGGCCAGCACGCCAGCACACGCTCTTTCCCAGCCTCCCATCAGGAGGCCGGGCGGAGGCCATGCTCTCCTGGGACTGTCATTTCTCACTCACTCATCTAAGGATATATTTTTTCGGATAACAGACAATCTGTGATTTTTTGGGAGTGGATTTTCAGATTGGGTGACTGAAACAACGTATTTTTCTCACCGTTCTGAAAATCTGGGAGTCTGTGGCACGGTCACTTTCTCCCGAGCAGTGTCCTGTTGGCCGCTGGGTGGTGGTCTCCCTCCTGGCTGGGTGCTCATGGCCTTCGTCTGTGTGTACACATATCTGGGCTCTGCCCCATGTAAAGGTATGGGCCACGTGGGAACAGGCCCCACCTAGGACCTCGTTTGATCCTGTTATCTCCTTAAAAGGCCATGTCTCCCAAATAAAACCACACTGGGGACCACGGCTTCAACATACCAACAGCAAGTAAGTGGTAAGGCATCTCCACAGGCAACCAGGGGGGAGATTTTGGACAGAGACTTCTATTTATGTCTCTTAGGCTGCCTACAGATAGGCTTATGCCCGAACAACTGAAGATTTCTGAACTGTTTCTGGGTGACGGGTAAATTGAATACTAAAAGGTCAGGCTGGATATAACTCTGCAAGCTCTTCCGCAGTGATACTTTCAGGAGATGTAGGGAAATGCTGAAAGAATGGGGCCATGGTCCTCAGGAACCAGTTTCAGTGTGATAACTTGCCTGAATTATTTCCAGGAAGTAGATATATATGTGATATCTACATTATAGATCAGTAGGTGTGTAGGTGTGCATGGGTGTGTGTTATGTATACATGGGAAAACTAGCCTTTACCCGAGCTTTCCCAAGTGTCCAAAAGCCTGACATTTGTGGTTCATGCTTATAATCCTGGTTCCTTGGGAGGATGAGATCTGAGGATCCAGCTTGGGAAGGAAACACAGTGAGATTCTTATCTCTAACTGGCAAAAAAGATGAAAGTAGAGGTGTGGCTCAAATGATAGAGCACCAGCTTTGAGTGAAAAAGCTAAGGAAGAGCACCCTGGCCTTGAGTTACACCCCCAGTCCTACCACGCACGCGCACACACACACACACACACACACACACACACACACACACGTGTTTACAGAAAGTTCACACACGTATTAAGTATTGGAGAAGAAAGGTCATCATTTCACAAGCCTTGAGGCCATGTCACAGAGACACTGGACCAGCTGCCAATGTCATTGGGTTTTGGCATTAGCAGTGCCTCCTATCTAATGAATAATTACTTCATTCAAACCTCATTGTAACTCTATGAGGCATTACTCCAGTTTATAGAGAGACACAACTTGCTTCTTTTCTGGTCCAAAATGACTACGAGGAGCAGATGTGTCTGGTTTTAAAATTCAGAGACCTTTGCATTCTACTTGAAGAGACATTGTGTGAACTCGTGGGACTGAAAGCCAGAGGCTCAGCCTGTGCGGTTGACTCAGGGCCGTGTGATCCAGTGGAGGATAAATGGCTGGAGAAATCCCCGTCAGAGCGCCATGTGCAGAGGCGGGCTTTGAAGTATCAGTGGACTTTAAAGAGGGACAGAGGCGGGGGAAAGAATGTAGATAGGACTAGGTGTAGAAATGATCAATTGAGTGTGGGAAAGAGGAAGGAAATGGATGTGCCTTGTCTGAGGGCTCGGATACAGAATGTGAGCTTGCAGGTGTGTACTCGCAAGCAGGGAACTCTGTCTTGAAGGGGTGGCAAAGTGGGAGCTGAATCTCAGAGCCTGGGGAGAACGCAGCTGGCGTGTTTTAGTGGGTGGCAGCTCAGACGGATCTGAAGGGACCTCTCCGGTCCACGAGTGGGAATTTGTGTGTTACAACCATATTCATAGTAAATAGCTATCAGCATTCTGTGCCTGTCGAGAATAATAAGAAGTATTAAAGAGAACCAACTCTTCTGCTTTCCTCTTGGCTCTCTCCTAGATACAGATTGACATAGATGGAATGGTTCTCACAAGGGAGCCATGGTCTGAGTGAAAGTGTGAGTCTAACAGAAAACACTTTTACACAGCCAGTCACCCCACATTCTCACAAGAAGCATGGTGGACACAGTCCGCTCTGACCTTGGGACTGCCGCTAAACAAAATGCCCAAGTCATTCAACTCCAATGTTCTAATCAAGGCGTATGTGAATATAACCTCAGAATTGTTTTCCAATCCAATGCTCCCCTTTTTTTAGTGGCTTTCAGATCATTGATCTTTGTAGTCTTGCTCCCAGAAATATCTGTTATGCTTTAGTATTAGAGTTCTCCAGAGACACAGAACCAGTAGGAGATAGATGGCAGATAAATAGATGATAGACAGACAGATAAGATATTTATTATGTAACTTGGCTCACACATTTATGGACGCTTAAGAAGTCCCACACTATGCTGTCTATAGTTGGAGAATAAGAAAAGTTGATGGTGCAAGTTTTGAAGTCTGAAGATCCAAGAAATAGATGTTGATACCTGAAAGCAAGAGAAAGAAGAAGGATATTCTAGGTCAGTAGTGTGTGTGTGTGTGTGTGTGTGTGTGTGTGTGTGTGTGTGAGAGAGAGAGAGAGAGAGAGAGAGAGAGAGAGAGAGAGAGAGAGAGAGAGGAGAGAGAGAGAGTTCACATTTTCTCTACTTTGGGCTATTCTACTTAGGCTTTCAATTATGTCTGCCCAAATTGGTGAGGGTGATCTTCACTGAAGTCACCTTTTCTGCAAAAAACTACTCAGAGAGAAGTAATGTGTGCAGGTAGCTCAGTCCACTTGCCATCAAATCAGCCATCACAAGTTTCAACCAAAGGAAGCTTTTCAACAGGGTCTCGGGTCTTTTATGTGGATCCAAGAACCACATTGTTTTCTTCTGCTTTAGATTATCTTCACTTAGGTGATGGAGTGATAGTTGAGGATGTCGGACTTAGGCAAGACCCCTTGTAATATGGTAATTCTGTGCCTAAGAACTTGTTTCACTGAGGTAGCAAAAGTTGCTGAATAAAAGGCCATGGGAGAGGTAGGATTCACATTGTTGCACTGAGCGTGGAAGATCTGGTAGAGAAAACTGGCTGAGGTGTTCTCAAAACCAACCCTGAGGGCAAATCTTCAAGGCTAAGTGCTCAGAGATTAGCAGGCTTAATCCCAGTACTAGGGAGGCTGAAGCACTAGGAACACCAGTTTGAGGCCAGTCTGGGGTACATAGCGAGACCTTGTCTCAAAGAGAAATATCAATAGTCACGTAAAACTCTAGGTCCATAGCTTCCCACTACTGCAAAAATAACAAAACCAAAATTAACACAGCATTATCTCTACTTGTCTCTGTGCCAGGGTAGGGGTAGCAAGAAGAGTATTGGGTAGTCTCTGTCTAGAAAGAGATTGTGGCTAGATGAGATCTAACTCCTGAAAATAGAACACATACCACACAGTAATGTATCATTAAGTCCTAAAGAAATAATGCCAAGTGTGTTGGTTCTCAAATTATGCTGGGCATCCAAATGATGTGGATTTGTGAAAGTACAGATCCTCAGACCCTACTCTTAAAAATTCTGTCATTCTTTGCATATGGGTCTTTAGCATACTCCAAGTCCACTGGAGAACGATGGTAAAGACCACACTATGTGTGGAGGAATGGACAGTTAGGGAAGCTCCCAGCCCTTAAGTGTAAAGCTGAGAAGGGTAAATCCATGGAGCTGAGAATATAGAGTGAGAGATTTAACAAGGGTCCTGTCCACTGGACCTATGAATTAGTTCCATCTTTGGTCACCAAAGACAAGAATGTCTTTGTTCCTTCAACCATGGGACTGGATGGAAGGAGTGCTGGGTTGGGGAGACCCATGGTGTGTAGAGAAGAGTGAGTGTTGGGTCTTCAGGGGGGTCATTGACTGGTGGGAGGCAGGAAACAGGATGTGGGTGCTTGAGTTCTTTCCCCCTCCCACCTGCTCAGTAAAGCTAACAGATTGGACTGGTAGTGCAAAGCAGGGTGCACTTTAAACAAAACACTAAGATCAGCCGATCCACTTATCTCCCCCAAAGGAGATCATTCATCCAGAGGATGCTTGACAAAGGATCGTGTAAAATATTATGCTTTTAAAAAGTTCCCTTAGATCTTACTGAGTCAATAGAGTCCATTATGTCAGTTCCTAGCCACTGGCTTCTTTCTTAGCTATTTATATTTCCATTTAGCTGAAACTTAGGCAAAGCTTCTCAAGGCCCAGATAATTAAACGTACCGGAGACTCGTGTATGAGCTATTTTGTTTTGTTTATTGTTTGGTTGGTTGGTTGGTGTTTTCAGGCCCTCTCTCCTTTTCATCGCACTGGCTTGCTTCTTACTTTCTTCTGGCTCCTTCCAGTGTGACATCCTGTTTGGATCCAAGCTTACCACTATTGTTTTTGTTTAACCGTACCATCTTCTGGTGGCACTTCCTTCCCATGTCTGGGGGCCGGCGTGGAGGATCAGGGGTGGGAAAGAACTGTGTTCCCTGAATTTCCTTCTTCTCATTTCACCCTCCCTTTATGGTGTTTATATTTGATACCCTTCACACCCCATCAGGATAATCTTCCTTAAATACCACTTGTAAGATCACAGAAGACAGGAGACAGATATATTGCCGACACAGAGATAAGCTGGCAGAACCTTGAAAGATGCAGTTGGAGGAGGAGAAGGAATGCTGGGGAGAAATAGGAGAAAGGGCGGAACGCGATGAGAGAGAGCAGGAAAGGCCTGTGTAGTAACGTGATAAAGCTACGTATGAAGACTGAAGGTGTACCAGATAATGTGGCGGGAGTAAGTCATTTAATCTCTGCAACACTGTATGGACTATGTTGTTTTTCACTTTTGAAATAAAGCTAATAAAACTCTGTTCCATCCATATTCCTGCAAATGACCCAATTCTGCTCACTGACTCTCCTCCCTAGCTTTGTTTCATCTGCAATATTTTCAGTTTGATTCTAATATAATGCTGAGTATAAATCATAGGTTAAAAACAGAATTGTAATGTCATCTTACTCTAATAAGGATCTTAAGATCCTTGTTTGTTAGACACAAAAAGAGATTCCGACTGAACACATACAACGTGGCAACAGTTTTAATCTGAGTGATGGAACAATTTATGACAAAAGTTTTGATTACCTGTATTTCTTTTGACTTGAGAAATGGATTTATTTCATTTGAATATCAGTATACCTAATTTAAACAAGCACCTGCCATCTTTAATCAAGTTCTCCTACCAAAAAAGGCCAGTTTATTCTATAGCCTTGCTATTTATTCTAAATCCTTGCCATTTCCTAATTGCTGTGCATGTCTGGAATTTTCTATCTGACTCAAAGCTCCTTGAGGACAGAACCATTCAACTTTCCTTGTCTCTCCTGTCAGCTGGCATAGTGTTAGCACGATTGGCTGGCTGCCTGTGAATTAACTCATCTTCCATTCCAGCTCTGAATTCATGGCTTTTGCTTCATTTCATCTTATTTGTATCAATATTTTTAAGTGGTTGAGCACAAGGAGTTTCACCTGTGACCTTCCCTTAAACAAATTAGGCTGATTCATTTACTCATGAATAATTATTTACCATGTCAACAAGTCTATGAGGCCAATTGAAAGTTAATTATTTTTATTTACCCCAGTTGGTTGGTAATGATACAATGCAGGCATAAATGAACAATTTTGGTGGGGCAAGAACCTTGGTGAGCCTTCTCCATAATTATTTATCAAGATGATACTGTGGCGGGGCGCCAGTGGCTCACGCCTGTAATCCTAGATATTAAGGAGGCTGAGATCTGAGGATTGTGGCTCAAGCCAGCCTGGGAGGAAAGTCCATGAGACTCTTATCTCTAATTAACCACCAGAAAACCGGAAGTGGTACTGTGGCTCAAGTGGTAGAGTGCTTTCCTTGAGCTGAAGAGCACAGGGACAGTACTCAGGCCCAGAGTTCAGGCCCCAAGACTGACAACACAAAACAAAACAACAAAAAAAGATGATACTGTATTAAGAGTTCCTACAAGAGGAAGAAAAGTCATGAGTCCTGACTTCAAGGTGTTTGCACCATGGTTGGGGAGATTCGCGCCTGATAAACAAAAAGATGTCAAGCTGTTTCCTGGGCTGTTGGTTGGTGTTGGACCTGTCATTGGGTCGATAGGTTTTTCTCTTCTTCGGAGGATTTGATGAAGGAGGTTTGAGGGAGACTGGCTGACAACTGTGATTATAACCAGTAGAACATGGTGCACTGGAACCCAAGTTGGGAAAGCCCTTCAGGTTTGAAAGTTGATGCCAGTGCTTTTCCTGCATCAGGCAGATGAGTCAGCCATTGCCCTGAGGATTATCATCTGCACTGCAACGCCTCTTAAACTTTCAAAGACGTGTTTTCTCAATTTGCCATCCATGCAGAGATTTGCAGCCTTTAAATCTAAGCCACTCTGCCTCCCCACAACCACCGTAGAAGATGACGTGGTCTACATTACCCCTGGCTGGAGGGGGACATGTCACAGAAAGACCAGAGCTCAGCTCTGGTCCTGACTCCAGCCTGGGACTCAGGTAGATGGCAAACGCCACACAGCACACTCCCTTCCGTGACCAGCCTGGGCCACATGGAAGACGCGGGCACCCGCCACGTACACGGACCTGCCTAGGTAGAGTCGAGTCTCCTCTGCCATTTGTGGTAAACTAAGGCATAGGCAGGCTGGTGAGCAGCGCAGCAACATCTCAGATCTAACTCTAGGTAGCATGCTTTTTCCTTCTGCCTCTTTTGCCTCTTCTCTGGGGCAGAGCTTCAAGAGGGAAATCCGTGGATGGAGGCACGCTTCAAAACAGTTAAAGAGGGAATCTCTGGTAGAGGCAAGAGAGAGGGAGGGAGGGAGGAAAAAGGGAGGGAGGGAGACATGGGGAAAGGTTGGAAGTATTCAGTATGCAAAACACTGTCCACAGACTTGGCTTTCTTCTTCCTTCCTTCCTTCCTTCCTTCCTTCCTTCCTTCCTTCCTTCCTTCCTTCCTCTCTCTCTCTCTCTTTCTTTCTCTCTCTCTTTCTCTCTCTCTCTCTTTCTTTCTCTCTTTCTCTCTTTCTCTCTTTCTCTCTTTCTCTCTCTTTCTCTCTCTTTCTCTCTCTCTCTCTCTTTCTCTCTTTCTCTCTCTTTCTCTTTCTTTCTTTCTTTCTTTCTTTCTTTCTTTCTTTCTTTCTTTCTTTCTTCCTTCTTTCTCTCTTTCTTTTTCTCTTTCTTTCTCTCTTTCTCTCTTTCTTTCTTTCTTTCTTTCTTTCTTGTGCCTGTGTCTGGGCTTGAACTCAGGGTCTCACACTGTTGCTTAGCTTTTACTCAAGAGCTGGCACTCTAATACTGGCTTCTTGAAGACAAGAATTTCATAGATTTGTCTGCCCAGGCTAGCTTTGAACCCCCATCCATGGATCTCAATCTCCTGAGTCACCAGCACCCAGCCAGGCCCCTCCAGACAACCCAGTAGCCCATGACAGGATGCTTACTGAGGGGCCAAGGACCGATACAGCATCTGTGATTTCTACTCAACAGCTTTGCCTTCTTGAAACAGTTACCTCCTCTCCGGTTCCTCACCTAGAAACAATATTATAGCAAAAAAGCACAATGGCAGCAGAGTGCAGGCTATATCTAAGAGTTCTTGACTTCCAATAAGTGGGAGCTTTAAGAAAAGGAAGTTCTTTTCTATCCTTTTTTGGTTGTGGTTGAGGCAATAGAAGGTAAGATGTATTCTAAGCTGGCCTTGAACTTGTGATCCAACTGCCTGCAATGACAGTTGAGGGAAAGTCGTTTCTAATCAGGGAACTAGTAGCTCATTTTTCCCCACTGGACCCACGGGATAGGCAGTGGTCCCAGCTTCCATTTACCAACATTCTAACCCTACACACTGCTTGATGACCCCCGGGCATTAGAATATTCCCTGTGCCAGCTCACAAGATGCCTAAATCAGTCATTCTCCAGAACAGTGGGCAATCTATGGGGTGCCATTTAAAAATCAAGAAACTCAAATGAGACCCAAAGGAGAGAAATCTGCTAATGAGCACATCAAGATAAAGAGGTAAGAGTGTCATTTTCTGGCCATCTGTCTTGTTCTGGCAGAGTGTGCTGGCCAGACCCCCTCCCCACGCCGCCCCCCCCAGGCCATCCACAACTTGCCAATGGCATTGATTTGTATTAATCTGACGGAGCATTCATTACCCCAAGTACCAACCTGTCACTGTTTGCTTAGCTTGCATGAAATCAGAGCTACACAAAAATCGATGTGTGAAATCTTTGTATCAACACATAAGAAATTTTAAAAAGAAAAGAAAAGAAGTTCATGCCGGCAGATGTAGGATTTTGGACACATGAGTGCTGACAATGGCGTGGTGGGGCTGCCGGCGAGGGCTGGTGACATGGCAGAGGTCTGGGATGTGGCATGTGCAGGAAAGCCATCCAGACGGCCACCGGGAGATGGGGAACGAAGAAAGGACATTCGGCCTTGCAAAAGGACTGGCAACTTCTAAAGAAATGCCTTGCCATTGGTGGAGCTGGCCCGGTGGTCAAGGTCAAAGGCCTGGATCAAGGTCACAGTGTGCAGAGGCAGGGCAGGAAAGGTGGACAGCGCCTGGGCGCCCCTGTCCCCCCGGCAGTGGACGCTCCACACTCGGAAGGGCTGAGGCTCACCTGTTGCCCTGCAGGTGAGGTTTCACGTGAAGAAAGGAGAGAGGGGACTCTTCTCTGGTGCTATTCTAACGCAGATGGGTCAGAGCCCCGACCGACCCGGTACATTTGTGCGCCACAAACTCTACACTCTGCATTTAATGGAGAAGACGCTGAGGCAAAAATGTCTCCCCTTACATTGCAAGACTCCGTTTTAATAAAGAGGATGGCAGGCTTGGTAAAGAGGGCAGGCGGCCGCACGCGCCTGCGTCCTCTGCTCTGCTCCACACAGACGCCCAGCTCCGAAACGGGCCAGTTTCCCCCTTTAATTTTGATCCCCGCGTCTCGCAGCATACTGTGCGCCATCTGCTTCCAGCATCGTCGGGTTGCACATGCTCCAAGAATGCAAATGCTTAAAAAAAAAAATAGTAGCCCAGAAAGGTAAGGTACTGTGGCTCCAGGAAAAGGAACGTGTTTAAACAACCCAGAAAGTGTTCGTGGTAGGCTTGGGGGTGGGACTGGTGGTACAGCGCTTGCCTGCCAGGCATTGGGCCTTTGGTTTGGTATCTACCACTGGAAGGAAGGACAGAAGGAAGGAAGGAAGGGAGGGAGGGAAGAAAGAAATGATGGAAAAAGGGAAGAAAGAAGGGAAGGAGAGAGGTTCTTTGTCTTTCTCTATTTCCCCTCTTGATATAAATACCTTTTTTTTGGTAGCAGCATCCTTCCTTCTTTTTGTTTGAAATATTTTTGAAGGCAGTGGGGTTTTGAACTCAGGGCTTTAGCTTGCTAGACAAGTGCTGCTGTACCACATGATCCCCATCCCCAGTCCTTTCTGCTTTAAGGTTTTTTTGTTTCTTTGTTTTTGTTTCTTTTGTTTCTTGTGCATTTGACCCACATCAGCCTCAGACTGTGATCCCAAACAGCTTGGATTACAGGTACGCACAATTGTGCCAGGTGGAATATTCTTCAAAACAGTCTCTGGGCCGGCTTTCCTCTTCCCTCACTTCCCTCTGTGTGGCCAGCGAGTCTGGGGGGGGGAGCAGCAGGCAGGGTAGGGAGCAGCACGCAGGGTAGGGAGCAGCACGCAGGGTAGGGAGCAGCACGCAGGGTAGGGAGCAACACGCAGGGTAGGGAGCAGCACGCAGGGTAGGGAGCAACACGCAGGGTAGGGAGCAGCAGGCAGGGTAGGGAGCAGCACGCAGGGTAGGGCAGCCCTGAAACTAACTCCCTGGCGTCCTGTTCCTGGCCTCGGAAGCCCACATGGTGAGCAGGGTGGCAGCAGGCTGGATTTCCCGCCATCCTTCAGTGTGGGTGCCTGCGACAGCCGGTTCTGTGGCCACAGGAAGTGTGTCCTGACTACATGCTTGTGCTCCACAGATCCAGCCGGATCGGGTAGCTGTCAAAAGCAGCACTGTCACACGCCCTAAGTGCATCTCATACTCTCCCTCTTGGGGCTCCTGACTCTTGGGGGAGGGGGGATTGTTTTATAATTCTCCAATCAAGTATGGGCCTTCTTTTTTTTTTTTTTTTGGTGGCAGAGGGAGGTTATGTCTACCATTTTTCCTTATCGTTAACTTTATTAATTCTGTCAAATTAGGTTTCAGCTTAACAGATGGTTTACTTAACCAATCAATAGGAGATTTCCAAGAATTGCAATATCCCTATTTCCAATCATTTGTGGAGTCCCGGAGGGGCCACCTCACCCATCTACCCAGAGCCGTGGCGAGCAAGCCAAGCGTTAGGATGAAGCTTTGAAGAAGTGATCCACACTAAGCGAGAACTGCCCGTTGCTTAGTGCAGCTTGTCCCAAGGTGGCCCTTCACTCTGGGATGGAATCCATTTTTAACCACCACGCCTCCCGCCTTCACCCCCATGGCGCTTGTAAACCGCCCTGCTCCACCTCTCCTGACCGCGGCTGCTATTCCACTGTTCCACCTTGTGGCTCGAAGATCTGGGGGACAGGCAGGGTGGACCCCACATGCAAAGACCAACATGGCTGCCATGTGGGAAGTGGAGGGCAAAGAGATAGCACCCTGTCTCGTCTTCTTCCCTGAACCGCATTCCCGTTGCCAAAGTCCTGCTTACACGTTTGCTTCCTTTACGGACCTTCCCGAATCTCACTCCGTCCAATCTCCCTGCTGTTTTCACACCGTGGTAGGAACAGTTCCTAGTTAAAACATTTCTTCAGCTCTTTGGATCTGCCAGGCCCTGTGCTGATCACCTTCCATCATTTATCTCATTTACTTCTCAGCGTAACTCTTGGAAAGGTGTTATTGTTCTCCTTCCGGAAATGATGACACTGAAGTTTCGAAGTATGGGAACTTGCTCTCAAGGCTGGCATTTCTGGGCTTTCTGTGGTTACCTGGAGATTAAGAATCTCACAGACTACTTTGCTAGGCCAGCTTCCAAATGCAATCCTCTGATCTCAGCCTCCAGAGAGGTAGGATTACAGATGTGAGTCAACAGGTCCTTATCTTTATACTCATTTGTGTGTGTGTATGAGCGTGTATGTGTTTTTGCTTCTCTTCTTTGTTAGATTAAGAGTTAAAATAGGACATACATAGTGGTCTGAGAGTTTTAATTGTTTTAATCTCTAGGAAGCGACTCTGGGGTAGTGGGAAGAGCATTGAACCTGAGGTGTTATAATGTGACTTCCCTCATTACCTTTGCCCTTTTTGGTTGATTCACTCTTTTGAAACCCCTTTGCTTCCCTTTATAATGAGGGTTATAACCCCTCCAGAGGAACCCAGATGAGCTGGCTTGTTCGAAGCACTACAAAGACAAAGAGCGTTCTTTTCTTGCCATCTCTCAAGTTCCATCCCTGAGGCACTTGTGATGTCTTTCAGCAGCCGGGAGACTCCTGTCCCATAGAAGTATCTGGTTTAACAGCAAAGCAACCCCTCACAGGGGCCTGGAGTTGGGCCTGAGTCCCTGCTGCGCGGTGGGAGCCAATCAGCAAAAGCCCAGCGCTGTTTGCTTCCCAGAGGGGTGAGAAGGGGGAATGGTGTGACTGGCCCGGAGCCAGGCAGCTGTTCGGTGCATCCTTGGAGGCCTGCAATGCTCTCACATTGCCGGGAGGAGAGGAATTTAGTTAAACCTGGGGAAGTATTTCCTGCATACAGGAACTGCAAGGCTCTGGAATGCAAGGTTAAGAAAGGCTAGCGTGCCTCTCCCTGGGAATACCGAGCAGAAGAAGAACAAAAAATAACCCTCATCAATCTGCGTGGACGCTGTGTGGCCTGCGGGCGGAAGGATGGATTAGTTCCTTTCAAACCCAAGACTTGACATTGAGAAACCAGTCTGCTTCTTGTCTCATCTCACCCTGCATAATAGGAAAATTCTTCCGAGTGGCATGCCTACGTATCCCCCGTTCGGAAAATCATCTCCACACCTCGCCCCTTCCCCGAACATCTGGTCCAGTTCTCTTCCAGCCTCGTTTCAGTCGAGCAGACTGGATTCTTGTCTGTGGAGTTGTTCGGGGAGCGGATGTCCCCATCTGAGACAAGAATCTATTGTCTGAGAACGTGTTGAGTGTCCAAATGGGGACTAGAATATACCCGCAAAGGGCTGGAGCTAGCCTGTGTTTCTAGGTAGTCCCGAACTGTGGGTTTTACTCTGCAACTCTGACTTACCAGCTCCACCTATCAATCAACAACAAATACATAGTGTTGGCTTTGTGAGCAAGAATGCCCCATCCTTCCTCTCCCCCTCACCCCCATGGTCTCATTCCTGCCAATACAGAATGTACATGATTAAAAGTCACTGGGAAATCCTCTACACAAAGGAGAAATGGAGGTTTTGAAAGCTGCGACATGTGGGAACTCTGAACCCTAAAATCATTAACCTTCCAACTCCCAGGAATTGCCCACACAATGGTGCAGGGCGTGGTGTTTCTACAAAGAGCTCAGAAAGCATGTCAAGGAAATATTGGGGAGGAGGGTGAGGCAAATCTCTTGGCAAGCAAGCTGCCGGCTTTCCAGTGTTTTTTAACCTTCTCAGTGTCCTTGAAACACAGACAGTTCAGATGAGTGTTGAGCACAAATATTGGATATTATAACTTTAAAAAAAAGCAACTCTGAATTTCTAAGGCTCTGTTTTATTTCCCCTTCCAAGGCTGGAATAACTTAATCATTGCTCTAGCCCCACAGACTGTTTGCTTGCTTCTCCAAAAGGACGTTGAGGTAAGGATTCTTAGCCCGAGATCTATGGCGAGCTCCAGGAGTCTTTGGATCTATTGAAATCATGTTTACATTGTAGGTTGAGTATCCCTCATCTAAAATGTTGAGGGCTTCAAGTGTTCTGGGTTTCTGAACATTTTTGCATTTGGGCCTATTTTCATACACGTAGTGAGATACCTGCGGAAGACACACCGTGTGCAAACATAAAGTCGATTTGTGTATTGTACTTACACGAAGACACCTAGGCTGAAGGCCATTTTGTACGACCGTTTGAGCAGTTGGGTGCGTGACACAAACATTCACAGTTGGAGAAACATCTGCCGGCAACGTGACCGCAGTGTGCGCAGCGCTTTGGATTTTGAAGCGCGTGGCCCTCTTCACTTCCTCTTGGAATCATGAGAAGAAGGAGGTGGGGAAGGAAAGAAAACACAAGCCAGGCCAAGAGCGTTTGGAGACACCTCTCCCGACCCAGCTCCCGAGCCACCGCGCTGCACAGGCCTCTGGCCGTGGGTTTTCTGAGGTGAATCGTTGCTTCTCCTGGTGGAGTCCAGGCCGAAGCAGGCATGCTGCTGGGCAGACAAGCCAGGGGGCGGGGGGGGGGGGAGGGGTCCGTCATCAGTCACAGCCAGGTGGAGGGACCCTCTCCCAGGCCCAGCCCCTCCCCAAAGCCTTCCCGCTCCAGGGCTCTACGCGTACCCCAGAAACCTGTGACTCAGGAATGAGAGCTGTGCGCCATCCAGTACACGATGTATTCGTGCTTTTTGCTTTTTACTGGAAAATGTCATTCTCGTTGCTTTTCTGATTTTTTGTGGGGGAGACTGAATCTGACCAGCAGAGTAGGAGATGGAATGTGTTCTCAACAGAGCTGGGGGTGAGCGGATCAGTGTGGTGAAAGAGGCCAAGCAATTGTTCGTGGAGATGATATCCTGGTATAATAATAATATCCTGGTATAATAATTCTTTGCCAGAAATGTTGGTGTCCGATCAGGGTCAGGGCACTGTGCCTGGGCTTTTTGTTCTTGGTAGCACTCTACCACTTCGAATCACAGCTCTCCTTCCGGTTTTCTGGTGGTTCATTGGAGAGGAGAGTCGCACTGACTTTCCTGCCCAGGCTGGCTTGGAACCGTGATCCTCAGATCTCAGCCTCCTGTGTGACTTTTTACTAGCATCTCTTCAATGGCGCATTTGGGGGGTGGGCAGGAAGGTACCGGGAAGCCACCCTCACTTATTTGCTGGGCCTTCTGCTTTTCCTCTTCCTCTCATTAACCGAGTGCACTGGAGCTGCTCCCCGCCACATCTTGTCACACACGGCTCTGGTGGGGACAGATCTTCTCATGTCACATGGACCCCAGCCAGATGCCGCAATGTGGCCAGTCCATCTGCATCCAACTCTTAGTCACCTGCGGGGCCCCAATTTCTGAGGTTGGAGGTGTGGCGGGGGGTCGGGGTGGGGGCGGGGGGGGGGCGCGGAGAAGTGCCCAGGAGATGACTAAGTCTGGAGTCGCAGTCCAGAACCCCAGGCAGAGGTTTACAACAAACCCCTGGTGCTCGGCGGAAGAAACAACAAAAGCCTAGCATGGCAGAGACAGAAGGCCGGGTAACTTAATTATTAATTAGTTAATTTGCTCAAAAATGTTAATGCGCTGACCGTGTGGGTTGCGCTGTGGTACCCCATGAGACGCCGCGCGAGAGTGTGTTCCCGTGGACCTTGTGAGCCATGCACAGAGGGTGCCGCGCGGTGACAGAGGCCGGGCAGAGGCCGCCGGGCTAACGGGTGACAGACGGCAGCTTGGGCGGTGAGCTCCTGAAGCAGGAAGAGGCCTGTGCAGCCATCGGGGGAGACAGACTTTGAGAGAAGTGGTACAAATGAAAAAAGTTTGAAGATGAATAAGATGGGGGGAGATGGGGGAGACGAGGAGAAGGCAAACGCCAAGGCGATGTTTTAATCCACGCCTTCGAAGCAGAACTCTATACGCAACTTCTCTATGCAAAGGGACACCCTGGTGTGAAGCCGACAGCACGTCCGGTGGCACACAGCTCTTCTGGAGTCTGCAGGTTGGCTGCCGGTGTCGTATTCACAGGATCCCCACCCGCGGAACTGGCACGCGAGGCCCAAGCCCCTCGCTCTGCCATCAGCAATGCGCTGAGAGATTCTGAAAATGACACAGAAGGAAAGCAGAGATGTTAGAGAAGGGATCTTCAGAAAATGGAGGAAGTGATGAACTGGGTGTAGGACAGGTGGAAGGGACAGAGGAGAGAGGAGGCGCTCGGTGTGCAGTCATCGTTGGGCGTAAGATAACAAGGTCTGTGCCTAGGAGTGAGGCTCGTTCGTTCCTTCATTCCACCATTCCTGTTTATAGACAGACCATTAGGTGCCGGGCATTTTGACAGACACTGGATTTGCAGCGTTGGCAGGCCGTCTTGTCCAAAGATAACCTCCTGAAGGTACCCTGAAGTTAGTCCCTTCCCAGGGACTCTGGGTGGACCTGCGCATGTGTCAGATGTGGCTCTGTGTGGTTAAGTTATCGAAGACAGTGCGTTGTCTGCCTCTTCCGTGACCTCTTGGGACACCTGTCTTTAGAACCCCGAATGGCCAAGACACACATTGACCAAAAGCTGTCATGGAAGAGGGAAGATAGGACAGACCACCAGCTTAGGAGGAATATCCAAACAGCCCAAGAAATGTGTGCGTTAGAAGCCTGGCCATCAGACCTGTGGGGCACCAGAGCTTGGTAATAATCCAAGCTGCACCCTGGCCAGATCTGGGGCTGGGGGCTGGGGGCTGAGTGAGGGCTAGCCAAGCCCTGTTAAACTCTGGAGCCTCGGCATGTCATAGTTGTGACAAATATTGTCTGAACACACTACAGTTTTGGTCGGGTTTGTTATGCAGCTACCGAGAAAGGTGAATAAATAATTGCAGTTCCTCGTGGCTCAGTGTCACCACAAGAGAGCTGTCACTGCACCACGGACGCGGAGGGCAGGAAGTGCCGGGTTCTGTCCAGGGCGTGTGGGAGGGGGTGGGAGGTCGGGAAGTGTTTATGGAAGGTGCGGAGCGTGAGCTGCGACTCTGTGAGTCACTGCCTGTCAGCGGTGTCCTGAAAATGAGAGGAAGGGACGGATAAAGGCAGGAGGAGAAGGAGGGATGGACGGACGGCCTTTGAGGGACCCCTTGACCATGAGTTGGGGAACAAAGGCAAGTCAGAGGTTCCAATGGCTCTGAGGGACTCACTCTCCTGTTGTTGTTCATGGAAAGACATTCTAGAGCCTGGGGCCACTGTCCACACAGGCCCTGGGCCGCATTCCTGAACTTTCTCATGAATTGGCTTGAGTGGAGTATTCAGTGGATGTGTCTCTATCGCCAGACATAGGGCGGAGCTGAAGGCCTAGAGGTCTGAGCTTGGCATGGGTGGCCGGCTGCGATGGTGGAGCCTGGTACCACTGTGTCCGAAACCCATTCTCCCAGCACCCTTTGCCACCTGCATGCTCGGGCCCCTGATCACCCCCGTGCACACCCGCACACACACACACACACACACACACACACACACATTGAGATCACAGGCTCACTCCACAGCCCTTCCCCGCCCTTACCTCTCTGTACATCTCCCTTCACCAAGTGGAGAAGCGGTAGGAGGAGGGAGGTATGGAGAAGAGGAGAGGAGAAATAAGCTTTATTCCTGGAAAAGGACTTCTTGGTATTCTCTTCTGATTAAGATTTTTTTTAAACAAAAAAAGACCATTTAATTAAGAGATAGTAGTTAAGGATAAGCAAGGAGAATTGTTCTTTATCTTGTGGATTTCTTTGTTAATGGAATCTTCCAGAACACCGTGGCTGGTAGAAGGGGGCGCTGACACACATGCCCCTTTCAGCCAACAGTGGGAAGACCTCCCTCGGAACGGGCCACGTGCCCTGCACCCCTGGGGCCATCTGGATGAGCGGACCCTCTGCTTTAGACACCTCTGGACTTTCCCAGGAAAGGAGACACTTTCCATGACTGGCATCTTCGGGGCATACATCGCCCAGCCCTGCCCAGTGCATGAGCCATGTGTGTCCCTGAACCACAGCCACCCCTTCCTGTCTTCCGTGCATGACCTGGTCTTTCCGTCGGGATTTCCCTTCTCTCTCTCCCTCACGCAGAGAACCCGGCCCCTTCCTCAGAAGCCAATCAGAGTGCCATCCTTTCTGGGAAATCTGCTAAGGAAGCATTGGTGTCTACAACCGGACAGGGCCTGCACCCAGGGGGCTGTGAAGCATGGAGGTTACAGATGTGGCCATTACTGTCATCTGTGGGTTCCAATCCTGATGAGCAAGATGATGGATTTTGTGATCTGGGGCAGGGCAGTTGTCTTGATTTCTCTGGGCTGCTGTAATAAAGTTCTAGAGATTCAGACAACAGGAATTGGTGTAAACCGCACAGATCTGGAGGCTGGAATTCTGAGCTCAAGGGGCCAGCGGTTCCCTTCTCCCTCAGAGGGTCTGAGGAGGGATTCTCCCTGTTCTCCTCGGCTCCCACCACTCCCATTGACCCGCAGACCTTGCAGACACCTCTCTAGGCTCAGCCTCCATCATCACGTGACTACCTTTGGTGTGTCTGCGTCCCGTCTCCTCCGTGCCTGTCCATGTGTCTCCTTTTTGATGAGGACTCTAGTCCCATTGGATTATGATCCACTCAGATGATGTCCTCTGAACTTGACTACGCCTGGAAAAGCCCTGTTTCCCAAGAAGGACGTATTCACAGGTCACAGGTGAAGACACAATATCGTTCTCACGGGAGACGAGTCAGAACAACAGCGATTCTTTCCTCATCTGGAAAGGAGAGGACGCTGCAGCACACACCACGTGTGCGTGTGAGGATTCAGCTTCACGCCACACGGGAGGTGTCAGACGCGTCGCCGATACGTAACCCCCAGTAAGAGGCAGCTGTAGTAAGGAAAGCATCTGTGTGGCAGGAGGCAGGCCAACTCTATTGTTAGCTCCTGGCTTCTAAAACGCACCTTCATTTTGAAAACCCCATGCCTAGCCTTGGGTTGTCTGCCTGGACCAGCTTTTATTGTGAAGGAGAACTGAACCATGTTGTATAAGCCTTTATGCTTATTTTTTGTCGCTTATAGCGTGACTCTGTACATCTCCTGCCACTCCTTCTGCCCTTTCTGTCTTGAAGTCCCACTTGCTTGGCTGGTTGTTCAGCCCTTCCTGAAGGCAAGGGTTGGGAAAGCCCCAAGGGCAGGGTATAGAAATACAGAGAGTGACTAGGCAGAAGGCCATGCTGGGTGATCCAAGTAGCAAGCAGAAAGCCATCTAGGCATGACAGAAACAGATCCTCGTGGTGAAATGAGGAAGAGTCTGACTGGGCCGCAGTGTACTGCCCATGGCTGAGGCTGAAGCTAGGCGGGAGTCAGGAACCTGCCAGCCAAAGGCCCTTTGTTGATAAGCTACTCACCGCCACTCTTACCCTCTCTTACAGTGTTCTTTCCAAAGAAAAACAAGACCATCTCGGCCAGCTGTTCACCTGTGTGAACACACATGTTGAAGTGTCTTCATGTCTGTGAATACATCTTCCAGAGAGGAAAGTGAAGATCAGGTGGGGACAGATGGGGCGGGGGGCCGATGGAAGGGGCAACGTGATCCACACGTCGCACTTATAAAATGATTTGTCGAATTGGAACCCCTTTCTTCCACTGCTTAAAGACCCGTTTTTAAACAATTCTTCTATCCAGTGATCAACTGACCTGAAATGCTACACCACTAATGTATTTGTTGAATCTCCGTGACCGCGTTGGTGTGTTAAGAGAAGGAGGGAATGCTAACTTGCTTATTTCTTCCATTATGCGGACCCCTGCCTCTGTGTGATGGGGAAACCTACCAGAAATTGAGATTCCCCAAACAGTAGAAGGCTGAATGTGGCTACGGCAGCCGGTGGGGTTCCCCTCAGGGAAAATCAGGGGCACGGCTGTCAGCAACACCTCCACAACCGTCCACGCGGACAATCGGCCGGGTAGTGAGAGAACCGTCCCAGTGGGCTGCTCAGGAGAGCTGACAGATTAAGGAGGAGCGCACAGACCCCGCTGCTCGGGCGTGGACGGCTCACCCTGTCCGCTCCAGGCTCTTCCATATGTGTCCCCAGAGCAGATTCAACATCACTTGCCAAAAGGCAGCAGGGGTTGGCGGTAACAGCGCTGGCTTCAGGCCCATGTGGGTCTCTCTCTGCTGGGAGAGTTTTGCACATGCTGCCCAGTGGCACCAGTGCCCAGTGGCACCAAGGGCTCCCTCTTCACATTCTTAATTACCTTGAAATGTAGCCACATGGTTCTTCTGCCTCCCTGGAGCAGCGCAGTGGAAGCCAACTGGGCTTCAGAGCCCTGTGTTCTGCCCTCGTTCACTCAGGAAGGGCGGTCGCAAGCCAGGGGCAGGGCTGTGTGTGTGTGTGTGTGTGTGTGTGTGTGTGTGTCCACAGAGGCACGTGCCAGGGTCCACATGTGTGCACGGCTTTAGGTGCGGATCTTACAGTTTCAGACAATGATCCATGGTGCGTATGCAGATGCGTTTATCCGGGGGAAGGCATACATAATGCTTAGGTCAGCATGTCTATAGGTTGTTGATCATGGTTTTGTACTTAACTTGGTGGACAATGTTTTAAGTTCTCATGAGGAGTCAGAAATGTCTTAATATTAATGTCAGTCAGGCAGAAATGCTCCGATGGATAGTAAGAGATTAAGCTCATCTTCTCTAGAAGAAGGGAGACAGTTTTGACACTTTCTTTTTTGTTTGTCCTGTGTGTGTGTGTGTGTGTGTGTGTGTGTGTGTGTGTGTGTGTGTGCACGCGCGCGTGGTACTGGGTGGGGCTTGACTTCAGGGCCTAGGTGCTGTCCTGTTGCTGTTTTTGCGCAAAGCTGGCACTTTGCCCCTAAAGCCATAGTTCCATTTCTAGCTGCATGGTGTTTACTTGGAGACAAGTCTTACAGACTTTCCTGTCCAGGCTGGTTTTGAACCATACTCCTCTCTCAGATCTCAGCCTCCTAAATAGCTAGAATTGCAGGTAGGAGCCTCAGTACCTGGCTTGACATTCTCTCTTTTTCTAGATATTAGGGCAGAAGGTAGAAAAGTGAAGTTAGAGGTGATTGGTTGAGATTATCTCACCTTTCCTACATAAATCCCCCACATTTACCTTCTGATTCTTATTGTAAGAGGAAGGTTTCCTATGTATCATATGATTTTATATACACAAGCACCTTCATACATGTCTCTAAATATACATATATACCTTAAATCACTGTATACACACATATATGCATTGGCATGCTCATTTAGTACCCATAATATGCAGGGCATTTTGCTAGAAATTGTGGGAAATGAACAAATAGCTTTCTGTTCACCTTCACAGATGCCAGGTTCTGTTCATTCTATGAACACAGAAGAAAGTCGAAGACAATAGAAGTCAAATGACTAATGTGGTCCTTATGGAGGGAAATTCAAAGACGTGGAGTTCTTGTTCCCATCTCCCCTCCAACAAAAGACTAGAAGGCAACATAATACTATATATATATTATTGAACTAATAATGTGCAACATAATACTACATATATATTATTGAACTAATAAGGCTAATTTGTCACAAATGAAAAGTTGAATAAATGAAATAAGAATTTTTTTTCAGAAGAAAATATTAGAAAGCTTACCCATTGGATGCAAATAGGGACAAGGGTTTTCCTGATGAATTCCCCAAAGTATCTAAATATATAGTTCTATATCCTAAGATGTTATAAAATACAAACGACATATATTAATTCATTTAGTAAGTCAGCATAACACTAGCATGAAAATCTTAGCATAGTACATATAATAAGAATAAGCTGGGTGCTAGTGTCTCACTAGCACCATCATACATGTCTCTAAATACACATATATACATTAAATCACTGTAGACACACACATACGCATTGGCATGCTTATTTAGTACCCATCATAAGCAGGGCATTTCAAGAGGCTGAGATCCAGAGGATCACAATTAAAGGACAGTCTGGCAGAAATATCAGTGAGACTCTATCTCCAATTACCCAGCAAAAAGCAGGGCTGGAGACATGGCTCAAGTGGTAGAATGCCAACTGAGCAGTTGTGAGGCCCTGAGTTCAAAACCTGGTACTCGGGGAGGAAAAAGACTGTACTACCTTATTCATAAGTATGGATACAGAAATGTAAAATAAAACACTATTGAAGGAAGGAAAATAGTACAGTAAAACATCACAAACAAATCCACTTTGGCCTAGGAGGGTATATCCTGCAAAAGGGATATGTTTATTAAAATGCTGTCTCTTCATAATTCAAAGTAAGCACATGTCAATGTTATAAAATTTAGTACCTAATATTGAAAAGGAAAATTGTGGAGAAGTAACACAAGCAATATTCTTCCTTAATGTGAAAAAGTCTGTATCTTAAACCAATTATAAATACTGAACTCAATAAACCTGGCACCGTTTGGGAGAGATGCTAGTACAATGAAAGAGAATTAAGAAGTCGAATAATTGAAAAGAGGAAACTAAATAATCATAATTTTCACAATACTTTATTGTCTGCTAGAGATCCCTAGACAATGAAATGAAAGAAACCTTAGCATGATTAGCATGAAGGCAAAGGGCAAATTACAAATGATACAAGATATTCTATTACTTTTTCATAAATATTTTAAAAAGACAATGGATAAATAAAATGAAAAATAGAATGGATACAAACATAATGAATTAAAACATGGCAGAATGTAATACAAGTAACTGTAATAAGGTATGTGGAAAGTCTATATTAAAACAGAATAAATATGTTAATACAAAGCATATTCAAAACTAGACAACAATTGGCAAAGCAGGAAAAAAATGGGCTCTACTCCAAAGAAGAAATCAAATGTTTACTCCATTTCATTAGAAATAAAAAAAGAAAATCAAAATAGTAAAGCACTGTTTTCCACCAAATAGATTAGTGAAAAATTTCAAAATAATCATACTTCATTTAGAAAAAGAAGTTAGAAAATTACTCTTATAAATCACTTATTAGAAATCCCCTCTTTGGAGGACAGATGGGGAGAATGGTAGAAGGAATGATATTGACCAAGATGCATTGTACTCATCAGCTGATGTGTAGAATTGAAGCCCCTGTGTGCAACTACTTAATGATAATAATAAAAATAACACATATTCTTAGTTTATTAATAAAATAACATCACCTTTTAGGAAGCGGCTGCTCAATGGTTTCAGTAACTATTGTGTGGTTTCTACTATTGGGCCTTGTAAGTCTCTGTATAGGGGAAATTATGGAAGGTTCATAAAAATGTTATGTATAAAGCTATCATTATCAGTTTATTTATAATATCTAAATACTAGAATCAATCCAATGATGCAATAACAATGTTTAAGGGGAATTGTGTCATGTTTGTGTGTAGTAGTTAATGACCTGGAAGAAAGAACATGATAGAAAAACTAGAAAGACGCCAGGCGCTGGTGGCTCACGCCTGTCATCCTAGCTACTCAGGAGGCTGAGATCTGAGGATCGCGGTTCAAAGCCAGCCCGGGCAGGAGAGACTGTGAGACTCCTATCTCCAATAAACCACCAGAAAACCAGAAGTGGCGCTGTAGCTCAAGTGGTAGAGCGCTAGCCTTGAGCTAAAGAGCTGAGGGACAGCGCCCAGGCCCAGAGTTCAAGCCCCACGACCGACAAAAAAAAAAGAAAAGAAAAACTAGAAAGAAACACACCAACATATCAATGGTTGTAAATCTCTCTATTCTTAGATTTAAAGTTATTTTTATATGTCCCTTTATCTCCTGACATTTCAGTCAGACAAACAACAATACCAACCATGAATAGAGAGAAAACTATTCCTAATTATGACTTTTCCCCCTCTTGCCAAGACTGAACGTGACTCTGTTATGGTATCACTGTTATTGTTGTTTCCTGTTATTTCCTTTCCCATTCTACCTTCACCTCTATTGAAAGAAGTTTATCTTACTATCCAGTCCCTTCTCTGCCTTTCTTCACCAGGATATGCTTCAATACTTGTAGAATGATACAGAAATGAAGCCAAGAAGCAAATGGGAAGGAATGTGGAGTGCAGCCACAAAGATTTTCCATACTCAGTGCTCTTTGAGATGAGCCCAGACTGTGTGCAGTTCCCCTGTGAGGTTGGACCTGTCCAGGTGGATCTGATTAAGCAGTCTCTGACAGCTCGGAGCTTAAATGTCCAAAAAGGTTCACATGCCAAAGACTTAGTTCTCAGCCTGTGCTGTTCCTAGGAGAGATGGGAGCCTTTAAGAAGCAAAGCCCAGTGGGAGGAAGTTAGATCATTGGGGGCTTGGCACAGGGGTGGAGCCTGGTGAGAGGAAGTTAGATCATTGGGAGCATGGCCAGGAAGTGGAGTTAGGGAGGCAGTTGGGTGTGGACCGGAGACAGGGCCTGGTGGGAGGAAGCTAGGTCATGGGGATGTGGCCTGAGGCGGACTCCGCCCTGGACAAGTACTGGGCCCCGTATGCCTTGCTGTCTCTCCCTTTGTGGCTGCTAGTACAGATAGATGAAGGCTCAGTGCTGTCAGGTAAACATCCACTCTCTGACCACACTGTTGCAGAACCTCTTCAGGCCTCATATTTAATAAGCTAAATGAGAGTTTAACACTTTTTTTTGGTACCAGTACTGGGGCTTGAACTTGGGGCCTCTTGCTCTTGCTTACTGTTTTTGCTCAAGGCTGCCACTTTACTGGGGCCACACCTCCACTTAGGGTTTTGCTGGTAAACTGATTATAAGAGTCTCTTGGATTTGTCTGCGCAGGCTGGCTTCCAACCATGATCCTCAGGTATCAACCTCCTAAGTAGCTATGTTTACAGGTGTGAGCCACAGGTGCCTGGCTAATTTTTTTTCCCTGAAGCTCAACTATAGAATTGGATTTAAGAGAGGCATTTCTCCATAAATTTTTTTAAACTAATCTTAGAAAAAATTGGTCCATGAAATACTTGGCGTAAGGTCACTGTGATAAATCTGAAGACATGTGTATTATAGAAGCATACGTCCTACTCAGAAAAAAAGCTGCATGGAGATGGATGTTCTTAATTCCTTGGTGACTCTGTGGTTCCACTCCAACCAGGAACGCTGGCTGGTAGGTTTTAATGCCACTGGGCTATGAAATAGAAGTCAGCTTTTGTAAGAACTTTCTTGATTAGAGATGCTATGAAGATGTGTCCAGAAAGGTTTTAAACTTTTCATAAAAAGCTGCATTCCACACTGGGAGTTAATCATTAAAGCTGGGTGTAAAGAAAGGCTTTCTTTTTCCTTAATAGAGATACAATGCTAACTCATACAGACATGAAGGTCAAGTTTGTTTAGAAGACACAATTTAACAGAAAGCAGTTCTTGGGATTAATGCTGGGAAATTATGAACGATTGTCTGTAGGTGTGCTTGGGTGTGTGTGTGTGTGTGTGTGTGTGTGTGTGTGTGTGTGTGTGTGTGTGTGTGTGTGTGTATGAACATGTGAGGTCCCTTTGTTGTTGAAGGAGCGATCTTTGAGCAAGTACGAACCATTTACAGGTGGGGTGTATTCTATCAGAGCTGACTGGCTAGAGGATCACGGAATGCATGCTAAATTCTACTTCCCACTTGAGGGACGGGCTGTCTTCCTTATTTTCCTCTCTTCCTTCTTCTATCCTTCATAATGTACTGGTTCTCTCTCTTTCTGTATAGATAGATAAATAGATAGATAGATAGATGTATACTCTTGAACTTATTAATAATATAGATGAATGTTTCCATATATTATGAATTAAGATATACATTTATTATAAATTATAGAGTACAAATCAAAAGTTCGAAGCCAATGCTGACCAGTGCTAAAGCAGTGAGTGTAGCTAGCATATTGATTTAATGCTAATAGGTTTTGTATTTATTTTACTTTCACAATTAAGTTGGCCTCCTGAGTTTTCTCCATCCTCCTCAACTTTTTTCATTATATGGTCTTCTGTTTTTCCTTATTTTATTTCTCTAAAAAAGATGATTTTGAATAGTATGAGCAAAAAATAGTATCACTATATGGGTTCATGACACATTCTCTCTCTCTCCCCCACCACCTCCTGCCCTTCCCTCCTGTAGAAAAGAAACTGAATCTCAAAGGAAAATGGTATGTTGCTTTTTCTAGCCTCATTTTGTCATAAAAAATTTCTAAAGCTGTCTATAATCTTGAAATACTACTTTCCACTCTCTTTATGATCCTTGGACATATTCTATTATTTCCATTCATGTTTGCAACTGTAACAAACAAATCCAAAATTACACTAATGGCTCAAACATGAAAGCAGGTTTTCTTTTTATCATAGGCAAAAGAATATCACAGAGGCATCTGAGCAATGGATAGCTTTCTTCCAAATGGTGATTCAAGAGCCCTGGTTTCTTCTATCTTCAGCACGAGCCTTTAAAAACTTATTATTCTTCTACATCAAGCAGAAGAGAAGGCAGGTGCTTGGAGGATGCTATGTGAAAGGTATTTTTGGTCCAGGATTTGAAATGAGCTCATCATTTACATTAAAATACCACTGGCCAGAATTCAGTCACACGGCCAAACCCAACTGAAGAAGAAGGGGTGGGAGGATCTTCTAGCTCTGTGAGTAGGGGAAAAAACCCACAAGGATGATTTGGACTGGGTGAACAGCTAGCATTGTCTGACACACACCTGTTCCAGAGTCATAAGGTGAGAGAAAGTATGTTCCACCATGTGAGGCTGTGTGTTTTCACAGCTGAGAGTTTTCAGAGCACTCCGCATGGTGTTTTGCTTTATGATCAACTATATTGGAACATAATATAGGTAGGTTTGTTTAAGTATGCAAATGTGAATCTGAGTGCAGCTTCAAGAATATCTCAATCGGGCTGGGAAGGTGGCTCAATGGTAGAGTGTTAGCCTTGCATGCATGAGGCCCTGGGTTCGATTCCACAGCACCACATAAGCAGAAAAAGCCTTTGGAAGTGGTGCTGTGGCTCTAGTGGTAGAGAGCTAGCCTTGAGCTGAAGGGACAGCGCCCAGGCCCAGAGTTCAGGCCCCACGACCAACCAAAAAAAAATGTCTCAATCAGTAGACTTTGTAATTTG
This sequence comes from Dipodomys merriami, assembly GCF_024711535.1. Classification (NCBI taxonomy): domain Eukaryota; kingdom Metazoa; phylum Chordata; class Mammalia; order Rodentia; family Heteromyidae; genus Dipodomys; species Dipodomys merriami. Next base: position 3,679,179 of record NW_027202305.1, on the reverse strand, counting down.
CATCCATACAACTTTTTAAGCCAAGACCATATAAATATATGATATATATATATATATATAAGTATCATATATATCATATCTTGTAGTAGATTCTCTAATGGTGGACATCTGGATAAATGCCAAGTCTCCCTTCCTGAAGAAACGGGAGGAGGTTGGGTATAACCAGAGGAGCACTATTCTGTTCAGAAGACCTGCTGGAGCACCAGGAACGTGAAATGTGGTCGTGGCCGCCGTGTAAGCTGAGATCCGGCCGTGTCGGGAGCCATCAGCATCAGTGCAGTAGTGACAGCCGCCACCGGGAGAAACACGGGAAGCCTGGGCAACGTCACCTTTGTTCTGAAGCCCCTATCGTTTCCTTTTAGCACTCGGTTCCAGTCAGCCAAAATGATTTGTTAAGTTGCAGTCTCTGAGCCTCCATTAATTTCATGTAAGGTGTTTTTACAGTTGTACAACGCATGTTTGAATTAAGACGTTTCTTCGCTTTTGAAATTGAGCTGCGTGTTCACTGATGATTGGCTGTGGCTGGAGATCCACAACTATGTGCTAGACAACTCTGTTTAGAACTCTGATCTGGCAAGACAACCAACCGGCTCTTAAAAGAGGGCATACTGTATGTTTCCGGCGGAAGTGAAAAGAAGGCTTTTCACTTCTTCCAAGAAGGGCTGCTGACGCCTGCCCGCCATCTTCAGTGCACACAAGCTGGGTGCAATGACCTGCTGTGGAATCTGGGTGGCTGGTGAGCCGCTGGTGTCTCCGTCTTACCTCGAGGTAGGCAGGAGTCATTCCGAGATGTCTTCTTGGCTTAATCAGGTGATATGGGGAGTAAGGTTAGTCTCAAGCACAGATACCTGATAGCCAACAGACATACATCCCCCAGGATGTGAGTCGGCTGAGGCCATTACCCAGAGGTTTCATGCTGCTAGGAAGATTCTCAGTGTTAGGAACACTAACTAAAGGACGGCTAACCTGGTCGGTTCCGTTGCCTGCATTGTTTCTTGATCTGAGTTCCAACATTTCAGGGAATGACTCACATCTAGACCAGATGGGGTCGCCGGCTTCCTTGTCCTGAACACCAGCCATGGGACCTCCACACCCCTTTGCTGAACCTGAAGTAGGAGCTCTTCATCTGTGTCTCAGTGTCAGTCAGGTACCCCCAACCCCAGCAGGCCATGTTGGGGCAGCTGCCTCTGATTTTAAGTGTCATCAGTATGACAGGTGGACGATGGTCACGTTGTCAAAGGTCCTCTGTCTGCCCTACTCTCCAGGGTAGTAAGTGATGTTCTCCATAAGAGCTTCAGGTCAAAGTCCAGATTTCCAGCTTTATTCTAGCACTTAGATTCCAGGGGTCACCATTCAAATCTTGCCCCATTGATAAAATTATGTGTGTGTGTGTGTGTGTGTGTGTGTGTGTATGGCACTCACAGTTGGATTTTATTCATCATTTATATAATCACTGAAATTACAGACGAAACAGCCCAATCATGTCATCTGCCTCTCTTGCTAGTGAGTGCGTGTGCGTGTGTTTTCTCCTGTATAACATCCCATAAAAGCACCGTTAGGTCGTAATAATCTAGCCATTTGCGGCCAATGCAAACTCTTCTAAATGAACTGGGTTGATTTTTGTTGTAGTTTTTGTTTCGCCAGAGTCTCATGTGGAAGAATCTAGACATTGCTGGCTCCAAATGCCGAGCCTGTTCCTTCCGCGCTTCCGTCTTGGGCACGCTCTCCATGCTGCCCTGTGTGAACAGGGGCATCGAGGCTGCATCCCATGGGGACCCGGCTTGTCAGGCCAGAGCCTGCAGCCCAGGTCAGGGAGGGGGAAGAGGGGGAATGGAGGCTCTTGGAAAGGCAGTGGTTCTTCGTGAGGGATTTACAAGGTTGTAGTTTTGCCGCGAGGGTTTGCGAGTAGTGGTGGGCATCTCTGGGAGCACATGGAAGGCTTTCCCACAGCAGCGCTGTTGCGTGACCTCTGCGCCCGATTGCCCAGCAGTTAGGGTGGTGTAGCTCATGCTCTTGGCGGCATGGATAGCCTTGATGTAGACGCTATGGATGTGATGGTTTCCTCCTGAACTGGCGATGGAGTTGAAAGGCCAGGAGTACTTGTAGTCATTGGAGAAAGGTTCTCATTGGGCCGTGCACATTGCTGAGTTCATTTTCTGGCAGGGGGAGATGCTATGACTCCGGGCCCTGAGGGTTTGCGATTCCCAAACCACTGGCGGTCACAGCTGCTGCCTGGAGATGACCATTGCAGGGGACTGCCTGAGCTATCTCCTCCCTAATGAAGCCTTTGGAAGCCAAACTCTGAGCATGGATGGTGCTAGGTGAAGGTGTGGGGACTCTGGAGCAAGCAGGAGCAGGGAGGAGGACAGAGGAGGCGCTGTGCTCATGGGCGAAGGAGGGGGACAATCTGCCTAGGCCATGTGGCTGACACCCCGCCTGACGCTTGTTTTGACTTGTTCTATGCTGCACACCCGGTGCCTGCAGATGACTTTACATCTCGTAGCAAAATGTGCGACAGCAACGTGCTAAGCAAATGCAAACAAAAATATGCTTCCCCGCTCCAAACAAATCTCTCGCACATTGCAACGATGCGTGGCATGGTGAGAGACAGAAAAGCCAGGGACCACCAGGAACCAGAGCTGCTCAGTGTCCAAACCACTCCCCAGGATCAAGGGGTCTGTTCTGGAACCTTCCGCCACAAGCGGTTCCCTGCCATGAAGCAGACATAGCAGCCATTTTTATGTCCGTCATTCTGGCCGGCATGAAGGCGTGCAGTTTGCTCAGCATTTTTGGTGCTTCCATTGTGATCCAGGAGTTGGCAGCCAATAAGAAAGCCACAGATGTGGGAGACACCCACCATGGGGGCGTTCATTATTCCCTTCCCTCAACCCCAAATGTACTTCACTCCTGGAAGTTCTGCCTGGAAATTCTTTTTTTTTTTTTTGGCCAGTCGTGGAGCTTGAACTCTGGGCCTGGGCGCTGTCCCTCAGCTCTTCAGCTCAAGGCGAGTGCTCTACCACTTGAGCCACAGCGCCACTTCTGGTTTTCTGGTGGTTCATTGGAGATAACAGTCTCATGGACTTTTCTGCCCGGGCTGGCTTTGAACCGCGATCCTCAGATCTCAGCTTCTTCAGGAGCTAGGATGACAGGCGTGAGCCACCGGCGCCTGGCAATCTGCCTGGAATTCCTTATTCCTGAAAGACCAGCTCAAGAGTCGTTCTTTCTCTTGTCTTCTCCATACGAGGGAAGCAGGGGTAGCAGTGGCCTTGTGATGACGCTGATAACGTCTGTCATCAGAGCCCTTGGGCTCCTCCATGTAGGCCTCTGCTTTGTCTTCTGAAAAAGACCAACCTGAACTGAGATATCAACAAAGCCCATGCAGTCCTTCTCTCCAGCAGCCTGGCTTTGGGGCAGAGTGTGAACTCCAGGTTTGACTGGTTTCAAATCCTGGCTCCCGCATGGAGTTGGTTGTGTTATTTTAGGGCAGGCACTACACATTGCTGGGACCTGGTTCCCCTTATTTAAGATAGAGCTCACAGTAGGATGTTGGTAGGGGGACCAGAAGCTATCAGTGTGCGGAAGACCGTACGTGCTTTATAGGTTGGTAGGGGGACCAGAAACTGTCAGTGTGTGGAAGACGGTACGTGCTCTATATGTTGGTAGGGGGACCAGAAGCTATCAGTGTGTGGAAGACGGTGCGTGCTTTATGCCCATTGGAAAGACATTACTTGTCAGTATTCCCCGAGTGATTTCATTCCCGCCTAGAATCTATTCCGGCATCACGGTGCTTCCTTCCACTAAGACTTAAATTCAGCATGCATTGAGCTCCGTTTTACAAAAAGGCAACGACTGAGGAAGATATTCAAAACTCCCCATGGCATTTTTGAAGAGTGAGCCATTTGGAATTGGGAACTGGGACTTTGATATTAGTTTTTAAAAACATTATTGGCTATGTGTGTGTGTGTGTGTGTGTGTGTGTGTGTGTGTGTGTGTGTGTGTGTGTGTGTGTGTGTGTGTGTGTGTGTGTGTGTGCATTGATACTGGGATTTTAACTCAAGACCTTGTGCTGTTGGTTGGCTTTCTTGCTGATAGCTGGTGCTCTACCACTTGTGCCATGCCTCCACCCCTGCTTTTTGCTGGTTAGTGATTAGAGAGGGGGGTCTCTCAGTCCTGTCTGCACAGGCCGGCTTCAAACCTTCATTCTCCAGATCTCAGCCTCCTGAGTAGCTAGGATTATAGGTGTGAGCCACCAAGGCCTGGCATTATGGGCTGTCTTAATCAGCCTTCCTAATCTTGCATTTGTCAATGTAAAGCAGAGAGGTACTCACCAAGCCTCCCTTCCAGGGCTGCTATCATGAGTAAAGGAACGCTATGGGACTGAATTAAATAAATACCATATGGAAGTGTCTAGCATCATGTGTGACAGCCTTAACAAATATTTGCTTCCCCCTTTCCATTAGAAAACAAAAAAGAAAGGCGTCTATCCAGTGAACACGGAGCGCGGCACACCTGACTGAGGCCGGGGCGCTCCGAGGGCACGGTGGACGGCATCTGGCTGAGCACCGGGCCTGCTCTCCGGGACATACACACAGACTGCTGAGAGGTCCATGATGATCTCTGGTGGGATGGCTGTGCGGGCCGGGGCTGCTGTGTGGGTCTGATTCCGATCTTGTTCACGGGTCTGGTATGGATTCCTTTGTCTCTGAGAACTGGGCTGTCTCCACGAGGCTCCGGGGCCTGGCCTATCCATCCCAGCATTCCTTCCTTTCTCTGAAGAGGAGCTGTGTGCTGAGCTTTCGTGTGGAGTGGCGTGCTCTACTTGCCTTCCGGATATCCACCGGGGCGTCTTTGGGTGCTACGTGTTGCTCGAGCAACACTTGTGGTCTGTCGCCAGAAGAGGCGATCAGGTGAAGAAACCCTGTGTTGTGCTTGGAGACCAAGTGAACCTGGAACGGTTCAGTTGCAAAGTTCAGTTGCAACCAGAGTGGGTGGGTGGGTGGTACAATTTGGGATGTGATCGCCTTTGGATGGAAAACAGGAGACTGACACGCGGGAGGCCACCTTTTGGCTACTGAATGGATTGGAGGGGCAGAGGGAGGTGGATTTTGTTTCTGTTTTTGTTTTCTTGGTGTTTTGTGCCACTCCTGGAGCTTGAACTCGGGGCCTAGGCCCTGTCCCATGGGCTTTCTACTCAAGGCTGGCTCTTCACCACTCAAGCCACAGTGCTACTTATGAGTTGAGGCTAGGCAATTGGAGTTCATTTGATTAACTTTCCTGCCGGGGCTGGCTTTGAACCGAGGTCCTCAGATCACGGTGGGAGACAGGCCTGGCTGGATAGGCTTCTGATCAGTGACCACGAGCTGTTGGTACAAAAATTACTTTGAAAAGGGCAGTGGAGGGCCAGCGTGCCAGCCGGGGAAGCCTTTTCTGGATTCAGTGGCCATATTCTCCTCCTCTTTGGAGGACAAAATTCACTCCTGTGTGGAGTGAGCTGGGTTTCCCTGAAAAATGGTATGTTACTTTCTAAAGGGAATCAAAGATGAGTGACTCTGACAAAATGGCGACAGGTAGGACTTGGGGATGGACGACGTCTCCGGCATCCAGCCAAACAGTGTCCCCGGACCCGAAGCTCACCTGTGGGTCAGAGCACCGGATCACATCCCCCCTGGGCCTTTGGCCTGGCCGGAGGGTGCTGGTGAGCTCCTATTGTGATGAGGTAGATGGGACCCCCCCCCCCAATTCACTGACCCGTGAAGGCACTGCCCTGGCTTAGGGAAGGTGCAGGCGGGTGGGAAGCGGCCCTGGGCCCTGGTGTGTGGTGGTGATGGGCTTCATCCTCCTCTCCCCAGGGTTTTCCTGATCTGAGAGACCACAGCGCCTTTGCCCCACCTTCAGTTTCTAGGTAAGACCAGAGGGCGGGAGGAATGAGCCGAGCACAGCTCCCCGAGGTGGACCCCAGGGCTGTGCTGTGGCGGAAGGCGCGTCTGCCCTGAGGGCTGCGCACCGGCCCCTGCCTCGGTCTCCCTCCCCCCCCCCCCCCCCCCCCGGTTCTGCGCCGGACAATGGACAGACTCCCAAGCAGGGATTCGGAGAAATGCCGACATCTTATTTACTAAGGTTCACCGGGGACTTCCAGTCAGTTCTAACCCCAGCAAGTCTGCTGCAGGTGAGGGCCCTCAAAGTCCCTAAAACAGACCGGCCCATGGCCAGAGATGGAAACCACCGCACTTCAAACACAAAAAGAAAAAGAAGAAGAGAACCCACCGCAAATGCCATCTGCATTGTGCACACGGGGGCATAGGGGAACGCATGTAATTGCGCCCTTCCCTTCTGTGTCCAGAAACTTCCACTGCTACTGTGATACATCGGGGCTGTAATGAAAGACAAATGGGCAGGACTCTAAATAGAAGACGGGCTCTTGAGTAACTGTAAGTTTTTATGTTCAGGGGAGTCTAAGAGAGAAAAGAGGCATTGTATCTCGGATTAACAGAGCTGCAGGGTTTCATTAATGACAGCCCTGCTTTTTAGCAAAAAGGAAGATAGTTAGGGCCGTAAAAGAGAACATGGCTCCAATGCGCCCTGCTAATTGGAAATGTATATTATCTTCAGACGCTGTGTGTGCGGGGGGGGGGGGGGGGAGGGGGAGGGGACGGGAGGGACGCGGGGAGAGAGGCAGGCAGGGGCTGCAGGAGAGACCGACCCCGGACGCCCTGATTGGGCCCTACCAGCAGGGCAGTTTAAAGGTCTTTTCTTGTTGATACCACGGCCAGTGCCCAGACCCCCCCTCCCCCATTCCCTTTTAATTCTACGGCTGCACAGGGGCTGCTTTGATGGGGCTTTGAAGTCCCTGGCTTTGAGATTACTCTTCCTCGACCTTGACCACCAGCCATGAGGTTGGGGGGGGGAATGGTATGGGCAGGGGAGGGGAAGGGGAGGGGAAGGAAGGGGAGTGGAGGGGAGGGGGGAGGCACTGGATCTGGAGAAAGGAAAGGAAGGAGAGGGGAGGGGAAGGGAAGGCTGCCCGAAGACATTTCTGGAGCCTTCCACAACTTTTCTGATCACTCTGTAACGTTGAAATATGATCACAGCCTTTGCAGAGGGAAGGAAAGAAACCATTTAAATGAAAAATTAGCTGCCTTAGCAGGTCAAGCACATAGTTATATTAATGTCGTGTAGAACAATAAATCAACTTCGATCTCCAATGGAAAAAATGCTAATTTAGCTCAGCGATTCACTGATTGTACTTTGCTCTGATAGAAATCTTTTCTTTTTATTTAATGCGAGGCCCTGATTTGACAGACTCCTCTAATGGTGCCCGCAGACGCTCGGCGGTTCAGTGGAATTCTGATCATGGTTTTAATATTCTGTGCGGCTCTGCCCCTCTGATTTCACGCTCGCACATTAACGAGAGCTGACACTGGAGATTAGACGCAGACAGCTGGAATGCCAAGTCTTTGTTGCGGCATGGACAGGAGCCAGCGCCGCTCAACCACAGCCCAGAGAGACCTGGGAAAGTCTTCTTAAGAAGGAGGGGACGGAGGAGGGGGGCTGGAGGGAGGGCGGGAGCGGGGGATGGGAGAGTCAAAAGAGGGGTAAGGTAGTTTCTGAAGGGTGTCTATTATATATTAAAGGGAGGTGGGGGGAAGATATTTTCCACAAAGCCTGTCCTCCCTGAAGTTCACATGTGAATCAATCCTGCTTTGTTTAGAGGAACTGGATCATTACAGGGAAATCCCAAATTGGTTGCAGGATTTTTCTGGAAACTCTGAAAATACCAGGGGCTTTCAGCCCCGGTGGCTGGCAGGCTGGTGAGGGCTTGGGAACAATGGCGGATCCTTGCCGAGGAAAGAGAGCTCACAGGAGGGAACGGGTCCTCGCGCTTGCCTTAAAAATGAAAAAGAAAGAAAGAAAAGGAATCACCTCGTGGCCGGTGACTGGATGGGGAAGGGAAGCCGGATTCATGAGCCAGGGCTGCCTACGAGCACCTGGACAAGAGGGCAAGTCTCCGAGCCCAGTGGCCTCGGTCCTCATACCAGGAACCCAGCGGAGAGCCTTAGGTTCGTCCGCACCTGGGAGGAAGGAGCAGGACCTTCAGCGGTGTCCACGCTGCAGAGGGGAGGGAAGGGTGCACCCCGGAGTCCAACTTCCTCCAACAAGAAAATGCCGGAGGGTCGGAGCTGCAAAGACGTTAATACCATATCCAATGGGGGGGGGGAGGAATTTTTTCTTGTTTGGGCTCTCCCCGGGGAAACCGATTCAGTAGAAATAACAAATGTCTCTCTGGCTAACTGTATCACTAATGATCAGTGGACTCTGCGTGTTTATAGCCTCACTGAGGAGTCTCCAGGCCTTTATTCAAAAGACGAGGCTGGGGAAAGAAGATGAAGATGCCCGCTCACGACGCTGGGTGGAGGACTGAGGCTGGGGACCCTGGGGGGCTGGTGGAGGCCTTCCCTGGGGTGAACACCAGCTAGTCCCGCCCCAGCCCCTCCCACCTTACCTCACCCCCAGCTGTACAGAAGCTTCAGCACTGGCCTGGGTACTTGGGCCTCCCTCCGGTGGAGCTGACCTTGGATGGGGGGGTTGACAGCTGAGCCATCCTGTGTCACTCACTGCAGTGTCTTGTTCGTACCTGTCCCTTCTTTGTCTCAGCTGCCCGGTTGTCTCCTGACACAGCCTTGTTCTCTCAGGTGATGTTACTCAACACTAGACAGTGTTTGAATGGAAGGCATTAGGTTCCAAGTGTATGTTTATATGTAGGTATGTCTGTATATGTTAACACATGTAATATTTTAATAGAAATCGGGATGTTATGTCACTGTGGCTCAGGGTACTTTCATAGCTTACAATACGACATACAAATCAGAGTAATTAAGAAAGCATCAGATACATTTTAAGGCCCATCTCAGCTCCTCTCTTGCTGACTTTCTGACTTTAGCAAGATGCTCAGTTATTTTATTTTATTTTATTGTGTGCTAGTACTATGGCTTGAACTTGGGGCCTGGACACTGTCCCTGAGTATTTTGCTCAAGGCTGGCCACTGTACCACTTGAACCACAGCTCAACTTCCAGCTTTTTGGTGGTTAATTAGAAAAAAGAGTCTCATGGACTTTCCTGCTACAAGCTGGCTTCACACTGGGATCCTCGGATCTTAGCCTCCTGAGTATAGCTGGGATGACAGGTGTGAACCACAAAAACCCAACTTGCTTGGCTTTTCTCTTCAGTTGGGTTTCTGCTGTGTAAAGTGGGGTCACAGTGGCTGTCCTGTGGGAAGCCCCCCACCACGCCAGCGCTGCCTGAAGTCCTTGGAGGAGACACACACACAAGCATGACCTAATGGAGTTCTTGGTGTGCACTCAACAGTGAATGGAGGCTGGCTGTGGCCAGAGGAGATGCCAGAGTGTAGAACTCTCGGGCTCTTGCCTTTAGTCTCCTGGGTAGAGCTGGGCTAATTTCCACTATGCTGAAATTTTGCCCAGATTATTTTTGGGGGAAAAAAATGGCTGGTTTTGTCTCTCAGGTGTCTGCATCCTGGGAGCATGGATGTGTGGTCCAGAGCTATGAACAGTGGCACTGAAGGTACATCCGTCCCGGAGCACGGTGGACACCCAGTGGGTAGCGCAGAATGGGGGGGAAAGCCCGCGCTGAAATCACGTTTCCTTGTATGGAAGGAAACGGCGCCCCTTGGTGAGGAGATGTTCACCGCGAGATTGCAGACAGCATTCCGAAGTCCTCTGCAGTGAGATTACTTCAGCAGTTCAGCAAATCACCCACCGGTGTGGGGCCACTCGCCCACCTGACACTTCTCTGTGGTACAACACTGAGGTCCAGGGCTGGGCTTCAAGAAAGCCACGTGGAACCGTGTGGCCATTTCTGAAGGTCTGCCGGCTTTCCACGGGAGAGAGGAGCCCCCAGAAGGTATCACAGAGCGGGTGATCCACGGGGGAAACAGGGGCACGCTCCCCACAGCCGTACCTGTAGGAGGGCACGGCCCCATCTCGAAGACAAGGGTGAGCCGTGAGTGCTCCGGTTATGTCAGAGCGGGGTCTGCCTCTCTTCACTTTGCCCTCTTAGATTGTGCAGAGCATGCGTTTGTCGTCCAGGAGGTCCATGGCACCCCTGGGGGGCAGGCTCTGGTTGCAGCTGGGAACTGGGGTTCCTTAAGCTCTGCCCTCAGGCTCCTGGGGACCGGGCTGACCCCAGGGGTCAAGGCCACACGGGAGGGCCCAGGAGTGAGGAAGATCCTGGACTCCCCACAGATCCTGGGCAGGTATGGGCTGAGGGCGGTCTGCTGCCCCTCACGGCGGGGAGGGAAGGGTGTCTGCCGGCCTGGGCCCCTGGGCTCCATCCCTGTCCCAAGAACAAGCCCTTGAGCCTGAGCACTGCCAAAGTGCAAACTGTGTCCTTTGTCTTGACCTGGCCCGAGTCCTGGACGGAAGAGTTGGGAGCGGTGATGCATCAGCATTTCCACTGTGGAAGGCTTGGGTGTGGCTTAAAGGGTTGTCACTTACAATGTCTGTGTCAGTTCCAAAGGCCGTAAGATATAGTGCCCCTCCTGTGGTCACAGCCACAGACGGTGGCCAGAGGGGAGAGGAGATGCGCTGCCCAGGACACCTCCAGGCCGGAGGATCCGGTGGGTGCGTGGAACTCATCCCATAGACAGCAACGCTGCAGGTGGAGGAGATGCTGCGAGCACAGAATGGGTGCTTTTATGCAGGCCTGCACACCTTGCTCTGCAGGACGCGGCTCGGGCTAACACCGTCAGGGCCATAGAGTCACTGGTTCCGGGTAAAGTACAGAGAAAGTACAGGATCCTCGTGCTCACACTCGGGGCAGAACACCAGGTGTTGGTGACGGGATGGGTGTGGGGCTCTGAGAAGCTCACGGTGCTGCGTTTGCACCTTCCTGAGCGACTGTGATATGAATGTCCTTTAGAAGAAGATTCTAGACCTCAGTGTTACACCACCAAGAGGTTTCAGGTAGGTAGGTGAGCAGCCCACACGGGTGGTTATTTGCCAAACTTCTGAAGTCATTTAACTGCAGAGGAATTAAGAACCATCTCTGCATTCTCACTGTGAGCATCTCCTTACCAGCCCGGCTTTCAAGGAGCAAAGAATGCCTATGAAGAATTAGGGAAGTCTCTGAATAGCCCACCAGAAAGCGTCACATATGTTAATTTATGGTAATACGTGCGTGCTCCCAATGGGAAAGAAAGGTTGAGAACTACTACAGTGGAAAATGACATTTGATGTAAACACAGGCGGATCATATATGCAATTCAAATGCAGCGGAGGTATTGTGCGCTTAAGGACAGACTACATAATTCAAGGTCTATTCCTTGATGCTGGTGTCTGCCGTCGGAGCCGTTAGCCACGTACGGAGAGATCCATTAATGATCCGTCCTCGCTCCCTTCATTCAGCCTGGGATTTCCCTGTGCCCCAACCCCCCTCCTCACAGAACGCACAGCCCCCAAACAGGTGCTTTGAGATGCTGGTACACTCAGCACGTATATGCAGCACAGTTTACCTATGAACTAGAGTTAGATAACTATGAGTATTTACCTGTATTATAGCTTAAAATGCTATATAACTAGGGATGCATAGTTATTTCATGATTACATAGATTATGAATACATATTATATATTCACATATAGCATAACATTACACCCTATAAATATGCACACTTATGGTTACTAAGAGAATGAATGTGAGCTTCCAATCCAATATTTATTTTGTTTTTGACAGGGTCATACTGATTAGCCCAGGGGGTCCTCCACTTGCGATCCTCCCTCTTTAGCCTCCTGAGGGCTGGATTGCAGGTGTGTCTCCCTCAGACCTGCTTGAGAGCCAGTTCTTTCACGGAAGAGTAGCAATGAGCCGGTGGGGAGCCCGCCGGGGGGGGGGGGGTTCGCGGGCTCTGAGCACCGTGGAGTGGGGCCCAGCCGCTCTGCACACTTCAGTCCCCCGGTGAGCAGGCCCGTGTCTGTCTGTGGACAGGGGCTGAGGCCCTCCCAGCCTGGCCCTCCCTAGCCTTGGGCAGAACCAAATGGTCCAACAGGAGCTGTTGGGTGCCATGGCCAGAGACGGCAGTGCACCCATGAAGTCTGGCCCCAAACTTGTGCTCTCCTGGAATAACCCAGTGTGTAAAGAACGGGCTACTGGAAACTTAATTTTATCTATTTATTTATTGTCAGTCGTGGGGCCTGAACTCTGGGCCTGGGTGCTGTCCCTCAGCTCTTCAGCTCAAGGCTAGCACTCTACCACTTGAGCCACAGCGCCACTTCCGGCTTTTTTCTTTTTGCTTATGTGGTGCTGAGGAATGGAACCCAGGGCCTCAGGCATGCAAGGCAAGCGCTCTACCACTGAGCCAACTTCCCAGCCCTGAATTATTTTTAAGAAGCCATTTTATTTGTTTTAAAGGGTGAATAAAACATTCCACTGCACTGCCCCGTTCTTCTGGTTAGTCCCTGGGTATTTTGTTTAGATCTTGCCGGGAGGGATTTGGGGGGGGAGGGGTCCAACGTAAGGGGCGAAGAGGCTGCCTCGCCTTGAAAGCGACTGCAGTTCTTTATCCACTCCATCCTATAGCCCTTTCTGCCACGTTTTCCTATGCGTGAGCAATCAGAATGGATGCGCTTTTTGTACTTTATTGTCTGAACATTTTTTCTGTTTGTGTGGGAAATCTTGTTTTGACCCCAGGGCCTTTGCACGGTCACTTTCTCTTACATAGCCTCAAGACTCCTTAACTACTCACCTGGTCTCTAACATCCCCAGCTTATCTAGAACAGCCTCTATTTGCATAATTACACCTGGTCCCACTCTTCCTTTATCATGCAAAGCGACTCCCTGAGATCAGAATCTAAGGTTTCACCTGAGGCTTTGTTTACATTTTTGTGTGTATCTGGTATCTCCTCCCTCACCTCCCAGGGTCCCTAACCCAGAGCACTTCGCCCGCAGAGAGATTTTTTCTGATTCATCCTCAAGACCCAGGCCAGACCCCTCCTAGCTGTTGAAGAAATGCCCATTGCTGACTTAATGCTTCCGCAGGAGCGTTTCTGCTGACCATGGCTGGAGCCGAATTCTCTGCCTGAGTTTCCTGAGCCACAGAATATCTGCAGATGGCCTTCCCCTGCTCCATCACCCCCCTCCCCCAACACGCAGCCTGCAGGGGGGGGGGCGGTAGGGATGGCTCTGTCCTCTCTCACCGCCCCCCTGCCCATCTCCCCAGGGCTATCCCGAGTCCACACAAGCAGCAGCATTTGTTACCCGGGATGACCTTATTTCTCCAGCCCCCAGGTCTGCCCACAGGCGATCTGTCTTCAGTCTCCTCCGTCCTGGGCTGGCTTGCGCCCCTGTCTCTCCCTAATGGCTATAAATGCGCTAAGGAAGGAAAAGTGAAAAGTTCAACATGCACTGAATCGCCGTCCACCCGGCCCCAGCGTGTCCCTCCCTCCCCAGCCTCACCGGGCCCACCGGCTGGCTGGCATTGCGTCTCCTCAGAAAGGACTCAGGTAAGCACGAGGTAAGCACTTCCAGTACCACTAATGACTTAGTGAGTCAGTGGGCTGAGCACACTACATTCTCCCAACCCCTCCCCAGGGATAAGTTATTTATTTCAAACTTGAGCAATTATAAAATCATATAGTCAAACTCGTGGTCAAGAGACGCACACCTTCGTTCCATTTTCCTGAGTGATGGCCGAGATGCTCAGACAACACCACCTGTTGAGACAGCGCGCACCCACCGGCTCGGTGTGTCGGTGGTGTGGCAAAAAAATATACCTTTGAGATCTGGTGCGCACGGGGCGGCGTGCACTTAAATGCGTGGACGCCGGTTGCGTCTCTGTCTCGTCCGTGATTTTAGCCTGCGAGGGGCTGGGCCTCTGCCACCTGACTTGAACTCTGCATGCGCCAGAGACGCCATTCTGCTGGAATACGGAACTGCTCTCCCAGGTCTCATTGGCCTGTAGGTTTTATTCGTTTTGAATTCGCCGTGCTAGAAACGTGTGCCCCGTCCCCATTGTGGCCCTTCCCCTGGCTGCAAGTTTAACTGGTATCTTTCCCAGGACTCCGTCTTCCAGTTTCTTGTATGATGAGTCTATTGTGAAATGGCATTGGAAAGGTGTAAAGTATAATAAAACTTCGCTGGAATAAGACTTCCCCCGCGCATTTGAAGCCTCCATCTGCCTCTTCTCCCTCGCTGCTTTTCTTTCCTCTCCCCACACGCAGTGGTGTGCAAAATCCCTTGGCATTTCTGAAATTACGTTAGACACAGCTCTGGCCCTTTGTGCTTCCGTTGTTTTTCTCACCATGGCCTCCAGGTTTTACCCAGGCCCAGCCTTGCCCTGCAGTCCTCCTACCCGTGCCTCTACTGTAGCTGGGGTCATGGCCCTACACCAAGTTTGTTTCTTGACACAAGGATCTTGCTAACTTGATTGCATGACCCGGCCTCAAACCACAATCCTCCCAATCCCCACCTCCCAAGTAGCCAGCGTTCCAGGCATGCACCACCACACTCATCCCTGAAAATTATTTCCACTTGCTAAAAATCTTGGCCACCACGGAAGTGTTTGACAATTTCTCCCCTCACTCCCCCCACATCTTGGACCCACATAAAGTAAACAAACTCTTTTTTTCTTCAATGTCTAGATAGTAACTATTTTAGGCTACGTGGGTTTCTATGGTCATTGTCCTGATGGCCCAGGTCTGCTGACATAGGAAGAAGCAAACTGTAAATAATGTCCCAAAAAACAAATGAGCATAGCTGTAGCCCAATAAAAGTTTATTTCTGTAAAGAAGAAGCAGGTTGGATTTGGCCCATGGTGCACAGTTTGCTGAGCCCTGACATAAATCAGCTTTTTCAAACTTCCTCGCCTATATGTTCTCCTGGGAATCTTGTTAACAACAGACTTTCCTCCAGGAGGTGAAGCCCAAGGCTGTATTTCCCATTAGTTCCCAGGACAGCCCAGGCCCTAGTGGTCCCCTGTCCCCCCGGGGAGTACCAAGTGCATATGGCACTGTCATATTTTTAAAAGCTTATTTGAGGGCTGGGAAGGTGGCTCCATGGTAGAGTGCTTGCCTCGCATGCATGAGGCCCTGGGTTCGATTCCTCAGTGCCACATAAGCAGAAAAGGCCGGAAATGGTGCTGTGGCTCAAGTGGTAGAGCGCTAGCCTTGAACTGAAGAGCTGAGGGACAGCGCCCAGGCCCAGAGTTCAGGCACCGTGACTGACCAGAAAAAAAAAATTAAAAAAATAAAAAAAAAGCTTACTTGAATTCATTTGTAAGAGCGTCTAGGCTTAGTTCTTTTGAATGCTTCTCTTCATAAGTTAATTATTTCAGTATTTCGTTGTATTATTGGAAAGATGTCTTTTTAACTGCCTTTGTACACAGGTAGTAAATGAGTTAGAATAAGTTACGGTAGCTGCTGTAACAAAAATCCCTCCCCCCATGCCAGTAGTTTAAGCAATGCAATCTTGTTTGCTTATGTGGATTGATGGTACTGATGGTACTGATCTGACAAATTTCCAGTTGCTAATTTAGAAAATGGAACACCTTTCCTTTATGGCCCCACCTTTTGTTGTTGTTGTTGTTTTTTTAGGTCCTTGAGTCTATTCCATCTTAACTTTTCATTTAGTAAAGGGGGAAAAAGCTATGAAAGCCATGTTTATAGAACCTGACTAGTAACGTTTGCTCTTTTGTGCCTCTTTGTGGCTGGTTAGAAATACCTTGGAGTCCTAGATACCTACAAAGGACACTGAGAAATATAACCTATGTCCCTAAAGCAAAAGAAATAGGGCCACGGTTGGTGGTTCTGTAGTCTAACTAGTCTGTAATCCTGGCCATAAATGTTCAGTTTAGGCCGGCTTGAACATGAACGTAAGAAACTCCATCTCAACCAGAGAGAGGCTGGGTACAGCAGCACATGGCCGTATTCTCAGTTACGGGTGAAGCACACGGGTGGGGCTCAGTGATGCCCCCTCACACCTCTCCCCCCCAGAGACACAGGTGGGGGCGAAGGCTGGGACCCCCCCCCCCCGCAGAGAGAGCCATGACTTAAAGGCACTGGGCGCGTGGCTCGAGTGGCAAGGCCGAGGCCCTGCGTCCGGACAGTGAGTTCTCACAGGGTTCTTAGGATGGAAAGTGCGAGTCCCTTGCGGTCCAGCGTCTCCTCTTCCTCCTGGGGGCTTCTTCGGCTGGATTCTTCCTCCCACGGGAGCGTGTGTGCCTCCCCGGCCCCCCTCGAGAGGCAGAGCTGGAGTCCTCACCGCCGGCCCGGGGGTAGAGGAGGCCAGAGCCGCGCCGTGTGGCCTCCGCTGCCACGCCGAGAGCCGCCCGCAGCGGGGAAAGCGGTGGCCATGCCGGCGGGCACCGGGCCGGACAGGGGAGAGAAGCCTTCGCAGGCCAGTGGGGTGATTGGGACAGTCCCGGCCCACAGCTGACTCCACCTCAGGAGGACCCCGAGTTAGACCCCGAGTCAGGGCGCTGCGCCGCGCACACCGGGCTGCCCGTCCGGTGCAGACCTCGGAGAAGTCGCGGGGCGACGGGAGGCGGTGTGGGCCCGGGTGTGGGCACCGTGCACACCTCCCATGCCCATCTTCGCTGCTCGCCGTCACTCACCTCCGGAAGCATGGCCTAGACGTTTCCAGAAACCCGCAGAGAGCCGTCCTCTGCCTTCGAGCTACAGAGCTCACTTCCCTGCCCGAGCAAAGGGGGCACTCGCACGCACGGCACGGAGCGCTCGCGTTTCTCTTCTCTTTGCTTGTAGCTAGGCCCAAGGCCGTGTGAGCTGCACTCATCCGGCTAAATTCCAGTTCCCCACGTGCAGCGAGGCCACCCGATCAGAGTGTGTGTGGAGGGCTGTGTGTGAGTGTGTGTGTGTGAGTGTGTGTGTGTGTGAGTGTGTGTGTGTGTGTGTGTAGGACTGTGTGTGTGTGTGTGTGGAGGGATGTGTGTGTGTGTGTGTGCGTGAGTGTGTGTGTGTGTGGAGGGTTTTGTGTGTGTGTGAGTGTGTGTGTGTAGGAGGGCTGCCATGTTTTCTCTCACACCTCCCTTGGAGACGTCGTACACCAGGTCCTGCATCTAGGCCATGAATCAGCTCTGGGCTGCCCTGTGCTGGCTCAGGGCCTGTCCTCAGTGTCCCCCGCATCAGGGGACTAGGGGGACAGTGCGGCAGGAGGTCCACCCACGGCCAGGCTGAGTCCAGGGGACGGGAAGGAGGTCTGCGCTGGGCCGCTGTGTCCTCAGCGGCCGGTCCTGAGTGAGGTCTGACTCTCCTGCAGAATACACTCAGAATGATTTTTAAGTTGAGAATAAAAAGAACCCATCCATATTTAATGAAGCCCCATAGCGCCAACTCTATTAGTATTGATCTTTGAAGGAAAAAAAAAAACATACAAAACATCTAGTGACTTAGATTTCCTTTCCCCAAACTGTACGATGGTCTGCCAACCCTGCCGGTCTCCATGTTTTGGGTAAAACCCAGCTTCAGGAATCCTCAGTTTGGAATAAGAGTGAGTCTTCTCAAGTTTCTGAGGGAGTCGGAGAAGAGGAGGAAGAGGAGGAGGGGGAGGAGGAAGGCTAGGTCCTGAGGAGAGGCGTAGCTCTCCTTCTGGCCTGGCTTCCGGCCCCGGGAAGCCATGTCTGAGCAGGAGCAGCGAGCAAGGCTGCTGATGCGCGGAAGTGAACAGCGTTCGCCTGTGTTCAGCGCACAACCTCCTGTCTTAGTCCTTGACTCCAGATGGGGCAGGGGGGTTGCGCTGGAATCTCTGGAACAGCATTCTATGGGGGGGGGGGGGCTATGGCAGAGCCGATGGCCTCAGATCACCGACCTCCTTGATCAGGTGGGAGACTGATGGGTCACCTGCAGACGCATCGGCGGCGTGTGGGGGGTCTCCTTCAGGGCAAGGCTGTGCGTGAGCCCACCGGTCGGCACGGCCACGTGGGCCATCACCATGGCGCGCTTCCATCCGTCAGGATTGGGACTGGTTCTCGTCCGGATGCCTTCGCGTTTCTGCCGTGGTCACAAGGCGCCTCAGGCACAATTCCACATGGACCACACGGAGAGCTGCTGCCCAGTGGGCTTCCAGGGCCTGGCCGGGCTTCCTGGCTGGGTCCGAGCTGAGCCCACGTTCTCTACACAGTGCCAAAGCAGGGCTGCTGTGTGCCAGGCTCATGATGCTCTTTTTGCTGTTGTTTTGTTGTTGTTGTTGTTGTTGTCATCGTCGGTCGTGGGGCCTGAACTCGGGGCCTGGGCGCTGTCCTTCCGCTCTTCAGCTCAAGACTAGCGCCCTACTGCTTGAGCCACCGCGCCACTTCTAGCTTTTTCTGCTTATGTGGCGCTGAGGAATTGAACCCAGGGCCTCTGGCATGCAAGGCAAGCACTCTACCACTGAGCCACCTTCCCAGCCCCACCACAATGCTGTTTTGACAAGTCCTTTCTACATGCTTCGCACGAACCCGGCCCAGCCTCTTCTCAGAGCATCTGAGAAGATGCTGGAGAATCTGCCTGCCCAGCCTCCTCTCGTTCGTTCCTCCCTTCAGAGACCCCTGATCAACAAGGTGGCATGGGGCGGGGGAAGACCCTCAGACATGAATACCCTCCCCCCTTCCTTCAGTCATTCACAAGGTTGTGTTTGTTTTCCCCATTTGATCTCTGGAAGCTTGAACTCTGTCTTGGATTCTGCTTCTTCAAAGACCCTCTGATGTTCTAAGCCCAATTTCTTATGCCCCCACTTCTTCCCTCCCTGCGCCCCTACTCTCTGTGTATTTCCTTGTTGTTTTCAGGCCTTGAGTTCAAGCCCTACTACTGGCACAAAAAGGAAGGAAGGAAGGAAGGAAGGAAGGAAGGAAGGAAGGAAGGAAGGAAGGAAGGAAGGAAGGAAGGAAGGAAGGAAGGAAGGAAGAGACGAGGAGAGAAAAGAAGAAGATGCAAAACTTGTGTGGCCAAGATCCTTGCAAGTGAAGTCATGGCCTATAATGATGTGTCCGGCGGGCGCGGCCATGAGGCTTTTCTTGAAAACGCCTCACTCCAGAGCCTGCATCCATGCTGTGAAGGACACGCACCTTTTCTGTCTGGGCCAGCAGAGGACACGTGATGAATGCACGCAGAAAATGGGACGTGTCTGTCTGGGAGTTTGGAGGGTGTGAGGTGTTGCACGGGATTCTGTGAGTCCCGAGAGGAGGCCGGAGAGAATGTGCTCAACTTCGGATCACACGGGAGAGACACAAAGAGCAGAGGCTAACTTCGGCAGGCTGAATGGAATGACATCAGAGCTGGGAGATTCTAGATTGCATGCAGCAGAAGAGACAGAGTCTGAATCCACAGGCTGTGGACAGTGCCCAGGGTAGGTGGGGACTTGGTACACAGAGGAGTGGAAGAGGGAAGATCGATTTATCGACAGGTTTTGAATAGAAGGGAAGGCCACACATCCCCACATACCAGCTTGCCGAGCTAAGCTAGACAGATGAGCACGTTCGATCTCATTTTGCAATTCAGCTGTGCTGCTTAACTCATCACGTGATGTGGGGCACATCACCCGTCTGACAAAAAATCTCAGTGGGGTTCATCTGAGAATGGACCATAATTCCTGTACAGAAGGGCTCCCATCAGACATAAATCATCAGCAGAGATGTCTGGGTCGTGGGTCATGCTCCGTGGACGTGGCAGATGACATTGAACTAGCATCCCAGCCTTTGTCATCTGAGTAAAGGCCTGTCTTCAGTGCTGGATACCATTTCTCTGGGAGATGGTAGAACAGGGTGTGTCATCCTGGGTGGGTTCCGGAGACAGACCCAAGTCAGTAAGTGATAAACTGGTCCTTTAAGCCTGTGGAAATAACTTCCATTAGCACTCAGTTTGCACTCAGTTCAGAACGGATGATTCTCTTATTTTAAACCCAAAGATGATTTGATTGATCCAATGATTGCAAATGCACTCAACAAAAGCCTCGTCAATGCATGGAGAATCCCTTCAAAAAAAATCACCCGAGAGAAAAGCGAACGCTTGTCTTTTCTTCTTCCCTCTCCACCAACGCTCTCAGCCCAAGACCTCACCAGAGAGTAAAACCCATTTGACCCACCCCTGCTCATTTTTCTTTAGTCCCTAGTTTGGTGGCCCTACAGATGGTTCTGTTCCAGAGAATTCTATGATCTGGACTCCAGGGGAAATGCTTGGGGGTCAAAAAAACTCCTCTCTCATTCCACCAAAGTGCTTTATCAGGCAAAGAAGATAAAAATCAAAATAACTTCAAAAAAAGCAAAGACTCCTAGCAGCAGGAAGAAGAGGCTGTGTGTGCTGGGTTAGCCTTTAGTGTCAGCTTTGGAGAGAGAGGCCGCAAGGACTCTGGGTGTCCTGGCAGATCGACCTCGTCCGTTTATTTTGATGGGGAAGCCAAGCGTCCAGCTCGGCGCCTGGCCTGAGTCGCACGCATCGCCTGAATCCGTGTCGGCCGCTGGCAATGCTGCTGCGTCGATATCAGCGCCAGGAGTCACGATGATGGGTGGAGTGTGAATCTCGTTGCTCTTTTGCGTGGGAAAACAGACAGTGCCTCTGTGTTTGGGGAGCTGGATTATTGCGACACAGATGACATTTCCCTCCACTCCCCCTTCAGTGTTTCATATCGTTTTATTTGAAGCCGGAAGACCATTCCAGATGCTGCAACTGGCAAGGAGAGGAAGCTCTGCTCTTGCCCGCCCATGCCACCGCCCAGAGCAGACCAGAAGGTGCTAGAATTAGGCAGGCTGGAGGCAGCGGAGGCCCAGAGAGCAGAATGGAAGCCCATCTCCCTGATGTGAATGGAAAGACAGGCTGCACCCACTTATTCCTGTGCGGTGACCTTACATCTAAGCAGGGCCTTTGCGTTCATTAGGTTGCTGAAGAGTGAAGAAACCCAGACACAGACAGCGAGAATAAGATGTCTGGAGACAGAGAGGGAAGGAGGTGCCGTAGCAGAGGCCTTGGGGCCTGCCACGAGCCAAGGACACCTGGCAGCCAGGGCCAGGAAGAGGCCAAGAAGAATCCTCACTAAAGGTTGGCAAAACAGCAGGGCCGTTGGCTTTGACCTCTGACCCCCCCCCAAATACTGTGAGAGAGTTTCCCTGTTGTCCTCCCATCAGCTCTGTCCTCCACCTGCCCCATCCTCCTCCCTAGGGTGAATCTCAGCGTCTCCACCCTCGGCTCAGCGGGTACGCTGTGCTGCGTCGGACCCCAGTGCCTTTGTCTGTGCAGCATCGCAGGGGCTGTGTGTGCCATGTGTGTTGTACATCTCTATTCTGGAGATATATTGAACTTACCATACCCAACACTACCAGCTAACTCCTACAAAATATTATTTTGAAGACTCCTATTATAGGATAGATAGCACAGTGAAAGCTAAAGGACAAGGTCCAAGCCCTAAGTTCAAGCCCTAGTACCGACACACACACACACACACACACACACACACACACACACACACACACACACACAGTTAGCTTCCTTAAGAAAGAAAGGAGGAAGTAGGGCACTGGTGGCTCACTCTTGTCATCCTAGCTACTCAGGAGGTTGAGATCTGAGGATTAAAGTTTGAAGCCAGCCCAGGCAGAAAAGTCCAATAAACCACCAGAAAACAGGAAGTGGCGCTGTGGCTCAAAGCGGTAGAGCGCTCACCTTGAGTAAAAGAGCTCAGAGACTGCGGTCAAGCCCTGAGTTCAAGCCCCAGGACTGACCAAAAAAGAAAAAGAAAGAAAGAGAGTAGAACATGCATCTGAGGTGAGGAGGGTGGAAGGAAGGGGACTAAGCCCGAGCTGGGGCTGGGCTGGGGACACGTGGATCTGATGGAAGGGATTACCGCCACAAGAGGTGGGAGGGGGCACTGTCCCCTTGGGACAAAGATCTGGAGACCCCTCCCCCTCCCTTCTACCTGTGGGGCTTAGCCCTGCGATCCCAGAACTGAGCCAGTGAGAACCCGCGGGGAAGGGTGTTGGGGGGAGCCCTCGGGAAGGGTGTTACTACGGAGCCCTGGGGGAAGGGTCTGTTTGGGAGGGAGCGCTTTCTTGTGCCAGCCCCCATGCAGACCACTGCTCGTGGAAAAGCAAGAGTTACAAAACAATTAAAACTATGGTTCCAACATATCGGACGGGCATTTTTGTTCATCAATTCAGATATAAAATTTAATTTCATGGTACAATGAGCCCACACACAGTTATATCTATTAAGGTCACCCACGCCCAGCTTGCCAGCTCACGCCGGGCGCTGAGGACTGAAGAACTCTTTAGGAGATAACAATCTCTGTTTCATCGTTCTCATCATTCTCAGAGCTCAGGTCTCACCTGAG
This sequence comes from Dipodomys merriami, assembly GCF_024711535.1. Taxonomy (NCBI): domain Eukaryota; kingdom Metazoa; phylum Chordata; class Mammalia; order Rodentia; family Heteromyidae; genus Dipodomys; species Dipodomys merriami. The sequence goes on along the minus strand of NW_027202305.1, from coordinate 3,656,864 downwards.
AAAGACTTTTTTTTTATGCTGAAAGACCCAGTGAAGTATAATATCCCCCCCAACCCCCACCCCACCACCAGGGCATCGCTCCCCAGCCCACCATTTTAGCAAAACAGATCCCCAAATTCTGCCAGAGGCCCTCAAAAGTTTGAGGTGGGGACAAGTGGGGAGGTGAATTGTTGTGTCTTTTTTTCAAGAGGGAAACATGCATTTTGTGTGAATTTCCTTTGTTTTCTCATTTCTTTCTTTTTTTAATCGTCAATTTCCTCTTTCTCCTACTCAAAGTACAAAGGCCAGAACCAATTCAACCTTGGTAGTACTTCTTATTGCAATAATGGATGGGTAATCCATTAAATTCTCTCTCTTTCTCTTTCTCTCTCTTTTCTTCTTTCTTTCACATTTTCTTTTAGGGCAACAGGGTAATTAAGAGGTTGAGTTTAAATTATCCCAAAAGTACATTCACATACAAGTTAAATGAACACTAGCACACACATACACACACACACACACACATTCAACACTTATCATCATATACACATACATCCTCACACAAACTAAATATACACATACACACTCACACACCACATTTGTATGTGAAAAGTCGTGACAATTCACTGTTTCCCATCTCAGACTGCTCCAGGAAACTGTCTTCAGTTCGGTATCTAAACTTTGGTGCTCTCAGACTTCAGCTGGATTAGCCACAGCATCTAGAACAGTGTGAGGGGATGGGGGAAAGAAAGAAACTCTGGGAAAGCCCTGAAAGTGTAATTAATGTGCAGACTTAGGGAGCTGCTGCCCACACTGCAGGCAAATCTACCACTTCGGAAGTTTCTGGGTAACTGGCCATCTCTCCCCTTCTAACTTTGCATCATTATCCTTTGTCTTTTTCTTCGTCTAACTAATTTGGGACAATGCCAATTCTGACATTTTTATTATGCATAAAACATTAACGTTCACTTCCTGTCCCAGAATATCTATTTTTCTATCTATCTATCTATCTATCTATCTATCTATCTATCTATCTATCTATCTATCTATCTATCTATCTATCTATCTATCTATCTATCCATCCATCCATCTATCTATCTATCTATCTATCTATCTATCTATCTATCTATCTATCTATCCATCCCAGGAATAAGGACGCATCAGACCTGGTTACTGCCCTTCCTCAGGATGAGAACTGTTGGAGGTGATTACCCTGGAGGTACATAATCACGATGCAAGGGAATAGCGTTCACGGAAGCAGGTATGCGGCTATGTAGAGACATGGCTAGTGAAGCACAGAACTGTATGTGAGTAGAGGCTGGACAGCTTTCAACAGAAACTTCCCGAAGGACTCTGGGAAGGGAGCCATCCCAAAGTGAGGACAGACAGCGCTGGCAAGAAAGAAACACAAGGAGCAGCAACCCCTCGTTTCTGGGGAGTTGCCCATGTTTGGGTATTGAGAGACAGAGAGAGAGAGAGAGAGAGAGAGAGAGAGAGAGAGAGAGAGAGAGAGAGAGAGAGAGAGAGAGAGAGAGAGAGAGAGAGAATGAGAGGGGGAAATCATAAGCAAGGGTAAGGGAGACAGGGCTAAACATGTTGTATGGTTTCCTTCCAGCTAAAAAAGAAATGTAAAACACTGAAGTTGATACAGGGGATAGGGAAAAGAAAAATTAAGTGCCATGGGAGGAGGAAGTGCAGGAGGAAGCGTTCGACTCTGTGGCTTTGGATTTCCCCATTTTCTTGAAGAAAATAGGGCTTGTTCAAGTGGCCAGGCATGTGGTTTCACCTGGCAGACTGCAGAGGGCTGAAGCAAGTGGAGGCTGCCCTTGGAGGTCTCTTGGTTGAGGTCTAGGGTGAGAAGAAGTCTGAGCTAGCGGCCTCCCATCACATCTCTGAGGGCGAACACACTTCTTCCTTTGAAGCCCAGCTCAGAGGGAAGGAGGCTAGTCTCCTCCCAAGTGGGGAAGGAAAATGTGATTTCAAGAGCCTGAGACACCAACTGATTTATTCAAACCATATTGCGATGAGGTAAGTACTCATAAATGAGAAACACGTGGGAGCCCAGAGCTGGGGGCAAGCCCTGCTTTGGACTGAATCCAAATGTGAATTGTTGGAGGAGTGGCTTGACATTTCTAAGAATCTGCTCAGAGGTCCGGTTATGTTCCCCCCCCCTTCCTCTCCCTATTAAATGCTCTGTCAAGTTCACCCAGAACTGAGATCTCTTGTGAGCAGAGTTGATGGTGAAGGGGAACACACAGCACACAAAGGCCCTACGCGTCATCTCTCAAAAACTATGGAAAACCTACCCCTGTGATGTCCCCCTCTACACACACACACACTCGCTGCACCAATGCGGTGTCACAGGGTGTGCTGCGACCAGCAACACTCAAGCCTTTGTGTCTTATAGCAACAAGCAGCTTCTCCTGGGCCCCTGAGGGGTGGAGGCCCCACTGGGTGCAGGTAGGATGCAGGTAGGGGAAACGGCCTCCCTCGACGGCCACTCTGCTCACAAGGCAAGGGACAGAGCGCGGCCTGGATAAGGCCCCGTGCGGTCCGGTCGTTGGTGGAAGCCAGTCTTCTGTCTGAGTTGGATGGGGGAGGGCTCACCGTGCTGGTACCCTCCCCACACAGCTCTGTCTGGGCAAAGATCCCTTCTTGGGGTTATCACTGAGTCGCGTTGGTACGTAATGAGGACTCTGCGGGTATTTCACAAGGAAATGAAGCCTCTGCTTTTCCCTTTGGAAACCGGGAGTGTTAACATCTGTTATGTGCAGGAATGCCGAGGAGGAGACCAAATATCAATGCGCTTGGTTTAATCCCTCCACATTGTATTAAAAACAATCCATTCCATTACTCTGTACCCCATACATGCACACAACTGTCATTGCTCAAGAAGGAGATGAGAAGGAAAGATCTTTATTCCTAGGGGAGGAGACTGCAGACTTTTTTTTTTTTAGGGTCTACCGTGTAAAGAGCTTTCCACACTGGTGAGACAACAAGCTTGTACTACAGAAAGAATGTTCCTGAATGTTCTCGGGGATTCCTGCCGTCTGCAGCCCCTCAGTGGGCGCCAAGGTCCTCACAGGAGGTTGTGTTTGCTCCCTGTGTGAAACGGGTCCGGGAGATCTAGTCTCACAGATACAGGGAGACTTATCGAGGTTCTGGGCTTCTCAGTTAACAGGACAAGGGTAGCCTTCAGATACCTCGGTTTCAGACAATCACTCGTCTGTGTTACTCAGAAATACCTCTCTGGGAACCGGGCCTGGCGGCGCTTGCTGGAACCCCAGGACTCCGGACGCGGAAGCGAGATGATTGTGACTTCAGGTCAGCCCAGGCTACGGAGCAAAACCCTTTCTCAAACGAATACTTCACGAGGAGCTTCCTCCAATTCAAGGGTCTGGAGAGTCCCGTTAGAGTGTCCAGCTGATCCCTCAAGAGTTTCCCCATAAACAGGAGATATGAAGGCAGCCTGTATTGTTTTCTCTAATGAAACACATATACTGTAGATTAGCCTTGAACACAGGAATCTGTGCAATTAGCATACGACTTCTTACATGTTCTGGAGCTTCAAAGCAACGTTCAACATTAATCAATCAGCTTAATCATCACTTGGTTAATTCAACCCCGTGAATAATTTGGAAGTGTCAATGAGCCCTTTGTATTTCTAGGCACTATTATTGCAATTACACATTTTTGTCTTGAGGCCTTTTTTTTCTTGCTGGATGTAGGTCACATACTTATTTCTCCCATGTTCTGGAGTTGATCTTTTCCTAATTAGGCTGCACTTGGGAATCGTGAATCATCATAGTATCAGAGGTGCGCAGGGGGCCTGGGCGCTTACCTGCTCTGGCTCACTCTCGCGGTCTTTGCAAGCTCCCGGAACGCTCTTCTCAGCATGCCACGTGATGAGCAGCATGGCGAAGCCGGTGAAGCCCGTCCAGGGACCGTGGATGTGCCCAGAGCCTTCAGCTCATTTGAAACTACCTGCAGGTGAGTGAGCTTCCTAATGCCTTCTCCTGAGTTCTTGTTGGTTGGTTGTTGGTTGCTTGGTTTGTTTCTAGCAAGAAGCAAGATGGAGTTGCTGCCAGTCTGGCAGATCACACGCCAGGGAGCCAGGGAGACACGGACAAGATGAGGAATGGACAAACATCTCATCGGCAAGCCTGCCGGGCCAGGGGGAGGTGGCCTCTGAAATCACCGTGTTGTCTCATTCTCTGGGTGCTTACTCTTGGTCTCTGGCGAGACTTTAGGGTTCAATCTGCCTCTGCGTCTTGATCACTTCCAGAGCTCGGCCCACGTTTGTACATTTCTGTCTGTACCTTTCTCCAGGCCTCTGTACGTGGCGTATAACACACGTCTCCCTCTGGAGGCGTGGTAGGTACGTCAAATGGAACATGTTGAAAATGACTCTGTTGATTGTTCTCAAGCCTTCCTGACATCCTTTCCCAGGGGAGAGGGCTCTGTCTCGCCACTTCCCTAGATGTCTTGTCCTCCAAACACCCATCTTGCTCCTGACCATCCTCACTTATGGGAGCCGGCTTCTTCTGTTGGAAAAGGAGCTCTTTAAAAAAGCAAGCGTTCGTTATTCATATCCATGGACCTCAATAATGGAACCTCCAGCGTCACCAGCAGGAAATGTTTACATAAAAAAAAAACCAAAAACGACCCCATGAAGTGGAGCATCGCCGTGGCGCCTGCTGAGATGAAGGGCAGCGGCAGGCTTGCGGTCAGAGCAAGGTTCAGTTCACGAAGGGGCATGCTCCCTCTGGAGAGGGTGGTGGAGCAGGTGATGGGGGCCGGGGTGAGGTGGGCTGGGGCAAGGGGTAAGGTGTCAGATCCGGGTCCCCAGGCGGGATGGGAAATGCTCTCCGGGAGGGCACAGGAGCCAGGCAGAGGCCCTGGGAGCCCAGCGGACCAGCCACAGTCCAGACCAAGGGCCCCAGTTGCTCCCTAAGCCAGGAGGCGCCCCTCTGGGTCCTGGCCCGGTGTCCCGACGGTGCCTCGCGGGGACGGCCTCCACCACCGCATGAAGCCCACCGATGCCGGCTGGAATCCAGCGCGGGGTCTGCTGAAGTTCTCCCCACGCTGGTCAGACTCACCCTAGCGCTCAAGGGGAGGGGGGCAGGCCGTGAGCGGGGCAGATGTGCCAGCCCAGCCCAGGGGGATGGGCGGTGCCAGGACCTTCCAAAATTAAAAAACCAACCGATCTCCTAGGAACGGAGGGACGGGGAGATGAGAAACCTGTCCTGTCTTTGTGCAGCTTTTCTGTCAATTGAAATTGTTCCAAGATGACGTGCTTATTTGAGACACACACACACACACACACACACACACACACACACGGGGGGTGGGGTTCGGCCTCGAGGTCGGATCTGATCTTTCCCTGGATTTAGAATATTAGATTTAAAGTGAGCCTGGCATTGGAAAGAGATCTAAGAGGTGCTGGTTTTTCCCGCTCATGTGAGTGGATGTCCAGCTGCTGAGGGCAGCAGGAATCTGCCAGAAGGTCACCTTCTGGACTTACAACCCGACCGGAGTACCAGGCTGGGCCCCGGGGCTGGCCTGGAGGAAAGTGAGGGAGGGGAAGGAGGGACAGGTGTGGGGCATGCGCTGCTGAAGTCGGTGTTGTGTGCTCAAGCCAGCCCGCTCTGCGCTGTTGCCACTTGCAGCCTGTCCTCAGATGACCCCCCAAGCTCCGTATCTTGGAGCTGCCAGTTGACAAGTAAGGTTGCCAACGGAAGCCAGTTGCTCTCTTCTGAGGCTGGAACTTGCAACCTGTCATCTTTTGTTGTCTGCCGAGCAGAGAACAGAGCCAAGCCGGCAGAGAGAGTACTGTACAAGTCCGGACCTCATTGCAAGGATGCCATATATTCACCCAGAACAAGGAAGGGCAGGAAACCCTTACCCTGGCTACCCTTTCTCCCTCCCAAAAGGTCAAGAAAAGCTGCACAACGGGGGATGGGGCCAGAAGGGCCTTAAGATAATTTTTCCCAGGGTCTAAACCCAGCACACAATAGGTCGAGTGTAGATTTGCCACCTGCCTCTCTGACCGGTCCCTTGGCATGGCACCCTGACCTGTGTCAAAGTGCCCGGATATACCAGAAGTAAGAGAGAGGGAGTTCATTGATCGAGAAGATGCCGAACAACCCGAGAAAGAGAGCAAGCACACAGTGTTCAATAATTAAAGAGGGGAAGCCTGGAAGGGAAGACCTAGCAAAATCAAGTACAAATTAGAAATCCCTCTTGAGAGTTATTCGATCAGTGCTAGAATGAATAGTAGACCAAAAAAAAAAAACCTCAACAGAAACCCCCCCTAAAACTCAATGAGCTCAGCAAGAAAGTCTAAGTTATCTTTAACCAGGAGTGCCCACATTTGGGAAGAGAACCGCACAAGGGCTTGCAATGTTGACATACGTCTGTCTGGGCAGCTCCCACATCATTTCCTTCTCATCACCTCCATCCCTCCCCTTTGATTGGACAATCACACAAAAAAAATCAGGCTGGGAGCCGCTCGGGTAGAACAAAAAAAATCAGGCTGGGAGCCGCTCAGGTAGAGTCTGGTGAAGACGGGGTTTGGAGAACTGAGGGAGCCAAATCATGCTCCATGTTACAGAGACCAGGCACTCTAGGTAGGCCCAGGCCACCAAGAAAAGGAGCCAATCAAAATAAAGGGTTCTCTGAAGAGCCAAGACAGATCAGGAGACCCTAAATGAGGCCCCCATTATAAACATAGCTAATCTTGAAGCCAGGCACTGGTGGCTCACGCCTGTCATCCTAGCTACTCAGGAGACTGAGATCTGAGGATCATGGTTCAAAGCCAGCCCGGGCAGGAAAGTCTGTGAGACTCTTCTCTCCAATGAACCACCAGAGAACTGGAAATGCAGCTGTGGCTCAAGTGGTAGAGCATTCACCTTGAGCTGAAGAGCTCAGAGACAGCGCCCAGGTCTCAAGTTCAAGCCCCACGACCGACAAACTTCCCCCTCCTCCAAAAAAAATAGCAAATCCTGGACCAAGTGTGGAGTGATCGTTGGGGCTTAGCTCTCGGAGAAAGGCTGGGGCCGTGGAGTGAGCCCGGCGTGGCATTGGGAAGCACATCTCACACTGAGAGGGAGCCCGCGCTCACTCTGAGGGCCGCAGGGAGGCTCAGTCGCAGGCCCACCCATGGGAGAGTTGCGCCGGTGACTGTTGAGCTTGACCAGAGCCAATTATATCTACCCCGTGCTCCTGAGGCACCTCATCCCCCGTGAGATGCTTGCATGCTTTGTGTTCGTTACCTCTATGCAGATATTTCATTGCCCCGTTCAATTTACACATCTTACAGATACGCGGTGTTTTTGATGCCTAGCCTGTTACCATGGTATTTACAGCAAAATCCCTATTGATGTTTCTCCATTGATCTCTTTTCCCACCTCCGTCACAACTGCTTTAAACTATCTACAAATTGACCAAAACGCCCTTCACCTCTGTTTCCCTTACCCATAATTCACTTCTTTGGGTCCGTCAAAGCAGTCGATGGGGGGATTATCTGTGTGTCTACCAGCCTTTGTGCACACACTGCGCTCTGAGCTGCCCCCCGCCCCACAAGACAGACTAGAGAGCCTTCTGGAAGTATTGCACAATTAATTCTCTTGGCCACAGCTCAAACAAGGACAAAATGGATATCCCCCAGCCCCGCCCCCCCCAATGCTATGGATGAAAAGCAGAGACCTCATCTCCGGTGGACTGAGCGCCTCCTGCCACTCCCAGCCTTCCATCACAGCCCCTCTGCCCTTCACGTGAAAGAATTAACCTTGGCCCCTTCTACTCTCTTCTGTGAGTTGTTGAAATCACTATGCAGAGCCCTGGGAGTTGAGGGAAGATAACAGAAGGGCCTTCATCTACAGTGGGTCTTTGATACTTTCCTAAGTCAGGGCTGTGCTGGCTGGTCTCAAATCCACTTCGACTGAGGCTGCTCTACCCCTGACTCGGCCTGCCCCTTTGGAAGACGTTGAGTCCTGGAATTCTGTCATGTACCCCAAAGGCGCAGCACAGGAGCCAGAGATGCTAGGCCAGAAGAATTTTTTTTTTTTTTTTGGTAAGAACTCAGGGGAAGAGATTTATGCCTGCAACCTGCCTTCAGCCCAAGAGTCAGAGGTAGATGATTGGATGTCATTAGAAGAGACTTCCTAAGCTTGGGGACATAATTAACACAATTGTGGCCACCTGCTGTCAGGTGCCAGCATGGGGGGGGTGTAATTAGCAAACTGGGTACCTGAGCATCACAAGGTCTGGTATGGAGAAGGGATCGAAAAGAGAAAAATAAGAAGCGCATTCAAAGAAGTAGACGAACATCTCAGAAAAGACCTTGGGAGTTTAGAATAACAGTCTGGGTGGGAGGGAATCAATCGGTTCTTTATGAGCTGCTGACGTTACTCCAACCTGGCCTGGTGAAGTAGCCTCGACCTGTGTGCCCAGGGTCAGCGTCCGCCCGGGCCGAGGCCCCAGCCGGCATCACCGCGCCGCCCTGCCCGTCCTTAGCGTACCACACATAAAGACAAGGGCAGCAATCGATACGGGACATGACGAAAGCCCAGGAGAGCCAGAAGGAGTTGGCAGGTCGCGGGCAGGGGAAAGGAGAGAGAGAGACAAAAAGGCGCAGAGATGTCAGCGTCAGATTTCCCCAGCAGCACAAAGGAGGCTGGCTCTCAATGCACACCGCTCGGCTCTGTTCAGGGCAGAAAGGGAACAAGGTGGGCAGTGTGAAAGGAGAGAGGGAAAAAAATCGCCCGGACAGTCTTGGAGCTGAATTTAAAAACACCAGATGAAAAGCGTGCATATTGAACTGTGGGTAATTGCCAGGCGTGGGCTCTGGACTCCTGGGTGGGCGGACGTTAACATTAAACACTGGGCCGGGGAGGAGGGGGTCAGAGAGCCCAGAAATTCTTCCAAATCACCCCTTCTCACAACATCTCCCCCACAGGAAGGGAGCCGCCCCGCCCCCCAGAACCCTTCACTTCACTGCATTCCTTTACATGAACATGAAACGTCCCTGGGAAAGCCAAAATGTTTGTGCCTAGTACTCAGTACTTTTCCCCTGAGCGTGTTTGATCCAAGTCCCCAGGGGAGACGTGTGTCTTATCTGTCTGTCACCTTTGACCTTTTAAAGAAGCTAGCCAACTTCTTGATGGCACTGACCTGCTCTTCACGATGCATAGAAAATACAACCTCCCTCCCCCCGGCCCCCCCAAACAAAACCGTACTCCAAGCATTGTGCCAAATGGTGGCTCCATCACCATGGCCACCAAGCCAACGTCCCCTGGAAATCCTGAGCTACCTTGCTTGCCTCTCAGAGGCTGTTGGGTTTGCTGGTTTGACTGATGGATCCTTGATCTCCTTCCTGGCCCAGGATTCACGCCCACTCTGCAGGTCCCTTGGCTGCAGACTTTATAGGTCTTCCTTTCTCCTGCCCTGCCCTTACCATGTGTCTTACTTTGCCTTATATTCTTCCGTCCCAGTTTGCAAGTACTCTCTGTGAAAAGTACTCTCGGAGAAAAGTGACAAGGAGATGAGGGCAAAAAGAAAAGTAGGAAAGAGAAACCCCAAAGCGTAAACCTCTCTCTGAGCAAAACCTTCTCTGCAGAGACATTCTTTCTGCTCCCTCAGGACCACGTATGGTTGGGTAACTTCTAATGCCTTCCATACTTATGTCCTCATGAGTGAAAAGAAATTTTATTTTTGAAAACTATGATTTACCCGTATTGACTCTATAAGAAATAAAAATACAAATGAGGGGGAAAAAAATTGAAAAGACTCATTAAAAAAAATACGAAGTCCTGGATATTTTATATCTGAACATGATCAAAATGTCACAAAATATATGTAATTCTAATGCTACTTAAACTATTCCAGAGACTATAAGCCAGCTAAAATTACCCAGGCTGGAAAAAATGGAAGAAAAAAAGAATACAGAAAAATACTCAGAGCCTTAGGAACTTGCAGGATACCAAGTGGGCCAGCATATATATAATGGAAGTGTCAGAATGAGAGAAGAAATAGAAAAGAAGAAAGAACAATATAAGAGGAGAGTACTTAGGAGAATGAAATAAAGCAAACAGATTAAAAAAAAGCCTCAAATTTGGTGATGAACCCGAATCTACACCAAGAAATTAAACAGATTCTAAGTTGGATAAAGTCACAAACTGCCACGCCTAACCTCATTGTTCAAAATTCCTCTGGAAATGGAAGGCAGAATCTCCAAAAGAACTGAAAATCAGAACCACATCAGAAGACTCATGCTCCTTGATTTTATTTACATTTTTAACTGGTTACTATTATTGGTATTATTACCAGTGTGAAGGGTACAACCCAGTGGGTCTTGAACTACATCCTCAGCCCAACATATGGCGATTCGAAAACACACTCTTCAACTACACCAATCAAAACTGTGTGGCCCGGCATAGAAATAAACATGAAGATCAGATACAGTCGAGAAGAGTAAACCCAGGGTAGTCTGGATTTGAATTTCCTTTATGGCTAAGGACGGTGAACATTTCTTCATGTATCTATTACCCGTTTGTATTTTTTTTTTCTTGTGAGAACTGTCAGTTCAATCCATTTGCCCATTTATTAACTGGATTCTTTGTTCTTTTTGCTATTTAATTTTTTGAGCTCTTTGTATATTCTGGATATTATTCCTTTATCCATTGAATGGCTGGCACAGATCTCCTGCTCTGTGGGTTGTCTCTTGATTCCTTTGATGTGCAGAAGCTTTTTAAGTTGATGCAATCCCATTTCTTGGTCTAATTTCCTGGGAAACTAGAGTCCTACTCAGAAAAGAAATGCCTGTGCCTATGTCTTCCCGAGTTTTTCCTGTATGGTTTCCAAGTTTCACGTCCAGTATTAAGATCTTTGATCCAGTTTGAAATGATTTTTGTGCAGGGTGAGAGGTAGAAGCCTCGTTTCAGTCCTCTGCATGTGGCCTAGCGCCATTTGTTGAGGAGACTGCTCTTTCTCTCTCGCATATGCTTATGGCTCTTTTATAAAAATCAGATGGCTTTCTATTCTAGTCCATTGGTCTTTGTGTCTGTTTATGTGCCAGTACCAAGCTGCTTTTGTTCCTGTGTCTCAGTAGTATAAAAATTGGAATTATGAAGAAGAATTGTGATACCTCCAGCATTGCTCTTTCTGCTCAGGATTGTGTTTGCTGTTTGTGATCTTTTATATTTCCATATGAATTTTAGAACTTAATTTTCCATTTTGGTATCAATGATACTGGGGTTTTGGTAGAAACTGCATTGAATCTAGAGACTGCTTTTGGTAGTAGAATCCCTTTTCATACTATTAATTCTGCCAGTTCATGAACATGGGATATCTTTCCATACTCAGGTGAAAATAGAAATTAAAGTCAAACTCTGCCATGAAAGCCAGGTCTCAAACCAGAGTAGGAACCATCGGGAACTGAGTAAAGGTTACTGGAAGTGTTAGCTCCACAAACCACACCTCAAACTAGGAAAACTTCCAAAAGGGTCAAAACTAAAGGGTAAAACATGAGCCTATAAAAATACTGAAGATTCATTATAGGCTTGAATAGGACAAAGCCTATGCAAATAGAATTCAAAATTCAGTTTAATTATTACACTTGACTTGCCTTCAATGAAAAAGAAAACCCCATCGTGACAGCATTCCATTACACAAAGAAAATGTGAGTTTTAAATTGAGCTCAAGTATTTGCAATAAATATCAAGGAAAGGAGCCCATCTCCCTAAAATGTAAAACACTTTAATTTGTATAAAATGCAGCATGAAGCTAGGCAGAGAATACACAAAGAAATTCATTATTTTCCTGGTACTGGGGTTTGAACTCAGGGGTCTCGTGGGCTTGGCTTTCTTATTTCATTGGACCGCTAGTACTTGAGCCACACTCCCAGCCTAGCATTTTGCTGGTTATTTTGGAGATGGAGTCACATAGACTTTGCTACCTAGGCTGGCTTTGAACTACAGTCCTTCAGTTTTCAACCTTTTGAATAGCTAAGATTACCAAACTATTTTCAAAAACATAAATGAAATGGAATTTGCTATTTTCTCACCTGTCAGAGTGTCCAAAATAAGGACGATACAATCTGTTGGTGATTCCTTTCTTGAAGAGTCACTTGTGTAAATTGTTGGTGGAAACACACATTTTTACCATCCCTAAGTCGGGTAAATAGGTCATCTATATTAAATTACAAATGTACTTACCCCTTGATCCAAGTATTCCAATTCTAGAAATGGATCTTGGAGTTGTGTTAGGACACAGACAAAATGATCCTTGAGAATATCCAAGATTGGAGGCAATCCAAACCTTCCATCAGAAGGAGGCTGAGTTTCCATTGCGCTTGCTTATATGGCTTCCCTATGGAGAGTAAAATATAAGCCTAGGTTTGTGAGTTGAGCTGGACTATGCCATCTATGCCCTCCTCCCCTGAGCCTTCCCTCTACACCCTCCACAGCTGGCTCCCTCCCACAGAGCAATGGCCTGTGAGCTCATGACTGGGCTGGACAGAAATACAGAGCCATGCAAAAGAAGTCCTTCCCAAGCCGATCACAAGCACACCAGAGAACATGGAGAGGAGGAAAGAAGGTAGTGTTTAATGGAGAAGATCCACCACTCATTTCACTTCTATTTTAATTAGGACAGATACGAATGTGGCTGATTAACATATACCCTGGCCTGTTCTTGCAAAGAGTCCCTTTTTCACCCAAACTGCATCATCAAGATGATATCCCCCCCATCTATTAATCTTCGGGGGCATCCTGAGAGACTGCAAACAAAACTACAATACTTGCCCACTGACCACTATGTCACTTCAGAGGAAAGATCTGGAAGACGGAGTGCCCTGCCTGTGCTGTGTGAATAGAGTCTATAAAATGATGGAGAAGGTTAAATCTAGATGTTCTTCATGCCCGCATTTACCAGTACTTTCTTTTTTAAAAATTACGTGGTTTTGGCCAAATTTGTTGTTGATGGCTTATGGTTGCTGGTCTGTTTGCTTAGTGATGATGATGATGATGATGATTTATTCTGTGAAGAGCTCCTTCAAAAGCCATGCAGAGTGAAGGAATGTGGTCTTGCAGGACAGCAGATAGCAAGAACTCCTCAGATGGTCCTGGTTTCGGTGGACCCCACTGTTGTGAAAGGCTCCTTTTAATTAGGTCAGTCTATTAGTTGCACTACTTGAAACACAGAAGATACAGTTTGGTGTATCCCGTGTTGGGGGACCTTCAGGGAATACACTATATTTATACTCGATTAAACTAGGTCAGTTCCTTTGTTGGGACAATCCCAGTGGGAGCTATGCATTTCACCTAAAGATAGCAAGAAGAATTCTCTCCCCTCTCCCCAGTTTATCTATCCCAACTCATCCTGATGAAATCAAATCTAGTGATGTCCTATGTGCCAGTGAATACACAGGACTTGTTCATGAACATACACACACATTTATTTAATGCCTAGACTCCCAAGTTCTTCCTTGCACTGGATATTATAGGAAATGTGTGGACAGAGGAAGGCGCTGAATGCCGGTCAGGTCTCAGGCTGCTAATACGCAGGCCCGTGATCCAGGAGACAGCGTCCTCTGGGCAGGTAGAATCTGAGACTTGCCACGTCCTTCAGTGTTTTCCAAGTTTTCACTGGCAGCAGATGAAGTTCTCTTTTCAGAAAAGGTAAGGCTTGTACACACTGCTTCTCCTGTGATTCCAAGTGAAGCCAAGAATGGTGGCAGGTACCTGTAGGCCCAACTACTGAGGAGTCTGAGACAGGACAATCACTTGATCTCAGAAGTTGACACTAGACTGGTGTAGCGTAATGAGAAAGGATATCCTATTGAGCCAGGAAAATTGAGGGGATGAGTAGAGTTGGGGTGAGATGAAGGAGAAATGATCAAAGGGGTAATGCTGATCAAGATGCATTATACTCACAAACCAACCTATTGAATGGCATCTCCTTTGTACAACTACTTAAAGATAATACAAGATAATTAAAAATAGTGTTCATCGAATATGTGAACACAGATTTCTAGTGTTTTAAAGTCACATTTAAAGTCGCCTCTCATAATATTTATATAAGAAAACAATGTGTCAATGATGAGCGTAACATCAAAACCCTACTAATTAATTGAGCCTTGAAGGTAATAAGTTGCAGATGAAGGGATTACAGCCCAGTATTTTTTTTGTGTGTGTGGCATCTAGTCTTGTTTACTTAGGAAATACAATGTGAAGCTCTGGTTTTGTATTCTAATTAGAAACACTAATGACAGAACTTGCATTAAAAGAGATGAGGTGTCTAAAAACCAAGGTTATGTGAGGAATACCAACTCAAGTGGGTCATTCCTCTTTGAAAAGGGAAGGCTTAGGACCAGAATAGCTACCTGCAATTAATTGTGGCGGTGCTGTGCATCAATCAGCTTTTCATTGTGGTGACAAAATAACAGAAGGGGGAAAAAGATTTAAGGAAAGGAAAGGTGATGTTTTGGTTGGCTGCGGTGGTCGGTTGTTTCCATAGTTCTTTGGTTCTGTTGCCTTGGGCACTAGTGTGAAGCAGTTCATCCTGGTAGAAGAGTGCGGTGCAGAACAGCTCACCTCGTGGCAACGAGAGAGAGGAGGGTGGAAAGGAAGAAGGGAAGAAGGGATGGAAAGGAAGGGGAGAGGAGAAGGGAAGGGAAGGGAAGGAAAGGGAAGGGAAGGGAAGGGAAGGGAAGAGAAGAGAAGAAGAGAAGAGAAGAGAAGAGAAGGGAAGGGAAGAGAAGAGAAGAGAAGTGAAAGAGGAGAGGAGAGAAGAGAACAGAAGAGAGGAGAGGAGAGAGAAGAGGAGAGGAGAAGAGAGGAGGGAAAAGGAAGAGAGAGGAGGGGAAGTGGAGGGGAGGGGAGGAGAGGAGAGAAGCCAACCAGATTACCTTGAAGACGAGATTTCCCCCGCCCACTGGCCTCACCTTCTACAGTGTTCACCACCTGCCAATAGTTATTCTGCTAAGAATCTATCAAAAGATCCATACCTTGGTGAGGTTTGGGCCCTGACGATCCGATCACCACTGAATGCTGCTGCATTTGGAACTGTATCTTCAACACGTGAACCTGTCATTTTGTGCACAGCACATGTGCGGGACTATTAACTTGATTAAAGCAACGTTGCTGGTAGACATGGTATAGAAATAGGCTGAAAGGCCATCATCATTCCCACTGTGAACATCCGATTGAGAACTTCAGACAACATCCTGGGAGAAATGGTATATCAAACCAGATTCGACTTTGTCTGAAGTGATAAGCCCTCGGGATAATGGCTTAAGTATGTGGAAGTTTACTTTTCTATACAAAGGAAAGTGGTGCGGGGTTAGTGGGACTTCCCAGTGAAGACACTGGGAGAGGGAGGGAGGTTCGTGTCTGGACGAGGTATCTCCATTTGGCTCCGTCATCTTAACCGCTGATTCCCATCCTCAAGACTAAAGGACAGATGCTAGCGCTCCCACAAGCTGGTCAGATTCCAGCTCTGGGAAGGAGGAAGAGGATGAAGCAACTGCCCTTTTCTTTGAAGCCAAGCAACGATGGCTTATCTTTCCTTGGCCAGTGCTTGATCACTGGGTAAACTGCAAAGGAGCCTGGGAATGGCGGTCTTCTCAGCCAAGCAGGCTGTCCACATTTCTTTCACTATGCATAGCAAGTAGCTCTTTCACCGAACACTGAGTCATCGACCACTGACCGTGAGCCCAACAGTTCCAACTTGCAAGGAGACCCGGAGCAAAGACGGTCGTTGTATAAGAAACATGGAAGGAATACAACTCACAGAACTGGACGTTGGGAGGCTTTGTAGTCAAGATACATGGTTTCAAGATGTCAATGGATTCTTAGGAGGCTGGACCAGATAAGAGTAGGGGACAGAAGGAGAGCTACGGAATGGCTGCTACAAAGCTGTGATAAAAAGGACGTGGAGGGTGGACCTGGGCTGTCAGTGTGGCTCAGGAGCTTCTTGCGAAATAGGCATTGTGTTTTAGAGACGCCACGTTTGCTGTGCGGCCGGCTCATCCAGGTATTGCCGAGAAATGCCTGCTGGGCAGAGAATGGAAAGAGCATCCAGAGTGCTTTGGGCGTTATTCCTGTGGCCCACGCTTCTGCCTGGAGGCCAGCTAGCCTTCCCACGTGTCCCAAACAGGACCCTAACTCATGTCCTGTCTTTCTCGCTGTTGAGGATCAGGGGACCGCCACTCCATGTTAATATTCGCCTGGGCCTGACAATAGTTGAGAGGCAGATTCTCAGCTGAAAACTAAGAGTTAGGAAAGTCAAAATATAAATGATTTGATCAGCTCTGAGAATATTCCCTTCTGAATTTTAAATTATGTCCAAGGTTTGTGTGCCTTCGGATTCAATTTAGCCATGCTCCTAAAAGGGATGATAACCCATAAAACCAAGGCATCTCCACTGAACCCAATTTCTGCACCTCCCTTCTTGCAGATAGACTCCATTTTCTAAATTCTAGTCAGGTCTATCTGACTCTCTTCATTGAATTGTAGACAATGTTTCTTACCTTTTTCTCTGTTCTAAGACCCCAGTTTTCCCTTGACAATACATTTCTAATGCCAGGGGTCAAGGCTTTTATTAACCCATCGTGAAACTGCCGTCCAGTGGGCCCTGACGGTCCCCAGGGTTCAGCCCTCACCTTAGCCTGAGCCACATTTTCTCTAATTGGATCAGATTTCCCTCCTCTTCTTTTGTTCCTTTAGGCTCCAACCAGAGAAAGAAGCCAATTGAGCTCCTGGGATGTATTAATTATGGCATGTTTTGGCCAACGGTGTCTTGGTTTTCCATTATGTCCATGTCATCGTTGTATTGTTCTCTACCACGAAACATCTGGTGGACCGACTCCCTACGAGTTTCCTATTTGCCGCTGTGAGGGGAGACCAGCGCCCCTCAACTTTATGTTATGGGGGGGCGGGGTCCTGCAATGTCATGCTTTCGGGCGAGAGTTTGCTGCTGCAAGGCAGGGCAGGACCCCGTGGGTGCCAGACCTTTCTCCAGGGAGTCCCGGACTTGCAAGGAGTTCCTGAAATCGGCTATGAATCAAGATTCCCGGGGAAGTTGTTAAATGAAAATGAACCTGAAAATGTGGTCCACATAGAAGAAAGCCTTCTTCCTAGAGTGGAACCGACCCGCGCAGCAACGCAGTTAGCAAACTGCTCACGCTCGATGCCCTTGACTGTGGTTTTATCTCCTTTGGTGGTTACCAGGGTTAAGGCCGGCACTCTACCATGTCAGCCACACCTCCAACTCCAGCTTTTTGCTGGCTCACTGGAGAGAAGAGTCTCATGGACTTTCTTGCCTGGGCTGGTTTTGAACTGCGATCCTCAGATCTCAGCCTCCCGAGTGGATGGGGTGGCTGGTGTGAGCTGCCGGCACCCGGCTCCGGATCACTCTGAGCCTTTAAGGAGCACGCGTGACAGTGTGATGCTGAGAGCAGCTTGTTCCAGGCAGACCCGGGCTGGGCCGAGGCAGGGCTGACAATCTCCACCGTCTGGTTATTTTCCCTCTGATGACGCCATCAACCTTTCCTGGCCCACTGGGGCTCAGCACGGACTCCTCGAAGCCACGGTGGTCAAAGGTGTCTGACTCACAGAATTAAACTGTACACCCGCGTCTCTTCTTCCTCTTTCTCTGACCCATACAAACAGCGTTCCGTTTGCCTCTGGTACCCCGTAGTCTTTGCCAAGACTTTGCCAAATTGCTCTCCGCTTCAAGCTTCTTATTCCTTCAGTTACTCACATCCTAATGTGTCATCGCATCCTCATCCTTGTGAAATAAGAATGAAAAGAGTGAGCACAGCATCTGGGAGATTGTATGTTCGACAGACGTTAACCATTTTGATCATCATGGTAATGAATGTGACAGTGGTGATGATGATGATGATGATGATGATGGTGGTGGTGGTGGTGGTGGTGATGGTGACAGCAATGCTGTTTCTTTGGTTAGTCTCTTAAAGATTTAGAACCATGTGTATCACATGGTATAGGTATTAGAGAGAGAATAATAAAGGCAACGTTTACAAAGAAGGTAGAGATAGAAATAATCTTAGCTATGATAATTATAAAGCAGTCTGGCAGAATCACAAATACATAATATGTCTAAGCTTGCAACAAACTTGTAAGCCATTGTGTGTCATTGGCCACTAACAACACCTGCGATTTATTTGTTAGAGCTACAAGTGGCATCTCCACTCAAGATTCACTGAATCAGCAATTCTGGGAAGGGTCCAGAAATAAGGCAAGTCCTCTAGGCAGTGGGTGACCAAGTTGGAGAATGGCTGCATAAGTCCAGCCATCATCTAATGGTACGGAAGTGAGAAAGCGAGGCACAGAAGTTAAATGACTGCCAAGGTCACACAGCCTAACAAGGACAGAAGCAAGTGTAGAACTGCTGTCTCCTGAGTATGTGAGCTTTATAGTCCTCCTTGGTGCTTTTCTAAAAAGAAAACATTTTTACTAAATTTAATTTTATTAATTGGTGGCTCTAGTCAGCCGTGTATACTAGAGCAGTGAAAGACTTTACTACATATGCTTCTCAACTTACAATGGATTTGCACTCTAAAAACACTGCAAGTCAAAAGTGGATTTAATATGTATCATAGCAAGGTGCATGGTAGAAGGCCTTATTTTTACAATCTGTTCAGAGCCTTCCTGAGTCTTGGTTCCCTCACTGATTTTAAAAAACAAAGCAAAACAAAATATGCGATGCTTGAGAAAAAGGCATTGAGAAATTCTTTCTGGATCTAATATCTACCATGCCTTGCACGCATCAGTGTTTGCTATCTGCTTTCAAAGTCTTTTACGACAAAGATTCTGCCCCAGAAATGTGTCAACTCTGAAATGGCAGAAGGAATAATTTCAAGAGGGAAAAGAATGGTAAGAAAAACGGCTGGTGAATTTACATGGATTAATGGTGCCGTACTGTCTGTTTGACCACCAAAAGTTTTTGACAGACAGACAGCAAACACAGTATGCCAAGATCCACAAGCTAGTGATATTTATCTACACAAATGTGTTGATGTTGGTTTGGTAGTAATATGGTAAGTACCAATGCTTTTCAATTTTGAATCATTGTAATAACTAAGAATTGTGAACTGTTTTGTTTTTTTAGGTTGTGAGAGCATGCATGTAATTGTTCTCAAATTGTCTACCTAGAACCACTTCCATTTCATCTACAGATTGCCTCTGGGAAATATTTGGTAGCAAAACTATGGGCTTTGGGGTAAAACAGCTCAGTGTTCATTCCAGCCTGGTGAGTTATTAAAATACACGCTCTCAGTCTTTCTTTGAGACCCACTTTCTTTGTACCCACTATGTATTGTAAGGTAAGCCTTGTCCTTATAAACCTAGGTCTCTCGTGTCTGGATGGCTACATCAACACCAGGAGGAGGATTCACCTGGCAAAGCCTTTCTAGTTAGCAGGTGGTGCTGGTTTGGTTTTCGGCTCTACTCACTTGATGTTTGTAAGGGAAGAGGCTCCATCTTCTGCCTGGAAGTCTGCTGGTGCCCCAAAGCTGAACATAATGTTCTTTTTTTCCCCCAGAGGATATCTAATAAAGACAATCTGTCATCAGTGTTTCAAGCCTAAAATATTCCCCCCAAATGGAATTTACATGCCTTTCAAGCTGAGGGAAAGCTGGGATCGGATCTCACCTACGCTGTTTGTCCGTTCTAGATTCCGTACTTTTAAAATGTCACATATGTGGCTTTAGGGTTAATGGGAATTAAAAGAGGGTGAAATGTGGAGCAGCCGTGGCTGGAAGAATGTTATAAAGTGTTTTAGATAAATGACTCTGATGGAAGCATTTTTTTTTCTTTTAGCCTGAAAATGACCAGTTCTGGTCTTCAATGAAGAAAATATTCTTCCCCTCTGAGAGCACCACACGGATAAAACAGGTACCTGGGGGAGCGACTGGAAGATGGAGAGACAGCAAAGCACTGTCAGATTTAGTGGGGAAGAAGCCATTGCCACAGTCAAAGGTGACATCACACATAGCACGTGTTAGAGCAAGTCATTCCCCGCAACCACCACGGACGGACAGCCTCTTCACTGGGCTAGTGCCATGCAGTTGCATCGCAGGGCCGAGAGATTTTCTCACATTTCTGTAGTCTGTAAACTGCATGCCCAGAGCAGAGCTGACCTAGGAACCCAAACAATAACCTACGGGAAATCCCAGGGACAGTGGTTCCAACGGGTGTTTTGGTTTGAGAAGAGTCTCAGCCTGCCAGGGTCTCCCTCATCTTCCAAAGCTCGTTTAAATAGAAGTTACATCTTCTGATGTGGATGGTGGGTAGTTTATTCCTTAGGTGATACGTAAGTAAAAAAGTCCATCTGGGAAACCTCACTATATTGACTGATGAGTGATACAAAGTACTATGTGCCACGCAAGTACTGGATAAATCCTGGAGTTTCTGTGTGCGTGTGTGTGCCTGTCCTGGTGGGATTAAACTCAGGGCCTGGGCACTGTCCTTGAGCTGTTTGGCTCAAGGCTAGCACTCTACCACTTGAGCCATGGCTCCACTTCTGGCTTTTGTAGTGGTTTATTGGAGATAAGAGTCTCACCGACTCTCCTGCCCAGGCTGGCTTCAAACCATTATCCTCAGATGTCTGCCTCTTGGTGGCTATCCGGATTGCAGGGGTGAGCCACCCATGCCTACCTGGCTCTAGCATGTCCTTTTAACACAAACATACTCATCCCCACTGCAGATACTATGCAATGATCATTGACTCTTCGACGTGAATTCTCCTTGCCCTCCCTAGTGATCCCATGGCTTTGTACCAGTATGGGGGGGTGGGGAGGAGGGAGGAATCTGACACATATCAAAATGTCTTTGGAAAACAGCAAAGTTGCTGAAGGACAGTCTCAGAACCTGGCAGGGGAAGCGGGGGAGAGTTCCAAACATCAGATTGAGGTGAGGGTCATTAGACCCTGCCAACCCTGATTCTAACAGAATGTAATGAAGATAAGCAGCAAGGCCAAGTAGCCCAGTTCTTCCGGGTCACAGAAGATGGGAGAGTATGAAGTGGAAGGGAATGGATGGACTTGCAGTCCTGTACTGAGACTGCCGTCTGGGGAAGTGAGCGGCACCAGGGGACTGGGATTTAGAAAGCCCAGACCTGACACTGTGCAGTCGGTCAGCAGAGGTGGCTGGATGCCCAGTAAGAGCTAGCCAGGGGTCCAAATGACCGAAGAGCTGGACACATTAATATTTCTGTCAATGGAGCCACGCATCTTATAGCATATTGTTGGTAGGAATGACAGAAGCTATTACCGAGATGAGATTAGAATCTTTTTGAAACAGCAACAGAAAACACTAGAGTTGGTAGCATGCCCATCTAAAAGAGATGAATTAAATGCTACACAGTCAACATCATCTGCAGAACAGCATACAGAATCTCAGGCTAGATGATTTTGCTCTCTGTTGATGTTTCTTCCCTCCAGAATTTCTTGTTTGTTTTTGTTGCATTTGGTGCTAGGGAATTGGACCCAGGGCCCCACACAAGCATGCATTCTACCAGTGAGCCATGCCTCCAGTCTGCCCTTTGGAGTTTTTAATTAACTTTCTACACAAATGGTTTTCCTCACCCCCCAAGTATGATATCAAATTTCTGTCCTGGGAAGAGAAGTTAGGGGTTTACCTGGGTTTCCTTCTATTCATTATGATCATCAGCCTATAAGAAATAAAGAGAGAAATAAATAGGTAATAGGCCTGTGAATATTGGGGTGGGAAGGGTACTTCTATTGTCTTAGGAACATGGTGTGGAGGAAGGTCATTGTCTTCCGTGGCTGGGTAGGTGGAGTGTCACAGGTTTTATGTTCAAGGTTTTTACATGATCCTTGGGAAGGAAAACACAGGAGGGGAATGCTTCAATATTAATCTTATGTTGCTGGTCCTCTAGTAACTTAGCATCTGAACCTTGCTGCCTGGGGCTGCAGCTCAGAGGCAGAGCAGGTACACTTAGCGTACATGAAGATGGAGATCCAATCCCCACCATCACAGGAGAAGAACATGTTTAAAGAGAGAGAGAATTTAGTATTCCTTTCCCCCTGTGAGTGTGCTGACAACCATGTGGTGTCATTTACATGTTGTTTTGGGCAGATCTAGAGCTGGGAAAACCATCTGAAAAGCAGCGCTTTTCCTTGTGAGGACTGACTACTTGAAATAGAAGAAAAAGAAAGAAAGAAAACCTTCATTTCCTGAATTTAAATGATTCATAGCCACACACACACAAACACATAGTATAGCGAGAAGAGATACAAAGTGCAAGCAAAGCTGGAAAGAGAAAATAAGTGAAATGAAATACTAGAAAACAAAGGCATTGTAACTGGAATAAAGAAGGGCGTGGATGGGCTCATCAGTAAACTGGGTCAGACCAGGGAAGGAATCAGTGAACTTGAAGATAGGTCACAGAAACATCTACAAGTAAAAAGGCAATGAGAAAAACTAAGGAAAAAGATGGAACAGAATAAGGTCAGAAAGACATAGGTGTATTGTGACTATCCAAGAAAAAAGGAAGGAAGGAAGGAAGGAAAGAAGGAAGGAAGGAGGAGGGAAGGGAGGGAGGAAGGAGGAGGGAAGGGAGGGAGGGAGGGAAGAAGAAAAGGAATAAAGGAAATGCTTGAAGTAGTGCTAGCTATGCATTTTCCCAAGTTAATGACAGACATTAGAGGCTGGACGGGGCAAAAATACGAAGTCCTATTTGAGGAAATGAACACTGAAAGCAAAACGTCTAGGGGTGTGGCCTAATGGCTGAGCACCTTGCCTACCAGGAAGCGAATAGCCTTATCTTGCCTGTTGCCACCCCCCCCCCCACCAACAGTGATATCCTGACTTGCATAGGTCCAAGTACAATGGAGCCAGCCAATCCTGCCAGGTAGCCATGAGCCAAACAACTCTCTCCTCCCTCTGTGTTTAGCACCTCAGGTTCTGTCCTGGAGATGGGAAGGTAGCTAGCACTCCTGCTTGTCTCTAGGGGTCAAAAGTGGAGTTGCAGAATTGAGAGGATCTTACCAGCTTGGGCTTCTTGCTAGAGAATCCCCAAGCCACTGGCTAGCCTACAAATGGCTACCCTCTAGTCAGTTCCTCACCTATGGCTTGATTTGGTGATGGTAGGAGGAGGAATATGTGTGTCTCACACACTAAAGGATGTTTCTTTAGTCCTTTGGAAGGAGCTGCGTGCAAAATGGCTTCCCCAAGAAAAGATGGTAGCCACAGTGAGAATAGCTGACCGACTTGTCAATAGACTTCAAAGCAAAAGTGTCCTACAGTCAGCAATCTATGACATGAGAGCATCGCTAAGTATGAAAGTAATCATACAAGGTAGAGATGATGGTGCTAATGCCATTCCTTAAACTAAGGTCATTCCTTAAACAGGAACAAGAAACAGGAACAAGAAAAAGAGTATTTTGTTATGTGTCTGCTACGTTAGGCATGTTGCCAGATATACTTTATTAACTGAGTAATTTAAGGTGCTACTATTGAAGGTGAATATTGATATTTCATAAGACAAATGAGAAACAGGAACTATGAAAAGTTTAGCTATTCAATTCGTTGGCAGCCACATCTGTAGATAATGCCTTGCTTATGAAATACCTGGCCTGAGAATGGGAACATATTCATTTGAACAAAGCAGAGATAAAGAAAAAAAAAAAAAGGACTGCAATATGCCTATCAGAAGCTTATCAGAGATGGAACATTTAAAAAAAAAAAACTTGCTTGGTTTTGTAAAGAAAAAACTTGCGGGACGCTAGAAAGCATGCCCTGAAGCGTAGGCTGGCAGGGGCCCTGGGTCTGTAAGAGGAAGCAGTTCATCAGCTTGAATTTTTTAACTTGGATTTGTAATTTGGGGACTGCGGGACCTAGAACAAGTCTCCTTTCTCATCACAGTCTCTACCACCAAAGACTTCCTCCCCTGCTTGTATAAATGTGGGCTGCTAGATAGGAAGGGACTTAAGGTCCTGAGGCGGGAGAATCAACATCTTGCATATAAGCAGAGCTATCTTGATACAAGCAGATGCAGCAGAGATGCAGCGCATCTCAACGAGCTCCGTAATCAGCGTTGTGGAGGTTAGCACACAGGGGAGAGACACCTGTTCTTCCGCCCACCTTGCTCACGGATACAGGCACTGGGTTTGCAAACCGGAGTCATCTGTGTGCCATCAGTTGTTAGTGGTCTAGTGTCCAGTGCGGAGAGGCCCTGGACTTACTTTGTGCAAGCTGGTGGGACCCAATCTTAATGTTAGGACCCAGTGAGTCTATGTGACTCCACCCTGGTTAAACATCCATCTTGTTGTTTACAAGTTTAGGAAAAATGTGGATTGCAAGTCTCTGATAACAGAGCCTAGAGGCCAGGTGGACACGTCTGTAATGAGCACGTATGTAAGACCTCTCTCCCCCACACCAAGGAATGCAAACCCCACCTTCCCCCACCCAAACCCCCACGCCAAAACTGACCAAAATGGTAGGCATGTATAAACAACTGCTTGGGGATAAGTTGTAACCTTATTGGTCACCTGTGTGTGGCCAGCCTAACTGCATGGCCTGTTCCCTATAAAAGTTAGCCTGTGCAGCTGAGCGGGGTTTGCTCTCTGCTGAGGCGGCTCTGATCGGTCAGTCTGTTTCTAGACGCTTGGCGCAAAACATAGCTTTGTCTGACTTTCGCTTTGTTTCAGTTTTGTTCCTTTGATCATGGACCCCAATATGGGGGGGCCACCCCCAATACAAGCCAAACAGGAGAGCGAGGGGTGAGTTATTACAGATAGAGCTAAGATGGACACTGGAGAGAAAAGACAGAGGCAGGTGTGAGGGACAATTGTCTCAAACTCACCAAGTTCTTTGACATTACCATGAACTGAGTTGCTAGTTTAGCTTTGTTTCCATATATATATACACATATGTATATGAATATAGTATATGCATAGTTATATGAATATACATGCATATATATCTGAGTGTATATGAATATGGCATACATGTATACATATACATATACTATATATGTGTAATATGTGTAGGTATGTGTGTAGCAAAGATAGCATATATGCATGCACATGTGTGTACACACACACACACATATTGTTGTAGGTATGTCCATTTGTAGAGTTGGTATCCTGCACATGGTAGTTATCCTCACAGTGATGATGTTTGTGGACGTATGCTGTAGGAATACTCACCAATAAAACCACCTAACAACACATTTCTGGGAATACGCCTGAGCTGGCGAGCAAGCAATGCGTGACCGGGGCGTGAGCTTCCTTGACCGGCCAGCCAGCTTTCTCCTGCCGTCCCTTATGTGGTGGCCAGGAGGCTCTTGTCAAAGTGACCAACGGGAAGGAGCGTCTGGAAGTTGTGCATCTGAGGCCTGCGGCTTCTCTTGTCCCTGGAGACCCCACAGTGCTTACACCGAGTACTTCGCGTTCCGCGCGCCACTTCACGCCCTATGATTATACATCGTCTTATCATTATCCTTCCCTTCTCCTTCCCCCCACTTTGCTCTGCTTTCTTGGGTTTCCTGCAGCAGTCAGGGGCACTGGGAACTCACCACAGAAACCTGGGGACTGGGATGCCACACCGCTGACATCCTGATGTGAGAAGATCCCGGGGGAGACGTTGGTGAAGGAACGTAGGAAGAAGTTGTGCGTGTGGAGAGGCATCTTCCGGTCCCTGTGTCCAGTCCCAGTGTGGTGCCAACTCCCGAAGCAGCCCGGAAGTCTCTGAAAGCCTTCAAACGCCCGCTTTGTGGTTTTGCTTCATTATATGACTAAATACGTGGAAACAATGAAATGTGTCTTTCCTTTCCTTCCTTGTGGGCTCCCCTAGACCTCCCAGCCTCTGCCTGCCCTTCGTTGCATGCATGAAGAAAAACCACCACCCTGAACAGCTCTGCACAGGACTTCCGTGGCTGAGGCAAGCAGAGGTCAAGAAACCATGGGGCTGTCAGCTCAGAGCCGCAGTTGGAAGGGAAGAGAGGCCTGCCAGGTGGGGCTGGGGCTCTCGGGCCAACCTCCTCTCCATTTCAGCCAAACAATAACTGTGATTGATAGAAGAAAGAACAAAGCAACTTCCCAGATCTCTCCCTCCCTCCCTCCCTCCTCCCTCCCTCTCTCTCTCCCTCCCTCCCTCCCTGTCTCTCTCTCTCCCTCTCTCCCTCCCTCTCTCCCTCTGTCTCTCCCTCTGCTTCTCTCCCTCCCTCCCTCCCTCCCTGTCTCTTTCTCTCCCTCCCTGTCTCTGTCTGTCTGTCTGTCTCTCTCTTTCTCTCTCTCTCCCAGCATGCAAGGCTTCCTGTTTCCCTGGTAATGAAAATGTGTTCATCTGTCAACCGGAAAGCTGCCCCACTGCCTTAGGTGTGGAGAACTTCAATCACGGCAGCTGCTGCCACCAGACCGAGAGCCAAGCTCCTCATTTGTTTTGGCTAACACGGAAGAATCAGTTTAGGCATCCCCTGAACAAAATGGTGCACGGGGAACGGAGCCAAGCGAGGGAAAGAGAAGCAGCAAAGTTGCAACAGATTATTTGTCTGCTAAAACAGAAGGAGAAAGCTAGCAAAGCCTGGATCCGTCTGAGTCCAGCTCCTGAGCATATTCTCCATTCGCAACCCAGATGAGTTCCTCTAATATCGCTCAACAGGTGCTAAACTGTAGCTCGTGGGAAGATGGATCACTGCGGCCTTGGCCACAGGCGGGAAGGAACGAGGCAGCGCCCAGAACTTGTAGGCTATTTCTACTAGGGACTCGGCACAGGGTGCAACATATGATACGATGTATACACATAGGACCCATAGACACATACACATGTCTACACATATATGTGTTGAAGATGTCCTATAATGTGTGTATGTATAGACATATAAGTATATAGATATGGATATAGACAGCAGGCAATCCTAGTGGAAAGATCAGGGTGCTCAGTTCACAAAGCACCCCACGCATACTGTGTCTGCGGTACATACCTCCCTGGCAGGATATTACGCTTGCCTTGCATCTCTTCTCAGAATGTAAGTTCTTTAAGATGGACCTATTTTCCCAGAGCTCTCCTATTCCCCGACCAGCACCAAGTGAACACTCAGTCAATAGACACGAAATCGTTTATTTGCTGAACCAAACTCCAGAAGTGCCTACATGTAACTCCTTTCAGTTACATTAAAGGGGTTAAGGAAATGTGGTCATTCTTCTTTTTTTTTTCTTTTGCAATGTATCTGCACTGTTTATCTTAAAAGCTTCCTTTGGATTTCTATTTTCACACATTTGAGACCAAAAAAAAAAAAAAAAGAGATACACAGATGTGAATTATTTAGGTGGCTCATTAAGCCAAACCCACATCGTGGTTCATTTGAGAGAAAAGTAAAGCTGGGGAATGTGATACAGTTTCACATTTTACCAGTTTGTCAGAAAATGGCTCATGTTGAGCCTCCTTTTGAATATTGTCGGCCTGCTTCGAGAAAGTGCTGAGTGAAGTCAAACCTTAAGCAGGACAAAAACAATAACGATAGTTAAACGACTTTGAAGTTCCATCTCCATACTGGCTAGATGTTACATTGTTCTCACAATGGCCGGTCAATTCTGATATGTCTCAAGACATATGTGAATTAAGTACTTAATTTTTTTCATTATCTCTAAGTAGTTGAGCAAAGAAGTTACCATTCAGCGAAACAGTTAATGAACAACGCCACCCCTTTTACTGTTCATACCCACCCCTCCCAAATCACCTCCTCCTTCACTTTTCTTAGCTTGGCGGGATAGGTATTAGGTTTTCTCTCTCTCTTTTTTTTGGCCATTTAATGGAGCAGTTTACAAATACAGTGCAGATGAAATCAACACCCAGGAGTAGAGGTTGCTGAGGTGGTCCGCAGCCTACCTTTCCAAGGCTCCGATCTCAGTTTGTGATTTGGAATGGCAAATGGACCCACAGTACTGGTAGGTGTCTAGTCTGAAGCAAGCCTCTGGGCTGGGAGGTCCGATGGGGAGCCTTAACTGTACATAAGTGCTCTTCTGGCGTGGCCTCGTCCTTTCCCGCCTCCTTTCCTTCTCAGAATCGCAATGTGGGGCAAAGCGGTCCAGGTCCCTGCTCATGGATGGAGAACAGTGGCCTCCCTAGGAGTGAGGAGGTCTTTCCCTTCCATCTTCTTCCCATGTTGTAGCAGTAGGAAAGTTATCCATTTACTTTGTTTGGCACATTGTGCTGCTCACGCAAAGAGATCTGATGACATTTGTTTGAAATTCCTAAATTTAGTTTAAAAAAAAAAAAACATATCGAAACAGAGCTGTGCAGTTCTGTAATGCTATGCAATCGGGTCGAAATGATTTTCATTTCATGTTTATGTCTGTGGGATTTTTTTTCTCCCTACCACGCCATATCATCTTAGTATAAATGAAAATAGTTTAATAGTCGGATAATTTGACTCTATCTTGTCACATATTGGATTTGCTAATATCAGGAGGAGAACACAGTTTTGTTGTATCAAGATAAGCACTGGCGACTTCGTGGTCAAGGACTATCTAGGGTAACATTTTAAGGATTAACTTTATTGGAGCAGATAAAGAAGCGTGATAGTTATTCGACATAAGCAGTACATTGACATCAAACAAACACAGGTTGAAATAAACTGCATTTAATTCCCCAAAGCCCATGGCATTTAGCAAAAAAAGACTCTGCATAAAGCATGCAAACCTGTACCATTGCCTCATCAGCCACACTCGGAATGGCTACTGAACGCGTCAAACCCCAACCCAGTTCATTATACATGGGGGTGTATTTGTGTGTGGAAATCTGAAGCCTCTGAGATACAGGGTCTTAAATGACAGAGCAGGTGTCAACGTGGCTCTGGAAGTAATGGTGGGAACCAGATGTCTGAATGTGGCATGCTTAAACCCCATTTGTTCCAGTGATACACTCACATACCAAATGCTTATTCAGAGAAAGACCACATGCAAGTGTGTGTGTGTATGTGTGTGTCTGTGTGTGTGTATTATATATATATATATATATATAATTTATTTTAAAGTATGGCCTTGTGTCCCCCAAAGTATTTCCTGAACACTTCTGAAACTTAGCTATCTGGAGCCGGGAAGGAGTGGGGGGGTCCTAGTTCTCCAACTTCTGGGAAGCATATTTAAAATGGCTATTAAATGAGAGAGATTTCTTGTTTGACATGGGAGGTTGAAAAGCTTTGATAAGAAAAACCAGAACTTGGGAGTGTCCACATGCAGCCCCTCCTCTCGCCCCCCCCACTCTCTCCCCCCCCCCCGCCCTGTGAAAACTGCCTGTGAGTGTGGCACTGTGGTGAGGGGCGGTATTGGGTACAAGGGGGGCGCTGGCGCGGGGGAATGCACAGGTGAAAATGAAGCGAGGATGATGAGGAGATGGGAAGAGGTAGAAGAGTGGGGGGACCGATGGGAGGAAGCAGCACGCAGGATCAAGAGGCATGGCGCTCGTAAACCAATAAATAATAAATAATAAAATAATAAACACAACATGCAAAGAACAAGGTAAGATGGTGGCGAGCACCTGTGATCTTTGAAAGCCATGCGTTGGCTATCCTAAGGATACTTTAGATCCCGAGCCCAGTTCTAGGTTGTAGGAGGGATGCTGCGCACTGCCCGGCCTCCCCATGGCTCTCTGAGGATTGTCTACGCCAGGGACCGGTAGGTTCATTATCATTGTCATTGGTTGTAAACGTGACGCGGTCTGTATCTGACTCCCACGCGAGTGACCTGGAGGATGACAGCCCCTCCATGCTAGAACCGTCGTGAGCCAGCTTTCCTCTCTCCAGATCCTTCTACGCCCTTACAATTACGAGAGAGCCCAAAGAATGCTTGCTTCTGTGGACTGCCTCCGTGGCTGTTACCACATCCGAAATTAAAACTGGATATTTAAAAAGTTACTTATTAAGGAAGAATGTCCGCAAGCTCACCACAAGCTTATAGGGAACGGATTTTCTTTGAATAAAAAAGAAAATCACATCTTTCAAAAAATGTAGAAGGGAGGATTGCTTCACGGCTATGAAGTGCGTTTGGTGGTGGGAAGAAGGCAGCAGAGACGGCGCAGGCTCCGTCTGTAGACCACGCACACCAAGGCTCCACCCACTGCCCGCTTCAGAGAAATTCCTCTCCCTGTGGAAATGGTTTTCACCTCACCCACTGCCTGAAAAAGGGACCACCAGGGGTCCCCACACCACCCTTTGAGAACTACTGTCCTTAGAAGAAGAGGGCCTACCTGGAAGACAGGATCAGAGCCTGACACTAATGAGTAAGTCAAATATGCTAATCTGATCACTCTACAGTGTTCATGGGCCAACACATCATACTACATCTTGAACACATGTGCAATTATCATGTGTTAATTAAAAATAAGAATGACAGAAGGGCGCCGGTGGCTCATACCTGCAAACCGAGGTACTCAGGAAGCTGAGATCTGAGGGTTCAAAGCCAGCCTGGGCAGGAAAGTCTGTGAGACTCTTCTCTCCAGTAAACGACTCGGAAAAAGCCAGAAGTGGTGTTAAGGCTTAAGTGGTAGAGCCCTAGCCTTGAGTTCAAAGAGGCTCAGGGACAGCACTTGGGCCAAGTTCAAGCCCAGGACCAGCAAAAACAACAACAACAACAACAACAAAACAACTATAGCTAACACAACTCACCTGTGTACCCTGGGCTCGTCCATGATTTATGCGCTCTTCATTATGAGCCCATGTAGACTGGCGAAGGGTATTATATGGCACTGGGTTTTTGTTTTTGTTTGTGTTTGTGTCTGATGAGGAAGCAGAGGCAGAAAGAAATGAAGTATCTTTCTCATGGTCCTGTAGATAGTAACAGGGGAGCCGGGATGGAGAACCAGGTCCTGCCGGGCTGTCCTGGGCGGGGATGTGAGCAGGGGCCCTGGTCACCGTGGTAACGGTGGGCGTGGCACTCAAGGCCTCCTGCAGTGTACTTGCTTTCCACCTATGATCCCATGGCCGACCTCACAAGTAAATCGAAGACACACTTAGATTTTCGGGCAAGATGATATTGGATGTAGGATGACTGTGTCAGCTCTTCGGCGATCACGATCTGCCAGCACTGTAACACGTACTGAAGCCGTGGGAAGTCTAGAGGATGAGGTCTGATGCCTCCGTTCTCCGGCCTCTCGTGAGAAGCAGCCACGGTTATTTCTGCAGGAGAGCATTTTACAGAGCGGCTCGTGTTGACTGCCTCACGGCCCAAGTGTGAACTAAAAGCATCACTGATCCAGTGGGAGTGATCTTTAGGAGCATCCCCGTGGAGTCTGGGCCTCTCTTCAGAGAGGCCCGAGGGGCTGTGCAAGCTGAGTAGCCCCCTCCTTGTGAAATCATCCAAGGACAGTCCACGCCTGAGATTTCTTCCCAGAGTCTGTGGGTCGGCCCTCTCTCGCGCCCACACGGGCGGCCGCAGCATCTCCTCCTCAGGAGACTCCTTGTCTGCTTTCAGCCAGCTCTCACTTTGTGCCCTGATGACTCCCGGCCCCGTTCCCTGTCCTCAGGGGAGGCAGCCAGACACATTCCCGGGCGTTTTGTGCAAAATCAAGGCAGGACACGGCTGAATGCGTGAAGGTCACCGGGGCCCGGCATATGTGCGGGGCTCCTGAATTCCACGATCGGACTAGCGCCCCGCCCCCACAGGTCCCGGCAGAAGCACCATTTCTGCAAGGGAGGTGTCACCAGGGGATACAACATTGGAAGCTTTGTAATGCCGTTTGCCAAGGCAGGGATTTGCTTACAGGCTTTTTCTTTCCGTATGGTACATGGCAGAGCTCTGCTCTTAACTACACTTAAAACAGAACAATCTCCTGCAGAGGTAACCCGATACACCTTGCTCCCATTCCAGGAAGGTGGCCTTGCATGTTTTGAACTTGTAGTCATGGCTGAGATGACCTAATTTAAAGCACATTTGCAGCACACGGGGGTCTAACCTAAGTAACTAGCTTCAATATTTTCCTGGATGAGTTCACTGTTTTGTTCTACTTTGGGTCTAAATTTGTGCTCCTGCATTGTTTATGTTCTTTTGGTATTGGAGATATAGCTTGGGGTGGGGTGGGGGGTGAGGAGGGGAAGGAAAGTTGTCAACTTCATATTTGAAAGAATTGGAGGAATAAAAATCAAAAAGAAAGAACCCGGGGAAGTAAATCTTATTAGAAATGGGGGAGGGGACAGAAGTGTAAAGAGAGGAGACAAAATTTGAGCAGAAAAAGAAGCAGAACCCATCGTCCTACTTGAGTAAAATCAATTAAAGAAACAATTACAGGGGCTGAGGGCTAGTCAGAGGACTGACGGAGAAAGCATCTCATCGTACGTGAAGCTCAGGTTCCAGGGTCTGGCTTGTGTTGGGCTCTTCTAGGCCTCTGCCCTGGCTTTGCCACACAAGCTCTGTGTCAGATCTTCTTTGCAGTACATGCTCCAGTTCCTATAAAGGTGCCAGCTCTATAGAAAATAGTATGGTGCTTCCTCAAAAAGATTTAAAATAGAATTATCATATGACGCAACCATTTCACTCACTTCTGGGCCTATGCCCAGGGTGTCTGAAGGTGTGTGGGTATTGGTGTGCCATATTCACAGATGCATTATTGAGAATGGCCAAGCAAGTGTGCCCATGAACAGATGGATGGACAGACTATGGTGCACACATGCACATGTGCCACACACACACATGCACATGCACGCACACACATGCACATGCACATGCACGCACACACAACATGGATGAAACATCAAAGCCAACAGTCAGCAAAGGACAGATGCTACAGGATTTCACTTGCATGAAGCACATAGCGTAGTTAAATTTACAAAGACTGAAAAGTACAAGTAATTTCCAGGGGCCGTGAGGAGTAGGGAAAGGAAGAGCTATTTTTTCAATGGGTACAGAGTTTGTTTTATAAGATGGAAAAATGTGAGTAACAGACGGTAGGGTGAGTCTGTGACAAGGTGAATGCCCTTAACACCACGGTACTGGGCACTAAGCGGGTTAAAATGGTCCATTTTAAGCTACATTTTACCACAATTTTAGAATTTTTTTCTTTGTGGTACTTGTGTGGCTTGAACCATGCCTCCAGTCTGGGTTTTTCACTGGTTAGTTTTACGATAAAGTCTATGGAACTTTTCTGCTAGACTGGCCTCAAACCACAGTCCCCCATCCAGTTTTAGCTGCCTGAGCGGCTAGGGTTACAGGTTTGAGCCACCAGCATCCTTCTAGGAAAGAGAAAATTAGTGGTGACTCCTCCTTCCGGTTGTGTTCCTGTTGCTTGTTCATGTCTATCATCTGGAGGCGGGAAGGCACTGCAGCCTGAGGAGCGCGCTCTAATGAATTGGTGAATCAGGAGGGGAAGAGTCAACTCATCAGCGGCATGCTGGAGGTTGGCCCAGCACAGAACTGGGGGGAACCCATCCCCAGGCCCAGCCACGGCGTTGTCTTTCCCAGCTGAGTTGCTCGGGTGGTCCTGGGAGAGCTAGCAGAGCGGACTAGTGGAGGAGTTGGGCAGGTCGCTGTGCTGACCACTGACCAGGGAAGGGACACCTGTGCCAGGATGCTGCCCGCAGTGGCCTCCTCTGCTGGCTACTGCGCATGCCCGTGCTCACCCCCTTCCTCTCCCTCCCAGCTTGCCTCCTTCTGCCTCCTTTTTCCACCCAGGAACTAACAGCTGAGGCTCTGCCAGAGATACCCCCCACCCCCACCCATCCTCCCAAGGCCTGTGGGGGGGGGCAGGGGGTGTGTGGCTTAGAGAATTCGAGAGGAGGTGCGTGGGGAGGGATGAAGAATTTCCTGAGAAATGCAAGCTCTTAAGTCCCTTCTCTTCCATTTGCCAAAAAAAAAAAAATTTGGTTATATCAGGGGACTGGCAACATTTTTTTTCTATAAAGGGTCATATAGTAAATATTTTAGGCTTTATGTTTCCTCTCACCAGTATTCAATTTTTACTCTTGAAAGATGAATAAGGTTTAGATAATTATACATGAAAGGAGTGGAGGTTTTTGTACTGTGATAAAACTCTTCATGGACACTAGCATTTGAACACTACCATTTGAATGTGTCTCTAGATACTCCTAATTTTCCTCCACCACTTAAAATTGGAAATAACCATTCTTAGCTTGCAGGTCAGATGCAAAAAAGTGGTCAGGCAGATTGGGCCATTATACACTAACCTCTGGTTTAAACACTTGTGATCTACCTAGTTAAAACATACACACAAACACACACATGCACTCACACACACATACACGCACACACACATGTGCACGCACCCACAAGTACCCACCCACCCACACACGCATGCACACACACACACACACACACACACACACACACATACACACACACACACACATGAAATGTAATATGGCTCACTTGTTCTTAAAAGGAAAGGGACAACCTTGCAAATAAGCCATCATGGAAGTTAACCAGAAAGGTGACCACATGGATTACATAGACGCATGTGTGCATTTTAAGGTGCTCAAGCATCTCATCAGAGACTTTCCTTTTTTGTTGTTCTTGTGGCTGATTGTGGAGCTTGAACAGGGCCTGGGCGCTGTCCTTGAGCAATTTTTGCTTAAGGAGAGAGCCCTACCACTTTAAGCCACCGTGCCACTTCCAGTTGTCTGGTGGTTCATTGGAGGTAAGAGTCTCATGGTCTTTGCTGCCCTGGGCTGGCTTTGAACCACAATCCTCAGATCTCAGCCTCCTGAGTAGCTAGGATTACAGGTGTGAGCCACTAGCTCCTGACTTCATCAGAAAATTCTGTCCTTACTTTGATCAAGTTAGAGGTGGATCATAGCCCAGAGCATGCCGGCTGACCACAGGACAAGGCCAGGCTCTGAGAAAAATGTACTTGAAGCTTGCGTGGAAAGTGTGAAGAAGGGATTTGAGGTGTGAGAAGGTTGAGGCTGAAGATGAAGCACTTACTCTTCAGTTCCCTACCCTAGGGGAAAATTTGATCCAAGCTTGGAGGTGAAAATTCAACCAAACTGGGTGGGGTGTGACTGAAATGAAGTGGGGGAAGGGCAGAGCCTTGGTCTCCCCAGTGGGTGGTGGTGGGGACTGCTGGGAGTCTAGAAGGGGCTGGAGGCCATGGATTGGCACTACTTGAAGGACAGCTGAACATTTCCTGCACCTATCATTCTCATTGTGGGCTCTCCTCCAATGGAGGCCCAATCTAGAAAAGACTTTGTTCCAATATAAATAGACTAACTTGGAGAGGCCACCCTGCTATTTATAAATGCTCTGGATGGAGCTCCATCCGTTCAATACACATGGTTTGAATACCAAGTGCATGTGTTGTGTTTGTCACTGTGCATTGAAGGCAATCAGTCACAGCTTTGCTCTTAGGAGTCTCCTGGGAGAATCAGAGGGGACACAGGTGACTGAAATCCACAGTGGTGAGATTTATGATGAAGGAGGATAGGGCTGTGGAGCAGAGGAGAGCAAGGGGCAGTCCACCGACTTGGGGAGATCAGAGGATGTTTGTAACAGAAGTTAAAGTTATGCTAAGAACCAGTAAGCTAAACGTTCTCACCTGTATTTTAAAGCTGAAGAAAGTCAAGCTTAAAGAGCCTTTTTCAATGTTAAAGAGCCTTCTTCAATGTTATATGGGCTGTAAACAACAGAGCCAAGATTCAAATGTATTTTGATGTCAGTTTTCTCATAGATAGATAGATAGATAGATAGATAGATAGATAGATAGATAGATAGATAGATTGTTAAATAGACAGATGATTGAAAGATAGACAGATGGACAGATAGAAAGATGATTGATAGCTAGATAAATAGACAGACAGACAGACGACAGATAGATAGATATCTGGCCTATCTAAGCAAGTAGGGCCATTGAGGCAGGATCGATAAGAAGCAAATCCTCATTGTGGTGGGAGGTGGAGTGTGAAGGGAGCTAGTCCGTGTGGTTGAAGGAAAGAGAGAGACCCAATGCACTGAACGCTGATTGGGAAAGGCCAGCCAGCGATGAGATACTAGGGCAAAGGGGATTCAGGAGGAGCAATAGATGAAGCTAGTGACAGTGAGGACTGAACTAGAGGTTCCCAGGGGGACAAGGAAGAGGAAAGGCAGAGGGAGGAAGGTGGGAGGAGTGTTGGCATGCTTTCTGTCGCTGTGACAGTACCTGAGAGAATCCGTGTAAAGGAGGGCAGCCAATCTACTCACAGTTTCAAGCTTTCGGCCCTGTTGTGGTGTTGAGCAGCACATAGCATCGGGGAAGCTACTCGCTGCATGGTAGCCAGGAAGTAGAGAGAGGGAGGTACTAATAAACCCTCCCTCCAATGACCTCACTTCCTCCCACCAGGCTTCACCCCCTGAAGGCTTTCCCACTTCCCAATAGCATTTCAGGGTGAGAATCTGAGGGACTTCCAAGACTCAGGCCATAAAATAGAGGAGGGGAGAGGGTGGAATAGGAAGAACTAATAACTCTTCGAGGAACGTGAGAGAAAATTTAACATGAGCTGCAGAGCCTAAGTTGGTTTTATTATTATTCCTAAGCCAGTGCTGCACGCACCTTAGTCACCACTGCAGTTCCACGAGAAAAAGACCAAAGCTTCGTGTACTCCCATGGAGAAAGCGAAGAAAGCAGCACCACGTGCACTTACTTGCTTTGGTCTCCACAGGGGCCAGGAGCTGTGGCTCCTCAGGTGCCGGTCAAATACCTCAGTCTCTTGGCCTCTGTGTCTCTCCAGACTGGATTAAAACCACAGGCAGTGAGGTCTGGCTTTCCCTCGGGCCTCCGACCCAGGGTCTCCCCAACTAGACTTGGCCTCTGGAATCACCACAGTGTCTTATGGACACGAGCCGGGTCAGACGCAGTCCTGAAACAGCCACCCAGAAAAGCAGGAATTGTTTTGAACTCACTCAGGCTTGTGTCATGTGGTATGGTCCAGAACTTTCTTCCCAGTGCTAAAGCCAAAGCCAGTCTCGTCAGAGTCCGAAGTATCATGGCAGTGCAGAGGGCTGCCCGGACTTCTTCTCTCTTGACTGAACTCTCGGCCAACCTAGGCAGCGTTTGGCTGTGATTCGATGGAAACATCGGGTGAGCCCTGCCAAATTCCTATGGACCTGTGTCCAAGTCCGTGATTTAGGCTGAGACCCGGGGCAGGGTTGATTTCCCAGCAGAGTTCTGTGGTTGCATAATCCATAGAAAATGAAGCAAAGGATATGTTCAAAGCTCCCTCCAGGGAAGAGGGCTGGAACGCCTTCTCCGGAACTCTAGATCTCCAAGCTGTCACCACACAATTACGGGTCCCTCCAGTGCCCGGTGGCCTTTGAAGGATGCCGAACTTCTGCTCATTTTCCTTCCCCCATCATTCCACCATGAAGGTTCTTTGAGATTGGAAGTAAAGGAGAATAGGAGACAGGGAAGACTCATGACTCACTTAAGATCAAGAAGTAACAGAACGTTGGGACCGGATTCTGTTATCCAGAGTCTACCGGAATCAAGACCTCTGGTGCCTTCCGCTTGCTACAGCAGCAAGATAGCAATGATGAGAGCCACAGATGAGAGCCGGTGGGTTTGCCTTAGAAAATGGACGCCGATGCCGAGGTAGAGATCTGCTTGTGGGCCTCCAAGAGGAATGCTCCGAGGAACTCTGCTCTTGAGGAAATGGAGGGAGGCCTGGCCAGGGAAGCGGAGTAAAGGCACGTGTAGGAGAGGGCTAAGTGGGACTCTGTGGCGCCTCTGAGCCCTGCGATGTCCCAGCAAGGCTCTCTGAGGGCCGGGCAGTCAATACACCTGGCTCTGAAGGAGGTGATGGGCCACAAATCCACTTCAGAGAGAACGGGACGACGTGCTGAGAACCGCAGGACTCTGGCCAGCTTCACAGAGGTCGTGTCCAGAGTCCCGAGAAACCATTCGCAAGACCAAGGAAGACGGTGTGGGTGTGCGGGGACAGATCACTCCGGGCTTCTGCAGTGTTGTTTTTCACAGGGGATAAAAGCAATGGGGCAGATGAAAGAGAAGATGTCACAGAGGCAGTCAGGTTGAAAAAAAACAAAACAAAACAAAAAGCAATTCTGCCTGAGAACGTGGAAAGGGGTGATGTTGATCAAGATGCATTGTGTTCCTGAACATCTTCGTTCCGTGGTGACTCCCTTGTACAACTGCTTAACGATAATAAAACTTTAAACACACACACACACACACACACACACACACACACACACACACATACAAATTCAGCATGGGGCGGGGGGGGGGGGAGACCGCAATTTTGTTTTTTATTGTAAAATTAGTGTACAGAAAGGTTACAATTACATGAGTAAGGTAATGAGTACATTGAAGACTGCAATTTATCAGAGATGATGGTGGAAATTTCCTGAACTGATTGGCAATTTGTAAGCCTTAAGCTATGTCGTATGAACATTTCTAGCTTCACCCCCCCCCCAAGATCTTAGCCTTGGTATGAGCAGCCGGGCTAGTGTCAGATTGCTAAGTTAGTCCGGAGACCACTTCTAATTGGGCCACCTTGACCTAACAGGTTCTCTCTCATGAAAGCTGTGGAAAGATGCAGCCCACAGCAAGGGGTAGGGTGGTGTGAAGGGTTTTCTCTTGCTTGGTTTTCACCGAGGTTTTGTTAGAAAGGCTTTCCCTAACCCTGTTACCTCCGTCATTCGTGTTTTCCCAACCCGATTTTTAACGTCAAGGTGATTATGCAGTTTAGACGCTCTTTGTTGTTGTTACTTTTACTTGTCTCCTGTTTTCCAGTTCTTTCTTCAGATGGTGCCCTCTGAACCCATAGGGCTCTCTGACCTGTACCTACCAAGGTTTCCCGTTGCTCAGAGCCCGGACCACATCAGCACTCATGACCGCGTGCCGTCCACTTGGTCAGGTCCACTTCAATTGTGGTGTCCACTTGGTAGCTAGGAACCTCACACACAACACCGTCGTGACCTAACTTGCATTTGTTCATTTAGTCACCTGCTCCTTTGTTTTTTGCCTTCAGTTTAATGAGACTTGTTATCTACCTTCCATCTTTCTTTCTTTCTTTCTTTCTTTCTTTCTTTCTTTCTTTCTTTCTTTCTTTCTTTCTTTCTTTCTTTCTTTCTTTCTCCTTCCTTCCTTCCTTCCTTCCTTCCTTCCTTCCTTCCTTTTCATCTTCCTACCCACCTGGCTATCTGTCTATTACCCACCCCATCCCACCCCCCAGTTCTCTCTATCCAGCCATCCACCATTCCATCTATCCACCTATCTACCTACACACTTCTCTGTCTGTTTGTCTATCTGAGAAACCAAGCATGAAAAGCTCATAACATTTTGTTTAACTGGATTCACTTTCCAAGAACATGAGAAGGGAACCAGATAAATCCCAAAGAAACAAAATTTCTCATTCAAGTTTGATTCTGTTCAAAGCAATGAAACCTCCCTCTTCACTTTTGATTCTAAACTTAGTTACTCAAACCAGGTAAGATGGTCTAAACTCAAAATTAACATGCCCCAGTGACTAGCTTGTTTGCCCTAAGTTAGTAAGGAACCTGTCTTATAGTTTTCTCATGTGTCAGCGGAACAATCAATACACGCACCAATGGCACGTGTGTGCTTTGGTAAGTCTCCCTGTGTCCGGCTGCAGAAGGCTGGAGGCTGGCTGGCTGACTCTGTGTGGCCCAGCCAGGTCTCGCTTCTCACACAGCGGGAGCAGCAGTAGAGATGCTGAGAAATCAAAAAACCTGGGCATCAGTTGTTTGTTGGTTTGTTTTTCTTAACAAGGTAACATTTCTAAAGAAAACAACCCAACTTAAACAAAAAAAAGTGTGGGGTAGAAAATTGTCCTCACTGATTTCCAAGGCCAAATTGCATTCCTAGAGACATTTTCCACTTCCAGATCATCGGTGGGATTCCTCTCCTCAGATTTCAGGCCGCCTTCTCTCTGCCACCCAGAGTGTGGCGGGCCGCATCCCCGCTCAGCTCTGTGGTGTGGGCTGCGGGAATGCAAGGTCATTCTAGCTTTTTCCTGAGCCCAGCATCGCTGCACAGGGAAGTCTGACTCCCCAAAGCCACACAAAGCATTCCAGAGTAAAATATAAGAAACGGTTTTGATTGTCTTTCTGTTTTGGATTATCTGTGCCACCATTCATTTCCTCTTGTGTAGATATCAAGAACTGGCTGTGTTATGGTTAACAGGACTTTAAAAATGCCAAGAAAGCCCTTCGGGGCATGGAGTGTTTTAAGGGTAAAATTCCTAGGCCCCAGTTCTTCGGTTGGTCATCTACATGCCTTGGAGAAAGGCAGTGGAATAGGTAGAAATTTCCAATAGTTTCAATTCAAGATTCAGGTCCCCCCCAAACTATTTACCCTCAGCTGTTTTGAATCCTATCAGGCCAATGTTGATTAAAATCAGATAAAGCCTTCAAAACCAGAGGAAAAGGAAACCCTACCTGGCTTTTCAAAGAATTTTTTTTTAGATCAGCTCATGTAGGCTTAAAAGGAAGGGAGAAAAGAAAGAAGGCAGAAAGAGAGAAGGAAGAAAGAAAGAGAGAGAGAAGAAAGAAAAAGAAAAAGAGGATGAGAAAGAGGAAGAGAAAGAGAAAGAGGAACAGAAAGAGGAAGAGAAAGAGAAAGAGGAACAGAAAGAGAAAGAGGAAGAAGAAGAGAAAGAGAAAGAGGAACAGAAAAAGGAACAGAAAGAGAAAGAGGAACAGAAAGAGAAAGAGGAACAGAAAAAGGAACAGAAAGAGAAAGAGGAACAGAAAGAGAAAGAGGAAGAAGAAGAGAAAGAGGAACTGAAAGAGAAAGAGGAACAGAAAGAGGAACAGAAAGAGAAAGAGGAACAGAAAAAGGAACAGAAAGAGAAGGAGGAACAGAAAGAGAAAGAAGAGAAAAAGAATAGAGGAAGAGAAAGAAAAAGAGGAAGAGGAAGAGAACGAGAGAGAAAGAGAAAGCAAAAAAGGGAGAGAGAGGAAAAGGAAAGGAGAGAAAGAAGGAAAGAAGCAAGCAAGGAAGGAAGGAAGGGAAGGAAGAATAGAAGAAGAAAGGGGGAGAGGGAGGAAGGAAGGGAAGAAGGAAAGGAAATGAGGATAGGAAAAGGAAAGGAGGGAGAGAGGAATGGAAGAAAGAAGAGGAGTTAGGAAATGAGGGAGAGATATTTTCCTTTTCAGTCAGGGATTTCCTGGCTACATTTACCCAAAGACAGGCCCTACGCTCCCAGCCGTATGGTGGTCCCACGTGGCACACGGCACAAGTACGCTAAGTGGAATGTGCTCATCTCCTCCTGTTCCCCCATTCCCTGTCATTTAGGCACTAGTCCAAATACTGCAAATGGGGACCTTTAGTTCCAGGCTTC
This sequence comes from Dipodomys merriami, assembly GCF_024711535.1. NCBI lineage: Eukaryota > Metazoa > Chordata > Mammalia > Rodentia > Heteromyidae > Dipodomys > Dipodomys merriami. The sequence goes on along the minus strand of NW_027202305.1, from coordinate 3,615,593 downwards.
AAGGGACCAAGGATCACCTAGGTAGAGGAAGGTGTCAGTGCTGGTTGAGCTCTTTCTTTGGTCCTGTGCCCTGAGGTCAGTTTCAGCCAGGCTTTAAAAGGATTCTTTAAGGATATAGACCTGTTGCTTTCTCCTTGACATGACTAAATTCTATTTGGCGCAAGCAATCCAATTTCATGTATCTACTTCTATGGTATACTAGACACAAGTAAATAGTGACAGACTACAAGGATGAATACAATATAATCCCTGCTTGCAAACAGTTCAGTCTAATATAACGAATTATTATGATTAATTGTTACAGAGAGAGTCAGTTACTGTCTCTAACACAAACATACACTACTGCTGCTAAGAGTGTAAGGGGAGTAGAGAGAGGAAATCCAAATGGTCTATTAAGGCAACTAGAAAGGCTCCAGGAAGGAAGTGACATTAAAATGAGGTTGTGAAGAATGAATAGGAGTTTGACAGATAGAAGACAGATTGGAAGAAGTAGGAAGAGGAGGAGTAGAAAGAGGAAGAGGCAGAGGAGGAGGAAGTGGAGGGGGAGGAGAAGGAAGAGGAAGAAGGAGGAGGAGGTGGGAGGAAAGAGAGAGAGAGAGGGAAAGGAAGGAAGGAAGGAAGGAAGGAAGGAAGGAAGGAAGGAATGAAGGAAGGAAGGAAGGAAGGAAGGAAGGAGACATTAGCTGCTTTTTCCCTGGCCCAGTGACACTAGGAGAAAAGCAATAAACCTCTATGCTGGCCATCTTCTCATTGAGTTGCTGGTTTTGGGTGATAAACATTCAGTGTCATTTAGACCAAATTCAAGGACAAAGAAAGATGCTTTGTAAACTTTTGCTTCTTAACTTCAGTTATCAGAAACCATATTATATTGTGACAAAAGAGTTGGCTTCAGGAAGATGGCTAATCCTCTCTGTGGGAGGGCAGAAAAAATGGCATCCGACATGACAAATCGCAGTCACGTGACTTGGCCAGGCGCCATTGTTATTTGTGGTGTTGGCGATGGCACATACCAAGCATTACACAAATGGACGGAGGGGGCAGGCCAGAGACGAGGCTTCCTGAGCAGTGCACGAAAGGAATGTGAGGCGTGCGTGCCGAGGCCAGTTACGTCTCGATGGTACCAGCCAGGCCGCATGGGTATGAACTAGAATAGGTTAAGAAAGGGGCCGTCTGCATACCAGGAGAATAGCTAGAAACGTAACTGAAATGCATGGTGATTTGCCTGGGACCTGCTTGTCCAGCCCAATGCATGTCCCCTGGAATCACTTCACCGTGAAATTATTTCACAAACAGATTGGTAGTGATCCGAAGGGTGTGGTATTGGGCACCCAGGGATCACGGCTGTAATCAGGAGGCTGAGATTTGAGGATTCTGGTTGGAAGCCAGCCGGGCGATGGAGAGGAGAGGGAGACAGGAAAGTCTGTGAGACTCTTTTATCTCTTAGCTAATTAACCACCAAAAAAAAAAAAAATGCTAAAAATGGAATTGTGGCTCAAGTAGTAGAGCCCCAGCCTTGATCAACAAAGCTAAGTAATAATACCCAGGCCCTCAGTTCGAGCCCCATCACTGGCACAAGTAATAATAATAATAATAGTGATATTTTAAAAGTATATAATGACATCTTATTATAAGGGTAAAAACAATTCATCAGTACCTGATGAGAAGATAAAGCAGTTGTATTGGTAATAGGTTGGGGGGGGGGGAGTCAGAACAGAAAAGATTCCAAGGATAAGGGGGGAGAATGCTCTGGTCAGCTGAGAAGATGTGATTATAACACCCCCTCCCTCAAGCCTAAAGGAACCGGTAGTGCCAGTCCTGCCCCTGACCCCGCACACAGACCCCACAACCCAGAGGTCTCCTTCTCAGATGTGATCCAGCTACAGCTGATCACTAAAGCTCCTCACCTTCTCTGAAATGGGAGGCAGACAAGCAGTTCTTAAGCTCATGCGATGCTATTATCCATTTGTTCTTCCCATGGCTGTTGGCTTCAGATTCTACAATCACTGAGTGTCCTATCGCATGCCCGAACCATGCATACCAAAGACGGATGTCTTTCACACTGGCAAAGAGGAGGCTGCAGTGTGGTCCCAGGAGGTGGACCATGGGGTGACGTGAGATCAAAAGGGTGTTTGGATCAGCTCTCGGAGGAGAGGCTGAGCTGCATTCCAGCTGGCTCCCACCACAGCCTGGGGTTATGCCATGAACTTAGAACAAGGCTGGGGTCCGCTGCTAGCAAACAGGAACCCTCTTCAACTTAATCTGCTTAAACTGCAGATGGGTCTGTAAACGTCACCTTGGAAAGTCTCAGATATCTCTGTGCTAGTAGAAAAGAAGTTTAAAGCAGAAAAAGCAAATCGTAGCTGACTTAAAAAAAAAAAGAAAGAAACAAGAAGCAGAACAAATAACCTAGAGATAATGCCTGGGAGAGAAAAGTCCAAGAGAACATTTTCTTTCTCACCCACCTGCTCACCGACTAGGTTTCTATGACACCATGGGCACTTTCCTAACAAAAATATTCCCGGCGTGCCCTACCCAAAGCACATTTACTGCAAATCAATGGAGTCCTCTCATTCAGCTTCACACATTGCCGGCCCTTCCCCCTCCACCCGCAGATTTCTGCCAGGTAGAAAATTCAGCTTCCTTTGCTCCCCTTCCCAGCACAAAGCGTTCGCCTTGCTGAACCCTTGTTCGTGTGGGAAACAGACTTCCTGTCTCAATAAACAAGCACACACAGGCTTTTCTGGACACATAATGGAGACTCTTTTTTTTTTTTTAATTTTATACAAAAATCATTCCACACTTAACACATCAATGAAGCCACTTAAGCTCTACTGCGTCTGAATTCAAGGGAATTTTGTGATCAAAGGATGTGAAGTGAACCACACAGGACGATCTTCAGATCCTCTACTTTTGTTACATCAGAAACATAACAAGTCCACTAAGTATGCTTATCCCCGGGCCAGCAGGTCCCTTCTCTCAGCCCCGGAAGCCGGTGCCCGGTCCCTTCCTCCCACAGCGTCCCGTCCTCCCCTCCTGTTTACTCTCTACTGGCAATGTTCTTGGGGAAGTGAAAAACACTGGCTCATTTTGAGGACGGGGGAGGAGGGGTGCCGTTGGGAGAAGAAGCAATTTTCCTTCCGCGCTTTCTCTGTTTCACTAAATATAAATATATGTGCATAAATCATATGCATATATGGTATATATAAGATGTATTATTTATGTGTATACATAATAGGGACATATCTGTCATATCCAAGATGTCATATTTATTTATGCACATGAATAATATGTACACATATATAATACACCATAAATATGTACATAAATAAATACTGCTATCCCTGCAGATGAAATAGACGTGCAAATCCAAAATATACCCACTACAGATATAATAGGTGGTTACTATTACACACACACACACACACATTCATACTTGCTCACACATTATTCTAGGGGATTTCTTTTTCCTTACCAAGTAAGAACACATAAAGCAAAAAGGACACAGAAATCCTGGAACGGCATTGGAGAAGAGGACATCCGACAACCCCTTTCTAGCTTTTCATGTGGTGAGGCCACACGCCTTCACTGACGGTTTACTGGACATATAGTATTTGCTGTTATTGTTTATGTTCAGTGTGATGCATGCTGGAGAGATTTGGAGAACTCCCAAAGAGAGCTCAGAAGTCTTCACAAAGCAACTTACATACGGATGTGTGTGCGTGCTGTGAGTCATAACTCAAGCCCGGCTAAAAACCTGTGAACCTTCTGCAGCTGCGTGAAAGTATAACGTGCAAAATGCACGGTCAATGATGAAGGTGATGGAGCCCATTCTTGTTGAAAGTCACGCAGCCAGGTGATGCTGTTCCAAGTGCTACCTCAGTGTCATCTGTGTGAGCTGGACTGAGTTGTTGAGCCAAGAACCCCGCATCTTCAGATAGCAACCCTCTCACTGAAAAGTTTACATTGGGATTCACTTATTCCAGTGTCAAAGGACCCCGACTATGAGCCAAAGGCTATTTTGGGAACAAGAAAGTCAACGATTAGCAAGGCGTGCCTTTTTCCCTGCTCATACCCCAGTGGAGGAGCGATGGAGACAGGGCATGTTGGATGGCACTGTGCTCTGAGGGGATTTTTGGGGGTGCGATGGAGGGGAGGGGGTGCAGCTGATGTGGGACGGAGAAGGGAGCAAAGACATGTCCCTGAGGACATGTGATTTGAGCATGGTCTCCAAAACCGGACGGGAGGCTCCGAAAACATGTCAGGTAGAATGCACCGAGTGGAGACATGCCTGGGGACACGTAAACTGCATCGGGCGCTCTTCCACGGTGCGTAGTTTGTTCAGTTGGGTTGTGGGTTTGATCAGAGCTGCAGCTGAGGAGTTGGCTGCCAGGCTGTGCATGTGGATGGTACCCTTGTCGACAACAAAGGAAGCAGGTGATTTTCCCCACAAAGAGTGACTGGGATTAGGCTTCTACGTTGCCCCCGAGAGGTGCAGGAAGCTCTGTGAGTCATTACTCCAACCTGGCAATCTGCAGAGCTCTAAGTCATTTAGCCAGTTGTATTTTTTCCGTTGGTTAGTGTCTTGCCTGTCCTTGCTTTGCGGGGGATATGCTGGGAGCTTCGGCTGATACCCGGATGTACTCAGCACTGGGAGCAGACAATCGTAATTACAGAAAGAAAAAGAAGAAGAAAATCTATTCTAGGGGGGTGAAAGCCCCTTCCCCGTGCTTCTCAAATAAATTGTTGGCGATGGGATCACTAATGGCAGCTTGGCTCTGTTTAAACGGTTATTAAGATCAGATGTCCATCTGTTTTCTGGTACAGTTCATGTCATGAAAACCATTCCGGCCGAGCCTATGTGGACAGACGTGAGTAACACTCGATAAGTTACCAGGAAAATAACAACACACCGCTGCAATTGTGCATTCTGTTCTTAATTATTTCTGCGTGTGTATCCGTCTATCGTCCGGACGGACCCTGTTTCTAGCCAATCTGGCTTTCTCTGTGGAGAAAAGAAACCAAGGGGCTTTCTTTCCCCTTTTCACTAACACGACCCCAAATTTCCTGTCAACTTCCACTTCCATTCACGTAAAACAATGATGTTTCCTTGGGCTTTGAATGGTGTATAGAGTCTTTTTCTTCCTCACTTTCATTTGGGGTTCATTTGTCGTTGAATGATGTGGCTGAGCTCGATGTGTGGTTTAAATGTGGTCTGCAGGATTGTGCTCTCCACAGGCCCTAAGAGTTTGAAAATAACGAGAAGAGAATTTTCCAGTAAACATACGTCTGCGAACACGCCACTCAGACCTGAAATAAATTACATGGCTACAGGAATAGAGAGGCTAAAGAGATAAAAAAAAGTTCCCACTCTTCACATAAACGATAATAGGACTCCATGTTGATGTTTTGTTCTGAGCACGAAGCGGTCCACGTGCTCATTCTTAGGAACACATTGAAGGGATAGATGGACCAAAGGGAGGACTTTTTGCTTTGACAGACTGATTTCATTTCCTTTGAATTTACTTTCAGTAGTTAGATACACAGATCATCTGATAGATCTACTCTTAATTTTTCAAGGTACCTCCGTACTGTTTTCCACAATGGCTACACTTACTTCCCTATCAAAAGAGGAATATTTTTTTTTTATTTGGAGATGGTAATCATTAATAAAAAAAAATCTTTCCTGACCACTCATTCCTCTTCTGGCAGAAATCTTAATTAGTAAATGGAAACATGTATTGAATGCTTCCTAAAATCTATCTGCACTTAAGCATTAATAACACTACCCTTCACAACCTCTCAAGAAGGCAACATAAATCACATTATTGATTATTATCTCCAACGCACAGCTAAAAATGTTATGGTGAGAAAGCAATGAGTCACTGGCAAGAATCCCCAGCTACCGAAGGGCGGGGCAGAAACTCAAGCCCGACTTCCAGCTCTGAGGTCTTCATCAGAAGGAGCCTAATCCCACAGCGCTCATCTCCGGCCTCCATGGCTGACTCTCAAACCAGCTTGGCGTGAGACTGGATGCACAGACTTCAGTCTACGTGGGATTTTTATTTATGTTTTGTACTCAGAAGATCAGAGAAACAACATCAGTAGTTCTGAGAGAAGCCCAACGTTCCTCAGCTTTCCACTGGGCATCGCAGCCCCTTGGGAGAACATCCCGGCCATTGGTGGGCTAGGAACTCAAGAGTTTTCCAGTTATTTCCAACCCCACCCTGTAGTCACTTTTCCACTGCCCCTGAGGCCCACGGGGAAGTCCCGATACATCCCAACAATGTGGATTCTGCTTCGGAAGCAAACTTTCCTTCTTTAGCTTCAAGACTGAGGTAGCAGATGAAGTGAGTCTTAGTCTTTGGCCTTTAAGGACAATCCTCATCGTACCGCAAACGAAGAACTTGCATAGTGAGAAGATTTCCCGCATTTTACGGGTGAGAAACCTCCAAAATAGCAAGTCCTGGGTCTATGTAAACGCCCCGGGGAGATGCCACCAGCATCAGAACAAAGACAAAGACCTCCAGAGGCTCTTCAGTGGAAACTGTGCAGCCAGAAAGGCCCAGGCCTCCTCCCGTCCTTTTCTCTCTTGGAAACTGCGGAGGACAGGTAATGTGCAGTTTCGCATCTTGACCGCATTCCAGTGCACAGAGCACAGTGCACCACCATCTTCCCATGCCCACCACCCCCTCCATCCCCAGCACGCTTTCCATCTCCCACAGCTGAAACCCAGTCCCCAGCAAACGACTCACAGGGCTCCCCTTCCCCAGCTGCTGGCCACCAGCCTCCCGCCCCCCGTCTCTGTGAACGTGTCCACTCGGAGCGGCTCTTAGAAGTAGCACCATCGAGCTTTGGCCTATGTGTTGAGTGGTGTCAGTTCACCCAGGTTACCCCTGGCCTCCCAGGGAACTTGACCCCTCACCCCTGGCAAATCAAGACAGTGGTTTCACCCTACATCCGACATGAAAACCCACACATTCTGGTGACAGTCATTACTCTCTGTAGCACTGCTGAAAATGAAAAGATAAAAATGAGTGGGGAAAATTCAGTGTCTCTGAGACTGGTTAAGGTGGCTCAATGGCTCAGGTAAGTTTCTGAGTAAAACGTAGTAGGATGCCTGTGTCTTCCTTGAGTTTCACAGTCATTGGTTTTATTTCTATCCATTGTGCTGAACGGCAAAATGAAGCAACTCAGAAAAGAAAGCATTCCTTCTGTTATTTTTAAGTTAGAATGTCTCGGGAGACCTTACCTACTGAGAGTCTCCATGGAGCCCGCTAGATCTCTGAGATGTCCACCACATTTCAAGTCTTTTGTTGTCCTTTGAAGACTAAAGGATGAGAGGGTGGTGCTAGCCTTCTGCCTTAGCTGATTTCCATAAAGCCCTTCTGAGGAGCTGGATGAATAACTTATCAAGTTGTCTTTTAAGAATCTGGGATTTTTAATATAAAATTAACATATGTTACATACAATGTTAATCATCTAACAATTATAAGCAAACACATTTTTTCAAGATGTCTATATGATGTCAAAACAATCGCTCGAGTCTATGAAATAAAAGTCAGCCAAATGAAATCATACAGATGAAATTCACTACTGAAGTTTACACTTTTGATTAATTGTATTTATTTCATGTTGTTTCATTTATTTCATGGAGCTTCAAGGGCAAATCAATATTTAACATAATTTAATAAGGTATACATTTATAGTTGTATATGTGTGCATCCATTGTTAATGATGTACACCTTTTCAGATGTTAACCACCTATTTCAGAAGGAAGGAAAGAATGTAGAATATATATTATATCTATAGTTGCTGTATTTAATACACCTACACTTACATTGAAAAGGTCTGGGTATAACTTCCCACAATGAAAATATTAAATACCAAAAACATATCTGCATTTTTTTTCTGGAATGTGCCATCGGTTGAAAATTTCCTGCAGAACATACGGAAATAGCTGGGCCAGATCTCAACATCTGCTTACCTCAGGTGGAAGAGGACACTGGCTACTGACAATTCCAGCTAATCCCCAGCATACAGCTTGAGGTTTGTGCATTTTTGGAGGGGAATCACAGGAATTTTCCAGCATTTGTCTTCATACAGACTGAGTGCTAGCTACTGTGAGAGCTATGGACATAATACGATGAGTGATGGTTCCCCTCTCCATGAAGAAACCCCAATGTTAATGAAAATGAATAATCTCCCTTCTGTAGTGTTGCCAATGCCTTCAAACAAACAAACAAAAAACACGAACTTAACACATCTATGTGATGACAAGTCTACACTAACCTTGGTCCTATCACTCACAGACGTGATTGTATATGACACTCTAATACCCACAAGGAAAATTTAACCTAGTGCTCAACAATGATTCTTAGGAGCACAAAGGAACAGGTTTATTCCATGTAGCATTAAGAGAAAAGATTTCTTAATAAAAGACTCCTCAAACGACTCCTCCCTTCCATCACTTAGCATAAGGACATCATCATTTCAAAACTTAAAGAAGGAGGTGTGGGTGGGTGGTGGTGGTGGTGGCTCATGCCTGTAATCCTAGCTACTCAGGAGGCTGAGATCTGAGGACCACATTCAAAACCAGCACAGGCAGGAAAGTCCATGGGGCTCTGATATCCAATAAATCACCAGAAAAGCAGAAGTGGTGCCATGGCTCAAGTGGTAGAGTGCTAGCGTTGAGTTGAAGGGCTGAGGAACAGTGCCTAGGCCCAGAGTTCAAGCCTTATAACCAACAAAAAGAAAGAAAGAAAGAAAGAAAGAAAGAAAGAAAGAAAGAAAGAAAGAAAGAAAGAAAGAAAGAAAGAAAGAAAGAACCGAAAAGAAAAGAATAAGGAAGTGAGAAAGGAGAAAGGTGGTTGAGGAAAGAGATGAGGAGAGAAGAAGGAATAGGAAGGGGAGAAGAAACAGAATGAAAGAGAGGAAGAATGGGAGAGAAGGAGGGGAGGGGAGCATAAGGAAGGAAAGAAAATGGATTAGAAAAAAGAAGAGGAAGAGAATGAAGGAAAGAAAGAAGGAAAGAGGAAGAGAATGAAGGAAAGAAAGTAAAGGAAGGAAGGAAGGAAGGAAGAAAGAAAGAGAAGAAAGAAAGAAAAAGAAAGAAAGAAAGAGAGAAGAGAGAAGAAAAGATCAAGGAAAGGGAAGGGGAGGGGAGGGAAGGGGACAGGACAGGAGGGGAGGGGAGGGGAGGGAAAAGAGGCAACTCACAGTGGCCAAGATGAAGGTTAACGGTGTAAACTGTATAATGGTACTAGCGATGAAGCTTTCCTTGGCTGGCCTTTTCTCTTCTTCCCTGTAGGAAACGGACTCCAGAGCCTGGATGATGCCAGGCAAGTGTTCTGCCACCGAGCAACTAGGATATCCTCAGCCCAAACTTTGCTTTAAAAAAAAATCTCATTGTCCAGGTGATTCCTTTTTGGGGGTGTGTGTAACAGCTCCCATGATTCCACAATGGGAAGTTGGGAAGATAGGTTTCCACAGTATTAATCTGCCTGCTCTGTAGACAGTAAAAATGGTTTGCATCTCAACTAGACACAGATTTTTCCTTTGAAGGTCTTGTATCATGTAACGACATTAACAGAGCTTGATTTGGTTAACACCTGACATCCTGTACCTAGTACTAACAATGCATTTGTTAAAGGACTTCAGCTCAAAGGACACCTGAAAAGCGTCAGAATTTCATTATCAAGAAAGGCTGTGCATTTGGAAGCTTGGTTTTGAACGCAGGCCTGAGTAATGCTTAGAGTCTTACAGGAATTCAATGTTTCCAAGCCCTCAACTCATCCTAAGAGAAGCCACCGCACTGCTGAACAGGCCAGCATTCTCAAAGTCTGATTTGCTGGGTAATATGCAGTTGGACACAATGAGCACATTTTGGTCCTGGTTGCCTCAAAGTTGACACTCGTGGATTTTCATTCTCTCACATGACAAGAATACAAGGGTGTCCGACAGATTCACTTTGTCCCGTTAACACAGACACTGTCTCCGGTGCTTCGCCAATGCCATCCACAGCGGTCCCCCATCATAGGAGCACAAAGAGCAAACCCACCTCACAACACTCTTCAAGCCAAGCCTGCCAGGCCTATTAGGGTATAATTGACTCTAATTAGCCCTCCCATCCACAGAAGCATTCTCCATCGTAGGTGAATAGCACTCTGAAAAGAAATAAAGTTCTCTACTAAAGAAAATTGGGGACAAAAAAAAAAAGAGAAAAAAAACCCGCTTTCATTCTGGTTCTCATAGCTGTAATTCTCACAGGAACAAAAACTAAGTAAGATCTACGGTAACAGAATTGATTTTTAAAATGCGATTAATAATGAAGTTGTGTAAAGGAAAATAAAGGTAAATGATTGTTAACTGAAAGGCCTCGTTCTTTCTGACACACAAATAGTCATGGTTGCATGCTTAGATTCTAACAGCCTTCTTGCCAGGAAGAGCCAGGAATTGGAGACAATTGGAAACCAGTTGAAGATGTTGAACACCAGGCAACACCGAATGGTATTACTGGGAAAGAAACTAAAGGAGGTCCTAATCTTCCTGGAGGTACTTTCTAAACTGAGGGCATGAAGAGGAAGCTAAAAGTAGAAGGTAGGGGGGAGAGAGAGACAGAAAAAGGGAAGGGGGGTGGAGCTTGGAGCTGATGCATTCGCTAGAATCTAGGTCAGGGTGTCCCGTAAGGGAGGAGCACTGTACAGAGGAGGTTCGGAGTCTATACTGGGGGCCTCCGGTTCTTTGACTGGACACCCACCTTCACATGTGTAGAACCAGAACCCATGAGCCTTTGCTCCAAACAGCAAATGAACAACAACGATCCATCACTAGGAAAAGAAAAACGGCTGGGAAGTTGTGAGTGAATAAACCAGTGGGAGAACTCAAACAGGGCTTAGAGCGACGGAGCTCCAGCCAACCAGAGCTCGGAGCGCCAGGCGGGAACTCGGAAAGACCAGGCCCTTTCATCCCTAGCGCTGATGGCGGCCCTGCTCTCGGGAAGTGTGTAGGGCGACAATGGCTGTTTTGTGCACACATTTGTAACAGCATGCACAGGTTACATTGGTTTTAGTCATGGTATTTTACAGAAACTAGACCTTTCTGGTCGAAGAAAATGGAAGGCAAGGTGGATCTTATCAAAACATAAAGCATAAACGTAAGAATATTTCTGTAGGTTTAAAAATAATGCAGATTTTAGTGAGAGAGAGACACACACCCAGACAGACACAGAGAGAAAGAAACAGAGAGAGAGAGAGAGAGAGGGAGGGAGAGAGAGAGGGGGAGAGAGAGAGGGGAGAGAGAGAGAGAGAGAGAGAGAGAGAGAGAGAGAGAGAGAGAGAGAGAACAAAAGTGCCAAGTCCTTAATTTAGATCCTGGTACCAGCATATGCACCCTTTAAAAATAATGGAGAAAAAATAAGGAAAATCCCACCCTTTCTAGCGGGGCCACAAGCAAAGGAGAGCAGCCCCCTTCAGGAAGATTCTTGGGGGCTGGCAGCCTCCAAAAACGTCTCCATGGCCTAAGGTCAGGGAACTAGGAGCCTGAGGCTTGTGAAGTCTCCACTGCCCAGGGCCTGTGGGCTGCCCGCCAGCAGACTGCTGACTGCCCCACAGCCCTCCCACCTCAACCCAAAACACCTGACCCGGTCGCCCACAATCCCACAGTCCTCGAGAGGGGACTATGTCCTAGCCCAGAATTCCACAGGGGAGCTCTGTAAACCATTCAGCACAGACACAAAGAAGGGGCCCTCTCCCCCTCCACTGCCTAAACTGTAATCCCTGCTGTTTGGGAACAGAGACCAGGAGGAGGATGGATCAAGGCTGGCACTGGTTAAAAAAAAAAAGTATGAATCTATGCCAGCCAACAAGAGCCTACTACTCGGGAGGCTGAGATTTGAGAGTCGAGGTTCCAAGCCTGTCCGTGTAAGAATGTCCGTGAAACTTTTATCTCCAATGAACCAGCAAAAAGCCACAAGCAGAACAATGGTTCATGGTGGTGGAGAGCTAGGCTTGAGTGAAAATAAGCTCAAGGACAGCGCCAAAGCCCTGAGTTCAAGATTCATACCTGACACACACACACACACACACACACACACACACACACACACACACACACACACACACACACACACACACACACACACGTCAATCAAATGTCCCCCTGACCCTGGGCTCTTCCACAACCACCACAAGGCACAAGGCCAGGCTGTGTACAGATTCCAGCTCACCTGCCTGGGAGGCCTTAGCTCTCTGTAGCCAGGGAAGGGCAGGGCGGGGCTGCGGCTGCAGGGCCGGGCTGCAGGGGAGAGGCCTTGAAGGCCACTGGCATCCTCCTGGCCAGCCCTGGGCACCAGGGACCAACACCAATCACAGGCGGCCTGTAGCCCAGTTGGAGAGGTTTGATTCAGGGGTATAGGGATAAAGTATGACCCCATCCTGTGCTGGGACTCACACCTTATTATCCTAGCTACACAGGAGACTGAGACCTGAGTATCAGGGTTCAATGCCAGCCAGGGCAGGAAAGGCCTTGAGACTCTTATCTCTTAGGAATGACCAAAAAGCCGGAAGTGGTGCTGTGGCTGAAGTGGTAGAGTGCTAACCTTGAGCAAAACAGCTCAGGGACAGCACCCTGGCCCTGAGTTCAAACCTGAGGACCAGCAAGGAAAAAAATATATGCATATATATATATATATATATTTCTCCTTCCATTTCTATGGGAACAAATAAGTCCGACAAGTGAATAAAGAAGAATGGAGGAGCCACACAGTCTAGACAAATAGCTGGGAGGGAGCTGAAGGGTGGGTCAGAGATTGGGGAGGGTCCGGAAGGGTGGAGTCCACCATCTTGCTTAAATTCGGCCTTCCCAGGCACCGGGGCATTCGCACTCCGGAGCTCCTGCAGAACTCACCTGGCTGGCAGAGCGGTGCCCTGAAGCTCCATGGCAGACCAGGCGCGAGCCTCCCGCCGGAGGCGCTCGAGGTTCACCGAGTACCAGCTGTGCGAGCTGAGAGCGCACTTCACCGTCACCCATTGCCCCAAGTGGACGGAGCTTCAGGACCTGGCCTCCAGGCTGCAGCTGGACTTGTCTGTGGTGAAGGCTTGGTTTAAGAACCAGGTGGTCAAGTTGAAGAAGCAGCAGCAAGCCGGATCTCCGCCCGTGTCGTCTCCAGCAGCCTCCCCTGGCCAGGCCACCACCGAGGCCTGGGTGCCCAGGGCCACCGCCCTCAGCCCCCAGCTGCCTTCCGAAAGTGGGGACCACCAAGGCCCACAAGGGCCCCAGGAGTCTGCAGCGCCTGCCGTCCCCGGACTCCCTGTCTCGCCACCATCTCAGTCCCTCGAGGCTTTGGAGGTGCCCTGGACAGATCCCCTCCCCTGCAGCACAGAAGAGCTTGTCCACATGTACGCCACGTCCGAGGAGGAAGACTTCTCCAGCCTAGAGAAGTATCTTTTTGGGGAATCAGAATCACTAGACCTGCACATCCCCGACACGAGGCCGGACAGCTCCACGTCTGAGCCCTGCGTATGCTCCACCCTCCACGCGCACGTGACCCCTTCCATTCCTGCAAGAGCCAAGTGAACCTCACCCCTGTCTCACAGCAGCAACAACAACAACAACAAAGCGCACAAAAGCAAGCGTCGACCAGGCTTAAAGTTACACAATGGCCTGAACTGCCGTCTTGGGATGCACTGATAACGCTTCTGCTGCGGCCACAAAAAACAAACCAATAAGCCTTTCTTTTAATTTCTTCATTGGAAAACAAAGTTCAGGGAGTTCGTGGGAAGGTTGAATCAGAGAAAAGGAAATACAAACAGAGGGTAAGGAGTGTAAACCTGAGGGGTGGAAACGTAGAGGATTCTGAACTTACTATGGTTTCTTTGTCCATTTTTTTCCTCTGGATGCTTTTGTAATATAATTGCGTTCTGCAGACTGAAGGTTGTGTATGCACCTGGCTAGGTCCTTTGTATCTAAGTGCTCGACGCGTTTCTCTGAACTTTGTTGACATCTTGATCCCTAGAATACTCTCTAATGAGGGAGATGACTTTTTCTTTCATTGCATCATGCCTTTTGGAGGAGACCTTACTGTCTGTCACCGGGAACAGGGACAGGGCCTAGGAAATATCAAAGCATACTCCTCTGAGAGGCAGCTGGAATTCATGCCCTGCTTTTCCTCTCAACTTAGATTCTGAAATCTGCAGAAATAAGGTGATTGACCTTTCCAAAGTCATTCAGATTCCGTGATCACCATGAACTAACATGACTGGGACCCTTCTAGATGCGAGCGACTCACGGCACAGTGAGTTTACCTTCAGCTTCCGGAAGAAGGGAAGGAAGCCCAGAAAGGTCAAGTGACTTGCTAATGTCAGACGTCTCACAAATGGCAGAGCTCAGACTCACGTGCAGACCTTTTCCTCCAGACAAACGTCTTTGTAAATGCCACCTGTTGTCCTTCAGGAAAACACCAAGGAGGTACCGGAAGACAGAGCCCCGGTGTCTAATACATCAACCATCCAGAATGTTCTTTTAGCCATGGCCTCATCTGACACTCGCTGACTGGCTTGGGTAGCAATGACTCACTTTTGGAAAGCAAAGCCTTCCCACTGTGGTTACTGTATTTGATTCTGGTAACCTGGTGTTGTCTATAGGTTTATTTGGTACCACAGAATGGTGAGACAAAGGACAAGGGGGAATCAAGGCAACAGCGATATTCACCAGACTACATGTTGGAAATGATCTGTACTACTTGGGGAGGGGGAAGGGAAAGTAGGAGAAAAATGAGGGAAGAGGTAACAAGTTTAACAAGAAATGTATTTAGTGCCTTTCTTATGTAACTTTCTTATGTAACCCTTTTGTACATCACCTTGACAATAAAATACAAATTAAAAAGAAGTAGTAATGGGTCTTTCTGAGGTGGCTGAATCCATAAAATGGCGCTGTCTCTTGTCAAGAGAGGAAAGCCAGCTTTCAGGGAGGGGTGGTGAAGCCAAGAGGGAAAAGGGAAGTTTCTAGAAGAACTCAGCCCCTGAGATTTGGTTAGGCACGCAGTCCTGAAACACACAGGAGTCCTTCCACCTGCCCCACCCTTCCCTGCCCCACCCTTCCCTGCCCCACCCTTCCACCTGCCCCACCCTTCCACCTGCCCCACCCTTCCCTTAAACAGAGTCTCCACAGAGCACCTCCCACTGAGCCAGCACGTGGTCATTTTCTAGGGCTAGCACAAACAAATGGATGGTTTGAAAAGAGTGTGTTCTCAGACTTTTGAGGGGACTCAAGATCCAAGAGGAAGACGATGGGCAAGGTTCTGACAGAAAATCCATTCTCTGTATCTCTCCCAGCCTGTTTGGCCGCTGCCCATCAATCCTTGCTAATTCCTGGTCTGAGGGAGAGCTGGCCTCCCTGCCTGCCTGACTTCTCCTTTCCTTCTCCCGCAGTGTCTGCCTGCGCCTGTTTGCTCATGAGGAAGCTTATTATTGGACTTTTAGCAAGGAGGATCATTTCTTGAGAGGTGATTAGCATTATTAACTATGCAAAGCCTCTCCCCACCCCTCACCCCAAGGTCACATTGATAGGTTCTTGGTGGGTCTTTGGGGGAGTCAGCCTGGATCTGAGGTGAAAAAAGGATTCCACGTAGTAGCAGCGATGTCACTTTCCAAGGTTTAGCCAGGCCTATGTTGACAGATGCTTTTATATATATAATTGCTCTTTCCCTACGGGTTCCATTATCCATGTAAAGAATTTCTGTAAGGTCACTCTGACATCTAATAAATATAGCACTATACTAGAAAGATAAGCCTTGTGTAGGAAGATAACACCCACAAATCCTTGCGATGCTCCCGTTTGGGGTTAGGGAGCTAGACATGATGATGGAATGATCTTAGTTGTGCCCTGCATGCATAGCTGCACACCTGCTTGTTACACTGCTTGGGACTGGTGTCAAAAATCCTGAAAGCATGGCTTACAAGAGAGCTCTCACGTCTAGACACCACAGAGCTGCTTTTCTTTGTTTTAGTTATTAGGTTTGCTTTTTTTTTTTTTTTTTTGCTTTTTAAATAAACAACAAAGAAAAGGGAGTGTGGTCTTTTAACTGATATAAACGGCCTCTTTTCCAGGGAAATGTCCTTTATTGTGTGAAGTCAATTTCCATGGAACCAGCCATTTGGTAGAGTAACAAATCTACCCCATCCTGGAATCTCAAATAAAAAATCCATTGTAATGCCATTATATAGCTGGTTTTATGTGTACTAGCAGCTGTCTTCAACTCTTCACTATTGCGGAGTAAAACTATTATGCTGGTATTAAAAAAAATATATTCCCATAACTACAACAACAAAAAATACAAAGGGCCTCGGTTTATGAGAGGTGTTTTATTGGGAAAATGCGGAGGGATGGATTCAATAAAAAGGGAAACCAGGCCTTCCGCTCAGTATAATCTTATGGGTGCCTTCCATCCTCCCGATTCCCAGGGCTAGAGCTGTTTGGCTGTGCAGAAAGGCATCCACAAGGTCTAAACTTCCCATTGTCTGTGTTGGAGTGGGCCAGTGCCCATTGTCCATGGTGTCCAGAAATCAAGTGTGAAGGCAGGCCAAGCTGGGTTGAATCTGCAGATCTTACCTCTGTTAATGGGCCCGAGTCTTGGGGGGTATGTACAGGACAGCCTCCTATCAGTATTCATCCTTGTGAAGCTGCATCTCCACATACTATGCTAACAAAGTAATCCCCAAATGGTAACACTGAGCCCCCTCCACGTACAATCTCTCAGCGTGACAGTAAATGTGAAGATACGGCTCCCGTAAAGTCACGGAGGTGCCGTGGGCATGGGAGGGCAGGCTCATTTGGGATAGAGTTAATGACTTCCTTGGTGATTTCTGATAGAACTTTCCAGGCTCATGAACAGCTTACTTTTAGCTGTTCATGTATCTTTTATAGAAAGAGCCATAGATTACTAAGTTACTGTACTTTTCCTAGGAGGCCACAGTCCTGATTTAAAAAAAGAAAAAAGAAAAAATAATTTTCCATCCTGAAACCAATTTGATCCTTTTTAATGGCTTTCGTGTCCTTAATCAGGACTCTATAAACAATCCATATTACAAATTTCGTAGAGACATATGTGAACGTTTAACGGGTTCTGGAAGATGTTTGCAATTGAGAATATCTAGGTAGATTTTCTTTCTTGGCTGTTATCCCGTACCAGTAACAGGCAGAGAAAGTATTTCCCATGCCTGTGAGTGTTCAGGAGTTTCTTTGTGTGTCTAGATCATTTTCTCCCTTAAAGGGCAAGTGGTGTGCATTGGAGGCTGGGAGGGGGAGCTGGAAAGGAAAATCGACCAGATGAGAAGGCTATGCTGATTCTAAGCAGAATTCCTTCCTACAAGTCCATGTTTGTGAGAGTAAGGTGTGGGGGTTTCTTTTCACTGTATCTGCTCCCTTAATTGTTTCTGCCTGTTCATTTCGTTCTTCAGCAAAAACATTAGCCTAAGGGACATTTGAAAATCAAAAGGTGGGTTTGAAGTTTAACAGGAAATGAACAGTGGTGTTACTGCAATATTAAAAGTAAAAGTTTAGAACTGGGCTGGGGGTGGGGGAGGAGTAGGCATACTTCTAATTCTAATTCTAAACTCAACTTCTTACTGTTTCTTTTTGCTTTCCTAAATGTCAAGGTTAAAGACAAACATTCCGTGGGGTCTACATTTTTACACAAGGGTATGTTTTAAAGGACTTACCTCCAAAGCAACAAAAAAAGAAAAACGAAGAGATTTGGAATCGCACCACAGGAATTTATAACATCCAGGATAGATTTCCTGACGGTTACCATGATTTAATTCTAGAATTATCCCTTTCTACGGCCAAACCTCCTCCTGCCAAAATGATTAAGATAATTAAGGAAGTAGTGGGAAGGCTAGAACATGAACCATCTCAAAACCAACCCTGTCCAGATCATGGTGGAAGACTCTGTTCCACTTGTAAGGTTGCCTTTTCACGCATGCTCTAAGTTTGACCTTTGACAGAGTCTATCTTCAGACAGCGTATGAACTTGAACTTCTGAAGTTCATTGCTTCTCATCCTGGTTGCTCACATACACTTGAGGTACTGTGGCCACGATCATCCAGGGTGTTAACTGCTGACATATTAACAGCTTGAGATGAAATATTTTCATTGTCTACTGTCTCTCTGATTGCAAAGATGAAAAGATCAGATACTCAAAAGCCATTCTCCCAGGATATCAACTTAAAATGCTGCCTGTTTTACAACTACTACATTCTCCACCTTAACGAGGAAATCAAACAATTCCAAGAGAGCAAAGAAAAGCCATCAGCAAACTTGTTTAAAATGGCCCGCCGGATACAGACATTTTAAGAGTTGAATAATGAGGTGGAAAAAATATCAGACTTAAAAAAAAAAGTCTAGGTGTTTCAACATGCAAAAGTTATTAGACCATTTATTTTTGGAAATACTTTGGGTTAATTGAAATGGCCATAATGAGGAATAGTCAAATAACAAGTAATTACCTTTTCCTGCCTTTGAAGAGCAATGGATTTGGGATGGATCCAAATGTATAAAAAAGCAATCATGATTTTATATCCAATTATCTAATAGAAAGATAGCCTTCGTTTTTGACTGAGTTTACTAACACCGTATTTCATAGACATTGCACGCTTGGAGAAATCACATAATCAAATGTTAGATTCCATGATTCATTGATTATGTATCGCAGTCATTAGTTTTACAAATAGCCAGGCAACCGAGCTGTTGATTATAAACCCCTGTTTTCAGAGGAAAACTGGCTCGGTGAGCTAGGGGGCTGGGGATCACACTCTACGCAGTCTTCTGGCTGTTTCTATCACTAAAGTGGAGGCGGTGTTTGTGGTCGCTGAGGGAGGGGGCTGAGGTACTAGGTGTAGGTCTGGGAGAGTGAAGCAAACAGACAAATTGCAAGTTAAATAGTTTAAAGGGAGGGGCTGTGCATTTTTTGCAGGTATCAATTATTGTCATTACAAGTAATAAATAATGCTAAATAAAACATGTAACTAAAAGGGCATTAATGGCCCTTCACATACATAGGAGACAAGAAAAGCTTTTCTTCTTCTTCCTCCTCCTCCTCCTCCTTCCTCCTATGCTGTAGACTGCAGGCATTTTCCCCTGCCTCTGTCAAGTGCAATTCTTTCTTGATGAATGACAAGGCAGGATAATAGGCTGTGGTTACCATAGCAACCAGACAGCAGCACTGTGTGCCTCGCATTTTTTCATCTGAAAATGAAACCAGAAGCAAAGAAAAGCTGAAAATGTAACCAACAGATTAACTGATACAAAAAAAAAAGAAAAGAAAAGAAGAGAAGGGGAGGAAGAAAAAAGGAACAAAAAGGCAAGTTAGATTACAAGCAATTAAAATTACAGTACCTAGTCTCTCTCTCTGTTTGTCTCTGTCTCTGTCTCTGTCTCTCTCTCTTTCTCTCTCTCTCTCTCTCACACACACAGACACACACCAAGGTCAACTAAATATTTTTATATATACTATTTGATAATCATCAAACAATCAGGCTTTTCTCTAGTTTCCAAAAGGCTTCATTTCTCTTTAAAACCTAGAAAGAACTAGGGTTTGTTTTTTTTCTCCTGTTTTTTGTCTTTAAAGGAGGCATTTAATTTTATTAAACACTGCAATTTATAGAGTTTTATACATGGTGCTGGTGCTGGAATTTTGAAATTCCTTTCCTCTCCGATGCCCTTCCCTGAACTCTCCAGAGACCAAGGGCTTAATGTGTGTGCAACAGTTATGTTATTTTCCTGGGGCAGGGGGAGGCAGGCGGCTGGGACAGGACGGGAAGAGGGGGAAAGCTGGACTTGGACCTGGAGCTGAGAAAGAAGAGGGCAATTCAACATTAGCACACAGAGATTCTGTAGACAGCACGTGCTGCGTTGACTAAATGACCAGGGTTGCTCTTCTGTTGAACTAAAAGAAAGCCACCTTTCCCCCCCCATCAATTCTAAGCCAATGATGGCTTAGAGAATGGTCTACATGCTGCCCGTTTGCTTGCAGCTTTGAGAAAAGAAGGCAGACATAGAGGAGCAATCACGCCTGCTCTGGATGGAGCCAGGGCCGAAGGCTCCATCAGGAGCTCAGCTTTGCCCCTTCGGGCTGGTGAGTGAGCACAGGAGAAGTCTGTGGAGAGCAGATGCTCCACCGTATCTCAGCCGTGGGCCCTTGGTGGCCTGGTAGCAGACACCAGCCCCTGTGGTGAACCAGCTGCAATGGCTACCCTTCCCAAACGTATATGCATCTGGAAAATGGGTCTATCTTCCTTCCTTCATGGGAAGGGACAGCTATAGAATGACCATGCACTGAAAGAGTCTAGTGTATAATAATCCAAATGCTCTCTTTTCTATCTGTGCAGTAGGAATGAATGTCTGTATATGTATTTGTGTGTGAGAGAGAGAGAATGAGAGAGAGAATGGAGGCAGTCTATGTATACATGACCACAGTCTGAGAAGAACATGGGCCAAATATATTGCTCTGTGTGGCATGCTTTGAAAGTAAGATGTTGCTCATGACACAAGGAAGAGGGAATCACCAAAAGGGGTGTTTGTTTGTTTGTTTGTTTGTTTCCTTCCATGCTTGGAAATCACATCCAGGGCCTTGTAAATGTTAGACGCATCTCCACGCCTCCTTGAGAACTTCTTCACAGGTGAATCCTAAAGAGAAATATCTGGCTCCTGTAGCTGCCCAGGGTCTGAGCAGCTAAGTGCTGTCCAACTCAAGAACACCCCACCCCCTGCCTCCTTCCCCGGTGAACGAGAGGATAGAAACATGGACATGCAGAGAGGAGGCCCTGGGAGCAGCTCCGTGGAAGCCAGCAGGAGCACAGGGCATCTGCATGCTGAGCAGGGTCCACTCGGTGTCCGTGCAGTCGCCCAATTCCCCGCCAGCATGCCCAGTGCTTGCCCCGGCCACCCACAGCAGGGCCTCATAAATCCTTCCTTTGTCTCCATTTCCCCCAACACACACAAATGCAAAGTAAACAGTGGGATCAAAGCTTTTAATGTGCTTTGTACTGTTTTATTTGAAAAGATCAGGTCTGATATTTGAGAGGAGAGTCCATCTGGCCGGGCTGAGCTCAAGAAGCCTCAGACAAATTGTAAACAAGACGGAGCTCCGAGTCCTCCCCAGCCCACAGCCCACCCCGCACCGCCCAAGGCCCCCGGCCCGGAGCTCCAGGCTCCTGGGCACTCATGCAAGACTTAGCGCCTTGAAGTTGGCCGGCTCACCACCGACCTCTGAGAGTTTTTAGCACATAGATTGCAAGTCGCCCTGTTCCTTCTGTCTAAGCGTCTGCTGGCTTCCAATCGATATCTGTAGACACCACGGTGGTTTTTCCATACCCTTTAGACACTCTGTTGGTCAAATACAGTGGTTGTAACTAAGAGTGAAACAATGGGAAGGAAAGACGTCTCTCGTTTGTTACATGTCATATGTACTTCTTTAAAAAGCTGCGTTTTTGACTTTGTGCCCCTCTGGGACTGAGTGGGGGCGGGGCACAGCAGCTACGCACAGCGCTTACTTTCCACGCCTGACAGTCTCCCTCCCGGCTGCAAAGGTCTGTTCCTGTCACCTGGTGAGCTCGTTTTGCTCTTGGCTGGTGAATGGGAGGGGGCATCGTGTATACTTTCCTTTCCGGTCTGGCCTTGAACTGTGGGCCTCTAGATCTCAACTTTCTGAGCCGTGAGGAGTGAGCCAAGAACTCCTGACTGCATTGTGAATTCTTTCCAGACAGGGGCCCTGGGCCCTGGCTATCCTACTCCCTTAGCCCATCCGCAGAGGTCGGCAGCCTGCCCCGCTCAGAGTGAGTGTCTAATAAGTCAAAGTGTTTAATAAATCAGGGAGACGCACTTGCGGGGCAGGCATGTTGCGTTGGTGCCGTGGTCTTACCGTGCACCGGTCATGATCATGAGCAACGGCTCTTAGCTGAGCCTGACAACTCCCCGGTGAAACAGGAGGAGAATTCTCCGCTTGACTCTTGAGGCTCCTGAAGATGACCCAAGTGTGAAAAATAAAATGCTCCGTGCCTGGAGTGGAATGATAGGCCCGCTCTAGCTACCAGCTCACCACTCCGAACCGTTTCTTCCCCCAATAGCCTTTGAAGCAGCCTGTGTAATGATGGCAGAAGATTATGTTTCTTTCTTTCTTTCTTTCTTTTTTTTGCCAGTCCTGAAGTTTGAACTCAGGGCTCTCTGTGCTCAAGGCTAGGGTTCTACCACTTGAGTCAGAGCACCACTTCTGCCATTTTCTGTTTATGTGGTACTGAGGAATCGAACCCAGGGCTTCATGCATGCTAGGCAAACACTCTACCACTAAGCCACATTCTCAGCCCCCAAGATTATGTTTCTTAAAGCCTCCTGTCCCAGAGAATGAGCACTGGACCCCTTCTAAAGACCATACCCGCTGCAGGCACAGAGGCCCACATGCTGACTCTACCCAGCTAGAATGGGAGGTGGGGGGAGGCTGAGCGCCATTGGAAAGCCCAGTGTGGACTATAGAACCCCAGAAGTTGCAGACAGCGAGGGAATCTACTACAAGTGTGCAGCTTAAGGATGCTCCCCTGTATTTAGCAAATCACAGAAGGCACTAAGATCAAAGGTGGGCTCCATCATGGGCACCGGTGGGGCACCCACTGCCAGGGGAGAGCAAACAGGTGCAGCCTCCGTGGTGGTCTCTCAGAGGGGCAGCAGAATGGAATAGCCCAGGCTTGCGTCTGACCGTCAGTGTTTCTGTCCAGGCTGTGTCTGATGGCTGTGAAACGGGGCACATGGGTTAAAACCTCCTGTCCCCTCCGATAAGAGGTGCAGGGAAATGATACCCATCCTGCCTCATAGACCATAGATTCCAGGAGGGGCTGGGAAGGTGGCTCAGTGGTAGAGCGCTTGCCTTGCATGCCTGAGGCCCTGGGTTCGATTCCTCAGCACCACATAAGAAAAAAGAAAAAAAGCCGGAAATGGCGCTGTGGCTCAAGTGGTAGAGTGCTAGCCTTGAGCTGAAGAGCTGAGGGACAGTGCCCAGGCCCAGAGTTCAGGCCCCACGACCAGACCCCCCCCAAAAAAAAAGATTCCAGGAGGCATAGAACTCAACAGCCCCATTTGTCAGGAAATGGAAAGACTTGGGGAAAAAATCATATTACATGAAGTAAGCTAGACCCAAAGAAACACGGGTCCCATGGTTTCCCTTATTTGCACTAACTAGTATACGTTCAGGATAATCTTACCAGACAAGTAGGAAAGGTCAAAAGCTATGTGCATATGACCACATAAGATGATGCTAAGCAAAATTAACCCCAAGATAGGGAAATGAGGTTGTTTTTTTTTCTTTGTCACTGTTGTTTTTAATGTGCTATGCGATTTTTTTTTTGTTTCTTTTGTTCTTCCCCTATGGTATAACCCCTGTTGTCACTCTATTTGATTCCAGTGTCCTGCATCTTTTCTATACATTTTTTTCTAGTTTGGAGAGGGGAAAGGAAATAACAAAATGCTGAAATAAGGATACAGGATGACCCATTGTAACAATGAGATGTACAAGACATTATGTTGAAAACGAACTTCACATCTTGTGGGTGGAGAGGAGTTGGGGAGTTGGGGTGGGAAGGGATGGTAGGGGAAAAGCAAAGGAGGGGGTAACAATACTCAATAGGAAATGTACCCATTACCATACTCATACAACTGTAACCCCTCTGTACAGCATCTTTACAATAAAAGTATATTTTTAAAAAGATCGCATGCATGAAAGGCCCTTGGAACGTGTAGCGTGAGATGGGTCTCGGTTTTAACTGCGGAGGTTCGCTCTGTCCTCAGTCATTCTTTATGAAGTAAAGAGTGGTGGCAAGCCTTCTGAGAGAAAGGGGCGAGGTGGAGAGTCAGTCCTCTCATTTACGTTCTCTCAAAATGGGAGTCGAGAGACCCGGCTGGGAAGACGTGTGGTGAACGGTCCCCTTATCCAAAGAGTCCAGGATTAAGCCTCTGGAGGGATCGTGCAAATGCCACGCTTTCACAGCGACGTCTCCAGCTGCAGGCAAGGAGAATGGGGGCGGCCGGGAAGCTGGGAGAGCCCTGAGGAGAGGTGGGGTCGCACGCACCTGCAGGGGTCAGCAAGGTCAGCACAGTGGTCCGTGTTCTCCCAGACCCCGCGTCCAGCTTTCCTTTGCCTCCCTGCCTCTCTTTCCTGGCTCCTGGCAGTGTGTGCACACAGCACTCGAGGGAGAGAGATGTCAACTTTCGGCCTGACTTTCCCTCCGGCTAATAGATTCCTGTATATCCTGTCTGGTAACCCTGAAGTCTCAGCCACAGGCTACAAGCTCCATGAAGCTTCCTCTACCCTCCAGGTTGTCAGAGACCACTCGCTCTCCTGAACAGGGAACACATTCTGCATTGAATTACATTCACGTACGTAATGGATGTACCTATCTGCATTGTCTACCCAAACAGAGACAAGAGAATGGTGTCACCGTTGCTTACTCAAAAAGTGGAGCTTAAGTTGTAGCGATGCAATGTATATTTGGCATTTGTTGGGCAGCTGTGTGGGATAAATGCATGAATGATGGAGGAAAGAAGGAAGGAAGAAGGGAAGCAGGGAGAAAAGGGGGAAAGGAGGAGGGAAGAAAGAAAATCTGTATATCAGAAAGGAGATAAATGTATATCGTTTTGCCAGTGGGCAGGTTGGGCTTTATAATAAAGTCCAAGCTCATCGGAGAAGTTGAGCATCCTGAGTATGAATGAACCCTGACCTATGATGACCCAGGAGGAAATAGAGACGGAGACAAATTGAACCCACCCGTTATCGCTCCCTGGGCTCACAGCCCTGCGGGTGGGGCATGCATTTGTCAAACCGTTAGGAACCTTGAACGGTACAGAGAAAAACATTCTAGCAAGTTCCACTAACACAGACGGAGGGGCAAGACCTAACTGGGGGAAGGTGGCTGGAGGCTTCCTTGAGGAACGGAAGATGCTATTCACACATGGAATCACAGCGGTAGCTGCTCGGAGGGCAGAGCGGCGGCCGTGGGACGGGAGAGGGATGAACGGGATCCCTTCCCTGCGATCAGGATGACAGGAGCACTATGGAAGTAGTCCAGCACCCGCAAGAAGACAGAAAGAAGGATGGGCCAGGACAAAGGAGGAAACAGACGAGGCTGCCAGGAATAAGTAACCAGCCTGGGTAGAGAATAAGCACAAGGCAAAAGAAGAGGGAAACGTTGTATATTTAGTTGATGTGGCAAATTAATCCATTGCACATTTAACCTCTATAGATCATGCGCTGGTTGAGCCATACCTACAGTTTCAACCTCTGCTGGTTAGGTGGAGAAAAGCCTGCCCGGCCTGACTTCAAAACTGGGCTACTCAGATCTCAGCCTGCTGAACGGCTGAGATCACAGGCGTGTCACCAGTGCCTGGCTCGGAGGGAAGAATTTTGAGTTATGGAGAGCGCCACAACAGAAATACTCACTTTGTTTTACATAAGAATGCGCACGTCTGTTTCCAGGTGAGCATGGAAGAGTATGGATTAGCACTTACCAAAACTCACTGCACCACAAATGAACTAGAGGGGCTAGAGCCTGTTGGCTGTTTAAGGTGACAGGTATAACGCATGGTAGGGGGTGGGTAGAATTAAACAGGAGGAATGTCTTTTGCTTTGGCTAGATTTGTAAACACGAAAGCGTTGAGCTGATGGAAATCATTGGAATGGCTGAAGGCTGCTTTTGGAGAAGACAGGTAGAATCACTTTCAGTGGTGAATATCTGAAGAGCTGAGAAAGGAGACAAAGAAAAAAAGGTCAAGAACACGGAGCTGGGTATCCACTCAAGAGGCTGTGATCTGAAGATGGTGGCTTGGTAGACAAATCTGAGAGACTCTTATTACCCATTCACCACCAAAATGCTGGAAGTGGAGATGTGGCCCACGTGGTAGAGTGAAAAAAAGCAAAGTAAAAGTGTGAGGTGCCCTAGTGCCAACACACACACACACACACACACACACACACACACACACACACACACACACACACACACACACACACCAGAACCTAGAAAAAACGGTACTGGCGATTTCCTTTCCAAAGAGAACTGTTTCCAGGTGCAGGTGCATCTGCGCAGCCTTGGTTTGGCCTGAGAGACAAGGAGGCGAAGACTGTCCAGATTCCTGCGAGCAAAAAGAGGAGAGAGTGGAAGCATGAACGATCAGCTTCAGCCGCGTCACAGTTTCCCCAGATAAATGGTGTTGAGAAACATTAATAAAAAAAAATGATTTCACCTGGATTCTTTCCTTCACTCTGGTATGTCTGCCATCGTGTCAAAAAAAAAAAAAAATGCCTATCTCAGGAGAATCCTTCCCTGAGCTGTTAAGTCTTTTCAGTCTACAAGGTTCCTTTATTAAAGCACTAATCCCCAGGAGAGGAACCCACCTTATTAGATAATGCCGGAAAGAAGGATTCCTCTATCTGCAGTTCTCTAGAAGGTACAGAGGGTGAGCCCGGGAGGAGGCCGGTGAGACTGAGGGCGGAGCAGAGGCGGGGCAGGGTGAATTGGGGAATGCTGGGGAGAATTCCACCCAGGTTCCCAAGCCAGGCCCAGCCTGGGGCTGGGTTGTGTGTGACAGCGTCTGCTGGCTTCCAGTGAAGAGCACCCAGCCACCCACTGAGTCGCCATGCGTAGAAACACTGTCGTTCCAGAGTCACCCGCCTCTGTTCCACAGCGGTGCACACCCGCTCGGCACTCGTTAAACACTCGGCCAGGTACCAGATCAGAGGGGGCGGGAGTTGGAAACCCTGCTGGCTGCAGACAGGGCTGTGTGCCTGGGCCCTGCTGATCCGCGTGGACCACACGCCGAGGAACCAATCAGAACTCCGGGCTGGCCAGACGCACCCAGGACCATGTTCAGAACCCAACAGGAAATTTAAACCTATTGAGATGCAACTTTATAAATTAAAAAAAAAGCACTTTAAAAGACGAGTTGTTAGCTCAGCTATGAGTAAGACTATAATCATTGCAAAACATCCTGAAGGGCTGGGTATGGTGGTGTATGCATATAATCCAAGTGGCAGAGATATCACGGTCTGAGGCCAGTCCTGGGCGGAAGCCTGAGATCCAGTCTGGAGAAAAACTAAGGCATCAAGGGCTGTGGCACGAAGAAGGCTTTTCACTTATTGCCATGCTGGTTTGGAGTTGTGTCTTTTATTTATTGATTTATTTTCTTTTTTATTCATTTTAAACCTTTTTATTCACCGGATACTAGTTAGTCACACAAAGGGGTTTCACTGTGGCATGTCCTTACACACACAAAATGCACCCCAAACTCACCGTCCCCACCATGCTCATTTATTCCTCAGTGCTTTTTCTGAAAACGACTCATCAGGTTTTGTGATGAGCTGGGCTTTAAAAAAGGGAGCGCTTAAAACCCTCAAGTCACATACACATTCTCTCACTCTTCGTTAGAAGCTACAATCAGCTAGTCTGAGTTTAGTGCTCAGGAGTTCAAGCCCTGTGTGAACCGGATCGTTTCTCCTCCCCAGAAAACCTGCCCGTACGCACCACACGATGAGCTTTCAGATGCCCACGCTGAACCCTGCTAGCGCCTAGCAAACACGTGCCTTTCATGTCTGTGCTCAGCCAACAGTGGTTAGCCCAAGCCCAAGTGGATAGACTGTCTTGGGGATAGAACCCCAGCTCAAAGACTGTGCATGTTTTCTCTTTGCTAATGATTCTGCTGTAGATGTCCTTGGTATAATTATCCCCAAGAACAGATGGAATGGGGTCAAAGGCCACTCAACCTTCTAGATTATCCGAGAGCCATTTTATTTAACTTTGAAATACAACATTCGCCATGGCTAAATGGCTCATTATCTTCACGAAGTTTAGCTTGCCTGAAAGTCTGAATTTACTAGAGATGATTTGCTACTTCGTGGGGTCTCTCTCAAAATCAACGTTCTACCTTCCTCTAGGTATTCTCCCCTGTGTCTTTATCTTTCTCCTCCCTCTTTTGGAGGTACCATTAATTTTCCTGGGATTGAATATTCTGTGGTAATAGCATGTCCATACTTCCATTTCTGGTAGGTGAGTACTTGGATGAGCAAGATTATATACTATTCGACTTTGTATTTCTGGGTGTAGTAGGCCCTCAAGTAATGTGTACCAGGTGAATTAAGCACAAAAGATGTAACAATTCATTAAAATATGTTTCTAGTCAATTCCACAGTGTTTTGAACCTGTTGGCTTAGCATGGAGCATTACATTGCTTGGGGGGAGGGGTCCACACAGGTAGGTAGCTATTTTACAAGGCAGATTTATATATAATTGGATATAATGTATTCTAATGATTCAAACTGATGTGGTTAGTCCAATTTGGATGAAAGACACCCAGTCCTTGGGTGTTATTTATTTCCTTGGTGGTAATAAATGAGATTCCCGCTAATACCTTGCTGATGGCAATTTGTGTGTCAGCCGAACAGTCGAAGCCTTTCACTTCCCCAACAAAGGCTCAGGGACAAACAATAAGACTCTGAAAAACCTATCTAATCCAGCTTTATGGTTTCATAAGCTGTCAGACTCTTCATTTTCTTTGTCAAGAGAGAAGACAAGACAGGACAGAAGAAGAGCCAAGAGAGGACTCCGCAGCCTAAGGAGCTGAATGACTTGAAGATCGTGGAAATAATAAAACTGCTTTATTGGGGACCCCCTTGGCCTCTAATCCCCCTTTCTTGCTTTCAGTTTTTCCTTTTCAGAAGCATGTACGCAGAAATCTTCATTCCTTGTGCAGCAATTCTGAGTTATCTGATGAGTGGTGCATTTGGACAGAACCGAAACAGTCCTTTGACACAAACCCCAACTCCATGTAGAAACAACGGCAGGCGGTTCACAATCCCCACAGCAAGCATTTACGCTGCTGTGGGCACCAGGGAAAAGAAACAAGTTCTGAATGTTCCTTTTAGTCCTTGAGTTTATCATATGTTTAACACTAATCAGATTTACCTGATGTCCTTGCTAACTCTTGTTCTTCTGAGTTATTATCCCAAAGGATATATATATAGAGAGAACAGGAGCAGATTTGGTCAGTTTACTGATGGAATCATTTAAATAACCTAGGTAACTAAATACAAAGCCAGAATTCAGTGTGGGTCTCGTGGCCAATGTGACCTTTTACTGCTGCTGATCTGAAGAATCTCAGCTTCGGACAGCCCCCCTCTCCAGCACACAGCTGCTTCTTGGTGATTGCGCACCGAGGCTCATGCCGTCACTCCAGATCTGTCAACGAAACACAATCCAGTGGGGTCTTTGAAGCCAGGATAACCTATCAAAGCACTGAACTCATTGGTGGCCAATGTATGCGTGGACTGAGGTACGTACGTACAGCAGTTAATCACCATGTCCCCTAGGCACTGCACACATACACACATATACACACACACACTTCTATTGGTGCTGGCTTATCTGAAATCTTGGCATTATGTGACGTCTAATAACTCTCAGATGTGATTAGCTGAGTCTCCTAAATGGAAGCAATAAAGAAGCCATGAAGTAGGCTCACAGTCCACATTTTTGCTGGCTCTATATGTTTCTATCTGGGGTCAACAGATGTGAGCATTTTAAAAGATCACTGAAGTAGAGCTCTCCTTCCCCACAGCTTCCGTTACGAGAGCCGAGTACACTAACAGAACGTTGGTTATCACAGACATATTGTTTTGCAAGCTAGTCATTGTTAATGTTGAAGGGTATGCCTGTTTAACATGTAGGAACCTAAAAATATATCCAAACCAAATGTTGGTGTCCAGTAGGCACTGTATGCTATTTCCTCGTTGCATCTGGTGACTAGATGTGGTGAGCTATGACTTGGTGCAGTGTGACATGTTCTGGGATTTATTAAAATGTAAATGACAAAGCAGAAAAGAATGTTCAGACAATTGGATTACTCCATTGACTGACTGTCCCAATACTGTATCTATTTTTGTCAGAGCAATGGCGGCTCGGGGTGTGGAATGCTGAATGGGATATTCTACCGCAGGGCACCGGGAGCTGGCACATAAAAGAAACTGCAATCCGATCACTTCATTTTTCATTCACCTCTCTAAAAGCAACAGCTCATCAATACGTTCCAGGAGACATGATGATAATGTGAGCATGCAATGATTGGAAGATGGTCATTCCCAACTATTTATTCAGAGTCCAGGATTGGATCTGCAGCTTCATTCATGGGAACATGGGTGCCGTTGCTGTGTCTGTGCCGGGCCTTGGCTTGTGTTAGTGATAACGTTATGTGATGAGCATGAGGATGCGTGGAATGGCAGAGGAGGCAGTGGGTGTACTCGGTTTGGGAGAGACGTTTCCCTGATGGGAACTTAACATTCCATTCCAGGGAGGAGAGAGGAGGCTGGGAGGGAGACACCATCCAGGGCACAGAAGCCAGCTTGCTTTTGCTCCGCAGGGAATAAGAGAAAATGGGATGAGAGCATGAGGGACTTGGAGTCTAAATAAGAAATTTTCCAATGGTGTAGACTCTCAAACACTAAAATGTGTTTGCTTACAAGGAGGGATATGGACATTCATTTTATTTTGTTGCCTTCAAAAAATGGAAAGATATGTCTTTCTCTATGCAGTATTTGTTTTTGTTTTTGTTTTTCAGTTGTGGGGCTTGAACTCTGGGCCTGGGCGCTGTCCCTGAGCTCTTCAGCTGAGGGCGAGTGCTCTACCACTTAAGCCACAGCGCCATTTCCAGTTTTCTGGTGGTTATTGGAGATAAAGAGTCTCCAATAACCACCAATCTCCAATCTCCAATCTCCAATTGGAGATAAGAGTTTCCTGCCCAGGCTGGCTTTGAACCGAGATCCTCAGATCTCAGCCTCCTGAGTAGCTAGGATTACAGGCGTGAGCCACCGGAGGCTGGCTGCTATGCAGTCTTATATGGATGAAAAAGAAGGGATGTGTGAGCTATTGGGTCTCTTCATCTGTGAGCAGGATGTAAAAGTGGGTGCTGGTAACTAAAAGAGGGAGCTATCTGGTTCAGCAGTGTCAGCTTCTGACATGGGGACAGATGACCATTTCTTCTTGTACTGTGAAATGTAAAACTGAATGGAATGCCCTGGAATCAGGGAGGTGAGGACAGAGAACAGAATGTAGGAATACAATGCCCTCTTTTATTCCCTCTTCCCGCTGTCATTTCCGCTACTGAGGAATTCAAGTTCACAAGCCACGTTTAACATGTGGACTTTGATATATGTACATTGATTCCTGGATTTGTAATAATGTTATTAGGTCTCCTGGGAATGGGGTTCCTTCTTGAAAAACACACAGATGATTAACAGACAGATGATTAATAAAGGAGATGATAGATACATACATACATACACAGATACGTAGAGAGATGGATGATAAGAGTTGTATCTTTATCAAAAATGAATCTACAGTACTCACATTTGGTTAGAAGAAATATTTGACTGTATGGAATTCAAACTGATCCAAATTTGATCCTTGTTTTTAAAGTTATGAGCAGAGTGGGTGCTGGTTTTCTCTGAATTTAAAGATAAATACATTGTCCATTTCCTTCTTAATGTAGCAAGAAGAGTATTGTTTTCAGGTTGGAGGTATGGTTAGGTATTATCTCAAGCCTGAACTGGGTTATTTGATCTGAATAACTCTGGCTATGTATTGATGTATAGTCTGAAGAATACAAAGTAAAAAAAATTATGTTAGGCAGATGTTTAATGCTTCTGAGTTTGACCTTCAACTGCTATCAACTGTCAATACCAAACACTCTTAGTTTTGAAAACTCGTCTTAATCCGTACCTCCATGGATCAATAGTTTTCAGTGTTGGCTGCACACTGCCATTCTCCATGGAAGGCTTCAATCTTCTACATCAATTCCAGAAGAGACCCAAGTATCAGTCATTCTCCAACTCCCTGAGTGGTTACTATTTTATGTATCCACCAAGGATTAGAAATCGTGCTTTGAGCACAACTCAACTGAAATCGCTAGTGCTTAGTGCTCCTCATGTGGAACGGGAGAATGCCGTCCATTCTGTTCCCCAGTGCATCCCCAGGATCCACCAGAATGACAATCCTTAGATTGCTCAGCAAATGGTTAATACTTTAAATGACGTCTGGTGGGTCCTTAAACCAGAGAGGGTTTGTCAAATCTGCTGTCCACTTGGATCGTTTTCACTTTGACCTCATTTCACTTGGAGCTCAGTTTTCTTCTTTTGTTTGCCTGTGTCAACATCAAGGGAAAGTGAAACGGCAGGCAGGTCAGTGGGGCCGCCCGCCTGCCTTTGCCACAAACGCAAGGAAGCATCTCCACCGCCGTAGCCTCTAGAGAGGGGGCCCTCCCGAATCTCACGCCACACCCTGTGCACCACCCCACACATCCAGGTGAACACGAATAAAACCAAACACGGCGATGTATCTAGACGATATTTAGGAAGCACTTGCCTTGTACCAAACACCGTGACTAGTGATTGCTCAACCAGAGTTTTAGCTAGAGTGAAACCTGAGTGCCCTGGATCCCTTTCTCACGAGGTACAGCATTCGCTAGGTCATCATCTTTAGGATCATTGATAAGATTGTCCCCAAATCTTGGGTCGATGCTCTGCAGTTCAGGTGAAAACCCCTCGTTTAAAAGGCTGACTCTCTGGAGGATGAAATGACCAGCCAAGGCCTGGACTGGAGCAGCGCTGACTGCCCGCCAGGACTCCGCAGGTGGCGGGCTGCTGGTGCCCCTCTCCTCGGTGGTCACTAGATGCGTGTCACTCCTGGGCCCTTGGGAAGGGGGGCGGATGAATCTGAGGAACTGCACCTCATCTTCTAAAACGAATTCGAGTTTTCGTGACCACGTGGGGTGAGCAGCCGCCAGGCCTAACGGGGCAGCTTTCTGAAGTTCATATTCACGTAGAAAAGATGGCATGCAGCTCACCAGAGTCGGGGAACTGCCTCGTGGGGGGTCACCACCGAGAGGAAGCTAGTCAGGGGAGTGGGGTGGGGGCACAGCCTTTTGAGGGGGAATGGCTGCCACCATGACACCCCAGGGACAAAGTGGTGGAATTAGGGAGGTAGGGGCAGAGAGAGTGCTGGGTGGAAGGTTACAGGTGTGAGAAAGCCAAGGGGATGCTAGGGGAATGTAGAGGGGACGGCTGGTGTGCTGGAGGAGGAGATGAGGAACTCGAGGAGTCAGGACAGGACTCCAGGCCTGGCACCCAAGACCTGCAGGACCCCAGGCACCAGGGTCTCCCAGCCACCAGGGAAGGCAGGAGAGAGTTTGAAACTGGAATGGCAGGCCTAGACAGGTCCCTGGAGACCAGTGGGCAGCGCCGAGGGAAAGACGGGAGGAGCAATCGATGAGAGCAGTCCCTACTGCCCTTGCACAAGAAATGGGAAGAAGAACACAGAAAGAAGGAAGAAGTGACAGAAAGAAGGAAGAAGCCGGAAGGAATTACCCAACTAGCTGGCCATGGCCGGTGGGAAGGAAGGCTCACGCTGGGCTGGGCTTCTCACGGGAGGTGGTGACAGTGTCATTAATGTAGACGTCCCATGGGATCACTTAGAAATTCTCTCCCAATCTAAACTTCCTGATCACGTTAGATTATGTATGCTTCAGAGACCCTCACCCTACCCTTGATATGTGCATACATACAAGTGGAGACAATTGTGGAGAGCTTGCTTTTCCATGAAATAAACACACATTCACCACTGGTGCAGCATTTCTTTTATTGGGAGTTAGGGACACATGACAGTCCCATTTAAATGTCAACGAAGTCACACTTTGTGCTTGACTATCCTTGAAAAACAAAAATGTGCTGTTTATGTATATGCTGGCTTCAGGAGAAAGGGGAGGGATGTAGCTAGGTCATTAGCAGCTTGAACACAGATGGTGACCGCCATAGGAACAAAATGTGGCAATACCACGTTGGGAGGAAATGTACCACGGCCAGATACTCAGCCATCAAACATGGAGCGATCTTCCTTTAGTGGATCCAGGTTAACTGAGTCCTCCAGGGCACCGTTGCTTTTTTGAACCTGGAAGCTACCCAGCTTAATTAATCATTAATTAATTAATTAATCAATCACTTAATTAATCATTCCTAAATATCAACCAAAGGCAAAGGAGCTGCAAAGGAAGACTGAGACTTCTTGGCTCTAGCTCTTCATGGCTGACATATTCTTCTGTTCACTCTATGGATACGTGAGGATTTAATGATCAGCCAGTGAGCTGATAATTTTTAAACAATGGCTCCCACTGAAATAAACAGTGATACAGAAGCACTTACAGATGTAGAGCGAGCATAAAATCAGACAAGAAGAAGTACACTGGGAGATTTGTTCTGTGTAGATGAACAACAAC
The DNA here is from genome assembly GCF_024711535.1 of Dipodomys merriami. Classification (NCBI taxonomy): domain Eukaryota; kingdom Metazoa; phylum Chordata; class Mammalia; order Rodentia; family Heteromyidae; genus Dipodomys; species Dipodomys merriami. The sequence continues at coordinate 3,581,246 of NW_027202305.1, read as the reverse complement.
AAAAAATGTCCCCCAACATTTGAAAGTATCCTTAAAGATACTTTTCACATCAAGTGCTGGACACTTTGTGTCCTTTAGAACTATAAACTAAGTAGCTCACCATGATCCTTCTGTCCACAGCCAGCTGAGGTTCTCGATGAGGTGGGGTGGCCAGGGGAGCCGAATTGCTGCAATCTATGAGATGGAGCCCCCTTGGGTGACCTAGTCAAATCCAAGCTCATGCGCCCCTTGGGCATGATGAAGTAGTTGGAGAGCCCAGTTTCTGATGCTTTCCCTGCCAGGTCCAACTACATGATCCTCTGTACATCATGCTCAACTGATGGGCTGTAGGTTTATCTTGTCTGCCAAAAAAAAAAAAAAAAAGCAAGGGGGGAGGGGGAGGAGGGTGGACATTGTGATAGGCGGCCTAAGCCCCTCCCTTTTTTTATTCTTCAATATTTGTGAGTAAAAATAGAACAAAGTAGAAAACCTCAGCAGAGAGTCTGAGCGAGGTTTTTAAAAAATGTCTAACAGGCCAACAAAGCTCTGCCCTGCAAATTTAAGTTTTCAGTTATGAAAATGCATTCTTCCACTCTAGTGTTGTTAACCAGAAAAGTGAAAGAAAAAAAAGTCGGGGTGAGGAGGTACACCGCCTCTTTGGTGACTCTAGAGATAGAAAACCGTGGTTGGCGTCGAGTGCCCCGGATGCCGGCGGCGGCACCGGGAGCTGGTGCTGCTGCAGCCCTAGAGCTTCACCCTCGGAGTCCTAAAGGTGAGCGTGCAGGAGATCACTGGGCCTTCAGAAACCTCCGTTTTATCATCTGTAAAATGGGGGCCAGGGTGCCTGCTCTGCCTTGCTGTCACGAATCATCACATGCAAAGCGCTTCACAGCGAGGGCACAGCCCACACCGTGACTGCGAGGCTGATAGAGAAAGCATACATCTTCCTGTTACCACTAACCAGCCTACCTGGTTTAATGACAAAAAACAACAGTGTTAGAATCCCGGACAACCACTGGCGGGGGGTGGGAGGGGTGTCTGTGTGGTCTTTATCTAGACGCAGCGTGTCTGGGAGGCGAGATTGTGAGCATGATCTCCACATCTCACCCTGTGGATCTCCTTTTCTATGGCTTGTGTCTCCTAACGGACCCGATTGGCTTCTGCCTCTCCCTATCCTTCAAGTTTCATCCCTCAGCCTCCTCTTTTGGGAAATTCCTTCTCTAAACAGCCAGCTTTGCCCCCCTCCCAGCTGTGACCTTAGAGCTCATCACTCACGTGTTTTGCTTTGCTTTTGCTCTTCTCATCTACCGACTCAATCTGTTGCTCATCTTTTCAAAAGTTCCTACACCTAAATGGAAGCTCTTTAGAAGTAGCAGCTGCACCTCATGGGGCCAAGGGTGCTTGGCAAAAATACCGGTGGGATTGGCCTGGGTGGAGTAATGAGTATTTTTATGCTGCTGTGTGAGTTTTTGCTGTTATTTTATCCTTTGAATTTCCTCTGACTACTTTGCTATCAAAAAGTATTGGTAACACTCAAGGTCATTCTTAAGAACAAACTGTGTGTGTGGCTAAAAATCATTCTCCCGGCAATAGCTTTGTTCCTTAACACATTAACACATCTGTGCAAATTTAGATTTTAAACTAGTGCATGAATAAGCCAGTGGGAAAGCAGTGAATGCCACATGAATGGAAATGCCAGGAGAGGACTGCCCGCCAGGAAGGGCCAGTCGATGGTTCTTCAAAGAGCTAGATGTCAGGATGTGGGCTCTCCTGTTTCCATGCAGACAGCTTTGTAGTCTGAGCGCTGTATCGGCTAGCGAGGTGCCATCTTCATGTCACCTTGCAGGATGTCCTCCGTCAGCCACTTGCTCTGTTTCCACTTCATGTGGGTGTGAGGACCCCAGTGTAGCAGCCTCTGCACCTTCCTCCATTCCCTGGGGAGACATTCCTGAGGAGGGGGCTCTGGGGCGAGCTGAAAGGAACATCGACACAACGACAAAATCAGAGAGCACGTCACACAAAGCTGACCCACGGGCGGAAATAAATGGATGATACTTCAGAGACCATGCTATGTCTAACTACAGCTGAAATGCTGCAGCGTTAGGAAAAAATGTAGCTTTATTCCACTGGTCAGCTAGCTCAATAATCAGCCGAGCAGGGGCCTTGCCCGAGTGTGTGGGTGTGTGAGCGTGCACCACCAGATAGCTGTGTATGCACACACGTGCGTGCACAGGCTCTGAGAGTAGCTACAGGTTTATCTGATGGGAAGCTGACTGCAGTAGACATACCGGGAAGGGACAAAAGAACACAGGGCATGGAGGGTCATTCTAATAAACCCAAACAATAGCTGTGGGCGCCTCGCTGCCCAGCGGTGTGGACCTGAGTGGAGGAGCCTGCTGGGAGCCAGTCATCAGCCTCTGCATTGATCTTGGTATTTCCAGTGCCAGGTAGAGAATTTGGCATTGGGGAAGGAGGAGGAGGAGGAGGAGGTAGGAGGAGGAGGGAGGAAGCAAGATCAATGAAGGGAAGGAGGAGGAGAGAGATGGAGAGAAGAAGAAAGGAAGAAAAAGAAAGAAAGAAGGGAAGAAGTAAGGGAGGGAGGGAAGAAAGAAGGAAGGATGGGAGGAAGGAAGGAAGGGAGAAAAGAAAGAAGGAAAGAGGGGAGGAGGGGAGAGGAAGGAAAGAAGGGAGAGAGGAAGGAAAAGAGGGAGAGAATAAAGGGAGGAAGGGAGGAAGGCAGGCAGCAAAGGAGGGAGGGACAGGGAAGAAAAGATAGGTCTCTAAAGTGTTGGGGACAAAGAAACATGTATAAAGAATCAGCCAGGTGAGCATATCAGACATATCGGCAACCTGCTGGCTCACTTTGAGATTCTACACACTAAATAGTTTTAGAAAATGGGGTGAGTCACTCCCTGGGGGGGGGGGCGTTAATTTGGGAAGTGTGTGTGTGCAGTGCAACCATTGTAAGCGTGTGAGGCGAGTGTTACCATGCTTCGAATGAATCAAGAGCAAGGGGGAAATGTGAAACTCACAGGTGTCAACCCAGAGGGGAAAAGAAAGCAGGCTATAAGAACTTACACGAAGGCAGAAGTCCTGGGGTATGGGGTTTCCTTTAAAACAGAAAGGCAGGTGTTTGGCTGCGTTTCTTCCACACACAGGTTAGAGGGAGAGTGGGCTCAGAAGTCAGATCGACAATTCTCTGCCTTTTGTCACTCCTCAGCTGTTGCTTTTCTCTGTCACCGCCCCTTCCTGAAAAGGAACTCCAGTCTTGACTATTTTAGCATCAGGGAAAAATATGATAGTAAATATGGAATCTGGAGGCAGCCTCAAATATAGCTACCAAGAACAATTGTTGTCCTAAATAAACTATGGACTCACGGAGCCCGGGGCTGGTTGTCCGTATGACGAAGACTTTTTAAATAGCTTCAACAATTCCGAGAACTGGCAAAGAATTCAGACCCCCCGCCCCAACCAACCCTAGCAGATTGTTTTTTTTACTCGTGAATATTTTTGAGGAGAGTTGTCTTCTCTCTTTTATTCTAGAAGGGCTGTTGTGAATGAAGCACGCTTTGCAGGTGGACTTTCATTGACCTGAAGCCTTTATTGTCAGTCTTCGTTCCATTCACACAAAGAGAGGCGCGGGGCACCCTACAAGGACAGCACCACGGCATGTCACCGCTGTGGTTTCCCATGATGCCAGGTTATGATGTTCTAAAATGCTGTGAAATAAATATGGTGAATAGGTCTCTTTCTGTACTAACAGAGCACCCAGTAACTGATGCTGGACTTGTAGTTCAGTAGACCTCTCGGGCCAGGCTGGAATTGATTTGTTAAAATGGGTGAAGGAGCAGGTGCTGAGCTTCTGTTACACAAGGAGAAGATGCATTGCTGGATAAATAAAATGCTATCATGTTCAAAGAGGGCACCCCCCCAAACATAGCTGTGATTGATTTGGATCCTTAATGAAGGAAAGTCCTTAAACGTGTGAGCATGTATGTAAGCCAATACATTACGTTGATGTGTCATGACTAAGGCTCAAAATTCACTTTGAGGAATAAATAATGTAAATATGTGAATGGCCACATTCCAGGTGGCTGTGATGAGCCCACTGTTTTCTAAGTCCGCGTTCTTCGGATCTCGGCTTCCTTAATTGGATCAAGTCGTGGTGTGGACCGCTCCTCGAGGCCTCCCTTGGGATCCTCTGAGTCTCCCGGGTGCAGATGCACAGACTGGGGCTTTGTCTCTACGGGACCCCATGGCAGGGACTCTTCAGAAGTACGTGGAGAACATCTTTCCCCATTGAGCACATGGGAAGCGCCCAGTGCGGGGCTGACTGAGCAACTCTCTATGGTTCTGTCTGGATTTTTTCTTAATTGGGAGCTCCCCGGAGCGGCTCTCAGACCTCTGGCGTCATGTCGAGAATCCAAAAGAGAAGTTGAGGTCAGCGCGTGAATGACCCAGGACAGAGTCTGAGGTATTCATCAAGGGCTGGGCAAAATGGAGGGGGTGGGGGAAGCAAAGGAATGGCCTGTTATTGTTTTGATTTACTGAACAAAATTAAAATCATTATCTCTGCTGAAGGCCATTTCCCTTGGCAGTTTGTCTCCTATTCCAACAAAAAGAAATGGATTTCATAGGAATAAGAATATACCGTTCTCATAGCCTCCACATGTCCTGTTGTCCAAAGTACCAATGGGGACCCCATTGGTAAAGAGCAGCAAATCGTTCACAGCTACAGTTCCTACCCAACAATGCAGACAGCCCTTTTAGGAATCATTCCTTTCCAACATTTAGGTCATGCACATTCATTCTTACACAAGAACAGGAACATAGACTGAAATCCTTTTGTTCTTACACTAATTAACAAGGGATTTTAAAAGTAAGCTGACTTCACACACACACACACACACACACTTCTACTGGAGAGTCATACATGATGTAAATACCCCAGCGTGCGTGTGATGAGGAGCCAGACAAGCTCAAGTAGACAACTCAGAAAGCCACACACAACTCTGCGCACATTAGTATAATTACACATTGCAAATTATATCGGATGTCTCTAATCTCTCATTTTTTGAAAGCTGACTCCACTTGAGACCTCAATCACAGCATCAACGCGTTGCAGGTGGCGCCTTCCCGGTGGTATCCAGAGGGAATCGTTCCTCTAATGCACTTACAGCCCTCAAGTGAAGGCTGGGGCTTCCTCTTAAAGGACCAATGAACAATGGACGTGGGGACTATCTCACCTTGTTGAAGGGACCGGGGAGGGTTCCACCCTGCACAATATGGAGCTCCGGTATTCATTCTGTTCCTTCTGTGCACACAATAATTGTTTCTTGAGCGAATAAGGAATTGTCACATGGAGGAGGCCACAATACCGTCAGAGGCACTGATAGGAAAAGCTAAGAGCTGATGACTTTTTTTTTCCCCATCAATGGATAAAAGAGAAATGTGCTAGACCTTTGATTGAAGGCAGCAAACACTGCAATAAATGCAGCTCTTTAGAAATCTCCGGTTAATTTGTCTCAAAGCCTCACTTAGAAGAGTGAGGTTTTGCCCTTAAATTTTTGGATGAATCAAATCATCCTCATCACCCAATATGTATTTATGACCTTGCAGAATGAAGCATATTATTCAGGTTGATTGGACCCAGTTTCACAATTTCTCTTGAAAAGATCTTTCTGCTAATTAGTCAGGATTCCTCTTGAATTATTTAATTATCTGTACTTTTGTGCAGTGAAATATGTTGTCATATCACATACTTTATCATGCTGTTGGTGTTCGCACTTAATGATGTCTCTCTGGTTAGCTGTTTCCTTTGTTCTGCTCAGTAAGTGGTTTTAGAGAAGGGGGTGGGGTGGGCGGGAAGGAGGAGCCTCGGGGGGTTGTAAAATAAAAATCATACAGTCCTGGCGCACATGCAGAAGTTGATGCATTTCCACGGATTTCGTCGTAGGCATTAAGTGGTAATTTCATTTGGAATTAGCTAAGAGGCGTCTGCCGGTAACTTCGGGGCAGCCACCAGGCCGCAGCCACACCTTGCCGGTCTCCAGTGACCGCAGGGGAATGGCACAGGGACTCTTTTTGTTTTTTTTAATTTTTCTAGATCAGCAAGGAATGTCTTCAATAAGGAAGAAGTAAATTATGATAATTACTCTGAATGGTTGGATCCTTGAGCATTACTAATTAGCATTTATTGCTTGGATTATAGAACAAAACATGGGCAAGGGATCTGCGATTGCTCTTTTACCTTGAAGACTTGAAAAGGCAAAGGGGCTAGAAAGGCAAAGGCAGCTAAGGGTTTTCACTTCCCTCGGAATATACAGGATCTTCCACTCAGCAAACTCCCATCCGTGGCCCATTTGTATGTGTGTGTGTGTGTGTGTGTGTGTGTGTGTGTGTGTGTTACATGTACTAGGCGGATGGGCACATATATAGGCATAGGATATCAGAGTTACAGTAGACTAATGAGTAGAATTATATATATTATGTATATAATGAGTAGAATTATATATAACATATATATATATATATATATCTTTTTTTTCCTGGAGCAATTTGTGACTTACAAGAATGAAACAAAGCACTCAGTTCTTTGTGAGTAAAATTTTACATTCATTCTCCCACTTTCTCTTGGAAGAAAGAAATATGGTTAAAAATAACAGCCAAGGCAATCTGTTTCCTTCCATCTTAAGAGTCCCCCCCCCAATTAAGAATTTGCACTAAAATAGAATCTGAAATTCGACACTGAAAAAAGAAATAAACGCTGTTAATCAACAAACCAACACCAGTCACATACGTGAACGACCCCCCCCCCACCGCCCACCCCTGTGATCTGTCAGCTGAACTTCTTAAATAACCCAGCAGGTAGAGGAGAAAGAGGAGAAATTAGACCCTTGCCATTCTTGATACAGTCTTGAGGTTTTCTTCCACACCCCATCATACAAACGGAGAGAAAAGAATGTCATAAAACATAAAGCCGATTTTCAATACAGCCACTAGTTTCCAGCGATTCTCCACCCTGATCCTTTTGAGTTTGAAAAATCAAGTTTTACTATTTCTATGAGGAGATTACAAAGGCTGGTGATAAAAAAAATTGTTTCTGCTGAATGAGCAAATGCATTTGGGCTGCACAGATGCAAATAAGATAATACTTTTCCTTTGACATACGTGGCGGATTAGTTTAGAACGGTAAATTTGATTTTATTAGAATATATTAGCAGTGTTTTAATTAATACCAATCAAACATTTTCTTTCCCTAGGGCTTGATGTGTTCCTAACACTGTCTAAATCATCTGTCTCCTTTTTTCCAGAAAAAAGAATATATATCCTACCAAATCACCAAAGCCTTTTGTTACATTGTTCGGCATTTTACTATACTCTGCAGAAAGCTATACGCTCTTTGCCTAAAGGTGTTTTGCTCATATAATTCGTTCCCAGGTGTTAGATTTAAAATGAATGCTGCTGCTCACTAGCATGCCTGATTTTTTAAAAAATCTTTATGTATTTATTTATTTTTGCAAAAGGTAGAATTGCAGACTTGAAAATAAATGCCTCCTGTTATTTGTTTCTTTGGTGGGGGGAGAGGGGGAGGCAAGGGAGGGATAAGTTGCAAAAGACTGATTTGAATTACTTGGCTTTCTAGTCCAGGGGCTAAACTCGAGCTGTTAAATTTCTAACTGCAGTGTCTTGGAGCTGGCATTTCGTTGGAAACAGAGGAGGTGGAAAAGGATTTTTTTTTTTTTAAGGAGGTGAGGGGAGGAGGGAATCTAGTTAAAAATATGGTAAGCCAGCAAACCCTGTGAACCGAATTGTAACTGTGTCCCAAGGAGGTCTGACATGGAATCACTCATTATCCGTCTCTTTCTCTCCAGCTTCCTGTCCTGTGTCCAAGGCTCCAGCTCACCCCGTTCTCTTTTCTTCCTCCAATGCACTCCCAACCCCAATTCCCTACCTTATTTTTTTTTAAATCTGCCAAGCTGGATTTGCACTTTCAAAGATCAGTATCAATAATGCCCGGCTTGTTTCGGTCACACTCTCCCTTTAAAAGGCAGCTCCTTCTAATTGATGCGTCTGGGCGAGTCTAGACGGGTAGTGATTGAACCAACCACCAATTATGTTATTCATTTCACTGCTGGGCTCCGGGAGGAAGAGAGAAGACTGAGAAACCTGCCCTGGCACCAAGCAGTTGCCTGCTGAAATGTAAAATCTGGGGGTTGTCTGCCCTCCTGAACGCCTGCGTGATCCAGCAGACAACCGCGGCCTCAGGGCAGGAACATCCGCTGAAACCACGGAAGGAACCCCAGGAGTGACTTGGAATGTGATCTGAAACACGCGTGTTTGAGGACTTCCCACCCAGGAGCACTGCAGCTCGAGTATGTCCATGGAGCCTGCACACATGTCCACAGAACCAACTACAGACATACCTGGGCTTCAGAAAGTACCAAATGCTTTACCAGGGTTTCCTGGGAATCACAGAAACAACAGATGCATCAAATAAATAGATGTTTCCTATCATTTCCAGATAACTATGCAGTCACAGCACCTCAGATGAGGGGAGATCACTCATGCTATGCCAACTGAAAATGACTCTGAAATCTTTGCAAAATAAACTCTCCTTCAGAGCACATGCTAACAACTAGCAAAGGCTGGAAGGCAATCATGAAATATTACAACCACCCAAGAGGGCTCAACAAAAGACCTGGTATAAATGTTACCCAGCTCTCAAATCAGTTTTCTGATACAAAATGGTTCTTAGTTGTAATTCAGAATCAGTGACTACAATTGCAATAAACTCTGAAATAAGATAAAATAAATCAGAAAATAGAACAGTTTCTATATCCTCCAAGCCCAGACAGAAAAAGAGGGTACCAACCAATATAAAGTCTTTAGAAGAAGAAAGCATGTAAAGTCAGGGTTGATTTAGGTAGTTTCCAAAAATAGAAGAAAAAGATTGGTCTGAGAACACTGAAATCGTTTAAAGGAAATTGTACACTGGAATTTTGTACAACAAAGGAAAGAGTAGTTACTATTTCTCTTTCCCAACTATGAGGCAGACCAAAATTCATGAAACTGTTCTGTTATATTAAAACATTACAGCTCCAGAAAATACCAGCTAGGTAATGCTAACAATTTCCGTCCAAGAGGATGATTTTAAAATCTACAGTTTGTTATAAATCTACAGTGTGATAAATCACTTGGTTGGATTGAATTTAAATCCTGATAACAAAAACGTTTCCCATTTTTCTATGAAGAGTAATAGGTGATATTTAAACCTGAAAAAATACAATAATTATCTGTTCACTACTGTTCTTTTTCAACTCACATATTTAGAAAATATATTCCCAACCACTATCACCTTGCAATTTATCAAGTATAATGACATTTTAAAAGAAGTAGCAACTAAAGAGATGAAATTTTTCCTTTGATTTTCTAAAAAGAAAAAAAAATCCTGCAAAGCAATATAAATGTCACCTTTATTGGTACTATACAAGCCAGCCTTTGTGTAGATTATCAATAATAGAATTTTTAACCCCCTAATATCTTAGCCCAGATTATTGGCTAGCTCCTTCCTGTATAAAAGCTACCACCGCCTGCCCAGAGACAGGATCCGTGTGTAGACACTGCGAATATAATATGTTCGCATGCTCATTTTAATTGGCAGGATTGGGGGGATGAACCGTGGAGTTTGAAAGTTAGAGGCTGGAGCATGCTGGGATCTCAGCTGAGATGTCTGAGGTCAAGCACCAGGTACCGGGCCGTTCTCTCCATACGCCCACAGTACTGCATGCTTCTATCAGGGAAGGGCTGGGAGTGGAGTGCAGCTCCGGCAGCCTAGGTGCCATGGAACACACAGGCGTACAACACGTATATGCATGTATACACACATCACATATATGTATGCATCATATATATATACACACATATGCTTTTACAGGGGCTGCCAGTCTCGTGGTCACCTGATTCCAGCTAACAATGAAAGAAGAAGAAGAAGAAGAAGAAAACAAAACCTCTGGGAGGTGTACTCAACCATCCGGCCCAACTTTCTTTTCTTTTCTTTTTTTCCTTTTCCTTAAGAGAAAGAAGGCGGGCCAGGGGCGTCCCGGGGTGTGGAGGCACCACTCGCAGCTCCCAAGAGCCTAACCCGTGGATTTGAACGGTAAACATCACAAGTTAGGGTCTCAGGGACAGAGAGGAGCGCGGCACGGGTTTTGTTTGTTTGGGTGGTGGTTTTTTGGTTTTTTTGGTGGGGTGTTTTTGGCTTCCCCCCCCCTTTCTTGAGACAAAACAAAGCTCAACAGGAAGGTCAGGCCATCTGTCCGAAGGTCCCCGGGAAAATGCCACAAACAGGTGGTCTGGGCAGGTCCTGGGCTGGCCTCCACCCTGTTCACACCCCACAGAGCATCACGCAGAGCCAGCCGGCGCATATACATACCTGAGCAGACAACCGCCAAGCTCTCAGAGCGGGGGACCCGGGGACCGCAAGCAAACCACAACAACACACAAAATAACCCAGTTTACTGAAAACGGAAAATAAGAGGACGGGGACCCGGAGCTGCCATGCGGAGTCAAGGGGTCTCCGAAGCGCTCATTTGTAAGGAGCACAGATGACCACTTGGCTTCTCTCTTCCCCCACGAGGAACATGCCCCATGCAAAAACCAAAGGCTCCGGAAAGGCCATCCTGACTAGCACCTCAGGAGAGGAAGGCTTCCTCCTCCCCAGCTGTCCCAACTCACCCCATTCGAAGAGGAGCCGCTCGGGCTGAGCTGCTGCGTCCAGGTGCACCGTTCTGACGGAGCAGGCAGGGAATGTGAGCTGGGCGAGGTGTCTCAATAGAGGCCGGGGCGGGGAGGGGGAGGCGGGGGCAGGAAGCCATACACCAAATCTAGACACTGTAACTCTGTAGTTTATGCTTTTGATGAGAGAAGAAGAAGAAGAAGAAGAAGAAGAAGAAGGGGGGGGTGGAGGCAGTTGGGTGGGAGTTTTTAGGGAGGGGCTCGAGCTGATCAGATTTGGGAAATATGCAGTTAAAATGAAAAAGTAAAATGACATAAAGAAGAGAGAGAGGAGAGCAAGAGAGACAAACCTCCCCCTGCCTAGCTGATTTATTTTCTTTCTTTCTCCCCCCCCCCCTTTCTTTCTTTAGCGTGCATTTTGCCAGCCCTGCAAACCAGGCCCTCCTCTGCATCAGCTGCTTGTCTGGAACTAAGGCCAGATCGCCGGAGCAGCGAGCACCAGCCTGTCATTTGGTGGAGGCTAAGTGGGAAGGGTTGGGTGCAAGCTCCTCGATGCATCCCTCCCTCTCCCCCTCCCCCTCCCGCTGCCGAGCCTTCCACCAATATTTCAGAGGAATCCGGAACGTAATTCCCCCTCCATCTTCCCAGACGGCTCCTGGCTCTAACCTGATTCGTGCCTCTGCCTTCCGCGCCGCCGGGTCCCCGGCCATCTCCAAAAAGGAAGCCAAAGGGAGGAGACGTGATGGGGAGACTTTCTTTTTAAATTTCTTCTTCCTCTTTCCTTTTCTTTTCTTTCTTTCTTTTTTGGCACCCCTCCCTTCTTTTATCCCAGGCCTGAGCAGAGTCGATGGCTGGCTAGTAACAGAATGACAAAGCAGCCATGGGAAGAAAGGCACCGGGGAGGGGAGCGGTGGGGAGGGGTGGAGGCTCCCACACATAGCAAAAAAATGTGAAATGTTTTTAATCCATTTCCACCGGCAGCGAGGAGCCCCTCCCCCCCAAAACAGCACCATGCCAACAAGACAGCCAGACGCTGTCCTTTCTGCTCACCCCCACCCCCGCCACACTCAAGACAACTTTCCCCCTCACCTCCTGTGGGTTCTTCTCAGACACAACCCTGCATCCACTCGATGTCTCTTCTTTTCTCCCTTCCCAGATCCTCTTGCTTTCAGAAAAAAACAAAACAAACAAAAAAAAACCCTAAAAATCTAGTCCATCATCACCAGTCTCTCTGTCTGTCTGCTGTCTGTCTGTCTGTCTCTCTGTCTGTCTCAAAAAATAATAATAATGGTCCTTTTGACATAGCCGCATGAAGTAGCTGCTTTGAGAAAGCACATTTCATCTCCACTGGTTCCCCTAGGCTCCGGTGAAGAAGGGAGGGAAAAAAAAAAGCAGGGTGGGGGGGAGGAAAAAAAGATTGTGAGGGAGGCTGCTGACGGACAGCAAGCATCAGGCACAAATCAGCGACAAGTTGAATTTCCCTAGACCACACTGCCCCCTTTCTTCTCCTCTCTCTCCCGAGGCTCCTGGAAAGCCGAGTGTCTGGTTACAGGAGGCAACCATGGCACAGATTCCTCGCATGCCTGCTTAAATCTCTGGCGGAATAAGGAATCAATATCCCCCTCTAATCACCTTTGGCTCTTCCACAGCTCCCCCCTTTGCTGAAAACCCATCCACCAGGCTCTCCAGGAGGCTCCCGCCCCGCCAGGCTCCCGCACACAAAGCTCCCTCGCAGCCTGCCGCTCCTCACTTCCTTCCAGATCTTGGAGGCAAGCCTATCTTCGGCTATCCTCTCGCATGCGTCCTCTCTCTGTTGCCACAGAATGAGCGTTACAACAGAGTCCAGCGTTTCTCACTCTGGGCTCACACTACTGGATCCGTGGAAGCATCTCCCCAACTGCCCCCAAAATACATCAGCAGGTCAGGGGGAAGCCAGACATGGTGTTATGCAAAATCACAAACAGAAAACAAATCTCAGCCTACTAGACCCAGAGATCAGGTATCACATATTCTAGAACAGAATAAAGGTGTGTGTGTGTGTGTGTGTGTGTGTGTGTGTGTGTGTGTGTGTGTGTGTGTGTGTGTGTGTGTGTGTGTGTGTGTGTGTGGCGAGGAAGACAGTCCTCGTGCAATGCTCTGCCTAATTGTTTTGCATCTCCAGGCACTGAACACACACATGCATGTGTGAGCACAGGTGAAACACTTGTGAATCTTCGCAGGTTTTCTTTATGGACAGGAAGTCAACAATGCCCAAACATTTCTTTGAAATCAGCACATGGAAAGATGAAAAAGAGCAATGACTCAAGTCTCTATTTAAGTCACTGAGGCATTCTTTGGGCATACAATGACTATAATGCTAAAGATCTCTTTTCTTTCAATGGTGGGGTTTTACTTCCTGGTTCTGATCACAATCCATACTCATTTCCCTCTTGCATCGCCTTGGGTTGTGAGATGTGTTCAGCAGCCCTTCCAGCCCGGCCCAGCCATTCGCTTCCAACTGCAAGCACTTTGCTGGTTCCTGAGACATATATATTTTTTTAATTCACTTTGCATGTACATCAAGATGGCAATTTCTCCCCTCAGCCTAAAGTCTCTCAAGAATGATACTCTTTCTAATGAAGGCAGAAAGAAAAGGGATGCATCCAGACGACTAAGGAAGCATCCCACCTCATTCCTGTTGCTACCCACTGCCTACACAATGGCCCCTTCGAAGCAGGTGTCTCTCCCCCTCCCAACAAAAAAAAAATTAAGGTCTCTACCTTTCTATACACACAGTGGGTATATTACCATCTTAACCGGGTTTTCCTGGCGAGACTCCTGCAGACACTAGGCAGTGGCTGTGCTAAATAGAGAGTTGGATCATGTAAATAGCAAGGAAGGGGAGGGAGGTGTCTGAGGATGTAGATTTCCCCCCAAGTCCACGTTTTAGAAGGTAGCTCCTTTGTGCTCATTTCAGACATTCGCTACGCTTTGTCTCTATGGTGAGCCTAGCGGAAGCACGGCTGGATGCCAAGGAGAGGGAAGAAAAAGCAGAAATGAGATGGAGAAACACAGGGAAGAAGGGAGAGGGGATGAGAGCAAGGGTGGGGAGGGGAGGGGAGGGGAAAGAAGCAGAAGGAGAGCAACTTGCAGCCTGTGGGGTTTTCTCTAATGCTGTTTCCCCCGCCCTTCGTCTGGTCATTATTGGGAAGGAGATAAAGATGGTTGCTAAGGGCTGGTGACTAGGTCATCATCTTTTTCACATTTGGCTACCAGGGTGTTTGCAGCAAGACTGATGGAGAAAAGAGAAACATGCTAGAATAATCAGAAAGGGTGGGGCTGTCAAAAAAAATCTTTGACTCATTGGGTGCCTCCCTGCAATGCCAAAATGAATCATGCCCGAAGAGACTCGGATGTCTTTGAGGACTGGTGTCCTAGAGGCCTGCCATTGTTCACCAGGCAAAGGTGAACACGGAGTCAGATTTCCTGACGTGTTCCTGGACTCCTCTATGTTTACGACAATGGTTCAGCATGCATTCCACACACTACACTAATCTTCCCTTGTTTGCACCCACTCTGCTTATACAAAGACCTACAAATATATGACTTAGGAAAGTTTTGCTATGAACACATCATTTTCTCTGTACAACTCAGTGATGTCTTTGGAGGATACTTATTTCAAGCAGTTAACACCTGACCCCAATTTCTGTGGGTAATTAGTGAGCTAGATAACCACACAAACTGGGTAATTATTTAGTACCCAAGGGTATGCTAGAAGTGGGTAGTGGCTTTGTTAACAAAAAAGCACATCTCTAATTATTATATCTATGATGGGTGTTTTAAAAATACCAGTTATGATGTCAGGCGAACCATGATAAATAAGTGAACTATTTTGCTGTCCTTAGCACGTATACACCTACCTTCCATCACCATTAAGAAAGAGCATTTGCCTGTCCTGTGCAGTATGGGAAAGATGAATCCGCTCCCATCTCTGAGACTTTCAGAAAATGAGGTGTGCCAGGACGCTGCTAAACACAGTAGTACTATTGTCACTCTCCGGCTGGTTCATACTCTCCAGACAGCCAGGGGAAGCGAGGGAGTTGACGCTCTGGTCTGGGCAGGCCTCTGTCTTGAAGCACAGATGTGCTGGGCTTACATAGGTCACGGGGAGGGGGGTGCGGTCTCCCTGGGGAGCGGCCTCCCACCTGATGGCTGACTCAGGCTGGATCCCAGGGCTTGGGGCAAGAGGTGGGAAGAGGGAGGAGCAGAAGGAAAGGCTGGTGAGGGCCTGAGAAGGGGTCTAGATTAGGCAGGCCACACCCTCTTTCCAAAGTCTCTTCTCTGACTATAGCAGCAAGGAAGTATAAACCCCCGCCCCCCCCCCTCCAAAAAAATGCTTGTACAAGCCCTAGGATACATTCAGCATAGGGGCCATCCACCAGGAAATGAGTATTTATTTCTGAAGAAGAACCTTCAATACAAATGTAGCAAATGCAGAGAGACACTTGAAAATACGACAGTGTTGAGAATAGGCACACACAGGCCAAACCCAGCCGTCTTCAACTCAGAATATGAACAGCAATTCTAATTCAAACGCTTTTCTGAATCTCTCC
This sequence comes from Dipodomys merriami, assembly GCF_024711535.1. NCBI lineage: Eukaryota > Metazoa > Chordata > Mammalia > Rodentia > Heteromyidae > Dipodomys > Dipodomys merriami. Next base: position 3,565,938 of record NW_027202305.1, on the reverse strand, counting down.
TAGGAGAAGGGGGGGGTATTATTTATTTTTGCTGAGAAGGAAAGGAAAAACAAGAAACACACAGGGGAGCGATGGGAGGGAGGTGGGGGAATAATCCTACCACATTTTGGGGGACCCTAATTCTGGAGAGGAATCAGGACTTGAAAGGAGCAGACGAAAACACAACACAAATAGAACTTACTGCTTTGCCTGGGAATGTCCATGTCGGAGCCGCTTGTCGGGGTCTGGTAGTGGCAGGCCGGGCAGAGGCCTCTGGGGGCCAAAGCGTCCAGTGGGCTCACCAAGCAAGGTTGTCTTGGGATCCAGCCTAGGGGTTCTGGGAGATGTGAGCATGTGGGAAGGGCGAAGGAACGCAGGCAGCTAGAGCCTCTAGAAAATGGGGACCAACAGGTACCACCGTAGCCAGCTCTGCTGGCGGGGAGAGGGGGGGTGGGGGGGCGCTCCAGGCAGGACACACGTGCATTGGCTGTGATTGGAGGCCACAGTGGGATGAATACATTGGAAGAGTTTGGGAGCTGAGCAAGAAAGAAAGTCTTTCCAAAAGCCACCCAGGCCAGGCCGGTGGCCTGGCCAGACCCCCCTCCCTGAGCTCGGAACTACAAAGGCTAACTGGCATTCTCCAAGCCTCCCAGCTCCTTTGAAACCCACCGACTATGCCCGGCCGGCCCCGCCTCTCCCGGCTGCAGATTCCATAGCCGGCTCCATGCTGCGCGGCAAGGAGCCAGATTTCCGATTCAATTGTCCTACCTGGCCGTCTCCCCCCTGCCACTGGCCCTGGCTGTGGACTCCTGGCATGGATTCAAAGTCTCATCCCCGCTCTCTTTCCTCTGTCACCCTCCTCTTCCACACCCCGGGTGCCTGCTTCCCCACAACTCCCCTTGCAAACGAACATGTTTTTATGTCTTGCAGTTCCTTACATGTCTGGCCTCCACCGCCTCCTTTCTTCACCCTCTCTCGACATTTTTTCTTTCTTTTTTTTTTGTCATTGTTCTGTCTCGAGTTATGGATAAACTCAGAAGTCAGCTGCTAGCCTTTCCCGTTTTCCCTCTGCAGTGCATTAGCATATTTGACAATCCAATTCATCTCAGGGCATTTCCTCCGAGCTCACCTAAACAAGAGCTGGAGCCGGCAGAGAACAGGTGTGTGTGTGTGTGTGTGTGTGTGTGTGAGTGTGCGTGTGTGCACATGCTTGTGTGAATGCATTAGGAAAGATCCTCGTGCACAAGCAAAAGGAAGAACTGGAGAAAGGAATCTGGTGTAATTTTGGATTGGGGGAAAAAAGCAATGGGAGTTTATAGGGAAAATGTCACACACACACACACACACACACACACACACACGAGTCCATACCAAATATCCACACCAAGCAGTTACAGCTCGCCACGGAAGGTGAGCCTCTATTCTGAGGCCGTGTTTACCCCACTGTGGGCAGTGGGCGGGGCCAGCGTCTGCAGCTGAAGGGTGAACACAGAAGCATGGGGTGGGGGTGGGGGATTGGACCAGGAGGACACAGTCCCTGAGTCTGCCTTCCTACCCCTAACTGGGCCATCACCCCATCTCCACTTTTTTCAACCGTGTGGGAAGCCTATCCCTGCCGTCTGTCTGTCCCTGACAGTATTTGTGCCTGTGTCCTTCCTATTTAGGCATTATGACTTTAATGTTGCCGTTCTCTGTGATTCATCTGTGCTCGGCCTTGGGGGGCTTCCTGTGTCCACTGCAAACGCGCATCCCAGTGAGCCCTGGACAATCACCTCTGAAGGCATCGGCGGTGTGTGACAGACACAGGGAACAAGGCGCTGACTAGGCAGGAATGCCCAGCTTGTGTGCAGCACTGTCCAGATTAGAACCCAAGTCCACATTCCCAAATGTGGTTTTGTTCCTCTGCCTCGTAGTACTCGGCCCTGTCTCCATGTATGTGACGCTTTCTGCTGTTGGCTCGTTCTTGAGAGCACAGCCCTCCATCCCGACTCTCCCTTTGCTCAGATAGATCACCTACCTACAGCGCTCTTGGGCTTGGACCCGCATTTTTGTTGTTGTTGTTTTTGTCGGTCACGGGGCTTGAACTCAAGGGCTGGGTGCTGTCCCTCAGCTCTTCAGCTCAAGGCTAGTGCTCTACCACTTTGAGGCACAGTGCCACTTCTGGTTTTCTGGTGGTTCATTGGAGATAAGAGCCTCATGGACTTTCCTCAGATCTCAGCTTCCTGAGTAGCTGGGATTACAGGCGTGAGCCACCGGCCCTGGCTTGCACCTGGTTTTATTACCAGTTTTCATCTGAATCCATTAGAGAATGGGACTATTTTGTTTTTTACTTCTCTGCCAGGAATCCCCTTGGTCCTGAAAGTCCTTGGAGAAGACATGGTGAGGAGGGAAGAGAGTGCACGGGCCACCACCCAGTAGAGGATGGGAGGCAGCGGGGCAGCACAGAGAAGGGGCTGCTAGGGTGAGGGAAACACACTGTTCTTCGTCTCCTCAGTCTCCGTCTCTACCCGAGGGGTGGGTGGGAGACGTGGAATGCGATGTTCTTTCTGTCCTTCACTGTTACATGTGGCGTTTGGACGGCTCTGAATTTGGTTACAAATATGTTACTACCTTGGCTGGCTATGACGATTTTGGTGGTATCAGTGCAGTGCATAGTTTGGAACGATGAAATCTTGGTGACATTTCTCAAGGCCACCCTAGATGGGATACCATGGTTATTCTATACCAACTGTACCTAAGAAAAAGGCAATCCAGACCACCTCAGCAAGAGCCCCTCCGTACTTGCCCATTCTTCATAGCAAGATGAGAGAGAGAGGAGAGAGAAGAGAGAGAGCAAGAGAGAGAGAGAGAGAGAGAGAGAGAGAGAGAGGGGCCTATTGCCCAGGCAGTAACAGCCTGAGTCTGACATTCTAAAGATCATTATTCTTGGCGGAAAGGTGTCATGTAAGAGCCAAGTTCTATTTCCACCTAGGTTCCCTGCCATTCACTCTGGCATTAGGTCAGGCTGGCAAGTAGAGCTTCATAGTGCTGCCCCTGAGTCTAAGGAAGATTGACATTGTTGGGTCAAGATAAGAGTCAACTAAGGATAGAAGACAGGAGTTGGTCTGGAGTCAAGTGGATATACACGCATATACTCACACATACATGCATACATACATACTTGTATACATACATATATTACCCAAAGGCTGAGGGTTTGAGGCAGAGCTAAGATCTGAGAACTCAAATCCACTCTTCTGACGACCACAGTTCTTGGCAATTGTTGGGCTGCTCCTTAGAAGATCAGCTAGACCCTCCTTTTCAAGTACCCCCTGTCCCTGGATTTCAAAGCACTTTCCAGTCTACAGGTAGAGTGGGAGACACAGCAGTGGTCCGTCACTGCGCAAAGACTGGACTAGGACTTGGATTTCAGGGTTCCCAGCCAAACTCTTCATGCACTCTCTTACTTGTTCATTTGTGTTAAAAAGTCAACCTCCCCCCTCTTCACTTTTTAGTGTTGTCAGCCTGTTTTTCGTATGGGGTTTGTTTTGTTTTTTCTTTTTGTTGCTGTTCTTTATTTCTTCAGCTGTTTAGGTTGGGAAGGTTTAGGATAATGTGGGAGAGACGGTTCATCTCCTCCACGATTCGATTTCCACTGGCGGGAACTGAGGTGGTGGTGGAGGGCTTTTCTCAGAAAGGTTGTGAGCGCTGAGCACTGAACCCAGGTCTCAACTCGGCTCTTAGGAGCAAGAAATGAGCTCCTATGTAGGAATTGCCTCCAATTCATTCAAACAACGGGCTCAGGAAAACGCGAGTGTCATTAATAATAATCATACCCTCTGCATGATTAACGAATGACAGTAGAGTAAAGAAGAGCTTCAACAAGATTTGATTAAATTCAACTCAAGCAGTTGTCAGACAGGTAAGTCTCAAAAGCGCTGAGCATGTAGAATTCACAGAATTAACGGAATACAGAAACACGGGATGAGACGTGTTTGGGTTCAAGGTGCTGCAGCAGAACCTGAACTCTTGCTGAGATGCAAACAGGGCGGTGAGTGGATGGCACTCCAGGGAGAAGCCCCGGGATATAGTAAGGGGGAAACGCTACCAAGGAGATTTCCATTTGGGCACATTTGACACTTCTCAAGGAGTCTCTGCCTGCTACAAACAGCAGCACATGAATACCAAAGAGAACTGTGTCAGATGAGAGCCTGGCCTCATCTTCTGGGGTCTGAGACGTTGACCTGGATGGATGTGGGGCTGCATGCCCAACTCTGCCCCAGACAGGAAGGGCCAAGGAGAGCCCGCCACCCACCTGCTACGCCACCTGCGAGAAGAAGGTAAACTCTTTGGTGCGGGGGGTGGGGAGGGAGGCATGTTCTTAAGTTTTAAAAGATTCATTTATAGTTCAACTACCTACCCCAGTTTGGGTTATAAGTTATATAACCTATTGGGTTATAGGTTATAGATCGTGCACCGTGTACCTCGTGGAGGAGTGAGGAGCTGGAATTGTAATTAAAACACCGCAAGATACACCACCACATACTCAACTGGCAGGAAATGCTGTTTACCAAATGAGTCATCTTAAAGGTCAATTAAGAGCTCTCAGACAAAGTATGGCCTCTAAATCAACCTGGAAAAGAGGGAGTTCTATTACCTCCCAGTTCTGGGCTGAATCGTAGGGGACATGAAGAGGCAAAGAAGAGACTCAGGAACTTGGACTTGTCTTCTGTCCTCTGTGGAGAGGCTGAAGTTGTTCGGTCTCACTGATTCAGGTGGAGGTGGGATCTGGCCCTAGGAAAACCAAAGGCAGACAGACATCTCCTGGTCTGGGCTGGTTACTTGAATGGCAGGTCCAGTTCTGTTTCCCGCTGTCCCAAGCCACGGGATCCAATCCAAGGAAGGAGGACGGAGCTGAAGCGGAAAAGACTGGAGTTCTCCGCCTAGCTACCCGCCTGCTACCTCTAAATCAGTCATCACAGCTCTTACACCACCAGCTCCCTCCCAACAAGATGAGAGATCAGTCTGGGTGACTGTGGAGGCCCTGACAAGAAGACTGTAGAATTGTGCCATTCTGGTCCTTGCCTACTTCCTACTTCCTTTTGAAAATGAAAACATGAAGATTCCAGAACTCCCCCCCCCTTCCTACCCCTTTCTCATTCCTTTCCTCGCCCTCTCCCCCTCTTTTCCCTCCTCTCCTCCTCTCTTTCTCTCTAGAATTTTTTTTTTTGGAGGCAGAGTCTCTGCATAATCCAGACTGGCCTGGAACTCAGGCGCCTCCTGTCTCGTCTCTGAAGTACTGGGACGATAGGTATGCTCCACCTTTATCTTCACACATGGCTCTGAGTGTGTTTTCATCATGGTTAGGATATACATGGAATTCGGATTCATAAACTGAACATGGCCTGGTGTGGGACTGCATGCACAAGTTCCCACGCCATTTTGGCTACTGCTTCAGCCTTTCCCACATTAACTTTCTTCTCCAGAAATTCAAAAGCTTCTGAAATTTACAAAATGTCAAATAACCCCAAATCAATATCTAGGAAAACTCATCAGATATTTTATCTGGCATTACTAATTAGCTAAAGAAATTACTCTTGTCTAATTTTATAATCTGTACAAATACATATGTATGCATTCATTTGCATGCATAAAATATATTTATACATTAAAATGTGCATATATAAATATACTTGTATCATATTGTAAAATGCGTGCATGTGCTTATGTTGTATGTGCATGAGTGTGCATACCTGTGTGTATAAATATGTATGCAGATAATAAATGTCTGTGTTGATCTGTTTGGAGAACAATCACTGCTCTTCCTTGGACCTGACATGTAACTGAGCAGGCGAACACAGCTCCCTCCCAGGAAAAGTCAGAGAATAACTTCATTGATTTCCCTTTACCCTTCTCTACATATCCCTGCTGCTGTGTTGTCTGAACTCTTAAATATAAAAGCAAAGGAAAATGAGAATAGGAACCAGAATCTCTTCTTCTACAGGGTCCAGTGGATTTATTTGTATTTTTTTCTTATTTTGTAGAAGAGGAGGAGAAGGAGGCAGCAGAGAAGGAGAAGGAGAAGGAGGAGAGGGAGGAGGAGGAGGAAGGAGAAGAGAGTTCTCCTGAGGTGTATCTATGTAAAGAAGAGAAGGGATGTGTTTTTTGAGGTTTTTCTGGCAACAGAGTTCTTTACATGGAAACGTATGCTTTGCACACCACCCTTTATCAGGGGCCACGTGAGTCCTCATTCTCTGAGGACCGGAAACTTCCAAATCTGCTTGGCGACTGTGGCCCCTCACACTTCCAGGAACAGACCCCACACCAAAGATGCTGGGCAACATTGGAGATTTTGATGGTGGTGGTTGTTGTATTTGGATGTAGGAAACTCTTTACTTAGAAAGGCTTCGTGACCACTGGTGTTACTTGAGTTTCTCTGGCAAATGTCTTGTTTGTTTGTTATGTTTTTGTTTGTTTGTATGATGTGGTGTGGTGCTGGGACTAACTGCCTTGTGCATGCTCTACCGCTGAGCCACAATTCTAACTCTCTGATGCAATTTTGGGAATGCAAAACAAAGGTTCTCTGGCAATGTATCCCATCTGAACTTTCATGACTACAGGGGAATTGTTAAGAGTCTCATTCTTTCTCCTTCGTCTCTGAGCTGCCCCATAGATCTTTGGTCCTGACTGTTGACAGGGAAGTGATCTAACAGTGAGAAAGGGAAAAAGAGAGGAGAGGAAAGGAGGAGGAGGAGGGGGAGGAAGAGGAGGAGGAGAAGGGAAGGGAAGAGAGGAAAGAAAAGGAGAAAGGAGACCAACTGAGCTCATAACTTTTATGAGTTCAGAAAAGACTCCTGGAATGTCTATTTCCTTACAGTTCCTTTTTTTAAAACCCACAGGTTTGTTTGATTTTGTTTTCTGTAAAGAGAAGGAAAGGACTGACCTATTTATAACTGAATTGCAATATGTAACTAATAACATGCAAATCCTTTGTGGAGTACAATAAATGGATTATGTTATTTAAAGCAGAAAAGTTACGTGAACTGCCACCTAGAAATAAGCTGAAGAAAGAAATAAAACCTTGCCACCAGCCAAGGTTACGACGGCTTTCGGTGCTGAGCCCACCATTTAGCATAGCATTTACTAACAGTGTAGGATGTATCTATTTCTAGAGTACACATGAAATCCATTCCACATTGCAAAAGGACAGTGACTCAATATGTTTTCTTAGTGCAAAATCGCAGTTTTCCTTTTCCGTGAACTTGCAGGTTTAGTTTCAATTAATTGTCATTTAACTAGCCAGGCTCTCTTTTGCTTTCAGTTCATTTTTGTTTTGTTTTGTTTTTGCCTGAAACAAAAGGCAGCGGTTCAGAAGAATTGTGGATAAAAGTGGATAGAAAGGCATGTTAAGAATTGACTCATCTTGTTGAAAGCCAGTTCCTTCCTGTATTGTGGGGAGAATGGAAATCCATCCTAATATCTTACTATATCTGTCCCAACCCTGTCTATTCATAGGGTCTCCATAGGGGAATTATGCAGCAGAGTAATTTGTAGTTTGACTACATAAGAAGGGCTTTACAACCCGGTTTCAGGAAAGCCCCTGCCTAGCAGAGACTAGCAGTCCTTTGTCAGCCCAGAGGACAGTGCCCGGGCTGCTAGCATTCACTTGCCACCGGGCAAACGGGATCAGCCAGTATTCACCCTCTCTCCAGGCATGCACACTACTTACCCAGCTTCTTAGGGACCAATGGGAAGGTCTTTCCTGGCCTACTGAACACTCATGGAACAACAACTTCAGCATAATTTGAAGCTGTTATGTGAGGAAGTCCAGAATTAACATCGATACAATCCAGCCATTTGTCCATCCATTCATCCATCAAGTTTTTATTACACAACTCTTATATGGACCATGCTTAGTCCAAGGCTAACAGCCCGCTGTTCTGCTGAATGAGAAGAGACTAATGCTGCAAGTTTTCTGAGCCATAGTAGAGGTGGTGTGATTGCATTGTACACTGCCCGGGTCCCAAGTCAAGCATCAGCCATTCATCTTCCCAAACAGCACCAGTAGGTAACATACACAAAGGAAATGTCCTCCATAGGGAAGACCCAGCCTTCCATGTCAAGGCATTGTAATAAAGCAGTATAAATAAAAGGTGTAAAGGGAAAAGGAAATAAAACAGTTTCTACTTAGAAACAGCACACATATTTATATAAACAGAAAAACTTAAAGGAATCTAGAGAGCAGAGACTAAGAATTTCATTTAGTCTAAGCAAAAGTCATAAAATTAACATAGGAAAATCAATTCTATTTTCAACTACTACCAGCAAATAATGAGAAATGACACAGCGGGGGACGGGGGCGGCAGGAATCCAGTAGGCACATCAACACAAAACACCTTGGAATAAATTTTCAAAATATAAATACAGTGGGTTTGAATCCCAGACCCTAAACTATATGCCTTCCCGTAGCCACATATTATGGACTTTTTTTTTGGGGGGGGGGTGCTATGCAGATATAATTCTGGTGAGATTCTCAATCAACAGTGCCTAACCGTCACGGGAACTCAAACAGCCAGAGATCTCAGGGACATGGCCACAAGCCAAGGAATGCCAGGGGCTGTTGGCAGACCCTAGAAGTGAGGAGCAGGGCATGGAATGGATTTCTCCACAGAGCTTCCAGAAAGAAAAGAACAAATCAACCCTATCAGCATCTTGATCTTGGACTTTTGACTTCTTGAACTGTAAGGATAAATTCCCTCTTCATTCAAACCATTCACGTGGTGGTAATTTGTTATATCAGCCCTAAGACACTGATTCAAGATGACCTTGTGCCAAATACTGCGGTGAGAAGTTCAGAAAGACCCAAGGAAATGCAGAGCTGACCAACTTCAAAAACTGCCGTGACCTCAACTCTGTTCCGAGGGAACACAGCTCCAAAACCGCCCTGATTAAAATTCCAGCATGCTTTGTTTGGTGTTGCAGAAATCAATCACCTCAATCTAACATTTATATTAAAAAATACCAAGTTCTCAATTGGGTGATTATTGTCCCTCAGCAGCCCAAGTAGCTGGGAGTACAGGCATGGACCATCACTCCCCACTCCAGATTGACTTTCTTTCTGAAGTACTGCAGATTGACCCCGGGGCTTTATGCATGTTGGTCAAGTGCTCTGACCACTTGAGCTAAGCCCCCAGTCTCAAATCAAATACTTTCAAACAAAGTAGCCATTTCAGTGGCTCCACGCTCTTGTAAAGCCTTCCTCTTGATAGTCCCACGTCAGAACTGTTCACTGGCCCGTTGTACTTAGAAGTTACGACAATCCTAGCTAAGTTTTCCCCAGACCTTACAATATTTTGGAGAAATGAATGACAAGAGAAACAGCAAAACGGCTGAGAGGTGAGTGCGAGACTTAAAAAACAAACAAACGGGCTGGGAAGGTGGCTCAGTGGTAGAGTACTTGCCTTGCATGCATGAGGCCCTGGGTTCAATTCCTCAGCACCACATAAGCAGAAAAAGCTGGAAGTGGCACTGTGGCTCAAGTGGTAGAGCGCTAGCCTTGAGCTGAAGAGCTGAGGGACAGCGCCCAGGCCCAGAGTTCAGGCCCCACAACAGACAAAAAAAAAAGAGAGAGAGAGAGAGTGAGAGCGAGCTGCAGAACAACATGACCAAAAGCCCAAAAGCACAAATGGAGGCAATAAAATAAAATTCCCCAGCACCCCGTTAGTGCTGAAAACCATCTAGAGAGATGGAAACAAAGACAGACGTGGTCACGATGTTTGAAGAAGCAAACTTGGTTCATTTTTTGTTTGTTTGTTTTTTGTTGATGCCCAAGGGAGGTTGTGTTTCTTGATAAACTACGGTAGCCAAAGGACCTGGAAAGGGGCTCATTTTAACACCTGGGCCACTTGTACCTCACTTTCTCTCTTGCATGCTGGTCTGTAAGTCCGGAGAGGCCAGGCTCCGGGGACGGCGGCCCGCGAATGTGTTCGTGTGTCAGCACAATTAGGTGCCTAATGAATATCTGGCGATGGCCATCAAACACTTATTAATAGGGTCTTCTCCTAATGCTGACTAATGGGGCTTCAAGTGAATATGTTTTCATTCTGACTTTGCATTCATTTTTGAGAGGAAATGTGAACTGAGCACCTGCTGGCAGAATATACAGAAAGCCCGTTTTGTTCATGGGTGGGGAGGCAGATTCATCAGAAGTATTTGCAGGTGGTTAAACGGGGGCGGGGGAGGGGGAGGGGGTATCCAAGACAGAACTATGATCTACGCCTATTCTGTCATAGCTGGTTTCCCCTTCCAAGATTTCCCCGGCCACATTCAGCATCTGCAATGTCTGGTACAGATCTGCAAAGCGAAGCAATCCTTGGTTCATTGGAAGAATGGCACTTTTGCAGTAATGTACCTGTGTGCTTTAAAAATAAAAATAAAAAGAGGGGCTGGCAGCAGCCGTGACCCTACCGGCCTGCCTGAGCGAACCCCACTGAAAACCCTGGTCTAGCCACACAGTAGGGCCTCTTCAGCATTAGGCTCTTGTTGAGTAGTCACTCTTGTCTCTCCTCACGACTAAGTCAAGCACACACAATAAAGCGAACCTCACACCGACACTGATCCAGTTGCCAGTCTCCTGGCATCCACCTACGGTGCCAAGGCTCTTCCAGATTTAAAAGGTGGCAGTTAATTTCCGTCTCCTCCTGCCTCCTTCAACCCTGTTTGTGTTTACGAGCATCGTGTCTTTTATCTGTCCCCTCCTCGCCACCTGTTGGAGAATTCCAACACATTCCTACCCTCTCTTTAGTCACTTTGCACTCGTCCTTCCAGAATTTTAGCAACAAAATACTCTGCCTTAAATTGTGCTGTTCCCTTGTCACCCCCTCACACAAAAGCTTGCTTTGCAAAGACTTATATTTCCTATCTACGAGACCCCGAACCCAATAAAAACATTACAGAATTGCTATCATTCCCAGAAACAACTCTTCCTGGATGTGGCCTAATGTGACCTAATATCCTACAGGATACCCTGATGCGAAGTTCTGGCCCATGCCGTCTACTAAAGTCAGCCTCATCGATTCAAAGAGTGTGCTATATTCTTCCCACCCGCCACCTCCCTGCTAGAGCAAGGCATGGAATGCTCCAGAAAGCACAGGAAAGAGCTTCGCTGGGCCACAAAATGACCAGACAACATGGTTGGCCAAAGATCTTTGTTGTTGACTCCTCCTCCCCCTCACACACGTTATTAAAAGTGTTAAATGACAATAGATTCTATTCTCATCAAACCTGCAGAGGTGGAATGGAGGGTGGGGGGTGAAAGCACATCAGATGACAAGATCACAGCTGATGGACAGCTCCGATAAGGGGTCAGAATGAGAAGCACAGAGGGACCAGAAATCAATGTCTGTAACGCTGGGTTCAGAACTCCAGCTGAGCTGAGAGGGAGACTCCGTAGCATTACTATTCTAAACCATTTCCAAGAGGGGCGGTCAGGATGAGGGCGGTGGGGGGGGGGGGTTGTGTGCGAATTGTTTATAAGAAAAAGACAAAGTCCACAGTTCTGCTTCCCAAATAGCCACACTACACTGGGGTTGTATGAACAAAATTATGCTGTCTAGAACAAGATAGGGGCTATTCCCATAGTATTCACTGGTTGGACAGCTGAAGAATATATTCAATTCCCATTGCCACATCAAAGGACAAATACCTGAGAGGCTATGAAGAACCTAGAACTCATATTTTACTCGAAAAGAGTGGATATTAAAGGTAGCTCAAACCTGCAATCCTAGTTTCTCAGGAGGCTGAGATCTGAGGATTGCATTTTGGAGCCAGCCCAGGGGCAGGAAAGTCTGTGACAATCTTAATTCCAATTAACCACCCCCCCCAAAAAAAAAAAGCTGGAAGTGGAGCTGTGGCTTGAGTGGTAAGAGCACCAGCCTTGAGCTGAGGGGAAACAAAATGGGAGTGCTGGGCTCTGAGTTCCTAAAATCATACTACTTAAATCCAAAGTAAATTAATTTACCTAATCAGACATGATCAAGTCTTGCGTGTTATTCTGTTGTGATCCAGGAGCTCAGGTGAGATCTGCCAACATCCCTCCTTCTCCCCACCACGCCAACACTGGAGCGCAGACTGGCACATAGATCGCTGGAGCACACGTTAATGCGTTCTTAACCAGCCTCCCGAATCCTGTCCTGTCCACTTAATAAGCTAATTAATCATCTAAAGTAGACAGTTAATCAACCTAGATGCTCCCCATGGCTACCTGGCAGAATTCCAAACACGTTTACACGGTACTCAAGCCCCTCTATGAGGTGACTTCAGATTATTTGTGAAGGCTTTGCTCCTCCCAAACCTATTTGCAGACTACATCTAGACCCAATGGACTACTTGCATTGCGAAAGACATCCTAGCTTTCTTCCTAATCAAGTCTTCTGTTTCCCTTCAGCAGGAATATTTTGGCCCTAAATCTCTGTCCTTCCGTATCTTTACCCACCCACCACACCCCAGTTCCCTAAGCATCTTTTTCAGAAAGATGTCTTTGGCTCATAACTGTGTCTCTTAGTACTCAGGAACTGTAGTCAATACATCAGAGTTGACGGAAGTCATTATTTTATCCTCCCCTCTACATTTAGGGACCTCCAAAGGCAGGAAATGTCAAATCTATCTTGCGTTCCCTACAGACCTTCGTATAAAGGTACAGTGAATAGTTGAATAATAAACATGCATAACACATTTGTGTATGTATATATAATGTATACATGCATATATAATCTAGGTGAAGCAGAAAAGGCTAAAAAGATACAATGCCTTCTAATGGACGGCATGATTGGTTAATTAAAATAGGAAATAGGCATAGAAAAAAGTCATAAATTCATGTTTAAATTAACAATGACTGGTAATTATAATTAGGAGTAGTAAATAATACTTAATCTCTTTTTTTTTGGCAGTATTGAGATTTGAAATCAGGCCTGATGATCGGTAGGTAAGTATTGTACTACTTGAGCCACATTCCAAGCCAGTAGCTTTTGCTGTGATTATTTTTCAGGAAGGTCTCATCCTTGTTGCCTGTGCCAGCCTCAGACCACGATCCTTGTGTCTCTGCCTCCACCGTGGCAGAGATTACAGGAAGAAGCCACAGCGATCATTTATTTGTTTGATAAGGTAAAATGAAATTGATTGGCAGTATGGCACTGTAAGTGGTACCTGTTATAATATTAATTTGGGGGATAGGGTTGTACTGAAGTCCTTCCATCTAAAGAGATTTATATGTTTCAGATCTGGACCCTCAACATAAAAGAATAGAGAAGAGTAAATGTACCCCGTGAATTCATAATTGGAATAGACATTCTAGCAGTCAGTGCTATCATGGTACATTGCATAAATTGAAGGCCTAACTAAAAAAAAAAAAAAGAGGAATCTTCTGCTTGGTATTTATTCTCTATCCCATTTGCACAATGGGTGCTAATAAAATAAATCACCCTCATCACCATTTCCATCATCACTGTCATGAAACATATTCCTTAGTTAAACAAAGAACTTTAAAAACTCCACTGAGAAATGTAGGTTGGTAGGAAACTACAGCAACTGGGTCAGCTAAGCAACATGGAAGTGCAGACATTCATCATCTTCGTGACCACGAGGGTTTTATTTACAGCAACAAACAATGCAGAAAACCACACATCAGCCCTGGATGTTTAACCAGGGAGAGTCCTTCCCCAGTAGGCTTTATGGAACTGTAGAAAAATTGCATAGGATGACACCAAAAAGCATTTTGCTTTAAATCAAGTAATGCAAACAAACCAGTTCTGTATCAAAAAGTATTCACCTATTTCTCCTTGGGGGAACCCTCCAGACACATTCGTTGTTGAATGATTCCTTTAACTTCTGGCAACTCCCAGCATGTTAAATTCGCTCAGTCCCTCCACTGCAACCTGTTCCCACCTTCCTATTCCCGATTGGATCTTGGGCACTGAAGGTATAGCAGAACCAAAGGTAAAAATTCCAAAGATCCTTAAAAAAAAATAAAAAAGAACTTTCACATGTTTCTAGAGTCACATTTCCTAAATCAGTGGCCCGTCCAAATATGTTTACTTAAAAAAAAGATGGAAAAATGGTTCCCGTGAACAAACATTTATTGAGCATCTAGGGTATCAGCTTGGGACCCGAAGGGTGTCTCTGTCCCATCATAAAGCGGACGTGTGTCACACAGAGTGTGACGCAGTGTCGCAGGCTGTGTGGCATCAAGTGCACGATAAAGAAAGTCCTTCCTGAGAGGAGCAAGAGGGAAACCGAGAGCGTGGCCTTCGTGAGGAGCTTCAGAAAACGCACACGGCCCACGCGATCACTCGCTCACCGCCAGCCACACCCTTGCCACCCGTTCCGTGTGGAGAAACTTCCAAGTCTGCAGGTGACCGGCCCTGGAGCTGTCACGGGTGGGGTGGGCCCCTGCCTTGGATGGGAGTGGAATGAGCTGCGGTCAGGCGGGTGGCAGTGTCCTCAATTGGCGGCATGTGAGCACCGGACGCCACAGTAGCCGCGCTGGCCTGGCTGCTGGACGTGACCTGCCCTGATCCAGAGGAGCTGGGAAACACGGTAGGGCCTTGCACACCAACTACACAGAGCCTGGAGAGAAACGGCTGTTCTTCAGAAATAAACCCTTGCACATGACGAAGAGCAATGCTGTCAATTGCATAGGCTATGTGATGTCAAAAGGCAATGAATGCGTTGCCTAAGACAGTCAAGGAAGGAACAGCAGCAATGCCCTGTGTTTAGATGGCCTTCCTCTTCAGCGAGGAAGCAAAATGAGGGCTCCGGAAGCAGAGGATGCAGCCATGGGGACCAATCTTGAGGCCCAGAGACAGAATTCCTTACTGTGACCACCTTCATCCAAAAGGACCGGCCTCCGGACGCCTGAAGATAAAGCTTCACTCAACTATCCCAAGAACAGAATCTGGGGGTCATAGGGGAATGTTTTCATCTGCCTTCTTTGTGTGTGTCTTTCCTGGTACTTGAACTCAGCACCCGGGCACTGTCCCTGAGCTATTTTGCTCCAGGCTAGTGCTCCACCGCTTGAGCCACAGCTCCATTTGCAGCTTTTTTGGTGATTAATTGTAGATAGGAGTCTCACAGACTTTCCTGTTTGGGCTGGGTGTGAACGGTGATCTTCAGAGCTGAGCCTCTCGGGTACCTGGGAGCCCCCAGCACCCCGCCTCATCTAACTTCATCACATTCTTTACCCATGGTTTCCTACAGTAAGTTGGGCAAGTAACCAAAACGATCAACGGAGAAGCAGGCCCACAGGGAGATCTCTTGACTGTCCAGATATTTATTTGTAGGGCTTTAATGTAGTTGTGGAGATCTTTAATTTTTAAGAAAAAGAAAAGAAAAACAAATGAAACAGTAAAAACAATAAAAATAAATAAATAAGCCAGCTTTGAGCCAGCCACTGGAAATCCTTCCTACTTAGGAGGCAAGTCCCTGGTCAGCCTGGGCAGATGAGTTCTCAAGACTCTTTCTATTCTGAGAGCTGTTTGGGGTGGCTCACATCGGTAATTCCAGCTACAATGGGAAGCCTAAATTCGGTGGGTAGAGGCACAAGCACCTGCCTGGGCTAGAAGCAAGGGCCTACCTCAGAAACAAACACAGAGCGCCTGACCGGCAACAAGGATCTCCTGGGATCAAATCCCAGTACCGCGCCTGCTCCCCGCCCCCCGCCCCGCCCACCTGCCACAAAACAAAAAATATGCATACATTATAAAATGGATTTTTAGCCCAGATGGACTATTCAAATTATTACCTGATAGGGAAGCCATAAACTGTTTATATACCATAGAAACATAGAAGACACAAAGAGTCCTTAAACATGCTGTGCGCCAACATAATCACGGAAAAGATACTATTGAAAAAATAGCGAGATTCCTTCCAATGCTTCATTTGTCTAGCTAAATGTAGCCCAAGGCACAGAAAACCAAATCTTAATGGAGTTGAAATGCACAGTGATTATGGTCTATTTACTGTGTTGGATTTTTTTTTTAGAAATTTTTGTTTTTCCTTCATTCCCAACATTTTTAAATTTCCATGTGCCTGGGACAGAACTTGAAGTTAAAATGACAATTAAGTCAAATGTCCCTCAAAGACGCTCTTTGTAAGTACAGCCAAAGTTTACTGACTCTGCCGGACAACACACTTATTTTTTGTTGGTGGCAGTAAACAAATTTGCTACTGGGAAATTCTGATACCCAGTAGCTCCATGTTGAGATGCTGGAGAACTAGAGAGAATGTCTATGCTTTTAATTTACTTATCCTATTTTGGAAAAAAAAAAAAAAAAGAAGAGAAAAGAAAAGAAAGAAAAAAGAGTCATTTGAGTCATCTTGGCTTACTTTCCTTAGTATTAGTCATACTGCATTTCCTTAAGCCTCTGAGTGTGTTTCTATGTAAATAAACTGTGCAGTTCACTTGGGGATAAAAGTCACAGTATTTGGAGATTATAAAGACCTATTAGATCATCCGGTCTGGCCTGCAAGAGATAGTCCCTAGATAGGCAATGTTAACTGTTGGTCTTTGCTAAGAGGCCAAGAAGAAACAGTTGGCAAAAATATTTTCCATGCTCTTTTGGTTTTAGCTTATCTAATAATGCTTCAGTCACTTCCCAAGGGAGCTGGAAAAGTTATCATTAAAGTTTTGCTTATCGGGGAGATGCAACATTTCACTTATCAGAGTGGATAATGTTCCTCCATTTGTTAGAGGAATGATCTCGTGGGCAAAATATGGATAGTGAAGAATCAGCTCTTTGATCTTCCCAGCAGTCTTCTTCCCACAAAGAAAGTCAAAAGGCAAGCTCTTCCCAACTGTTTTCATTAGTTTCAGAGAAATTAGATCTTAAAACTCCGATTTATACAAAGAGGTGCAAGTGGAGACCATCAAATGCAGTGCAACTTACTGCAAATCCAAGTCTTCTCCATTTTTGTTTTTCATAAATATCATTTTGGAAAGCTAAAGTCTAGACATTGTAGTAAAGATTAGTATGAAGAAGCCATGAGAATGCTGAAGAAATAGAAGGTACCTATTCTGGTAAGTGTGCCCTTCATTCTACGAATCTTACATCCTACTTTAGTTGTATTCTCTGTGTTCTTCCCACCCAGCTAATATTCAGGAAATTGTCACTGCTACTCAAGAAGGAAGGACCATGCATGCACACACAACCCCCCCCATTCCATATTAAGCTGAATTAAAACAACAATTAAGTCAAATCTCCTGCATTAAAAAAAATGGCCGCAGGGGAAAAAAATGGCTGCAGGCATTAGCACCTGATACTAAGAGAGGCTCTCCACACATAGGGAAATACTATCAGATAATACATGATGCATTGGCTCCATGAAAGAAAAATGCAAAGAATTAGACAAAAGCATCTTAAATAGAATGATTCCTCATCTACCAAACACAAGTCAACATTACTCATAAAAAGAGCCTTCTATTTTTACTTGGTTAGAATGTCTGGTGTCAGTATGATGATATTCATATCAAGTGAGATTATATTACATTTGAAATGCTGTTTAGAAATGTGGACCTTGATTCCTTGAAGTTTACATCTCAAGTTGAGAGTTTACATTCCGTTTAAGCCTATAACAATTTCAAGGATTTCAGAGGGGGCTCCCTCCATCGGCCCTCCACACGCACTGAGCACACCCCGTGGGCCTTCATCAGATTTTGTGAGGAATTATCCAGGAGGCTTTAGAGCTCATGGTGTTATTGGAAAGAGAAAGAGCTGCTTCCTCATTCCTCACACCCACAGAGGATGGAAAGGTGCTGTGACTTCTGTTACCTTGTCTGTGCTGACTTCTGATGAGAATGACATTGCCCACATTCGTAAGGAAATGGAAGCACTTGGAAAAACTTATAGAAAGTGAAGTAAGCCAGACTGAAAAAAACACAGGTTGCATGGTTTCCCTCATTTGTAATCATTAGAATCTGCCTGTAAATCTACAAGTAAACCCAATGGGTAGTTAAAGACAAATAATCACACCTGGACATGATGAACCAAACAGCAGTCTAACCATTCACACAGTGAGAACGAGGAGGATCTTCTTAGGAGAGAATCAAAAGGGCTCAATAGCTATGTGCAAAGATCAAATAAAATAATATCTATCTTAATGAACTCTAAGAAATGGAAGAAAGAGGTTTTGTATTGTACTGTTTGAGGCTCTTCCCACCCCCTTTTCTTCTTTCCTTTTTTCCCCCACTTTGGTTTATTCTCCTCTGTTGGTTTAGTCTCCTCTCCTCTGTGGCTGTTTTTAATTTCTGAACCCTTTGTCTTGAATGTAAGTTTATCTGATTTGGGGAAGGGAAGAGGGAAGCCCAGGAACGGTGGGACAAAGGGTGAACCAATTCAGCAGGGACGCTCACTAGTCACTGTGCTGGAAATGAACTAAACAACTTGGAGAGGGAAAAATAGGGAGGGGAAACACAGAGAGAATGGGGAAGAGGGTGACATGGTTAAAAAAAATGTACTCGTTACCTGACTCCAGTAACTGTAGCTCCCTGCACATCACCTTTACAATAAATTTAAAAAAAAAGAATCTGGTATAAACAGCACACTGAGACAGGGGGACTGAGGGACATTTAATAAGGATTACTTAAAAGCTCTCACAAAGACGGTGACTAACCAAGATGGTGAAATGCCCCTGGCTGAACAGCCACAGGAAGTGTTTGCATCCTTACACCCCAAACAGCAAGGCAGGGAGTGGTTATGAAAAGGCTGAGAGGAACGCAGCCAGGTCCATACTGCCGTCTTCCGGGAGACGGGCAGGACTTGGGAGCCCCCCTCCCCTCTCCATGTCCCCTCCAGCCTCTTGCTGGTGACTTCTGTGGGGCAGAGGATGGAGGCCCACAGATGGTCGAGGCTATACAGAAATGTCAGCCTCTGACACCTCAGAGAACATCCAGCAAAGTGGAGAAATGGAGGGGAGCGCCCGCAGGGCAGCCAAGGCAGCGGGCTAAATTTAGACCCACACAAGGTCACGGGATGATGTGGATGCATTATGCAGACCTAAACAGTTGGGTACCTGGGATAAGAGCGGTATTTAATTTATCACATCCCATCCTGGCTCTTTCCCATTAGAGAGGATCAGAGTTGTATCAACATGAGTTCCAACTCAGGCCATGGAACATAAACGGTGAAATCCCGTGCAGCCTCTCATGTGGCAAGCCGAGAGCCTTCGCTGGCTCTTGCACATAGCAGGCAAGTGCGCAGGAGAAGCTCCGTTTTACAAGGATGACCTTGACGCATACAAGATTCGGAATAACTTATAAACCTTAAGAAATATGAGCACCTGTTTAGAACAGTGTCGGTGTGAAGCAGAATGCAATCTTACTTTGATAACCGGCCATCTGTCTGTATATCTCCATATGGAGCAATACTATTAAAATGATTAACCAGAAATGATTCCTTCTTGGTGGCAGGTAATATAAAAAGTTTACGTCTCATAAATCTACTTTGTACCTCTCCGAACTGTGAGAGACATGTTCTCCTTTAATTACACTTGATTTAGTATGTGCTTTACATAGCGGTTCTAGTATGTTGGCAGCGGTTGTTTACTCGGTAATTAAAAGCTACAAATACAGGATGGGTATTTGGTTCCAAAGCTACAAATACCTATGGGCTTTGGTTCCAAGAAGGCTGCTGTGGAAGAAAACCCACACATGCTCAAGGTGCAGAGTTCAGTGCTATGAGTAGTGTGGATGTTTGATTCTCTTTTCCCAAAAGGCCACCCAACTTCCAGCCAGAGACGGGGCGCCTCCCAACAAATCTCTCACTCTCTTTTCAGCACTTAATTAAACACAGTCCCTTTTTACCTCAGTTTGGGGTGCAGTTTGCCTTGGGGGGAGATGATTTTCACAAAATGAAGGTCAGAGAAATACTCAGCAGATCACACAAGTTAAACACAACTGACAAGCACCGGGTGCTGATGGGGCCTCTCCGAACCCACCCAGCTGCCCGATGAGCACAGAAGCTTCACTGTTGGGTTGCCGCTCTGGAAATTTCTCCTGATGTTTAAAATTCATTCTTTCTCCATGTTTGGTCAGAACTGTGTATAATAAATCCTTGAATAAGGGTGGGGTAGGGAGGGTGCTTGCTATAGGACTTCCGCCATAAAACTTGAGGGTACCTTGTAAGGGGTGAAGTTGCTGGCCACTGGTTAGAGGCTACCTACTTCTGTGCTACCCTGGGCTGGCCGTGGAGCCCGACTGGTCCCAGTGTGGAATTTGAGTTATGATGTGAATTCTATACATTTCATTCAGATATTAAAATGGCAGCCACAGACACTTGGGGCCTCATTCCTGGAACAATGAGTCATTCTGAAATCCCTGCCTCTCTTTCTGGGTGGATGGACATTGATACAGGAGATCAGAAAGGCCTGGGTACCACTGGACCGAGATTGAGAGCCCTGGTATCACGGTGGATCTGCCTGCTTGGGATGTTTCTAGGTCGATGCCAGAGCTGAATGCCCATTCCTGGATAACCCTCAGCCCCTTCTCAAAGCCAGCATGGCCATCGCATGACAGGACAGAGCCACCATCAAAACGAATGTCCTCCAGCGCTTCAGAGATGATGTAGACCCCAGAAACTCCCTTCATTATTTGGTAGAGGTAGTAGGCTAGACAGTTAACATGGGAAATCGATTCTTGATTTAGAACTATTTTACCACAGAGAAAAACCATTAATTAGGATTTAAGGAAATACCATAAAATAATTTTAGTTTTTGGCCAGTGCTGTTTAATAAAAAAAAAAAAAGATATGATCAAATCTAAGGTATTTCCCCCCCTTGGGAATATTCTGAAGTACGTGGATAATATAATTTTACAAAACATCTTTTCTTTCTTTCCTTTGGTGATACCACGGTTTGAACTCAGGGTTTCATGCTTGCTAGGCAGGTCTTGTACCAACTGTGTCACACCCTCAGGTCTTTTTTGCTTCAATTCTTTTTCACATGTTCGCCCCTGGCCTGCCTCAAATGGAGATCCTCCCCTTCCGAGTAATTTCTAAGTTAAGTCTCAATATAATGGTAATTTATTGATTTTCCCCCTTGGTTTTCTTCCACAAATATATGAACTCACATTCCTTGTATCTAAAATAGATAGCATAGAAAGGCAAGATGCATTGTAAGGAGAGAAAGGAAGCCAAAATGCAACTGTGCCATCTCTTTGTGTATTATTTTAGAGAAAAAAAAAAGAACAAGAATAACCATAAAGCTTTCTACGTATATTTATCCAGAGTCCTCTTTCTCTGAGTTTGTACCTGAGAAGGTTCTCTCTCCCCCACCCCCTCACCCCTACATTGGAACTGGGAAGCCATTTATTAAAGCAACAGGAAGAAAATGGAGGAGACGAAGCCTTATCAAACACGATACCATGTGACCTCCTCCCCTCCTCCACCCACCCTAATGCACAGGGCTGTAAAGATGTCATATATATTTTCCCTTCACTCAAAGCTTGCTGAATAAAGAGAGATCTATTTGTCTCCATGGTGTTTTTGCCATTAACAGTATCAGAGCTGCAGGGACACAAAGGGAGATGTGTTTTCCCTTAACCTCTTGACTCAGAGATGTTCCGATGCTAAACGTTATTGCATTTTGCATTAGCACCGAACAGTGGGAGTTCTGTCACTGATGGAGAGGGGTTGAGAAGGGCCAGGGAGGCTCTCATGTGCTCCATACTGCAGTTGGCACTGGAGCACGAAGCACATAATTTTTGTTAAAAAAGAGCACAAAAGGGAAGCCAGGGAAAGAGGCGGTGAGCTTCACAGAGCCCCTCCATGTTTACTATGGAGATAATCCACCCTGGAAAGTGATACACAGTGCCTGATCGCAGACATTAACTTGGCAGAAACAAATCTACTTTATTAGCCCAGAGAGCTCTGCGGAGACGGAGGGAAGGGCCTGGGGAGTTGGAGGGTGAGGGGGTCCTGGTTACCATTTCCTAGGCTGATTTTTCCAGGGCCTTCCAGGTGAGTAGCTTGATATGGGAACCATGTCTGCAAACGTGTCCCCCGGGAGTCCCTGAATTACAGACTACTCGGTATTGCCAGCCCCTCAGGCGCCATCCGGTCCCATCCCGCAATTTACATCTCAGAACACCCAAGTTGGGGAAGTTCCAATGACCTGAGCATCTCAGAACCAGGCTGGGGACCCGTGTCCCGGCTCCCAGGCAGACTTTCCTCGGTGTGCTATGGAAGGACCCTGCCATTGGGTGGATGAAGAACTTCCTATGTTTTCGCAGTTTCTCCACATCTAAAAGTCACCCTCAGGGGCTGTAGCTTAGGATTCAGCTTAGTGAAGAAAACTACACATTTAAAAGATAGATTTTTGCAACTGCACCCAGATGTATTTAGTGAAAAAAGGAAAAGCAATCCCCAAACATGTAACCTTCAGCCCAAAGTACCCTACACTTGAAATTAAGAAATGTTTGCTTGTATGACACATTGCTGTCGATAAATACGTTGCATTCACTGATAACACAGATAGGGTGATACACTAATTGCAGCCAGAACTTATAGTTAATAGAAAATACTTGGTGATTGAATTTGTTTAGTCCCTGCTTTCCTCCTGTCTCCTTGAGGTTCTGAAAAGCTCAGAGAAGGCAGTGAGCGTAAGTTGACTATAAGAAGGTTCCTGCTTTATCCTTACGAGAATGACTTTCAGGTCGGAATACCAATGGCTCACACCTGTAAGCCTACTACTGGGAAGGCTAAGATAGGAGACCTGCAGTGTGAAGGCTGTCCTGGGCTGGCATCAAGACCCCTTCTCAGCTAACAGCTGGGTGTGGTGCTCCAGTTAACCTAGCTTTGTGGCAGGATGGGATTGGGAGGATTACCAGCCCAAGCATAAAAGTTGCAAGCCTCCTCCAGGCAGGAAGCTTCACATAGGAGGGTCATGTCCAGGTATGTGTCTAGGCCTGAAGTGAGATCCCATCTCAGAAATAACCAGTGCAGGGGCTGGAGAGGTGGCTCGGTGGTAGAGTGCTTGCCTTGCATGTATGAAGCCCTGGGGTCAATTCCTCAGCACCACATAAGCAGAAAAGGCTGGAAGTGGCACTGTGGCTCAAATGGTAGAGCACTAGCCTTGAGCTGAAGAGCTGATAGACAGCGCCCAGGCCCAGAGTTCAGGCCCTACAACCGACCAAAAAAAAAAAATAACCAATGCAAAAAAGAGGGCTGGGTTGTTGTACACCTGCCCAGCAAGCATGAAGAGCTGAGTTCAAAACCCTAGTACTTACAACAACAACAACAACAAAAAGTCATTGAAAGTGCAGTATGTGGAGATTTGCTATTAACATCTCTACTAATAAACCTAGTAACAAGAAATCTGATGCCTGAAATTTAAAAAGCACAGATGACCTGTCTTCAAGACATTTTATAAAATTGCTTTTCTAACTGGTCCATTTCCTTACATTGCATTAGGAACAGATTCCTTGTTCAGCGAAGGCCCAGAGGCCAGCCACAGCTTCTATGTTTGGAAGCTTCTTAATGCACCAGAGCACACTGGGGCAAAATGCACAGATTCAGACAAAGCAAAACAACCTTTCCACTGCTGTATAGGTATAATAACTTCATGATGTTTGAAAAGCAAGCTTGATGGAACTTAGCTTTTCCCTTTTAAATCCTAAAATTAATTCCCAGAACACACGGTGGCGATTTGTATTAATGGTGTATTTTGCATTTCTGGGCTGAAGAATGATTGTCAGTTACATAAAATTCAGTGAAGAGTTCCCCTAAAGAGACAGAACACCTACTCACCAAAAAATGAAGAAAAGGAATGAATCATTTGGGGAGATACTTTACCCATCCATTACTGCTGAAATTGATACTAAGATATGACTAAAATGATTGCCAGCATAATTTACTTTCCTTGTAGTCCTTAAACTCTTTGTCCTACAATAGGCTTTGGGCTCAAAGGAACAACAGTGTAAGTTCCTAGACAGGGTGGCATTCTGGGAGCAAATAAAGCATCATTTAAATTCTGATAGCTACGACCCTATTGGCAAAGTTAGGAGAAGCACATCCTGTTCAACTTACTTTGCTTTTAGAAGCAAAGTATGCAAACATTAGCATGCTATTATTGGAAGTGGTACTGTGAACCCATCCAGGTTAGTGCCACAGAAAGGAAGAGGATATTATTGTCTTAAACAGGAAGATAACTTGATATAAAAAAGCTTTGTAAAAGGCGTGTGGGGTGGGGCGGAGACACACCACAATTGCAAGCTACAGTGCCATTCTCTTTTATGTACATTATGTAGTATGTTAAGCTATCAGAAAATACGGGTCAAATTACCTCATTAAGTACCTTCTATCTGCATTTTCTACTGAAAAACATCAGCACATGGAGTAACCCAATTTTGAAAGTTGGAACCTAGTACTAGTTTGGTTGTTCATAAGCTCATGGTAGATTGAGGCTAGTCTAGACACACAACACATCTATCACCCCATCCTTAGCTATTACCGTGGAGGGACCTAGCTTAGATTTTGACATACTGACTACCATGCCAGTCTGCGGTCATTTCCATAGAGGACTGGGATATATCTCAGCAACAACGCTATCAAACAGCATTAAAAGACCAGGTTAGTAGCCTAAAATCCAAAATGAGAAATAAAACAAACAAAAGAACACCATGTTCTGGCAACAATGCTTGATAAGAAATGTACTCATCACCTTGCTCATGTGATTGTAATCCCTCTGTACAGTGTTTTCACAATAAAAAACTTATTTTTTTAAAAAAAAGAACACAATGTTCTTTTCAATTTGATGATATCCAAGAAAATTTGCAAAGCCTCTGTGTTTGCCGGGAGGGGGGATAATTCCAAGGCTTGAACTTGGGTTTCTCTGAACTTTTTTGGTCAAGGCTAACGCTCTACCACTTGAGCCACAGCTCCCCTTCTGCCTTTATTTATTTTTTTGGCTAGTCTTGGGGCTTAGTCTCAGGGTCTGGGCTCTGTCCCTGAGCTTCTTTTGCTCAAGGCTAGTGCTGTCTCTACCACTTAAGCCACTTCTGGCTTTGTCTATTTATGTGGTGCTGAGATATCGAACCCAGGGCCTCATGCATGCTAGGCAAGC
Organism: Dipodomys merriami; assembly: GCF_024711535.1. NCBI lineage: Eukaryota > Metazoa > Chordata > Mammalia > Rodentia > Heteromyidae > Dipodomys > Dipodomys merriami. Next base: position 3,540,873 of record NW_027202305.1, on the reverse strand, counting down.
GCTCTACCACTGAGCCACATTCCCAGCCCTGCCTTTTTAAAAACTGTCTTTGCTTAATTGGAGATGAAAGTCTCATGGAATTTCCTACCCTGACTGGCTTGAACCACGATCCTCAGATCTCAACCTCCTGAGTAGCTAAGAAAAGAGGCGTGAGCCACCAGTGCCCAGTTACAATGTCTTTTTGAGTTCATGTCCTTTGCAGGAATCTTTGCCATATCTTCCATTGTGATGCTAGGATTAGCCATGTGGCTTCCCTTAACCACTGAGATATTCGCGAACCCCAAACCAGCTGAACCCTACAAAACACTCAGGCCGTCCTAGCTCTACTCTGGAGGCAGGATAAGCGGGGCCACACAGGTTAGGGAAAGTGCACGGCCCGCACCACCCATGCACACACTCCTGGCCTACAGATCTGCTGGCTGTGAGGTGTCACTGGGGTTCCATATTGTCTGTTAAACAATGCTGCTGTGACAACAGATCAATGAGAGACATCCACATCTCACCTTTTTGGCTAAGACAGAATCCAGCCCAAAGAAATCAAACAAGAAAGCATAGATGGCATGGGTGCAAGAATTAGACACAAACTGGATTCTAAAATAGCGGTAGAAATGACAGTGCCCAATCTTACCTTTCATAGGTTTTCTTGGGGGCGGGGATGGGGGTGGGGACAATAAAACCCTGGAGGAATCATGATAATTTTCGCCATGTTGCTTTGTGCAAGACCCAAGGAAAGCTAGGAGGCTGTACAGTTATCTCCCTTGATGTAATTCTAAACTATACAACCTACTACCTCAGCCTGGGTGCATGCAGTCACACTGGCCGGAGAGCCATGCCATTACCGGTTGTTTTAGAGTAACTCTCCAGGCTATCACCTACTTGGGCCAATCATTAGGGACAACCAACCCATCAAAGGATCTGACAGAGAAAACAACCTAAGAAAGCTGGCTTGAATTACTGTGCGGATGGGAAAGGAGCATGTTTTGGGGACTGGTCTTCTTGAATTTTGTTTGTGCATAAACTTAGGGCGGTATAGTTCTACCAATCTAACATCTTGGACAACTGGGTGAGGGCAAAAGCATTAGGAAAATAAATGTTTGTTTCCCTGGTAAAGTAAATACTGGAATTTTTTCTTCTCTCTAGGCAGGTGTTCTACTATTTGGGCCACACCACAGCTTCTTTCTTTTTTTGTTTTGTTATTTTAAAAATAGAATCCTGTTTTCGTGCAGGGCCAGCCTCAGATAAAAATTTTCTGACTTTTTTTATTTCTTTTTTGCTGGCCATGGGGCCTGAACCCTGGGCCTGGGCGCTGTCCCTCAGCTTTTTAGCTCAAGGCAAGTGCTCTACCACTTGAGCCACAGCGCCACTCCCAACTTTTTCAGCTTATGTAGTAGCTGAGGAATCGACCCCAGGGCCTCATGCATGCCAGGCAAGCACTCTACCACTGAACCACCTTCCCAGCCCCAAATTTCCTGACTTCTGTCTCCCACAGAGTTGGGATTATAAACTCGAACCATCATACCTGGCTTATTTCTTGAGATAGGGTTTCGCTAACATTTCCTTCCAGGCTGGACTGATTCTCTAGATGCCCACCTCTGGAAGAGCTGGAATTATAGGTGTGAGCCACCACACCCAGCCAAAGCTGAAATCTTCAAAGGACCAGTGAACATGGGGGTGGGGAAGGGTAGGCTTAAGTAAAAGGTAGTCTTAAAAAAAAAAGTGAAAAGATAAAGAAAATTGAATCTGGAACAAAGCAGAGATAAGCAAACACTGCAGAAGGCCGGTTCAACGTTCACCCAATGGAGTTTATCGCCTGTATTAGATAACTCTCAAATTTATAAAATTCCTTTTCTCCAGAGTTGACTGTTTCCACACTTTATCAGGAATTTGCTTGGGAGCCTACAAAAATATGCCCTGGTTTTTTCTTTACAACATATTATGGTAAACTTCCATGCTGATACATATACACACATATATGTATATATGTATATAGATAGATGGATAGATAGGTAGATAGATGGATAGATCTGGATCTTTCCTTTCTCTTCAGGCCTAGTAAGATGCTAGACCAGGAGTCTATTCCAAGGTTGACAACTTCCCACATCGTGTCAGCTCATACTTGTGCAGGGCTATACTTTCCATAAAGGATGGGTGCTTGCCTGTCTAGACCCCGCTCCTCCCTGCTTAGGGCGAATCCTGTTTGGGCTAATGCAGCATGTGTCTGGGAAGGGCTGGTCCCAGGCAAACTCAGATAGAGGACAGTCTGATCACACCAGACCCAGATAACTCTATCAAACGGGTTATGTCCAGCAGCAGCTGGCTCCCAGTGCTGCAGAGCTGGTGTGCATGCCATTCCACCAACCTAGAGAAGGATGCGTTCTCCAGTTTTTCTAGCCTTGCTGTCCTGGGCAGCTCATCTAGTTCAGGGCAGGGGAGAGTCTGGGAAGTTAGTTCTACCAATAAAATTCCCATGTACCTTCAGGTCTCAACTCAGACAGTTCTTTCTCTGTGTTCCTCCTCCTGTCATGTACACCTCTCCTATTGGATCCCGACCCCTTGCATTGGCCTTTATCTGTGTATGTCAATCTTCAGACCCTAAGCAATGAGAAGACTGATGCGGTCTGTTTATTCTGCAAATCTACAACCACTAGCACGGCATGGGCATGCTGCAGAATATGCTTTTTAAAAAAACTTGTTAAATGAAAACAAGAATGTATGTGTGAATGGATAGCAGTATACAGGAGCCCAAAGTTAATCCTATCACGATGTCTAGGTCTAGTCCCTTGTTCTTCCCTTCTGTGGGAACATTACTCCCGGGAAGGTGGATTTGCTCTCAAGATTCCAATGAGAGACAATAATGGAGAGGGTGAATTCAGCCGGGCTGGATTTTTTTCCTGGCTCTCCTCTGGAAAGTCATGGAGTATTTCTGAGTGCTCTGTCTGTGGATGCCCCTCTTAGCAGGCACTGGATCACAAAAGGAAAATACAACATCCTTTCTATTTGCCTAATTCGCAAACACATAACAGGAAATAAAGCAGGGGGCAGGGGGCAAAAAGTTAGCAAAAGATAACGTGACAAAGACAGCACAAATCCGATGCACTGGAATGCTGGCATATCACCTAACTCAAGAGCTTAGGCTGTGTTTAAATACTTGGAAAGAGGAAAATTGATTTTTCTTCCTATACAACCTTCTTCCAGGGGATTTTTTTTGGGGGTGGGGGGAAGTTCATAGATACAAAGATACTGCTGCTAGAATGCTAATGGTTTTCAATACTCTGCTCTTTGGGTTGTGTGAATTTCCTTCTTTATTTACCCTGATTTTAGCCCATTATCCTGTATTAGTGCAATTATGGCTCATTACATAATTAGTGTAAATATTTGTAGGCATGTAATAACAACATGCAATTATGATATGGGATGATGTCATAAAAATTCTTCTCGAAAAGGGAAAGTAAAAATAAAATAACAAGTCCTATTTACAGGATGACAGCCGCTCTACATTTTCAGCTGGACAGAATCTTTTGTATCATTTAACTTGAAAGACTGGGGTTTTGAGGGAAGTGAGGCTAAATCTGACCCAATGCTGTGAGCCCAGGGGATCTGGAGCACAGAAACCATTAGGGAGTACATTCTGTGTTTGCTTAGGTGTATGGAAGTCAGATAGGTAGATAGACAGATGGATAGATAGATAGATGGATAGATAGAGAGAGAGAGAGATAGATAGATAGATAGAGATAGAGATAGAGATACATTATAATTAAAACATGGGATTCCTTATACCACCTGTCTGTGTGGGCTAACCTGCAGTCCAAAAAAGGGGCCCCTGATTAGATCATCTTTTTTTTTTAAGTAGGAGTCATAACTTTGTCATCCCGAAAGCTGATGAATGCAAATCAGAATTCTTTGAGGTTTATTGAGTGAGAAAGTGAGTAAGCAAATGACTTTTTCTAGTCAAAAGTAAAAAGTGGCCTTTTCCATCTCACACTTACTAACCCCCTTTAGATGCCAATAAACCTCTGAAAAATCTTTGAAGAAAGCCGGGCGCTGGTGGCTCACGCCTGTAATCCTAGCTACTCAGGAGGCTGAGATCTGAGGATCGCGGTTCAAAGCCAGCCCGGGCAGGAAAGACCTTGAGACTCCTATGTCCAATAAACCACCAGAAAACCGGAAGTGGCGTTGTAGCTCAAGTGGTAGAGCGCTCGCCTTGAGCTGAAGAGCTGAGGGACAGCGCCCAGGCCCAGAGTTCAAGCCCCACGACCGACAAAAAAAAAAAAAAAAATCTTTGAAGAACCACTCACACCATGTTCTCTGTAAAATTTTAGCAAGAAGCTTTTAAAATCTTAACTATAGAGCCCAGGTGACATTTGAGGAAATAAAATATGGTAAGAAGACAAGAATTCACATGACCTAACAAATATTAAGGAACCCTAACAAATGAAGCACCTTAGAGAAATACAAAATCATATGAATTTAAAATTTAAAGTTAGTTCTCCAAGACTCATACTAACATTCCTATGTAATAAATGTATTTATTAATCCTGAAGTACAAACAAGAAACCCTTCGAAGCTGAATATGAGCTTCCCTCCCACCAAACCCAGATCATGCAGAGTGAGTTGTTTGATCAAATGGAATCCTTAGTATATGAATTATGTGTTTCTGTTTTTGAGGGGGAAAAAACTAATATAAATGGCATCTTGGTATTGTAAATATGTTTAGGTGGTTTTTGTGTGTGTGGTTTGTTCATTTGTTTTTTTGCCAGTCCTGGGGCTTGAACTCAGGGCCTGAGCATATCCCTGGGCTTTTTCCACTCAAGGCTAGCACTCTACCACTCTACAGCTCCGTTTCTGGTTTTCTGGTAGTTAAGTGGAGATAAGAATCTCATGAACTTTCCTGCCTGAGCTGGTTTCGAACTGTGATCCTCAGATCTCAGCCTCCTGAGTCGCTAGGATTATAGGTATGTGCCACTGAAGCCTGGCCCAAATATGTTTTCATAGTTATGTTTTGTGGATTTTAATGGGCTTGTTTTACATCCCTTCTCTCTATATGTCCATCCTAATTTGCCTATTGAAATGTATTTTCAAACATCTTCTGAAATTATTTTCCTTTCCACTTATCCCTATAGAAGTGGTACACTCTGAGGGAGCCCCCAGAGAGACAATTAATATCTAGAGAATCATTCATTCACGACACATGGAAGACGGGAAAATACTGGATTTCATCATCATGTAAAATATTTCATATCCTGTTTATTGTGGCTCAGATCCAAAGCTGTGGGCTTTTTCAAGAATATTTTCTAACCAGATGAAACAAACAATGTCTTTGAAAGGGTAGATGCTCTGCATAATTTTTTCCCCATTGGGATAATGGGTTTACCAAAACCACCAGGCCCTCCGCATCTTCCTGCCATCCTCTACTGTTCCTGAGCAGGAAATGTTGGGGCCTCAGAATCCGCCTGGATCCATGACCAACTCTTTAACCCATCAGTAGAACACATAACAACAGGCAAAAGGGAAGGCGAATGGAAGTGGCTTGCTGCTTGCATCAAACAGATGTTTAACCTAGGGATGGTGCAGGCTTCATTTGTTGGCGGTTAACTCATTCCAAGTCAAGTACTTCAAAGAGATGCATCAAACCCACCAAGCGGACTGCTTGCTTACAGAGTGATTAAAGGCTTGGACCCCAGTGCAGACAGTCTTCCTCCTCTGCCCATCACATTCCATCATTCCATAGAAAAGAATGATAACTTGGAAAGTTACAAGTTGAGACCTGCAGACAACGCTCCTCAATGCTATAGAAAACACACACAAAGGAAATGCATAGAAACCATCCACACAGAGCGTGGCATTTCTAGAGAGCCCCGTCTGTACCCTGCTCTTCAGACCTGTGTCTTCCCAATGTAGCATCTTACATCCATACACGTGACCTAGAGTTCTAGCTATCTCTGGATAGTATGGCTCTTAAGAGGAAACACAGTATGGCCATTTGAATGTAAAGTTCATTTCTGATACCAACTCAACAACTATTTCATATCGACTCTTTTGTTGTTGCTGCTAGAAGCGGTTTCACCAAAAAAAAAAAAAAAAAATTCTGAAGGGAATTCCTGGTACTACACGTGACCTGCAGGGAACGCAAGCTTTTCACTCTGGGCTCTGTTTACAGATTCTTCAGCTCACATTGCTGGAATGAGACAAATATAGCTAGTTTTGCTTTGATGTGTGGTTAGCTTGGCTTTCCAATCCTGGCACAATCATGACATTTAAGAGGCCAGGGGATAAAATTATTTTCATTCCAGCCCTTTAAACATGATAAAGACTTGACAAAAACAGTTCCTGCCCAAAATGAATTTGAACCTAAACAGGGCATATCTTTAAAACCAGAAAATAAAGTAAATCCTTTTTCTTACCCTGCTAGGTTGTGCAGAGGTGTGTGCCATTCAGCAGGTTGAGAAACGGCTGTGGTGAGCATGGGGCTGACAGAAGGACAGATTGCTCTCACTGTCCTGGGGAATGGGAGGAGAGAAAGGCTTGCTGCGAGGTATAACTCAAACTAGAGTGGGACAGGCTGCTGTCAACAAATCTCTGCCACTTTCCAGAATGACTGTGGTAACTCTGACAACGATTGGTCGGGATTCTAATAAACAAAACAAACCTCTGTTTACCGGTCTATCGACCCCGCACTCCCAAGTCAGTCATCTGAATCTTGGAGATGCTTTCTGCCTCACTTGCGGCTAGCCTTCTCTGACAGCTGAGACCAGATGAAATAAGACAGGAGAAGTGAGGTGAGCCTCCTATGAACCTCATCCATTCCCCCCGAAAAAGATCTCCTTCCTCCTCTTCAAGCCCACTCCCATTTCTACCACTCTGAAAAGGAGCTGTGGGCACAGAGGGAGAATACAAGGACAGCCGGGGGGCATTGACGAGCACAGGCACTGCCCGGGGCTGTGAAATTGCCTATCAGACACATACCTATAGACACAAGCTTGTGTGTTCTATCAACACAAGTTCGGATCTACGGGTTTGTGGCAACAGGCCTCGGTCTCTTCTTTCATTTGGGGGTTTAACGTGTCTGAAAACAAAATGTTAAAATGATTAGTCCAACAAAAGTGTCTGCCATTTGATTGTTCAGTGTTAGAGGTAGGAAAGGATGTCATTCTGCTTCTCCTATCGTCCCCCACACCTTCTGTGATGTCTGACTCACTCTAGAACGTGTTTTAGGGAAGTGTCGCCATTTTACAGTGTAATGAATAGAGTCCTTATTTACTCAGTCCTTAACACACAATCTGGGCAAACGAATAACCATGTGAGCAATCAGTGGAATAAAGGAAATTCTTTAAATTGTGGAGCGGTGAAGGGAGAGAAAGAAACCCCAGTGCCCATGTGTGAGGTCATCCTTTGAAATAAACATCTCCTTCCCCGGGGAAAGGTGGTGACATTTCCTAATTGTATGCTAGAAAATAGAAATAATGCAACAAACACTACCAACCCGAAAGAGAGTTTTCAGAATGCATGCGAAAGGAGATTTCCACCTGGAACTGGAAGAGTTAGAGCTGTGCTCTTCTCAAACACCCTGACCCCCACCCCCGTGATTGCGCGCAGCGCCAACCATGGGCAAAACCTTGATGTGTTTTGTAAATTTTCAACCATAAAGGAAATTATGCAACTGCTACCACTAAAACTGTTCAGTTCAAGAGTATGGGATAAATGTGTTTTCATCTTCCCAAAGCATTTCATTTGCAAACATCCCATCCTTTGAACAAAGCTAAATGTTGCAAGAAGGAAGAATAGGACATTGAAGACAATGAACTCTTGTGAATGATTCATTCTTTTTGTGAATTTTATTAGAGGCATGGTCTTAAACATAGAACTTCAGAGACACGTGTTGGAAAAGCCAAATAGTCCCCCTTCCTCTATATTGATAGAAACACAGTCAGTGTATAAACCTAGGTCAAGTGTGATTGTAAGCCCGGCTCTCAAAATAATCTCCTTCCCCTAAAACAAATAGGTAGTCACTACTTTAAGAATCTGGGAGATGAACTGAAGCTCTATCAATAACAAAGGAAAAGGAGCTAAATTCAGAGAGAAGATCAGGTCCTACATATATTTTCATGTCCTAAGAGATGAAGTCAGAGTAGTTAGAACAGGGCCTGAGGTGTAAGCGCATAGAGTATTTCATTGTTCACCTTTCATCCCCAGTGAGCTAGGTAGGGGTTCAGTTGTCTGCAGCCTACTGGTGCTAAACCAAAAACTCACTTGTAGCACTGTGAGGCTTGGCTTTCAGATCCAAAAACATAACAGCACGTGGAAACAGGAAGCATCCAAGCCAGAAAAGTCCAAGCAATCTTTACTTAATTTTGTGTAAAATTGTAGATTATCTTTATAAAATAAAGGACTTAAAATAAGCCGTGGACCTCTTAATTTCCACTGATTACTCTGCAAAGAAATGGGATGAGAAGAACTTCAACATGGTCACCTTGAACACCAGCACTGCTGAGATACTAGAGGCACAGAAGGTCCAGGCATGAGCAGGTCCAGCTCTCGAGATAATGAGAACTGGTTGTTATTATAGGTGGACTGTCCTAATCCAGAAATCTAAATGAGAACTGTATCAGATACCCAACGTTTTTGAACTCCAACATCATGCCACAGTGGAAAATTCCACACTTGACCTCATGCAATAGTTGCATGAAAAACAGAAAGGAGAAGAAGGGGAAGAAAGTGAAGTGAAGGGAAGAAAAGGGGAAGGGAAGGGAAGGGGAAGAGGAAGGGAAAGAGAAAGAGGAAAGGAGGAAAGGGAGGATTTGCCTAGGGGTAGCTGTTTTCCTGGAAATACTCATTGAATATCCACTTGAAGAACCTTCTCTGTGTTGAGTAGGCAAATAGAATTCTTTACAGAAGAAAATTTGGCTCACTTTGTTAAACAAGATTTCATGTTTTTTTAAATCATAATACTTAAGTTGGAAAATATGAGCTGAATCCTCACAAACAAATGCAATCGCGGGATAAGGGAATTTGCCAAGCAAATATATCACTTACATTATTAAACATCGTCAGACGGCACAAAGCACTTTGGTAACTCTATCTTATGAGAACTAAGTTCAAATCCTGTCCACTGAATGAGCATTTCAAGAGCTTTAGAAAGTGCCACATCATATCACCGAACGAGGACTAAAGCTAAAATACCATTCTGAAATGTATATACGCCATGTTATTCAGAGCACTTGATAGTGTCTAAAGCCAATTCTATAATCACCACATTTTGTAAAATTCACATCTCCAAGCTAGCCAGAGGTGAAGGCCAGTACCTGCTAGTTTCTAACAAATTCTGCCTAAAATCATTGTCAAAAGAAGCAAACAGAATTATTGAATTAATTTAAAAAACAGTCCCAAACACCACCGACTTGAATGTCACAACTGTTCAACTCACTGATTTTGACCACTATAAAACTGACTTTTAAAAAAAATTAAGTTAAAAAGGAAGTTGTTACTTGCAATTAGCCTATTCAAGTGTGCCTGAAAACTTTCAATTCTTGAGAAAAACAGAAGACATTTGAGAGAAATTACAGGAAAATGCCATTACCTGAAAAAAATTAACGTCTTATGAATCTTATTTTCAAAGCTGCATCCATGTGACCGGTCAGTTTCTTCAGGTCATTCACCCTTGTCTAGAAAATAAGACATTTAAAATAAGTGTTAAATGGATCGGGTTTCTTTGCATCTTTTTTGGTTGGATATTTTTGTCACCGAATTTCAGTTTGTAAATTGACAGTAAAAGTGAAACACTAGAACAAGACATTTTTCAAAAGGAATGTTAAAACCCCGAAATGAAACTACTTCCAGAAAAATATTGGGAAGCATTCTGTACACTCCATTTCTAGAACTGCCTCTAATAAAAATGGTCCTGTGAGCTGGTGTCTGTGTCCTGTGAGCTGGGATTTTCCTGGTCCCTGACAGGCCTGGAGAAAGATTCTCACCAGAAAAGAAAAAAACAAAAACAAAGCGAAAGAACAAACAGGCTATGTAGTCTCAGAACACCCCCAAAGTTCAGTGCCTTATCCCAAACTACTCCCTCCTAAACATGAATACAAGATACGCCATCGACAAGTAAGAATGGTTAAATAGGCAAATGAGGTGCCAATTACCTGGCCTGATGCTGGTCTGAGGGACACAGCCCTGAGTTTCTGCCTGAGGATTCGGAATGCTGATTGGGCTGTGAAGGACCATTTGGCCCCGGTGGATCTGAGAGTCTGCCCCCTTCCACCACACAGAGGTCTTGGCTTCCAGTCCCAGGTCCTTTCCTTGGCTATCTTTTAAACACAGCTTTTGCCTTTCCCGCATCGACCCCTCTCACAAATGAAAGCAATCTCACTGCACACTTGCATCAAAAACGAAAACCTACTTTTATAACCTGGCGATGTTTGTGAATACCAAATCCACGTGCTATCAGCAGAATGACACGAACGGAGAGGTATTCTGACCTCCACACCCACGTGCACGCACGTGTGCGCACACACATTCTTTTTTTTCAGACGTGCATCCTGCACCAAACCATCTCCCTGAACCTCCTTAGTCCTGGAGAGATGGGACAATTTGATTGGACAGTTACTGATGAAGGAAGGAAAGGAGAGCAAAAGGAAAAGTCAAAAGAAAGAAAGAGAGGACCACAGAAGAAAGAGAAAGAAGAAAGAAATGGCAGCAACAGCCAAAATAGGAAAGACAGAGGGAGGAAGGGAAGGAGGGAGGGAGGGAAGGAGGGAGGGAGGGAAGGAGGGAGGGAGGGAGGGAGGAGGAGGAGGAGGAGGCAGCGGAAGAGGAGGAGGAAGGAAAAGGAGGGAGAGAAGGAGGAGGCTTACCTTGCTGGAGTCTGTTGACACTCGCTCAGACACCTGCCATCATAAAGCAGGCTCACAGCTAGTTTTCGATTCCCCTCATCCATGGCTTTTCCATGATCCTGAAACCTTTTCTCTCACCCTCTGCTTTTTGCTGAACATTCCAAGTGCCTCAACACAAGAGGCACGCCTAGCAATGGCCAATCCCCTGGTAATTTGCTGCGTCATGAGTCACCGGCTCTGCTTACCCAAGGCCTGCCACAGGCCCCCGTGCTGCAGGCGCATCTCTTGGGGATGGAGGACGGACGGAAGGGAAGCGAGCTAGGGTAGCGCAATGAACACTTTGCCCAGGAACATGACCGGAAGGGAGAATGGGAGCGAGGGACTGGTCTATAATCTTTCCATATAGACAGCTCACATTTAAAAGATACTGAGCTGAAAAATGGCAAGCGAAAGCACGTGTCGTTTGATAGAAGAACAGAGACATGGACAATGTCTTGACAGAAGAAAGTAAGATTCCATGACGATGAATGATGCCCTGAGACTGGATCGTGATATACATACGTATGTATTTGTAATTAAAAGTGTCTAACCCTATTTAATACACTCGCTGCCAGGGGTATATAACAGACTCAACAATTGAAGAATGAGAAATGAGAGGCGAATTCTCTTTGGACCCACCGGACTAAACAAAGGAGAGAGACAGCCAGTCGCAAAGTGCTTCCGGTCCAGCTGGCTGAAGGAGTCGATTTTCACTTTGGAAGGAAACGAGTTTGCTCACAATGACAATTTCTCTTCTTTTTACAAACGCAGCGATGCCAGACTATCAGACTACAACTTCCCCTCTAGCTCTGCTGCTAATAATGCACAGGAAAATATTGTAACAATAACGCCCGATTCTGACATGGAGACACGTGACACGTATTTTAAAACATTGGGCATCCGTCATCTCTTGAATATAAAGCGAGCCGTGGCCCTCTCTGTGGGCTGGCCAGCTTGAACACTTGCTGCTCTGCTCAGAGCTATGTTTTGCTCTTGAGAAAGCAGACCAGGATTAGAGGTGCAAGAATACAGGAAATCCCTTGAACTCTGCAAAGAAGGAAACATGCCACATAGAAAGCATCAGATGCTTCCTTAGGGTTCTACATAACCATGGATTCTTGTTCCAAGAAAGGTATAGAAGAGCCTAGAACCTCCACATGACACTTGGAAAAAGTAGCAACCATCAAACCCAAGAGACTACATCGTTTCTGGAGCAGAAGGCCCTTGGCTAACTCCAGGGCACAGAGTACCCAGAGGGACTGGCACAAAGCTCAACTCTCTGCATTTTACCAGCTCAGCTTCGCCCAACTCAGGCCTCCTGGGGGCCTTCTGATCTCCACATTTTTCTTTTCTTTTGGCACAGCAAAGAATCAAATAGAATACAACTTGGTCTCGCCTCTTCCAAACCGAAGTTCAGAAAGAAAAGTACTAGCCTGTATTAGTTTCTCTCTGTCTCGGTTTCTCTATTTTTCTTCCTCTGTTTCTGTCTCTCTGTCTGTCTGTTTCTGTCTCTCTGTCTGTTTCTGTCTCTCTGTTTCTCTCTCTGTTTCTCTCTCTCTCTGTTTCTCTCTCTGTTTCTCTCTCTCTCTCTCTCTCTCTCTCTCTCTCTCTCTCTCTCTCACACACACACACACACACACACACACACACACACACACACACACACCTTCTTTGTACAATGTGGTACCTGCCTAACAACAGCAGCACAACAAGCAACATCTGTTTGAGAACAGCCAGAATCGAACCTTACTGCTGTTTGGCTAAGTTTCTTTTCCCCAGGACTCTGGACGGGGTTGGGGTAAAGTAGAGAAACACGAAGACCTCCATCCAGCCAGGGCGCCAACAGCTGCCCAGGCAGGATGGCTACTCCCCAAGGGCTGTCGGAAGGTAGAGCAATTTTAGACGAAACCACCGCAGCATTCGGGGTTGGAGTCCAGTCGCATAAAACCCAACGACGTAGCAAACCCCTACAAGTCCATTTGTGTTGCATAGCTACGGGCTCGACATGGGACTAGAATCACTGGGTCTTTGGCGTCGGGGGAGGAAAGGCTGATGAGGGAAGAAGGGAGTAAAAGAAGGCAAAAAGCAAGGAGAGCAAAGAGGAAGGGAGCTCTGCAGCCATTTCCCCCTTCTTTGTACAAGCAGGCATGTTTGCACACGTGCCCACACAGGGCACACACTAGTTAACCCACGCAGCTGTGGCCATGGGCAGTGGCTCCGTCACCCCCCTACACACACCCTCCACGGAGATGTGGCTTTCTGGAAAGCTCCCAGCCTTCACAAAGCCCAGATTCCCAGCTCCCTCCATGGGGGGGGGGGGCAGGGAGGAGAAGGAGCTGGTGCCAGAGAGCAATCCACAGGCATCAGCACACCATTTAGTCCCCAGCAGAAGGGTGGTCGGGGCCGGTTAGGGGCTCCACTCCCATTTCTCTCAGGACCTGGAAGAAGCTCACACACGAAGGGAAAAATGAATTCAGACAAGTTGCTAAGGAGACTTGTGTAAACTCCAAGCACAGACATCTTTTCTTCCCCTTTCCCCCTGCGCTCCATCTTACATGCCGATCACGCAGGGCTGCGGCAGGCAGGCGGGCGGGCAGGCGGGCGGGCAGGCGGCCTTGTACCAGCCTTCTGCATTAATCTTCGCCTCAACCATGCAGACTGGCAAAGCATGCTGGGTGTAGATCTCATCATCCTTCAAACTTAAGCTAAAAGGGTGTGTGTGTATGTGTGTGTGTGTGTGTGCATGAGAGAGAGAGGGAGAGGGAGGGAGAGGGAGAGAGAGAGGGAGAGAGAGGGAGAGGAGGAGGAGGAGGAGGGGAAAGAGGGACTGTTTGTAGGGAGAATCAGAATGTTAATTTGGAATTTTTTAAATATAGGTGCAGAACAAAGGATATTTACAGTGCATATTTGGGAGGCAAGCGTGGAGAAGAGTAGGCAAAGCACTCAGCGCTGGGAATTTCCCCCTGCCTGTGAATTCTGTCCTTTCTTTGTGTCCATAGACTTTGTCTCCTCCCCCTCCCCCCTCCCCCCCAGCAACATGTCAAACCAAAATCCTGCCCCCTGACAGATGTAAGCAGAGACTGAATCGCTGCACACCGCCGTCCAGGGACCCAGGTTTCTGCAGAAAACAAGGCATTCCACAAAGCGGAAGCCAGCTCCTCTGTCCCAGCTTGGCGTTTGTTCTAGACAGACCAGCTCTTTGAAACAAACTGGGACAATTCTCCAACGTCCAACTCCAGCCTGTTAAGATTCTAAGCCCGGTAGCTACTCAGAGGAGAAATCCCAGCCCAGTCGCCATTCTCTGAAACAGAGAACTTCTCCCATAGTGACACATTTTCAGTAGCAGCCCATATATGTCAACATTTGATTTAGGAGAAAATTAACATTTTCTTTCAGGACAGTGATGTTTGCACTGTAGAAGCTAATATTTCCCTTTCTCGGCTTCCTGTATTCAAATTTCTATAATTTTCCCTAGTGCAGGGAAAAGGGAGACAATTCTCTGAGGTGCAGAGGGGAACTATATGTCCCAAAGTCTGGTCTGTATAGATGTGTGTGTTTTATGTGTGTTGCACGTGTGTGGTTAAGTGTTCACATACACATGTACATTCCCACATGCTGTCATATGTATACACACATATACACACAGGTGATGTGTGCATGAGTGTTGTTCTTACAGGAATATAGTTTTATGGATTTGTGTGTTTGTGTGTGCTTCTGTTTTTATGTCGTGTGTGTGTGTGTGTGTGTGTGTGTGTGTGTGTGTGTGTGTGTGTGTGTGTGTGTACGTGTGCCTTGCCATGGTAGTAGGATCAATAAGACACACACTAAGACAGTTGGGAGGTGAGCACCTGCTTGGTCCCTTCCCAAGTTCACAACGCCAATTACCCACCAGCTATAACAGAAAAGCTCCGGTGATGGATGGAGTCGCTGCACTCTGAGGTCTGGTTGTGGACGGGAAGGAGTCTGCGTTCGGCGCGCAGAGCTGGTGTGTCTTCATGCTCCAAGAAATCTCTGCAGCTTCCCTCTCTTCACCCTGCCAAACTTTATTTCATTTTCACACTTCAGGGCTGAAGCAAGCTGGGCTGCCTCCACTGAAATCAGGCTGCCAGGCAACTCAGCGAGCGAGACAGAGAATTAGCTCCTACCCTTTGTAGAGAAAGACAGAGTCCTACAAACCGCCACCTTGCCCAGGGTTTCCACATGGGACTCCATGACACAGGACCCTTGAGTGTGGGGAAGGGGGAATCCTTGCAGTTCCTTGAGCTCTTGGCCTTACAAAGCCTATCTTTACCTGTCCCCGGCCTTCAGCCAGGATGACTCTATCAACATGACCAGTGAACCAGGTGGAAGCTGAGCTGGGGACAGCAGGGGACAGGCAATCCCCTGTGGCCTGCGTGGCCTGCAGACAGGGGAGAGACACCTGCGCTCCTCCTCAGGAGCCGGAACTCCACCACGTCTGACGCTTTGCTTGTGGGGCGATTTTCCTGTCTTTGGGGCTGGGAGTGTGTGTAGGGTGTTTTTCACACTCCTGAGAAGAACTGCATGCTGAGAAGAGGAAGCATTAATTTACACGATCGACAAAATGCCTGGTCCTGGAGTGAAGGCCCCTTCCCCTCTGCATGGCCCGAAAGCACGCTCCTGCATGATCTGCTAATTCCTTTCCAGAATTCCACCAAGGACAGAACGCAGACGTGATGGCTTTCATTACGCTGTCCTCCCCACAACCTGGCCCGGGCCTTGTGGGAAGAGAAAAGGTGACTGTGACTAAGCAACATGGCTGTGCTCCCCCGCAGGGAGACCACGGTGTTTACACAGAGAGTGAATCTAAGTAATCTAAAAAATATTATCTTAAAAAAGTATCTAATTACCTAACAATTATCTAAAAAATTTTATCTTAAAAAAATGGTAGTTTTCCATAGTAGAAAATCCTGAAGGAAATGTGCTCATTAGGCATAAAAAGGAAAACACAAAAGGCCATATTTACCCAGATAAAGGCAGCCCAAATAGCTGTCAAGGAATAAAGTAACCCAACTTCCGTGAAGATGGGTCTCGGAAAACGGGGTTCAGTGCTCACCAGCAGAACTCTTCACCTCTTGCCTGTGGTCAGAGACCCTATTTCTTCCATATTCTATAAACTGGTCTTCCTTAACGCCACCCTAACATCCAGCCTTAGGCTAAAGACCAGAATGTTCCACTTCCCCAAGTTATGTGAGCTAATACTTCCGGTTGCAGAATACCTCACAGGGCATTCAGCAACTCTCTCCTCGGTCTGGTTAGCATTCGTCTGTCCTGGCACAGAGCGTGGACATAGAGGTAAGTCAGGCTTCTTTGCCAAAGTCATAGTAGCACTGGGATCTCCACCCTCGCCACAGCTGGCTGAGGGAATCGGCAGGTGCCTCTCTCTCCCTGCGTCCCCCATTGACCAGCCATGTTACGTCCCATGGAATCCCAGGCTGTGGGACACACCAGACACCTGTACTCCAACGGCCGCCATCTTAGGTAGACTAAACAACAGATCAATTCGAGTAGAAAGTAGTCCCCGATTATGGATTCGAGTCAAGCCAATCCAGTGGTCTAGTCCTGTAATTCTGATCCTGAGCCACACAAATACAGATCACAAGCTCCCAACTCTACAAAATACTCTCGTCCATCTCGGCCCAGAGGAAAACCCATCCATCCAGTGCCTGAATTTAATAGTCTATGCTGGCTGAGTTTCCCCTCCTTTCCACTTGGTAGACAGGACGTAAGGCAAATTCAGGATTCGGTGGGGGGCAGAGAAGGACATCAAGTTTTCAAGTATCCTGTGAACATCGCTCCTTGTTTTCGACATAGTCAAATGGCTTTTCCCACAAGGGGCCTTCAAATGGTTAAGAGGCTATACTGGGTGGAATGACTCTCTAATAAAAATCATATCTCTATTCCCTCACACAGAAATGATTTACTTCTAACATTTAATATGGGCCAGACATCACCGTGGATGGCTCATCATTCCCATTTCTTCTGGTGTGGTATTTTGGGGGTGGAAGACAAGGATGGGTGGGGTATGTGGAAAGTTGAGTCTCAAGTCTCGTCTAAATGATTTACAAACAGAAAAGATTGGGAAAGCCACAGATACAGCCCCAAACAACTTCCTTATGCCATAAAGACCTCCGATGTCACCTCTTTAAAAATTTTTTTTAAACAATTAAGCCACTCATGCCAATTCATGCTGATTGGTAGCAGCTAGCTGGAATATAAACAAAGGATTCTGAAACGAGCCTCACCCTGAGTCGGAAGGAGTTTATGAACACTTGGAAAGTCACTCCTGCTTCAAGGAAGAAGGCCGACCATGACAAATGTGACTACCATTGGCCGTTCCTGATAGAGCCCGAGTTCTCCTGTCTCCTCACGGCCGTGTCTTTCTCACAAGAATAGGATCGACGTCGGCAGCTTCTAAGGTGACACATTGTCGGCTCCCCAAAATATTATTTTTCTTATTATTATTATTGACATCTTTGGGCACCTTGGCTAATAAGATAATCCAGGTTGATTTCTGTCTTGCACGAACTTGTTATTCTCACTTTTTTTTTCTTTTCCTTTGTAACTGGAGAAAGGCAAGAAAGTCAAACAAAGCCATTCCTAACCCCTGCTCCCAATCTGAGAGAGGACTGCTAACCCCCAGCCTGGCCTCTGTAAGAGAGAAATTCCTGTGCAGCCAGAACCCCCAAATCCACTTATCCTACGGCTGAATCTCTTCAAAGTCCACACAAGAAGACAGTTTATGACAAGGCCCTTCTTCCCAGGGGCAGCATCCAGAGCAGACGGCATGGCTGTGTCTCCTGGGAAGGCTGGACGGGTGCTGGCTGGTGTGGGCGTGGGGGGTAGGGGCAGGGAGCGGACACTGAAATGAAGCATGGATGGTTTCCGTCTTGCAGTGCTGATACAGCCAGACACCGCCTGCTGGGATCCCACACAGCGATGGTTGCACAGGCCGGGACTGGACGGACAGCACAGGCCGGGCCGCGAGGGGAGGGCGGCAGACTTGCCCTCTACTCAGAGCACTTGGCACAGGTGGAAGGGCCAGAGGACCCGAAGAAGGTTTGCATTGCACGCGAAACCTTGCCATGAATCTGTGTTCACCGCTGAATGCGCGGCCCATAGGGAAGGAAAGCCTATGTGCATGCAACACTGGCAGGATCCCATCAGAGACTCGTTTGCTCCCGTTAATCTAGATTTCTATGATATCTTCCAATGACAGGAGTCACGGTGGGGAATTAGAGGCTGAGCGCCACCCATTTACATTTCTTTACATTTCTCCCATGAGAAAGGGGGCAGGCGCTACCAGCCTTGGCCCTACGGAAAGAGGGTTGTGACTTTCCAGGTCGTGAACTTGTGCCAACCTTCCTTCTGTGAGCGAACGAGTTGGAGGAGTCCAGGCTCAGGGAGCTGCACAGCCGCTGGCTCATCCCTGACACCGGGAGGGACCACAGCCGTTCACCAGCCCGCCCTGCCTCCAAGGAAGCCATTTTCAAGGAGCTTTCCAGGCCTGACCAGCAAGGGGGAAGCTGGTCAGAGATGAGAAATCAAACACAACAAAATCTCAGTCTGAACAAGTTCACAGAAGATCCCCACGCTGCAGAAGAGCAGGAGAAGGGGGTGCCGGGGTTCCACTGGCGTACGCCTCCCTTCCTGCACACTGAGATCCTTTGTGTCCCCTGTGAGCTCCGCTCGGCGCGGGCACACGGGGAGCAGCCGTTGCATTGAACATGGCGCCCATGGAGGGGCCATGCTTCTGGTTCAGAGCTTCCCCTGTCAGGGGGAAACAAGAACAAGTGGATTATGAGATCCAGGGGACCCCCACCCTAAACGAACCCCCACTATCTGCCCACGCTTAGCCAGTTGTGCCTCTCCAGCGACTGCTTCTTCGACTCAACGTTTGGAGCTGAAGGATGGTACTAGATTGTTCTGAAAACCCAGAGCTGGGTTTTCTTCTGAGTTGTTCAGGGCCTCTCTAGACCAAGGCGTCACCAGATCCTCACCAAGCCCCGAGAAAGAAAACGCTGTCTCACGGGCTTCCTTACCACACACAGCTGATTGTCCTCACAGATACAACCAAGTCATTCCCACTTAACCATCTCAGCAAAGGCTCAGAAAGACACTGTCTCTGCGTCTCTGTTTCCTTTTCCATCAGATCTCTGTCTCTACCAGATTCCCACTTCTCTGCGCGCACACGCGCACACGCACACACAGACACACACACACACACACACACACACACACACACGCACCTCACAAATGGGCTGCACCAGATGGGCTCTCAATCATAGTAATCAGCTGGGAAATTAAATGTTAGTGAATCCAGCTAGTTTCCCGAATTTTCCCACTTGAGATTAGAGCCGGAGCCATCACCACGTCTTCCTCTGGGTGACTCCGGCTGCCTTTTGAAGACGGCCGTGCCAGGGATCCAGGACCGGCTTTCGTTCCTAAAGGATGTTTGTGTTTCTCTCTCCAGAGAAATTGTAGCTCAATTCGGTTTTGTTTCCCTCCTAACGACGCTATTAATACCTCCTATTTACAGAACACACACCTCGAGGAGCTCAAAACATTTACAGAAATTAACCACGTCAGAGTGGGCAGATACCAGATCTTACTTGCCTGGTTTAAGAGGAAGAAACTGAGCTATTAAGCAAGCTTCCTTGCTTGTCACCCAGACAGAACCCGTCACCCACTTGGTTCCTTCCAGGGCTTTGCTTAACCTGCCAAATGAGATGGGGATTTATGCCCACTAGCTGATCTTTCTAGTGTTTTACACACACACAGAGTAAAAGTCCTCATGTACAAACATTGCAGATCTCCCTACATGTATATGTTTCCTCTAGTAGATGATCAGTAAGTGTGATTGGCTATGTTGCATTCAACCAGTGCATCTTCTGGTGCAGTTTTCTCCCCCTTTTTCCAGATGCCTCCTCCAGTCTGCTCACTTCCCAGGCCTTGCAAGCCAGAGGTCCTGTGGGGATCCAGACCGGCTGGCGCTCTCCTGTCTCCACCCCGCTGGGCACGTCTCCTCTGGCGATGATTACAGGTTGCAGAGTGAAGAGGAAAGAACTTGGCTGTTGGGGGGGAGGAGGGGGGCGGACACATGGGATCCCATGGGACCCCATGGCAGGCCTACTCTCCCATCAGAAGACCTTGGGTGAGGCAATTAGCCAATCGGAAAGCCAATGGGACATTGGCTCTGAGTTTATTGGAGCAGTATTTCAAGCAGAAGACAATAGAACAACATGTCACTCCTCCCATGCATGACAGCACTTGTCATCCTCTACCTCTACCTCCTCTGTAGCTGGCGTTCAGGTGTGCTTCCGGAATAGGATTCTGTAGGCATGAAACACTCCCAGACTGTGTCCTTCTTCTGCAAGAGTTAGGGGGTGAGACAGCAAGATGAATTATGCAGCAATGAAGTACTGGGAGATTGTAGTTACTACTGTCGCTGCGGCATGGCTTCCTTGGGGATGGCCGTGGATTCATCTTTATATCCATGGCTCCAATCACTGGACAGGTTGATGGATGGACAGACGGAAAGACTATGACTCAATGACTGACCTAACCGAGAACTCACTGTTGAGTCAGGAAACAAGAAGCTTGAAGTGAATCACAAAGGAGGGGGGGCGGGGCGTGTCCTTCAGGAAGAAGCTAGGCTGGAAGGGGAGGGGCCAGGTTCCAGATGAGTGCTACCCAACGCAGCCCCAGCCCCTGCCAGATCTCCCGGCAGCTCCCTGTCCTGAAGACTCTGGGACTGGCCCAGGTCTTCAACAGCTTCTTTAGATCCTGGTGTGATCCAGGAACTCGGCTGTGGAGAAGCTCTCCTTTTCTTTCAGTTCTACTGAAGCACAAGTAACAATTGAGAATTGCCATAGCAGGATGTTTCAATAGATGCATTCATTGTGAAATGGTGGACGAGGTAAAGCAGATTTATCCATCTGTTACCTTAGCTGTCCCTTTATCCTTCCTTTCCCCCCTCTTTCCTTTCTTCCTTCTGCCCTCTCTTCTCCTCTCTCCCACTCTCCTTCCCACTGCCCCTTTGGTATGGTGAGAATTCTCAGTCCACCCTCTTAAAAAATGAGAGAAGATACAAACAGATGGATTGGAAGACAAAATTGTTAAAAATGCCCATGCTACCCCAAGTAGATTCAATGAAATCTCTATCAAAATCCCAATGCCACTCTTCACAGAAAAGGAAAAAAGAAATAACCCTCAAAGACCATTTGAGTGGGCTGGGAAGGTGGCTCAGTGGTAGAGCGCTTGCCTTGCATGCATGAGGCCCTGGGTTCGATTCCTCAGCACCACATAAGCAAAACGCTGGAAGTGGCACTGTGGCTCAAGTGGTAGAGCGCTAGCCTTGAGCTGAAGAGCTGAGGGACAGCGCCCAGGCCCAGAGTTCAGGCCCCAAGACTGACCAAAAAAAAAAAGACAATTTGAGCAAGAAAAATGTCAGAGACCATACATTTTCCGATTTCAAAATACACTACAAAACTACAGGAATCAAACCAGTACAGTACTGTCATAAAATGTATAGGTATCTAAGCCAAGGGAACAGTATAGAAAGCCCCCAAATCCATGTCTTATTGTCACCCAATAGTCCACACACACCCAATAGGCAAGAACATACCATGGGGAAACCCAGTTTTATTAATAAATGGTATTAGAAACTAACTGCATATCGACATGCAGGAGAATGAAATTGAACTTGCATCCCCAACTGTTCACATATGCAAAAATAAAATCCCCTCAAAACATAGCAAAGACCTGAATGTAATCCCTGACAGTGTACAAGTTCTAGGAGGAAACAATCAAGAAAAGCTCCCTGACATTGATCTGAGCAGCACATTTTGGAAACAACACTGAAGGCATACACAACAAAAGGGAAAATTGAAAAATGGGATTATGTCCATCCAAACAATCAAAAGCAAAGGAAGGCAGTGTACAGAATGGTAGGGAAACTTCAAACCGCATCTCAGATAGGGGGCTGCTCCCTTTTTACCCACAGAGGGAAGTTTTCGCATCGCTGGCTTGGGTCTGGTTCTGACTTCCTGTTTGGCTATGTTCAAATCATAATCCTTCCAGACTCTGTTCCTTCACTGCAATACAGGGTTAGATCTTCGATGTTCTTTAAGTTGTAAGATTCTATAGCCGTGGTGATCCAGTTCCCAGACTCCAGGCAGGCCTGCATGGACGCCACGTACGATGGGCCATGTGGGCCTGTGTGGGCTGGAGCTGCCCTTCGCTGCTGATCGCTTGCCAGCAAGGTGCCCTGGCTCCTTCATTCCTTGATTACTGAAGCCTACCAGTAATGGCACATCCTAAGCCATGGTTCTAAACGATTGAAATGTACAATTTGATTTTAATGTGTTTATACTAGAATTATAATAACTATATTAACATATTAACTAATAAATAGCCCAGGAAATACATTCTCTCCTCTCTCTGTGTGTATCTCTCTCTCTCTCTCTCTCTCTCTCTCTCTCTCACACACACACACAAACACACACACACATACTTACAGACTTTGAAACAGATACAATGTTAAACAAAGATGACCAAAGCACAGCAATAAAGCATTGTGCCAGAGCCTTGGGTATGGATGGAATAAAGGAATGCGTGCGATTGTTTTCATGGAACTGAGAGCCAAGTACACAGATGGCTGAGTTGAAGAGGGCCTCCCTAGCATATTTAAAGTGCAGCAGGACCAAAACAAAAAATGGCAAATGACAGTAACCTCTAATGGATTCCGAAGGTCTTAGGAAGGCAAAATCCAGAATGGATTAAGCCTCCTCTAGTCTTTGGGTGGAGAAGAATTTCTCCTCCCTACCCTCTTTTTTTTGTCGGTTGTGGGGCTTGAACTCTGGGCCTGGGTGTTGTCCTTCAGCTCTTCAGCTCAAGGCAAGTGCTCTACCGCTTGAGCCACAGCACCACTTCCAGTTTTCTGGGGATTTATTGGAGATGAGTCTCAAGGACTTTCCTGCCCAGGCTGGCTTTGAACCATGATCCTCAGATCTCAGCCTCCTGAGTAGCTAGGTTTACAGGTGTGAGCCACCAGCACCGGGCCTCCTTTTTCTCCTTTTAAAAATGATCTTTTAGTAATTCTTCAAAGAGGCTTCGACTCAACATGACAGTTTCTGAGTACAACGCATCCATCACCACTTTTGTGGTTCTCCACCCCTGTCTAGCCCAACCCCACACATCCCTTCCAATCTCACATACACACAGCGAAAACTTCTTAGAGTCATGAATAAAAGGCTCAAGGTCTTCATAAGGATGCTCTCTAAAAGAGATCTCTACCAAGGGAAAGTACTTTGGAGCCAGTCGATCTGGTTTGTCTCCTCCACCCGCTTGATGAAGTGCGTGGTTTGGGGTGGCTTTCTCGGTTACTCAGAGGTCTGATTTTCTTGCCTATAAAGTTGGACTATTACCGAGATCTGTCTCACTTGGCTGTTAAGCCAAGTGGGAAACGGTTTGTGGAGCGTGTCTAGCTTTCTGCCAGAGGCTCAGGAAGCATTGGGTCACTATTTAGAAGAAAAGTCTTCCTTTTACGACGGGGCAGCAGGTGCTTGTTCTTTGAGCCTTGTTTAGTCTTCCTTGTGAGCCTGATAAGAGGCGATGGTGATTCAGAACCTCTCCAGAGGGCCTTGCTTTTGGGGGGAGTCTCCAGCTTTACATTCTAGAGTTTCTGCGTTCTACTTCTGGGCCCCATGTTCCCTTCGGTAATTAAGATGAAACCACAAACATGAGGATTTTTGTCAAACACAGGTGTCTAAAGATTGTCTCGAAGACACCTTGAAATTGTCAAGAGAAAGCTGAGACTACTAACGAAGAGAAGGTCAGCAGTTCGGCATTAAGGAGCTCCTGGGCCTGGGAGACACAGCGTGGGCCACACACGTTCCCACCGAGAGAACCCAAAGTCAGATGCTTCTAGCCATCGGAAAAGCGGGAGCAGATTGTATGTTTTCAATGAGGAGGTTTGATAGACTATAAATGGTAGAGATGGTATTAGGAGGCAGGCTCCTGAATGGGTTCCAGGCCCTTCTAGAAGCTTCCCACAGCTCTTGCCCTGTTGCTCCCTGCCATGTAGGGGTGCTGGATTCCAGCCCTCGCCCCACAACCAGACGTGTGAGCCCCTTGGCCTTGAATTTCCCAGACTCCAGAACGGTGAGAAATAAACCTCGGCTCATTATCATCTGTCCAACACGTGTCATTCTGTGACAGCAGCTGACACAGACTAAGGCATTCACACTCGGTCACCGCAACGATCTCGAAATCTATCTCGCAAAGGTTTCTAAAGAAAGAAAAGATCAATTCCTGAAACTGCGGCCACCCTCTTTGGGCTCCTTCAGCCTAGCAGCCAAGGCTGGCCGGGAGTTCTGGATTCAGCTCCCTCCCCACGTCCCCGCCTCTCCCTCTCCTCCGCCCGTCCCTTCCCCCCACGGAAGCATGAGAAGTCATGCCCTGGCTCTCCTGCCCCTTCTCACATAGTTCTTGCTCACTGGTAAGTGCCGGCCCCCAGCAAGGTTGGGCATTCAGAAATACAGGGAGAAAATATCATTAAGTAAATTATATTTTGTCTGGGAGAACCAAGGAAATTTCATAGGAGAGAGAAAAACCACATTTGACCTGTGCAAGAAAGTCCAGCCACTTGTATGTCTCCAACTCTTTCCTTTGGCTAGGACTCCATTACATGATTACGTGTTTATGTGCTTGTTTGTTTGCTTCTCGATGGGCTTGGAGAGCTGGAGGATGAGGGGAATGGCTCTCTGGACAAAGAGCCGCTTGAGGGCTGTGAGGGCACAGTGGATGTGACTCACCAGACATGGCTGACAGACCAGAGCCAGCACCATACATGCTCTCCCCGGGTCGGAAGGGGCCCTGCGCCACTCACACTGCACTCTACAGCGGTGTCTGGTCCTTTGAGACTCTCGATAAATATTGACTGAGAAGGGGGAGAAGCATTATGAATGAATGATCCTGGGGGCGGGGAACAACAAAATGAACTTGCTTTTCCTATTCATTCTAGCCTGCAAACCACTCAACAAGTATCTGTTTGAACGCCGCGTCTGTGCCAGCCTGTGGTTTGTGGATGAATTCTCTGTGAACAAGCAAAGACGTCTGCATGACATTCTTACTCCCATGGGAAGGTAGAGAAAGACCTGATGGCCAAACAGGCAAAGCGCGAGTGCCAGCTCTTACAGCGGTGGAACACGCCGGCAGGTAACTAGAGAGACGCCAAAGGGAACGCAGACACCAAAGGACCTCCAGCACAATCCTCCTGCAGCAGGGAGCATCTTACCAATGGACTCGGGGCATTCGTCACTCTGAACCGATGGTTTCCTGTCCTGGCATATTTTCATGTAGCTTACAGGCGTGCTTGTATGCCTAGTGCTGTTGACCCCCATCAACCCTCCATCCCCCCGCTCTTCCCATTCGGCTGTGTCACGTGCCTGGCCCAGCGCCGCTGACCTCTCTGCTCTCCGCACCCACACGCCAGGTGTTTCAATGGCTTCCAACAAGCGGGAGCTTGGTGATCTTTTGTCTCCGGAGTTTTCAGATCTCCTACTGCCTGGCACCTGGCATTCCATGTAATCACCTGCATGAGGGCGTCCAGCTCAGCCGGGAAGAGCAAGCCCAGAGACAGAAGACAGGCATTTGGAAAATTAGCAGGAAACCCAAACACGGAGTGAAAGCCCTTGAGAACGGGATTCAGAAAAAGATGACGCCATTGACTTAGAATAAATTCAAGCTCAAGTGCAACCGCCGCCGTGAGCACCAGCGTGGCTTAGAAAGGTGCAAAGGTATGCCCGCTCTTAGACCTGCTCTGCCCCCTCCCCCCAGATGGAACCTTGGAGAAGGATTGCTGTTGTGGGAGCGCCTTTCAGCCCACATGTGACACACATACACATGAGGAGCTCTTTGTGCTGGTCTGTGTACCAAGAAAAGAAATTGCATGAACAGGAGCGTGCACCTGTGAGCAGGTCCTTACACCCAGTCCGTACAGAGAAGTGGCCAGGCAGATACAGAGGCCACCGCCAAGGGTTTTGAACCAAATCCTAGCTCTCCGAGGACAGTCCTTCAATTCCTCCTTAAGTTACTTCACTTCCACAGAGTCTGTTTACCTCATGGACAATAAAGTTCATTGTTAAGCCATTGAAGTTACCCGTGCCCAAGAGCTGGCCACCAAATGCAGATGACATAGAGTCACACCCAAGGGTTGTATACAGCCAAATACTAGAACCCCTTGGCTTTTCTTCTTACTCATCTTGATGCTTATAGAAATTGGACTTGGGCCTGGATTTATTCCAGGTCAATATTATAACTAATTTCTGGGTCCCTTTGTCAAGTGCTTTCATTGAGTGTTTGTGATCGTTTGCTTCTATCTGGGTAACTTCTCAAACGTGGACTTTTTTTTTCTACTTCTTAATGGAAATACAAGGCAAGAAAGAACAATGTCGTGTGGGTTCGGTACAGTGCCTTTGCTAAACAGTGAGGATTAGAGTGGCGTTAACAGCAATTGGGAGGAGCACACCTGAGATGTGCTACCCAAGAAGTGAGGGGCACTTGGCTGCAGGAAGGAAGAAAGGGGGGAAAGGGAGGAAGGGAGGGAAGAAGGGAAGGAAGAGAGGGAGGGAGGGAGGAAGGAAGAGAGGGAGGCAGGGAGGAGGGAGGGAGGAGGGAGGGAGGGAGAGGCAGGCAGGGAGGGAGGGAGGGAGGGGAGGAACTTCTTGGGGGCGGTCATCTTTGTTTCATTCTCCTTGTTCTTGTGAACATCCTTCCACATCATCTCCGGCACCTGGACGCCAGTGTGGAACGTTTGAGGATGATCCAGGAGCAGGCTGCCTGCAGCAGACAGCTTCTCCAGCATGCTGCTGTGTCTTAGAACCAAGCCCTTCCCAAGGGGAAAGAGACTCTGGAGACTTCCGGAAGCTGCTTGTCCTGCCTGGGGCAGGCGGTCCTGGGCCGCTCTGGTTTTGCTCCCTTAGGAAGAGCACACATCCATAGGAGACTTACAGGAATTGAGAGGAGGGTTCTACACCAATGGGTCAATTCCAAAACACCTCCACCAATGGACTCAACAGCCCGCCACGCGCGCTCACTCATGAAGACTCACTCCAATCACTGCACACCCAGGGCGCGCTCTAAAATACCTCTTCTGTCCTAAAACAGTCACAGAAGGAGCTTAGGATCGGGGGGTGTGTCAGCCAACGGATCCTCAGAATGACGCTCACAAATACGTTACGTGGGGCACTGCTCACTTCTCTTACCAGTGCAATATCAACACAGAGTAAGTCATAACTTGATTCTGGTACAAATATGAGTCCATTCATCCAATAAACCCCCCTCGCAGGATTAGGACCTAGACCAATAGAAAGGGATACACAGAAGGGTTTCCCCCCCTAATATTATTCACTGATCCAACAAAGAGGTAGATTTTGTGGGTAACCCGACAATACAATCTGTTCCCACGTGTTGCTAGCATACCACATTTTTAAAGATTAAAATCCTGTTGTTTCTTGGGGGTTTTGTTTATTTTGTTTTGGTACTGGGCTTTGAATGCAAGGCCTTGTACTTGCTAGGCAAGTTCTCAGTCCTTTTGCTTTTTACTTTGGTTTTGTTATTGTTTGTTTCAGATAGAATTTTGTGCTCACTTTGCCTGGACTGGCTTCAGACATTGATCCTCCTAACTCTGCCTCCAGAGAAATACAGATCTGCACTACTATATCCAACTTGTTTTTGAGGCAGGGCTTCACTAACTTTTGTCCAGTCTGGCCTTGAACCAGAATCCTCCTATCTCTGCCACCCAAGTCGATGGGAGGGATTACAGGTGTGTTCTATCACAGCCAGCCCTATATGTTCATATTTAATGCATTCTCACTTTTAAAAAAATTATTCAAACCTGACTAAATTGTCCCATCTAGCCTAAAAATATAGGACTCCATTTTAGGATGATTTCACAATTGCTATGGAAATACTGATTCAAAAGGAGAGTCCGGGATTATGTGTTAGGCCTCCAACTCCACTTAGACAAGAAGCACATTCATGGTGGGGTGCTGGCTGCTTTCAGATAAAGTTCTTTTTCGTAGTTTCCAAGGTGAGTCATGTTTGTAGTTTTGTTTTGTTTTGAAAAAGATGAACAGGGAATTGAACCAGAATGGACAAGAGAATGGCCAGGAATATACCTAAGGGCCTTGTGCCTGCGTGCCTCATTAAACATTTCTTTTTTGTTCATTCGACAAGTGTCCCCGACTAATAGAAGTGAGAAGATGAAACAGATCCTTGCAAATGCAGGAAGAAAAAATGCTTCCAACTGAAATTTTAAAAACTAAATTAAAACAAGGCGTACATTATGCTGCGGGATGAGCCTTACAAACTAGAGCACAGCTCTCTTTGTTCAGAGTAGACAGAACAGGTCCTAAAATGGGACGTCACGCTTTGTGCCCGTGGGAGGTAGGTTAAAGGATAGGACTATGGAATCTCTTGGGAGTGGTCATTATTGCTGTTTATGAAGACTATGAAGTGGCAGCCAGTGACGGAAGGAATAGGTGAAGGCAGGGAGGACTAAAGATGGAGAAAGGAAGAAGTCGCTTGGTGTTGGGCATCTGCCCACGTGCTCCCTACTTGTGCAGGCCACGTGACTCCTCCCCGGGAGGCCCCTCCCACGATGGATTAAATGCTTCCCAAACACCAGGCACATCACAAGATTCAGATCCGCCCTTAAGCTCCCACAAGAGCATAAAGAGACAGGTGACCTGCAACCATTGTATCCACTTTCTAGTCAGAATAGAAGGCAGAGAGGAAAGTGCGAGGGCTTAGTTCACACTGTCAGAAAGCGCAGAACCTGGGCAAGCCAGGGCCTCCAGCCTCTCCGATTCCAAGGCTTTCCCCAGGTGGCTGATCTCCAATCAGATTCAATCTAAAATTCAAGAAAAACAAAGGGGACAACATCTGAATGCATTCCGTATCTGCCATAGCAATTGTGACGATTTGTTGACTCCCCTAGGTTTGGGGACAATTTTATGAAAGCTGTAGACCCTCTCTCTGAAAGCATGTGGTGTGAGTGTGTGTGTGTGTGTGTGAACAAAGGAATTTCCAAATCCCTCAAAATTAAAGCTGAGAACCTGTGACCAGTTATTTGAACCCAGGCATCCCTGCGATGCGTGAACAGCGACGTCTCTTTGGCCAGCCCACCCCAGCTGATGGAATGCTGTAAAGTTCTTGGCAAACATGGCCTTGACCCTTCACAGGCCCGGCCCTGATAGATAGAGACCCCGAATGATAAAGGTGAACTTCAAAGAGAACGTAGGCTACGACCTGACTCTCACAGGACCTGTGGAGAGTCAGCGGCCATATCTGCGGGAGAAGCAAAGGACGTTGCTAGCATGAACATCAGCCCCCGCCCCCAGTTGGGCCGTGCATCTTGGTCATGACCTTGAGTGCATCTTGGTCACAACCTTGAGTCTCCGGAAACTGGCGCAGATGGCTGTGAACTGAATAGTCCTTCCGCAGACGGCGTGCAGCCCGGCAAGCCGCCGCTTCTGACGCTGTGATCATGACCCCGCCATCTGCAGCGACTGAGCTGCGGTCTCTCAGGACCAAATTCATCACACCCAAGATTCCGTTCTTATGTAAGAGTCACCTGTCGCTGGTGCAGAGCCAAGGGTAACCAAGAATGGAAAGGAAGGGGCCTGAGTAAGTATCAAGCAGATTTCTTCCCTGCGGGGCGGAGTTCTGAGAAATCTCTGTGCCCTCACATGCCCCTCACTGGAGACACTCATTTTTCTACATTCTGTCTGCATCATTACTGTCGGGCGAGCGGTGCCCTGAGAGCCACAGGCAATCTGTCTTCCGGGAGGTTCTGTTCCAGCCATGACCTCGGCTTTGCTCTAGTTTATATGTCTCTTCCCAAGCTTTGGCTCACTTTCATCACCAGCTGAATTCACCATAACACAGAGGCTTGACTCACATTACTGAAGCCAGAGAGCAGTCGGTCCATGCCCGGAGCCACACATGGATGGCCAGCCTAGGGAGAAATGGAGGCCTGGCCTCCTATTTATACTACGCTTTGGGATGTCTAGAAGATTCCTTAGCTTAACCCCCTAGAATCAAGATACAAGTGTGTTGGCTGAAAGGAAAGAACGTGGCCTTTGGAAGGTACGCAGGGAAGCGGAGTGGGAGTAGACCGCTGTGGATGGAGAAGCTGTGAGCATCCCGGAGGGGGGAGGGGAGAGTCTATCTCCTAAATTAAATTAGGATTAACAAACACGTGAGAAGGTCTGACTCTATCGCCATGGGCAAACCACTCCCTCCTCTGGGTTTCCACTTGTTCGAAGTAGGAATAGGAGGAAAGATTCTTCCTGCCGCGGCAGGCCAAGATAGAAGGTAGAAGAAAAGGCCTTTGAAGCCAACATAATAACTCCTCTGTCCAGAGAAATATAAACAACAATAAATCCAACCGCCCTCAGCTCTGGTTGTGAATGAGTTCTTTGCTTCTGTCGGAGAGGTAAAGTAGTTCACTCCTGGGGGAAAAGTTGAATGTGGCCCGGGGGCCCGTGGCCCCTTCACTTCAGTCTCACTGTGTTACACTGCAGTATGATTCATACAAAGAACATTCCATCAGTGAAGACTTTGCTAAGTAGTTACCGTGGTCCCAGGCCTGCAGCAGGGCCTGCAGAACTCACAGCTAGTAAGGGACATTTTCAGAGGGTCTACCACTCTTCCCTGGACATTCATATGCTCCATTTTTTCAAAGCTAAATACAAAATAAGCCATTATACATTTTAAAGGTCTGTTTGGTGTTTTTTGTTTTAATGAAGATTAGTTCCATTAACATAAATGAGTTTGACCAAATTTGCTTGCATTTCTGCTCACTCCCAAACCTCTACTTATGTCTTGATCTTTGCCTGCAAATGTATGAGAAGCTTCAGTTTAGCCTTTATAGGTATACTTCGGCTTCAGTTCTGATTGTAAAAAAAACAAATAAGTCCATCAAGAAACTTCTGAATTCTCAGACAAAGGCATACTCACTCCTTTCCAAAGTTATACCCCACCACAATCTCTAGATGACCCAATATTTGGAAACTTAATTCCACTTAACACTTGGTCCCACTTAAGAATTGCAGTAAGATGGTCAATACGTTTTACATACCTCTGAAATATACCAATGTAACTTCAAATCCCAGGAGTGTGTTAGTATTATTATTTGCTGTGTACTTAGCATTATCATGATGCTAAACAGTCAATAATGCCACCTTTCCAAGTCCATCTTGTTTTCTTTTTAAGTATTTATTTTCCTCCTTCCCTTTCCTTTCCTCTCCTGTTCTCTCTTTCCTCTTTCCTTTCCTCCTTCCTTCCCTTGGATTTCCAGCTTCCCCATATGTAACATTTGCTATGGGGAATGTCCCAAGAAAACAGAGAGCATGTTACTCATCCTGCAGGTTGTGTATTGCACTAAGAAGAGCCGCTGTCACTGGCACGTGTATTTCTAGCCAAGAAGGGCTGAGGGAATGGAGGAGCACTTGCTGGGGAACCTGGGCCGCACACTTGGCTTCTCAGGACTCTCACTCCCCGCAGACCCAGGAGAGGTGTGGGGACCAGTCCTCGAGTGTGCCCAGCAAGCAGGCATTGACAACTCGCCAGACCCCTGCCACTCCTCCTCTCTTACTTTCACCTTGAACTTTAAGAAAACCCGTGTCATCTTTTGCCTGTGTGTGCTGTGATTCCCCACGTGCGGGCTTGAAGGACCAGGGGCCCGAGTGACTGGGGCCTTTGTCTATGTTACACAGAATTCTGTAGGGGCGACATTGCCCCAAGACTGTGCTGACTGAGAAGTTACCATGAGCACAGCTCTCTCCTCGGCAGAGGAAACACCAGTGTCTCTTCAATCTCGCCTGCCATGTACCTCTGCAGATCACGAGCTGTCCCCAGTGGGTCTTGACGCATATAATCTTACGAAACAAGTTTAAACAGAGCTCAGGAAAAATGACCAGTTGGTCACCGTTTGAACCACACTGCAGGCCCGCCGTGAGCTGGGGGCCGCCATTTTAGAACCTTGCCTGGATTGGGTCAATCAGGCCTGCCAGTTATAATTCAACAGAGCGCGCACCATCATCCCCGTTTTGCAGGTGAGAAAAACGAGAGTGAAGGCAATCCATGAGCTGCTCACAGATGAGAAGGATTGAAGTTTGGATTTTAACTCAGGCAGCTGGACTCTAAATCCAGTACTTTTAGCCACCCAACATACTACTTTTAATTAAAAACAAACAACAACAATTCAATGGTGCCCCTGTCCAAGAGGTCAGCGTCCCAGGATCTATGCAATTCTTTGCCGGAGCAGGCCTCCCAAGAAAGACACCTGAATCTGTTGATGGACTCAGGAGTGAGACGCATTGTATTCCAAGCTATCGCTCCTATTTTCTGCAGAATATTACTATTGTCTTCAAGTATCTCTCTATTTCCCCTTTCTGGAAGATGAAAATAACCAATCATCTTGGTATCTCTGATTAATGACTGGTAACATAATGGGAAAGCACTAGGTAAACTGTAAAGTGCTTTCAAACAATTGTCCCATATGTTAAGCAGCTTCCAAAATAGCAATTTTCTTCAAAGGCCCTTGCAAAGGCAAAATGAGACGCAGCTGCCAGCACCTGCTGCAGGAAGACGGAAACGCGGCTCTCTACATGACCATTGAAGGGGAAGAGATTCACCATGACATCACCTCCGAAGACAGATGCTCGCAAGAAGGATGGGAGAGTGATCAAACCTTGCCATCGTTCACCGTAACAGCGTACCGAGTCTCAAAGGGCCCACGAGGCAACCAGAAGAAACCCAGAAGAAACCCCGTTACCCGTGACCCTCGCATAACAGGTAGAAACGGAATTATACTCACCGGAGGAGCAGAAATCAGGGAGTCGCCTTGCCCTCCTTAGTCTTTCCAAAGATGAGCCTGTAGGGAAAAAAAATTGGGGAGGATTTAAGAAAAAGAAAGAATGGAAAGGGGGGAAAAAAGAGCGAGTAAGGGAGGAAGTCTACGGAAGACCACGGCGCCCTGGGCGTGACTCAAGGTCTCCCCTCCAAAGGGTACTGGGACCTCAGTGCCTTTGTTGAAAGAACCCTCATAAGACCTAGCATGCTCTGTCGTCCCAGAACAAGACTGGACCACACAAGCAAATGTCCAGTAGGGAATTGCGGGGTGGCCAGCGGAGGGGCTGTGGGTTGGTGAGTGTGTTTGGGGGAGGGAAGCCGGGAGGGAAGCACACACTGGTGCAGCAGATAACGTTGTCTCAGGCTGGAGAGAGCCAGGCAGAGGTGCTGCCTCCTTTATGGTGGTGTCCCTCAGTCTCTCAAGAGATTTCAGCTCTTCCACCAGAAGCCAAGGGGAACAGCCGAGCCGGCCACGGGAAATTGGGGAACAAGTCAAAGTTCACATTCACTTGTAGCATCAAGTAGCACACGCAGACACTCCTTATACAAGCCGGGAAATGGAGAGGTGGGGGGCCGCTGGTGGGCGCGGCGCTCACACCTACCCTGGGGCTGAGACACAGCTCCGTCATCCACTCTGGATACTCCAGGTTTTAACAGTCTTTGGGGAAAGGGAGAGGAAAAAATCACACCTCCTTAGTAACCGCGATCTTTAGCTGAACTCTCAGCCACCACGCCCTGCGCTCACACGGCCCTAAATGTCTGTCTGTCCTCCTAAATGTCTGTCCTCCTAAACTGGGTTTTGTGGACATGGGTGGACGTTGTTTTCACTGTGGAAAAGCAGGATGAGTGGTTCATGCTTCATATTGTTGCATGCCGTTCCTTTCCACCAATCACATAAGGGAAGTCCAGTCCATTCTCTGCCCCCTTCCAGAAAGAAGGGGAGGCCTCACACACCCCGGGAAAAGCCTTAGGATGCTGCACCATCACCCCTCCTACAGACTGAAGGAAGACTTGGCTCTTTTGTACCTTGAGGAAAATTAAAACGCATTACAATTTAAAAAAAAAATAAAACCCAGGGGCTGGGAAGGAGGCTCAGTGGTAGAGCACTTGCCTTACATGCATGAGGCCCTGGGTTCGATTCCTCAGCACCACATAAGCAAAAAGAAAAAAAGCCGGAAGTGGCACTGTGGCTCAAGTGGTAGAGCGCTAGCCTTGAGCTGAAGAGCTGAGGGACAGTGCCCAGGCCCAGAGTTCAGGCCTATGACCAGACCCCCCAAAAAATAAATAAATAAATAAAACCCATTAAAAAATGAAAATTTGTCATTTCTCCATTAGCGTTTCAAAATTCTTACATTGATTTTTGGGATGGTTGCTGAGATGTGAAACAGTGTGTCTGTAAGTTATTCTGCCAGCCATCTTGTTCTTTATTCATAAATGAAGCTGTTTTGGTGTTCAGCGGGTGATTATCGTGAATGAGCCGGATGGGGTAGGGTTTCATTTCTCCAAAAAGCTATCAGAACCAAGTTAGCTTTCCCCTCGTTTCCCCAAAGGGAAATAATAATAATAATAAAAAAGGTATTGCTCTATTTAATATTCTTGAGCTGCATAGAAAAGACAAAACAAGGGGGCTGGGAAGGTAGCTCAATGGTAGAGTGCTTGCCTTGCATGCATGAGGCCCTGGGTTCAATTCCTCAGCACCACATAAGCAAAAAGCTGGAAGTGGTATTGTGGCTCAAGTAGTAGAGCGCTAGCCTTGAGCTGAAGAGCTGAGGGACAGTGCCCAGGCCCAGAGTTCAGGCCCCATGACCGGACCCAAAAAAAAAAAAAAAAAAAAGACAAAACAAGAGCGATCGCGTGTTTCCATATCTTAGAGTCCATATATAGATATATGTAGATATATAGATATACATACACATAATTTTCTATAAATTAAAGAGGCACATAGGTATTGTGCCTTTGTCTTTCCGTTTTATTTTTTTTTGGGGGGGGTCCGGTCATGGCGCGCTGTCCCTCAGCTCTTCAGCTCAAGGCTAGCGCTCTACCACTTGAGCCACAGCACCACTTCTGGCTTTTTTCTTTTTGCTTATGTGGTGCTGGGGAATCGAACCCAGGGCCTCAGGCATGCAAGGCAAGCGCTCTACCACTGAGCCAACTTCCCAGCCCTCCATTTTACTTTTTCATGACTCTGTCTTCTTTTCTTTAGGGTAGACTCGCATATTTATCTTCAGGAGGGTGGGAGGGAGGGGACAGAACTCAAGAGTAAAAGCATGGAAGGTGCAGCAGTGGCTGCTCACTAGACTAATGAAAGTGACCTCGGGGGTGGAGACGGATGGGAGAGAGCAAGGGAAGGGAAGACACTGTGTGAACGGAAATGTACTCATCACCCGACTTATGTAATGGCAATCCCTCTACACATCACCCTTATAATAACCATAAAGTAAATAATAATTTTTGGGAAAAAACTTTACTGTCACAACCAACACAATTTGTAAATTGGGGGGAAGGGGACCAGGAGGGGGAAAACACGCCAGGGTGACACTGTCCACAAAGATTGCACTCATTGCCTGACTTGCGTTCCTGTAACGCCTCTGTACCTTTAGAGTCCATTTTTTCCATTGTAAATTGGCTAGATGTTTGATGAAGTAAAGGAATGATTGCTGCTACTATATAAATGCAGCAATGGTTTAAACAGAAAGAAAGGAAAGAGCTGAATGAGCACCTCCTGCCCCTCCTCTTTCCTTTTCTCTTGCATGTGAAACAGTCAGATACTAAAGAAACTCTATGGACTTCTGCAGGGATTTTTCTTTGCTCCTCAACTTTTATCCGTACCAAAGAGTGGTACCCGTCTGTGCAGAAGCCTGAACAAAATCCCACAGCCAACAGCAAAATAAACAGGACTCCGCGATTCTAACCAAACCAATCATGTGCATTTGAGTCTGGCTTGGATTTAGATGAGCAATTCAATAACTTGGCAGAGTTCAAAGAAGACCACGGGCTTAGGAAGCAAATCCCATCGTGACCTGGGTGAGGATTTTGCTCTTTTATGCACCGCTTAGTAGATGGGGCAGTCTTTTAATTTACTTAACAATTTGCACAGAGCTTTCTCACTGTAGCATTTAACTCAATTTCTTCTCTATACAATTGGGTTAATTCGAACTTACAGTACAAGACTAACATAGGATTAGATGAAATGTGTATATAAGATGCCTATTATTATGCTCTGCACAGAAAATGTTTCTTGTCTACCCAGCTCTCACATTGTGCTTCTGCTAAATCTGGGCTCTCAGTAAAGTTATGTTGGCTATAGTAACTTTTCTGATTTACGTCTCCCCTCCAACATAAGTATAACTAATGGAGAAACAGTCTACCAAAGTTGATAATATTATTGGCTCTTTCCCTAGGGACCTTGCCCCCCTTCACCCATTGTAATCGTTTATCGGAACTTACTGTGGCCATGCATAGTAATGAGTATTTTGCATAGATGCCGTCATTTCTCTGTCCCACAACCCCACAGTTCAGCAGGGGGGCCAGCTCTGTTTTGCTTTACACTGAACTGACGGTCAGTGTGAAAGAACACCAGTAAGTATTGTTAAAACTTCTTGTCTTATGTAATAGGTTTTATTGTTAAAATGTGCATCACAAGTATCCCTCTAAGCCTCAAGGCTGGCAGCTCGATTCCAACTTGATGCTATTGGGAAGAGGACTCTGGAAAAGCATTAGATCATGAAGGTTGAGTGTCCACAGATGGGATTATTGCCTTCAAAAAAGCAGATCCAGGAGCTGGGCGCCAGAGACTCACACCTGCAATTCCAGTGACTCAGGGGGCTGAGATCTAAGGATCGTGGTTTGAAGCCAGCCAGGACTGGAGATAAGAATCTCCAATAAACTACTCAGAAAATCTGCATGTAGCACTGTGTGGCTCAAGTGGTAGAGTGCTAGCCTTGAGCAAAAAAGCTCAGGGACAGCGCCCAGGCCCAGAGTTCAAGCCCCAGAACTGGCAAAAAGAGGTGGGGGGCAGGGACTTCTGTCGCCCTCTTTCTAGCATGAATGCACACAAGGAGAATTTGGTGTTGTGTGACCTGGAAGGGACCTCCAGCTCTAGGCAAATCCACCATTCTTGACTCCTAGACTCCAGAACTGTAAGAAATGAGCTTCTGTAGTGTATGAGCCAAATCGAGTCGTAGCAGCACCAATGAAGACAGTGGCCACCACAAAGCTTCTACACTTCTCCTTCTCAAGTTACGTTTTATAAATTTTTTCAAGCACAACACTAAAATACAGTTCCATACTCCAGAAAATACGTGTTTCTTTTTGTTTAATGCCAGGGAAGAGATAATTAAATGAGGGGATCCATTATCTCTCTTTTAAAACATATAGGTAGGTCCTGAGTTAAGTTTATGAACTCATCATCAAAACTCTTGTGTATATCTCTTTAAGAACTGCAGCCAATACCTCCAAAGTGCCAGCTGAGTAACACTGACAGAAATGGTAGAGCCGCCATTTTGAACCAAAGAGCAAGGAATTGTGGAACTTTTCTGATGGAAATTCCTCCCATTTAAGATCCGACAGAGGGCTAACAACTCTCCCACACCTACATCTGGACAAGAGAAACTTTCTATGCAAGTACTCCTAACTCTGAACTGTCATATGGGTTCGTGGAGTGAGAAGGAATGTGCATGCTTGACCAAGAACCGAGGACGCACCCTCTGTGGAGAAGACGTGAGATCCCTGTTCAAACGTCTCAGTCAACTGGCTCATTTAAGTTAAAAAAAAATCTAAAATGGAACATTTAAGGCATACTTTTTTATATTATGTTTGGCCCCATTTTATTTTTTGAGTAAATATTTGTAGAGGCATAGACTTGGGCCTTCTTTCCTTTTGAGCAACTTTTGCAATGTCAGGAAATATTGTTCCCAGGAAGGGTTGAAAAGAGATTCTACGCAGGGTCTTACCGCTCACCCTGAAGTCAGCCTCCAGGAGGCCCTGGGGCTAAGAAAGAAAACAGCCCACCTCCTCCCTGAAGCCCAACCTCCACACCCTCGCCAAAACCATCGCCGCGTGCTGGCCCAGGAAAATGGCTTAAGAAATTCTCCTGATCCTTCCTAACGCATCAGTCCATCCCTCTCCTCTAGAAGAACATTCCCATCTTCCAGGTTTCTGCTAACCCACACCAGGCAGTGGTGGCACCCCCGGGTAGATGCCATTTGTTGGGAAAGGCCCGGCAACCTAGGTTGATGACCTCAGAGAAATTGGAGTGACGTTTCTTTTTAGTTTTAGGACTCATGAGGTATGTTTTCAGAGGACTCAATAAATCGTAATATAGAGGGTGAACATGATCCCAGTATATCATATGCGTGCGTGGAGATCACACTATGATGCCCCTCCATATTGTAAAATTAATATGTAAAAATATAAAAATTAAATATAAAAATAAATATAAAAATATTTAAAATGTGGGGGAGAAAAAAAGAATGAGATTGAAATAAAGTCATTCTATAAAGCCACGAAAAACCTGAAAAGTTTAATTTAAAACAAAACCAAAGGGGGTGGGGGGGGGAAAAACAAAACAAACAACAAAAAAAAAAAAACCAAAGGGGCTGGGCATGGTGGTGCACATCCACAATCCCAGCTACTTGGGAGGCAGAGGCGGGAAGATTTCAACCCAAAGCTACTCCATGAAAGAACCTGAGAGTATCTAAAAACAAAACAAATAACCAAAACCAACAGGTCTGGAGGCCTAGCTGATGCACGGCCTCGAGCTCAATCTCTCAGGCCGACAAAACAAAAACAAAACACCCAGTTCTTTCTTTTTCTAGTGTTCATTGTAGTTCTATACAAACACTCTGACTCACAGAGGTCTGCCTGAGGTTTGTGCCATTGATGGCTTATGTAAATCCTCTTTCAGAGGAGAGCAGCCGTCTGTGGAGTATGTATTTTGCCAATCCTGGCAAGCCCAAGAAAAACCAGTAGCTCTGTGTTCTCAAGATACGTTCCCCATACCATTAATAAAAAAAAATATGTATATATGTATGCCTGCCATTATAATACCATTAAGGATATATATATATGCTATTATACACATAACATTAAGGATATATATATATATAAGCGTGTATATCTATCTATCTATCTATCTATCTATATCTATATATCTATATATATATATATATATCTGCCATTATACATATACCATTAACATAGCATTAGTGCCATCAGGGCTACTGGTGGCAAATTCTTGGAACCTACCCCACCCTAGACTTACATAATCCGAAACTCTGAAGGTCATACCCAACCACCTATGACTTCAGGTTTGTGAACCACTGATAAGACAAAACTGTTCCTTTGCAAGTTTCCAACTTTCTTAGCAAGTACAGACTCGTTTCACTGACAAACGCGTTTGCTAGGTCACCTAGCTTCCAACGACCTCCTTGCACACTAAACTCAGTGAAGTTCTCTTTCTGGACATTCTGCATTGTATTTTATAGTGGCAGATTGCTCATATATTCCAGCAATCTAATTTAACTGATTTCACAATGATCTGCGTTGCTTGGCTCCAGACTTCCTGTTGAGATTTATGATTCCAGATTTTAACAAAGTGTTTCTCAACTGATCTTCAGATTGTTCAATCCTATTTCAACAGTAGGATGACCAAAATGGAATGTGAATTAAGGGAGAGGGAAAAAAAAAAAAAAACAGAAATTGAAGGGTTATAGGAATTTGTTTAAAACTGACATAGTAATAAAAAATATGAATTGACAATTAGGTCACCAAGAGCCTCTTTATTTTGATTATTCACACAAAACCCAACAATGGATAGATATTCATTTAAAAACTACAACTGTAGGGCTGGGAAGGTGGCTCAGTGGTAGAGCGCTTGCCTTGTATGCCAGAGGCCCTGGGTTCGATTCCTCAGCACCAAATAAGCAAAAAGAAAAAAAGGCTGGAAGTGGCGCTGTGGCTCAAGTGGTAGAGCGCTAGCCTTGAGCTGAAGAGCTGAGGGACAGTGTCCAGGCCTAGAGTTCAGCCCCCACAACCAGACCCAAAAAAAAAAAAAAAACAACTACAACTGCGCCCAGTCTAAAACAAGAGTCCCACAGGCCCGATTTCCTGGGGTTCTCCCATCCCTCTCTCTGGTCCTTCACAGAACGACAGGGTTCTCACACAGATGACACAGCAGAAGGTCATTAGCCTAAGAAAGGCCCCACTGTTCTGGACAAAGCCATGACTCTATCCCAGAATCCTTGGATTTTCTTAGAGATGCCAATTCTATGTGATAACTATGTTCAACGCCAGCTCCTGTGTCAGGGGATGAGGATTTATAGGTGTTCAACACAACCTCCCTGACTTCAAGGAGCTCAGTGCAAGAGACCCTGTCTTGCTGATCAATGAACACCCACCTCTGTATGACTTTGAACTCCAGTGAAGCACTGAGAGGAAGAGTGAAGGTTATTGATTCCTGTGATGAAGAAATTTTAGAGCAGCAAGATTGCATCACAAGGTGCACCAGGAGTGACCCTCATCATTTCCCTCCAGTCACCTATCTTGGTGATAAACAGTTCGAAAGCCCCTTGTCACATGACATTAATATTTCAGACTCAGAGCAAAATGAAAAGATATCATATGAAAAAAACAAACAAACAAGATAAGCTTGTGGAAAGGCAATGGAAATTTGAGATCAAAGTCAGAAAACAATAGGAATGAATTACATTTTGCAATTAGGAAAAAAGTAATAATAATGAAATTTAGATATACTTTTAAAGCAGAGACCCGTTAAAACTTCCCATTGTTCTCTTTATTATTATTTAAGTACAAAGTTAAATTCCAAGATTTGTGTCAGCTGAAGTCAATAAAATTGGACCAACAATGAAGTGGACTAAATTCAGAAGACCAAATTCAGGTCTCCAGTCTGATGCAAACGGATTTTATAACCAAAGATTTAGGGTAGGGGAGAGGGGAGCAGATAAAAAAATAAAACAATCTCAGATGGAATTTGGGGGGGGGCAGTTAAGGTTTTATATAAAGAATTTCAAGTTATTATTCAAATTATTTGTGCACTTAGTCAATGTTTTAAACACCTATCAAGTACTCCTCCTGGCACTTCATCCTGGGCACACTCGAGTGGATCTGGCACACTGTTGCTTAAATTCTATTATTAGACTAGCTAGCTTG
This sequence comes from Dipodomys merriami, assembly GCF_024711535.1. Lineage (NCBI taxonomy): Eukaryota > Metazoa > Chordata > Mammalia > Rodentia > Heteromyidae > Dipodomys > Dipodomys merriami. The sequence continues at coordinate 3,499,897 of NW_027202305.1, read as the reverse complement.
GAATACGAGCCCCAAGTAACCTGAAGTCTGAACAAATCGGGCGTATGAGAAGGGGTGTGTGTGTGTGTCCACTCAAGTGAGCTGGGATTGCTTTAGTAGGAAAATAAAAATTAGGCTTTCACAATTGTTTAGAAAGTGTACAGTGTCGTTGTATGACAAGCTTAGGTCAGCCAAAACGATAGCAATGAAAACTAGAAAAGTTAACCTCAACTCTGCAAAAAGGAAAAGATTTAGAGAAGTGATTTCAGAGACAACTTTTTTTTTTCTGGAATGCTTAAAACCAGTTATTTTAAAATCAGTTGAATTCCTCTGCTTGCCGAAGACATTTGGAAGTGATTAGCTAATTCTCTTCCTTAATGGATTTAAAGCTTTGCCTAAAAGTGGAGTGCTAAACCGTCATTTCCCGCGCCGCTGGTGGAGCTCTGTGAATGGTAACTAGGTGCGCTGTCAGGCTCTCTCTCCTTATTTGGCTGGCATGTCTAATTCCAGATTTGGAAACTCATAGACATTGCTATGAAATGTATCATAGGCCATGAGTCATTAGGAAAAGGACAAGTGTGTAAATTGCCTTACCAGTGAGAAACCCTGCGCCAAGCTCCCCTTTCTTCCTGGGTTGAGACTTCATTGCTTTTTCTCTGATTCACATCCTGAGGAAATCAACATGACACAAAATGGCTGTGTTCAATTAATGTCTCCAACCCACATTTTGCAAACATAAGCTTAAATCCAGATAACTCATTATTTAAAAAAAAAAAAAAACACAAAAAAGTTGTCCTTCCAAAAAAAAGTCTGGTACCTAGCAAGATAGGCAAAAGTAGTCAGTCACCCATTAAATCCCTCTCGCCAACACACGTGCCAAATACATCCGCCATGGTTACTGTTTTACAGGTGAGAATTAACAACGGGACAAGAAACTAATGTTTATTTGAGCTTCCTGGCTAACTGACTTGCTCAGGACGATGGGGCAGGGAGGAAGCAGATGAGATTCAACCCCGGGACTGACTCACACCAAAACCTGTACTCTTCCTCACCCAGTACTTCTGGAAGAGGTGGCTACAATATCTCCATTATGTAGATAAGAACATGGAAGCTTGGAGAGGTAAGTCACCTGTTGAAGAAGGTCAAGATGGAGGTGGAGTCCGAGATCTGACCACAGTGAGAGATAAGCAGATACCCTCCCACTGGCTCCGGGTAAGGAATTCTCACATCAATTCAAACCAACACTTATGGGCTACAGAACACCACCGGTAAAACTTCGAAGACAAAGCAAAAGAGTTAACTGTATCATCCTCACCTCCACTGAACCTTAAACTCTACTTCGCAGAGAAAACCCGGAGATGAGGGGACAGAAATCATCGCCAAGCAGTGCAGCCCTGAGTTGTGTAAATTCTGAAGAGCGGCTGGAGGGAATATCGAGGGAGGAAGTAGAAAGAGGAAGCACGTTAGAGGAGGTGATGGGTAAACTTGATCTCACGGACTGATCTCTCCCGGGAGATTTCAAGGGTAGAAAGAAAAAAAAAAAACGACTTTGGAGACCCATGGAAAGTGAATACAATGTAAGCACTTATGGGAAAGGTTCTGTTAAGGATAGGGCTGAGGATCACAGGGAGGTGGAGAGGCTGGAGGTGAGGAAAGACTTTTTCCGCAATTGCAGTAAAGCTGTTAGTGAGGATTTGCCCCGTGGCTAGACCCTTTCCATAGGGTCCCCTCCTATACAGACTCTAAAATTCACAAATCAAAACCCGCACCTGCTCTCTATAAGTAAAATACATCCAAGAAGTCAGACAGGAGGGAAAGGAAGACTCCACCTCAATATTCCCAGGGTAGATTGTATGGAATCTGTTCAGTCTGATGGAAAAAAGAAGCATTTTTTAAAAATTGATCTTGGCTCAACCCTGAGATGAGCAGAGTCAAAGGTTAGTCGCCTGGTTTATGCACGCATCCCATTAAATGCAGAATAAGCACGGTCCTTGCGCACCTCCTAGTTAAAACATCTGCTTTTCCTCCACCTAAGTCATGGACCCCAGCTTCAATACGAGTGTTTGCTTGCTGGAACTTCTCTAAGAGAAGCATCTTCTGATTATCTGGGAGGAAGAGGAGCCCAAGAGTAGCGTAAGTGGGGCTGGGAAGGTGGCTCTGTGGTAGAGCACTTGCCTTGCATGCCTGAGCATGCATGAGCATGAAAAAGCAGAGCATGAGCATGCATGAGCAGAAACAGTTGGAAGTGGCGCTGTGGCTCAAGTGGTAGAGTGCTCGCCTTGAGCTGAAGAGCTCAGGGACAGAGCCCAGGCCCAGAGTTCAGGCCCCACACCAACAAAATTTAAAAAAAAAAAAAAAAAAGTGGCATGAGGATCCATGCCATCTTCTCTGTGCGGCCTCAGATCTGGCCCAGTGCACACTGTACCTGCCCCAGAGTTACCTCCAACATTTCTTATGCCTGTCGGACCACGGGATGCCATCTGTCCACTCCGCTGATTCATTACACGCAGCTTGGACCAAGTGCAGTGAACATAAACTTTTCAAAATCAAGGAAAACATCCCGCACAGCGAGTCTGAATCCTGTGCATGCGTTTGTTCAGCAGCTCTTTTCTGCAGAGAAGCCGGTGGTCCCTCTGTGTTTCCTCCACTAGTGTCTCCAGTACCTCCTGATCCGCCCTTACCTGCTTTGAAAATCAGCCTCCCACAAAGCGAGCCGCGTCCCTAAGGCCAGGCAAAGTGACGGCCGTCCTCAGACGCCAAGTAAAACTTAAGCGCATGCGACATGCTTCATTGAAGTGACCAGATGAAAAATCGAGATTGGTTCAAAGGTGCAGCGTCTTGAGTGATAGTTGGACGGCGTTATGGGGAAAAAACCCAGGGATGAAGCACCCACCACAGAGGCCTGAACTAGGCCCTGGGCAGCTGTCCAGCGGTCTCCCTGGCCCCTCTGCCCTCCGATACTAAAGGTGCCTCCTCTCTGCTCCTTCTGTGTCACTACTTGCTACGGCGTTGACTTCCCAGCCCAGGGGTCATGCGACCTTTCCTTACGTAGGCTTGACCAGGGCACCTACAAGGAGCCTCAGACCCAGGAGGACAGGGTAATGAGAAGAGACAAAGCATTACCAGCTCGCCATGACTTTGACTTCCCCGTGGGCGTGCTGGGTCCTCCCAGGAACAAGCCACAGGTGTGGGTGACAAAGCTTTTACAGCTGCTGTGTGCTCTCCATCACCTTTGTGAATGCCAGAGCCATCCCCCCCCCCCCCGAGACTCTCCTCAACACTTTATATAGCTTGCAACAGTATTCACCGATACTTCTAGGCAGTTCGTAAATTAACATGCACGTTCATGTCCATAATCGCATCTTTATGTGTCACTGTGTCTTGCAATGCTTACACTGGCATTCTCTGTCCTCAGTGTAACTCTTGAGACATGGGCCTTACTGTCTTCCTATTACGATGTGGAAAGTAGAGATGATGAAACTCGAGCAAACGAGTGCATGGCAGAAGGAGAATGAAGCGCAGACGTTCTGATTTTAGATCTAACACCATCAACTCCTCCTGAAGCAACAAGACTCACATTTTTTCTGAGAGGTTTCCAGGAATAATTCATGGTGAGTGGATGTTTTGTTTATACTCCCAGTGCATTGTGTTATAAAATGAGGACTTTATTGGCAGTGATCTTACTTTCCAATTATTTCATGTGTATCTTATTTTATTTTTTAAGATTATCTTTATATTACACAAAGGCATTCTGATTTAGCATGCCAATTTATGAGTACAGTGCATCTTGATCAACGTCATTCCTTTCCTTATTCCCTCCATCTGTCCCACCTCCCACCCCTCAAAGTTACCTCCTTCTATTTTCTCATATGTGCACTGAATATTTGTCCACTATTCCTCCCCTTCCCCTACAAAGCATGTTCTAGTTTCCTGGTATTCATACATGAAAGAAGAAAACTGGTGGGAGAGGGGAGGGGGGGAAAGAGAAGGAGGGAGGAAGAGAGGGAGGAAGGGAGGGAGGGAGGGAGGGAGGGAGGAAAAGGCTTAGAGCTGGAAGTTAAAGTTAGAGATTAAAAATAACTTAATGCTGGTAATTTCTAGAGCCTGGTTATTCCAATACTTGTGGAATTGTTGGTTTTTTTTTCCTCTAAACTAAATTAAGTTGGGTTCTTGTTCCTTAACCAACTCAAGAGACCAGACCAACACTAACACCTTGAAAACATTTCCTACCGTCTGTACACCAAAATATCACAAAGAGGCCACATTCATCAGATACGCCCCTTTCCCATCGTCCAGCCTGATTAAAGGTGGAGACACAGGCTAGCCCTTATCCCAAAGCCTGCCACCCCACTCCTAACAGTCCACAGAGAGTGAGACCATCCTTCCCAGACAGTCCTTCTGCCCCTTCCAGACCGCTTCCCTGGTTACCTGCTGCCTAAGCAATGCAAGGTTAAGTCATGATCATGATCATGGGGTTCACATTTCAGGACGGGAAATCAAAATGGAGAAAGAAATGTGTGACATATCTAGAAAGAAATGACTTTCTTTTTAAACTCACTTGAAAATTCAGCCCCCATATGTATCTGCTGGGGTTACGCTAGTGCTCGGACACAGACAAGTCCTGCCCTTTGCCAAGAAGAATGCAAAAGAGCAGAAGTTACTTAGTCGCCCATATACTTCAGATTGGCCCCATGGGAGAATACATGGTTATTTCTTTGGCCATTTCTGGTAAGTCCCCTTTGAATCACTTATGAAGCAAGCAAAAACATCGGCTCACAATTTTATAGTTGCATTTAAATTCTTTTTAAAAAAAACTGATCTCATCCAGCTGGACCTATTGGCTATGGCATCTGGTTATTTTTGAAAACACAAACTATTCTCCAAAGACAGCCATTTTCCCTTCACCCAGTCCATTAAAAGGAAATGCTACAGGTTCTGAGTTCTACTGTAAAATGAGAGCTTCAAAGATGTTTGCCCAAGGCTACGCATGCAGCTCACCCGTCAGGAAGCCAGACTTAGACTAGAGAGCTTTGTAAGCGCTTGCTAAAGTAATGAATTCTGGAATCTATAACAACTTCCCAGACAGGCATGTCTGTCTCTCCCCAGAGGCAGGTACCAAGTTCACTGTGGGTTACCTGAGTCTTTTCTGGCTCTGTGATTCTGGGATTGCTTACATGGGGGTTCTCCAAGTCTGTGATGGGCTAAGTTGTTGTTTCTGGCCTAGTTCTTTCCGTTATATAGGCCAAGCCCCAACCCATGAGCACCAAAGCAAGAACTACCTCCTGACCTGGTTATTTTAGTCAACCTGATAAAATACTTAGTAAAAGTATGGCCTCCAAGCCCAAACCGGCTCGACAGAATGTGACCTGAATAGGATCTCAGTGGCTAGTGTTGTAAGTTTTATTTTTATCTTCGTGGCACTATGCTATGACAGAGCAATCAGAATGACTATCAATGAGCCTGTCGGCTGGAAGGCCAGGACCCCGTGGGGGCACCATGTCTGTGGAGTCACGTGACACGTCTCCACCTAGGAATGGTGTCTGTCTTCTGTCTGTCCACTCCAGCCAAACAATGGCAGTGCGGTTTGTCTGTCCTAATTCAAGTGTGTGTGTGTGTGTGTGTGTGTGTGTGTGTGTGTGTGTGTGTGTGTGTGTGTGTGTGTGTGTGTGTGTGTGTGTGAATCCTCTCATGACATGCCCCAAACCTTGAGGTTTCCTTCTCCATCCTACCAGAGGGCCAGAGTGTCTCTGCCCCCGTGGCCCAAAGTCCCAGTGGCTGCTCACTGAAGGGTCCTGGGTAAGGATATGAACTCCTCTGGGGATTCCCTGGTTTGGCGGATGCCAAGCTATATTTAACATCAGGGGTCTCTCCTCGAAAGGTAAGTTCCAAAAAATGAAAATAAATAAATGAATAAACCATTCGATTTCATGCCCAGGACGGTGGTTGGCACGGAGAAAGCGCTCAATTGCCAAGTGCAGAAAGTATGGTGGCTGGCTCTCTTTAAAGCCCCAATTCCAATGCCACCCCCTCCAAGGCAGCCGTGAGTCCTTCCTTCTATTCTTTTTTTTTCAGTTGTGAGGCTTGAACTCAGGGCCTGGGCACTGCCCAGTGCTTAAGGTTAGCACTCTACTACTTGAACCACAGCATCACTTTCTGGTTTTTGAGTGGTTAGTTGGAGATAACAGACTCATGGGGACTTTTTGTTCCTTCCCAGGCTGGGGGAGAATAACACCATGATCCTCAGATCTCAGCCCCCTGGGTAGTGAGGTAAAAGGCACGAGCCACCGGTGCTCCTTTGATTCTTTCGGGTTGTCTGCATCTCCCTTACATAATGCTTCAGGACCTCCCTTCCACGGTTTTATCTTGTGTCTGTTTCACCGACTGAACTAAGGAAGATTTTGTGATGGAAACTATCCTTGGTAACATCCCATCCTTTGTGCCTAAAATTGTACACGTTGACTCAATGCGATGGGCTCACACAGCTGAGAGAACGGAGAACCATGTTCCCTGACAAGCAGGGGTGGTAAAAGATTTACGCCTGAACATCACCCATCATTGTACAGATTCTGCCCAGACTCTGGAGTCTTCAGTGGCTCCAAGTGAAGGAGTTGTGAGTCACTGGACTCGGGTGGAGGTGGGGGTGTTTGTGGAGGATTTGTTCCCTGGCCTTGATGAATCACATGTATAATCACCCAAACTGTATCCTGTCTGGGAAGCAACCAGAACCCCTATTTCTGGCCCCAATGGCTTTTTGGTTTTATGAGTAAATGCTACTGACATGTCATTAAATAGATGCCCTCAGCCTGTGCTAGAACCTACGGTCAGTGACCGGGCTCGTGAGACAGCAGGCCCGCCCCACAGCACAGGGAGAAGGGCACCCTGCTCCCAAATTCCTAGCAAACATCTGTTAGCCTCCGTTCTAAGACAACAGGTTCGGTTCCCTCCCCATCTCCCAACTCTGCACACCGATATTCTATAGTGTCACCATTGCCAGAACGAAGACCGAACTTCTTCACCTATGACCCAAGGCTCTCCAAGATCTGATGCTCGCCTCTCTTTGTCCCCTGCTCTGCCTTTGTCTCTCCACATAAGCATATGCTTTTCAAACCCGGGGGACTTTCTGAACACATCGGAATCTTACCCTCCTCTGATTCTGTGCCCGCTGTCCCCTCCCACAGTGCCCAGCCCCTCCTTCCCCAATGTCTGAAGAGCATGTGTTTCCCAACCCTCACCAAAGGCCACTGCTTCTACAGTGTCTGCCGTGCTTGCCCAATCAGGAAGACCCACTTCTCCTAAGAGCAGGCCCAGTGAAGACTTATCTCGCCCACCCTGACACTTATTTCCTATGTCCTGTGATCAAAACGTAGATGCCTAGGTCTGATTTAATTGTAAGTCATCCCCTTAGACAAATAGGCATCTCAGTCAGCTCAGATGCTCTCTTAACTCCTAGCAGTACATGGAGAAGTCTGGAGACTCGACATAAAATTTGGTTGAACAGAAATTTGAATTCAATGGTTTAAGTTCTTGTCCTTGGCCTGGAAGTTCTGGGAAAGGCTCCATGTAGATGTTTCTTATTCGAGCTCTGCCATTTTCTCTAGAGCCCCTTTCCACGAGAACATGGATGAAGAAAGTCTTTGGTTTCTGCAAACAGCCCTGTTTTATAGCTGAAGATCTAAAAGCAGGATCCCCAGCATACCCCTCCCTCCAGCTTCCTTCCTCCCGATTGCCACCTCTTTGCTGTCCACTCAACTAGATGACATCAGAAGCTCTGGGCTGGGGAGGGGAAGAAAACCATTTGATATACATTTGAATTTTTTTTAAAGAAACATAATTAAAAAGGGATCTGCTGGTTCAAAGAGAAAGCTTTGTAAAAGATAGTATGTTTCAAAAACAAAGGCTTTCCTGTTATTTTCTGGTTCGGATTATCCATGCCACCCTGGCAGCTGCGGGACAGATGGGTCGGCGAGCACATCGCTGTGATAAAGCTCAGCTTTGTTCGAGGGCAAGGCTCCTTACTTTTCTTTCCGATGACCAGCACAGCAGTGGCTGTGAGACGGGGGAGCTGGAAGGTCATCCTGGCCAAGGTCAGATAAAGAGGGGACAGTGTCAAGCGCGTTGCTGGCTCTCCTGGCCTTTGGGCTACCTCTCGGAGAAAAGAAGGCTAGTGGCCTTGTTCCACATCTTGCCTGTCTCCCCACAGACTGCCACGTCCTACCTCCCACCCCAGGATGGAATGAGCGCAGGCAAGTTCCACATCAATGACGTAAACGTGAGGACACCTGCAGGACATAATGAGCTTGGCCTTGATCAGTACTAAAGTGCTGCTCAGATACAACTTGCTGTTATAAATTCAAAGGTTGGCTGATTTTTCCCCCACTACCCTACTTATGAAAGGTAGACAAGTGTTTTCTGTAAAGGCCCGATAAGAAGTTGAGGTTTTTCTTAGTCATAACTGCTCATCGCTGTCTCCGCTGTCAAAGCGCAGTCATAGATAATATGTAAATGGTTGGAGCCTTATTCCAGTAAAACTGTATTTATAAAAGCAAGTTGTAGATCAGATTTGATCCCTGGGTTATATTTACACATTCTTGCCCTGCACATTTCATAAGAATGACACAGCAGAGATAAAGGGGAATAGTTACATGCATTTTCTTGCATTAAGAATGATACTACTGCTGGGCGCCGGTGGCTCACGCCTGTAATCTTAGCTACTCAGGAGTTAGCTGAGTTCTGAGGATTGAAGTTCAAAGCCAGCTGGGCAAGGAATGTCTGTGAGACTCTTATCTCCAATAAACTACCAGAAAACCTGAAATGGTGCTGTGGCTCAAGTGGTAGAGCGCTTGCCTTGAGCAGAAGAGCTCAGGGACAGTGCCCAGGCCCAGAGTTCAAGCCCATGACAGACCAAAAAAAAAAAAAAGAAGAATGATATTACTGCATTCTGTAAGACTTTGAGATGTCTCTTAAAGGTGTTCTTTGAGACTGGAGTTTTAATTTAGTACAATATCATCACCAACTTTGTCGGCATCATCATCAACATCATTTTGTACCTATCTCTAAAACATTACTAAGAGAAGCATGAAAGAACCAACTTTTTATACCTACCACTTGACCATAGTCTCTTCTGGGAAAGACAGCTCTGATTATTGTTAAAGAAAATATCAATCAGACTTGTAGTGAAAAGGTCGCTACATTTTTTTTTAACAAATTGGTCCTTTGAGCAAGATGAATTTTAATGGATTGGTTTATTAACTAAAGGTTGAACGAGACTGGGAGTAACTGAATGATTTGCTCATAATTAGTATTATTTATAATTATTTTACTTGGGAAAAAATATCACCTTAAATGTCAGGATGTTTTTTAATGGCCTCAGATGAGATTCAAAATAATTGACTTTGCAAATGTATTTTTTTAAAAAACTCATTTAAAAATATCTGAAGTTGCTGACAATCTGTCTAGGAGAGGCGAGATATTGATATTCATTACTGGGAACAGGGCAGACATTGATTTGTGATTTTTTTTAACCACATGAATTGTGTATTGTCGTCATTTCTGGATTCTGAAACACCAGAAATGCTGACGGAGAGATATGTATTCTTTTTTTTCCCCATTAGATAGGCCTCTATATAAGTATCTAGGCAAATATTGCTGTGTATTTTTATTTAAATACACCTCAGCACATACACTGCATTAAATGGGTGATAACGATATGTGAGGATGGAGAAGGACATTGGTGCTTGGTAGCTTTAGAAAATACAAATTGTTCTGTATACACTGCGTAGAGGTACATGCTATTGAGATAGGATGCAAACATTTTGAATTTGAGTGATGTACGTCACTTAAACTTAGACTCTATAGATATTTCATCTATCTACCAGTTGATTGGTGGAGTAAGAAAAAATAATTCGAATTCTTCTTTTAATTAGCATCTGGGGAATGAGTCTTTAAGACAATTTCATGCCCGCTAGTTGGTGGGTGGGGCTGGGATAGACTGGGTGGGGTGAGAGACACACTCCATTCATCCACTGACTTGTTAAACAGGGAGCCCTTTGTCCACCTATTAGAGATCATAAAACAATCAGATTGGAAAAACTATGTAAAAAAATAACTTCAACTGTGAACTGTGGGTAAGTCATTTGTGGGAAGCATGGAGCAGGAGAATGAGGCCAGAATACCTGAAGACTTACCACCTGTTGGTGTGTGCAAATAAAAATCTCAGGGGCAAAGCAAGCGTCAGACAGTGGGTTCAAGCCCCAGCCTCAGACAATTAGCAAAGACAAAAACACAAAACACAAAAAAACTCAAGCGCTCCCAAAATGTAGGACTGGAGAAGGAAGGAGGGAAGGAAGGAAGGAGGGAAGGAAGGAAGGAAGGAAGGAAGGAAGGAAGGAAGGAAGGAAGGAAAGAGGGAGGGAGGGAGGGAAGGAGGGAGGAAGGAAGGAGGGAGGGAGGGAGGGAGGAGGGAAGGAGGGAAGGAGGGAGGGAGGGTAGGAAGGCTGCACTTTACAGATGATGAAGAGGAAGATGCTGCCGGTTCTCCACTCGCTTCCCCACCCACCCTCGGCACCCGAGCCGGGCTTCGGGCATCCATACTCACTGGCCTTCAAGGGTGGCCTGAGACCCCATCACAGAGCCCACCTTCCCATCGGACCCATCCCAATGGGAAGGGCACCCCAGGAAGGGGGCCTGATGTGCGCTCGCTCACCCAGCCACCCGTCCGCTTCTTTAAGCATTTGAGTGGCCGTGTGACATCGAGTGTGCAGGCGGCGTCCATGGCACACACGGACGCCTCACCTGGGGACGTGGGCTGACACCATCGGCAACCGCCTGCAGGTCCAGAGCAATGGGCAGGGGAGTGGAGGCCGGGGATGGAAGAGCATTTGACGGCAGCCAAAAGGGAATGGGTACCAGGCTTCCCCGTGATCCGCCAAAGAGAAAGGCTACAACGTGCTGTGGAAACGGAGGGCTCTGTGTTTACATTTTCCCACAAATAGGAGAAAAAGATATGAATATATATATATATATATATATATATATATATATATATATATATATATATCTTCCTCCAAGACTCAGTAGGCAAACCCCTGCCAGGAGTAGTAAGGCTATATTAACTGATTAATTATTATTAATGCCAACTTTTATTTAGCTAGCAATTATAATCTATTAAGAGCATTTATTCATATTATCTTACTTATTCAGTCCTCAGGAAACTCCTGGAAGGCTCATCAGTAATGTATTATTATCTCCCATTTATAGACAAAGGAAGAGGAAACTCCAGGGTTTCTTTGCTTAAGCTAGTCTCACCAATAAGTAGCGATCTTGGACCAGAATACAGAATTTTCTGACTGAGTCCCCTAACCTGGAGTAGCTGGGGGGCGGGGGGGGGGGGGAGGCAGGAAGGGGCGGAGGAGCAGGGGAAAACCGGGAAGCTGCATTGTTGGTTCCCGGTGGAGAGCAGACAGGATTCACTGTGGCTGAGGCCCAGGCCAGAGTGGGTGTGGCTGGAGGAAGATTAGATCTCAGCTTCCAGGCAAACCTACTCACTTTCAATTCTCTTGCACAATTGAGCATTTGCTGTCCATCTCCCCTCCTCTCCTTTCTTCGGAAGTTTCTAGAGCCGCCACATTGAAAGCAACTTCCAACCAGCGCCAGTCTCTGGCTCTGCTCCCCAGCCCTCCCTCTCCTCTCCCCGGTATCCTCCTGCAGCCCTACTTTGTTCTTCTCCTGCCCTCCGTCCCCCCCCTTGCTCTCCCAATGCCCCCCTCCCTTGAGTCTCTGCTGACCACCCTCTCAGCTCGCTCTACCCTTTCTCCACACATCTCTGTCTCTCTCTCGGTGAGCTCCCCCCCTCACCCCACTGATGTTCCATCACCACAACCCTACCTGCTGTCGGCAGCCACGGGCACCGTCAAACGTCAGGCTTCTGTCTGTCTGTCCGTCTGACGCTGCCAGCCTCTTTCCAAGGCCTGTGAGTTGTCCCAATCCTGCAGCTCTTTGTCCCTCCTTAGTTTATCACGCTAGTCAACAACCCCACACACTAAGAGACGAATTCCTTTGCTGCCCCCGCCTGCAGCCTCCAGCGGTGTTACCTCAGACCCCAGCATTGCAACAAAGAAATTTCACCGTGGGGCCGAGTGAAACCCAGTTACAGGACAGGAGAAAACTTCACTGCTTCCAAAATTGCTCAGCCACAGCTGCCTCTGGGGGCGCCCCCTTGTGGGGGACGCGGGCCATGGCAGGGCAGTGAGCCACCGGGATGGTGCCAGGGAAAAGGCCCAGTCCAGTGCCTGCCACTGAGAGCGGCCTCTGTGCTGGCTGCGGCTGGGGTCTTCTGTTCTCCTGCAGGGAGACACTTGTGGCAGGCTCTGGGTGCCGGGCGTCCCGTACGGCCCAGTGTGGTGTGAGCCGCAGACCTTGTGTGGTGTAAAAGGAAAGTGCTTCTGCTGCGTGTCCAACGCGTGTCCACCTCCCTGGCTGGCCCCAAGGCATCCCGAAGCGAAGCACCCACACGAAGGGTGGTTCTGGGGAGACAGGCGTGGTCACCGCCACCCAAGGAGAGCTGGATGAGCCAGTCCCCCTGGGGTTCCGTGGGCCTTGGGGCCCTGGCAGCCTTCTGCTGCCCACCGCGTGAACCCAGCCAGGATGCACCTCCAGAAATTCACTCTCGTCTATTTTTACCTGCCCTGCTAGGGAATCAAAGAAACCATTCTATTTCTGCAAACAGAGTCAGAAGCGCATACAACCAGGCGACGTTTCCAAGGCACGAGGAAAATCATGAATGGAGCAGCATCCCAGCTGGGCAGGCAGCCTGAACGCCCTGAGCCCCCTGGCTGGGTTCACTCCATCCTCGGGGCAGGGCAGAGCAGCGCTGTCCTGTCCAGAGGCCAGACATGTCCCAGGGAGATGCGGAAAGACCCCAGACGAGCCTGCAGGCGAGAAGCCATCTTGGTGCCGCGAGGCCTTGGGGGGGAGGGCGGTGTACAGGTCATAGAAGCCAAACACAGACACGTTTCCCAATGACCACGGAGACCCAGAGCAGGCTCAAGGCACCCCATTGTGTCACCAAGCCAGGGTTTAGTCCTTCGCATCTCATTAGTGTGCATTTGTTGGGGAGGGAGGCTCCAGGCGACATTTGCACACATACACACAGCCCGCCCCCTCAGACTCGCCCCTTCCACCACACCGGGTGGCCTCCACTTACAGTGGGTGCTGGACCGTCCCGGTGGCAGAGACAAGGATCTGATTGTCACCTGCTCAATCGTAGAGCTCACCCCGCACTCACATCCCTACCCTGCCTCTGCTGGCCGTGTTGGGGAGCCCTGGAGCGGGGCCCCCAGAAAACACTCCACACTGATTTCAGGAAGCCAGACCTCAAGCCGGTTCCCCTGGCCGCTACGGAATTCCACTGCCTCACCCCCCCCCCCCAGGTGCTGGCTCCGGCTCCCCCCGCAGCGTGTGGAAGAGAGAACTGGGTATAAAACCAAGACTCCACTGACAAAAAGTGGCACAGAGGGGCCTTGTACTCAGAAACTGGTTTGTTGGACAGTAGCTCCTTTATGTCACTACTTAAAGATAAAGAAGATACCATTTCTTAAAAGAGTGGTAAATCACAAGCGCTGGTGGCTCACGCCTGTCATCCTAGCTGCTCAGGAGGCTAAGATCTGAGGATCGCGGTTCAAAGCCAGCCCCAGTAGAAAAGTCTGTGGGCCTAATCTCCAATCAACCACCAGAAAACAGTGGGGCTATGGTTCAAATGGTAGGGCATTAGTTGTGAGCAAAACAGTTCAGGGGGCTGGGAAGGTGGCTTAGTGGTAGAGTGCTTGCCTTGCATGCATGAGGCCCTGGGTTCGATTCCTCAGCATCACATAAAGCAGAAAAAAGTCGGAAGTGGTGCTGGGGCTCAAGTGGTAGAGCACTTGCCTTGAGCTGAAGAGCTGAGGGACAGCGCCCAGGCTTAGAGTTCACGAACGATGGGAAAAAAAAAAGAGTTCAGGGACAGGCCCTGAGTTCAAGCCCCATGACTGGCATTAAAAAAAAAAAAGGGAGGGAAAGAAAGAGGGAGGGAGGGAGGGAGGGAAGGAAGGAAGGAAGGAAGGAAGGAAGGAAGGAAGGAAGGAAGGAAGGAAGGAAGGAAAGAAGGGAGGGAGGGAGGGAGGGAGGAAGGAAGGAAGGAAGGAAAGGAAAGGAAAGGAAAGGGAGGGAGGGAGGGAGGGAGGGAAAGAAGGAAGGAAAGGAAAGGAAAAGAAAGGAGGGAGGGAGGGAGGAAAGGAGGAAGGGAGGAAGGGAGGAAGGAGGAAGGGAGGAAGGGAGTGAGCTGCAGAAATTTGGAAAAACTCGATTCTGATGTGAATCACAGACAACACAAAGAAAGAACTGAAGAATCCATCTCTGATTGAGTAGAAGGAATGAACGGCTTGGTGAGAAGGAAGGATACAGAATTTAGGGATGAAGAAAAGGAAGGAAGCTAGGTGAGCTGAGAAAGGGTAACCTAGAAGTAGGGCCACCTGCAGGGAGGACCTACAGGGAGGTCCGAGACGTCTGGGGCCTTCCTGAGGCATCTCAAGGTCTACAGAGGTGGTGAGAGGCAGAGACGATGGGAAACACTGGGGGGGGGGGGGGAAAGGGGCAGATGCAGATAGACACAGAGGGAAGCCGACGCAGCATGGCGGAGTGCCCCCATGCCGGCTCACCTCCCGGAGGAGCTCAGCTCCGAGCAACTTCCCCACTTCCCACAACTGTTCAATTCATCAAAACCTCCAAATCTATCACGTGGGAGAGGTCATGCCTGTAATCCTAGCTACACAGGATGTGGAGGTCAGGAGAGACGTGGTTCAAAGCCAGCCTGGGCCAAAAGTTCGCAAGACTTCAATCTCACCATGAAGATCTGGGGATGTCCTTGCGGCTCTTCAGTAGAATAAATAAGAGGATCGCAGTCCGGACAAAAGGCAAAGCCCTGTTTGAAAATGAACGAAAGGCAGGGCTCGGGTGTTAGCCAGCCTTCGTCACGTGCCAGGGCCTGGGGTCCAACCTCAGCACTGTCCATCAGAAGCCTGGACCGGCAGCGCTCAGAGCACGGCATGGGCTCAGCGGATAGGAATTCCCACTGTCTCACTAATGCTTTGATTCCCTGTCATTTACTAGGCATTATGAGACAACACTAGGTAAGTGCTAAGGATCCCGCATGGGCCTGCCCTTATGTGTGTGTGTGTGGGGGGGGCGGCTCACAGAATACTGGGGGCAGAGACAGACAGACAGCCAAGTGTCCACCCCTGAGACAGCTGGAGAAATGGGGTGGATGGGGCAGTCGCCACACCGGAAGTCTCCTCCCAGCCAGAAGGACGTCAGAGACCAGGCCCAGTTCAGAGGGACGCTGGGCTCAGGGCAAAGCACCGCGTGGCAGCCCAGGGAGACCGAGACTGGACATGGTGGCCAGCTTTGTCCCCGGGGAAACAGGCGCCTTAGAACAGCAGGAGGGGCCTCTTGCCAGATCCTTCTCTGCAGGCTGCTCCCTGCCCGCTGTGGCTGCCCCGGTGGCCACGGGGAGAGGAGGCGGCCCGGTCCGGGCCTCTCTCCCTGCCCTGGCTTTCCCGTCCATCTTGCCCGTGTGCCTCGGGCTCACGCTGCGCCTGTGCCCCTCCCCTCCCCCCAGGCGCCCCTGTCCCGGGAAGGATGGCGTTTTCCTTGGCCCAGGTACAGCTTGCTGGATTCTTTCAGGCAAGGCCAATTTCAACAAGCCCCAAACTGCCGCACCATGTGGTTTCTGGAGAGATCTGCTTACACTCCCGCGCCCCCCCCCATCCCCCACCACACAGACAGGGCCTGTCTCTCTTTGTCTCTCTTTAAAGGTGGCTGGAAGGGTCAGGAGGGTGGACCAGACGGCTCCCAGGCTGCCCTGAGGAAGGGCTGGAGGCTCTCAGTACAACTCCTGGGGGTGCGGGGGACCTCGAGTTGGGGGCCAGCGCCTTCATGTCTTTGTGACAGTCCCCTCTTCCACAAGGTTCAGGCCTCACTAGTGCAACTGCAGTCCTGCAAACTCTGGCTTCGGAAGGAAGATGGAGTCAGTACACAGAGGACTTGGAATTAAAACTCATCATCATCATCATCCTCATCACAGAGATGTCTCAGCAGCAATAACGCAAATCCAAAAGGGATTCTTCCCAGGTTGTTGCTTTTTTCTGATTTGTGAATGGAGATGCCATGACACTTCAGTGTGTTTACATCCGGGTTTGGTTTCCGCCATGCTAATATGAGACCGTAGGCTGTCCACCGTCCCCTCGCCACACTCCCCGGCACGGCAGAGAGCGCTGAAGGCGTGCGCACCAGGCCCCGCCAAGCAGCTCGATGGCCAGTTTGGAATTTAAAAATGGATCCCTGGAGAATTCACAGAGTGTGTGACCCAGCTTGGGGACAGGGGCCCCCGAGGGGTGGTGGCCAAGGCTGTGCTGCGTCCTTCACGCCCAGGACAGTGGCTGCAGAAGCAGAACTCAGAGTTGTGGCCAACCGAGACCACAGTACCCCGGGTCGGTGCTGCAGGTCTGAGGGTCTAAGCTCGAGAACGCGGCTTCTCTTACCAACAACAACAACTGGGCCCAGGCTTTCAGATAAGATGACCAAGATGGCACTGGCGAGATACTGAGCAGCCGGAATCTTCAGAACGGAAGGGGCGACGGAAGGCAAAGAAGTCAGGGAAGTGTCATTGACAGATGGGAAAATAAACTCTAGGGCCCTACTGTGTCTGCACATCCTCCACACACCTGCGGCCTTATGGGTGGTGATAACTCCCCTGGGAGTGGGTCCCGGGGGGAGGGGGGGAGGAGGGCAGCACCACCCGACCTTCACGTTCCCAGAAAGAACTGGAAGTCGCCACCTCCTGGCACTTTTGAGGAAACTCGGCACACCTGGGTGACCCCGGAGTTCTTCCATCCTCTCTCCTTGCACGTGGACAGCACACGTGCACCTCTGCTCACACGGCGGCGCAGTCCCGAAGTGTCCAGCATGTCTGAGACTTCGGGGAAACTGTGTGTGGTTGAGCAGGAGTCAGACTTCATCTTGGATGGAAGGTGCAGTGGGCGCCCCTGACCCTCGTCTTCCGGGACCTCGGCGCCTCTGGGCCAGGAGACAGGGCCTGCTCCCCGCCGCTCTCTAGGGAAGGGGTGTCAGTACACTGGGCCTCATCTGGCAAAATAGTGTTTGGGGTTTTTGGTTTTCTCTCATGTTGGGGTCAGCCTAGAAGAACGCGCTACCAGATAGCATGAGAGGCTCACAGGGAGACGCCAGCGGAGCAGCCCAACCTAGCTACACCAGAACCTTCCATCTCAAAGGCCGGTGAGATGCCGCCGTCTCCGCCAGCCCACCAGATGCTGGCTGTGTCGGGTGGGAAGACGGTGGGGAACTTTGTCAAAAGTCATTTCTCCTTCATTGTGACACCCGAGCAAACGCAGGCCCAGGGGCCTTCAGTTTATGAGCAGAGAAATGGTGATGCAGAGAGGGAGGGCAGGAGCGGATTTGGGGCTCTGTGGGTGGGTGGGGCAGGGGCTTGCCACCACGCTTTCCTCCAGCTGCCTTCCCGCCTAACTGGTTGCTTGCTTCACTCTGCTGAGCTCCGCTAACCCAAAGCAACCTGAGTATAGCTGCTGCGGGGAGCCTGCCCGCACCGCCGCACCTCTGCGGTGACTCACCTTGCTTCAGGCGGAGGTGCGGGCAGGGGTGGGGAGTGCGTTCCCACAGCTCACAGGCCGTTCGGGAAGCTCGGTTGCCCTCGCCGGCCGCTGGCCCCCATCCCCACTGCACTCTGGGTAAATGTGATGGTGACAGACTCAGAGTTCATCCCTCCCTCGCCCCGCCTCGCAGCCCCACCAGCACCAAGCTCTGCCCGGCCTTGCCCCCATTGCAGCTCCAGAATCGGTCCATTGTTCAAGCCCTGGAGTTTGAGACTATTCTGAGCAATGTCCCTAGACCCCTCCTTAAGTAAGGAGGAGAGAAGATCCTGCCATGGTCCATCCACGACTCTTCCCATGACCCCACCTATAACTCATCCATGACCCTGCCCATGACCTTGCCCATGACCCCATCTGTGACCTTGTCCATGTTCCCATCCATGACCCTGGCATGACTAATCCATGACCCTGCCATGACCCTGCCATGACCCTGCCATGACCCTGTCCACGCCCCGCCCTGCAGGGATGCAGAACCGTCCCCGCTTCATCCAGGCCCGGCTGGCTCTCGGATCCGGGGCAACCCCACCCCGTGACGGCCCCCCGCACGGTGGGCACAGCGCGGGCCGTGCCTGGGCTCAGAGCCGGCTGCATCCCGCATGGCGCTGCGGCCAGCTCATCCTGCCAGCCTGGCACACAAAGGCCCATTCACGGTGCGGCGGTCAAAGGCAGCCGGGAAGCCGAGGCCAGAGGGGAGGGAAGGAGGCTGGTGCCTGGCACCGCCCTGGCCACGGGCACGCCAGGGTCCGGCCCGAGGAGGCCCTGCTGTGGGGCACAGAGTGCCCTCCCCGGAGGGGTGCCGGGGACGCCGGGCCTGGCCAGCAGCTGGCCCTGGACGGGGGCTGTGTGGGGAAATGCTGGCCACAGCAGAACATGGCGCCCAGCTCCGTACCCCAGGCCTCAGTTTCCCCATCTGGAAAATGGAACTGAATGAGATAATCCATTGAAGGTCAGAGGAGATGCTGTGAGAGAATTGTAGGTAGTGGTTCTGGGTACACACACACACAGACACACACACACACACATACACCACACACACACACACACACACACACACACACACATACACCACACACACACACACACACACACACACACACACACACACACACACACACACACACACACACACACACACACACACACACACACATACACACCCCACCCCCAGAAAAGAAAAGGCAAAACACCATGGAACGGCTGCTCATTCCAACACACTTTTGTGAAGGGCCCAGAGTGTGTGTGCGCTGCGGAAGGCAGCGAGTGTGAGCGCCTTCCAGCGGGAGCCCAGCCGCAGGACACAGACAGAACAGCAGCGGGGTATCATCGTTTATCTAGGAATCCCCAACTTTCCTGAGAATGTAGAAAAGCCCAGTGCTGGGGGGGGGGGGGCTCCAGCTCCTGAGCCACTTGGAGACGCTCAAGTGGCCATGGGGGGACACACGGGGGGACTGGGAAAGGACACGTTTGAAAGTAGGGACTGCACCGGCGGCCAGGGAGGCCGGGCCTGGCTGAGGGGCCTCGCCTCCACCCCCACCTGGGCAGGCTTCCTCCTCCCGGCCTAGGCCTGGCCAAGGTCTCTGTGACGGGAGGCAAGTCATCTGGGGACACTGCAGATGGGGAGGTGGGAGTGGGGCAGGCCTCAGGCCGAAGGGCCCAGGCAGAAAACCTGGCAGCCTCCACAGCCAGCGCCGGAGGCCTGGCCTGGGTTGGAGCCCAGGGGTCCAGGGTGGGGTGGGAGGGTCTGCCCGGCCCCGGGAGGCTCCCAGGGGCGCTGGTGACAGCAGGTGGCGCTGGAGAGCAGGACCCGTCCTCCAGTGGACCTGGAAGGAAGTCCTGGTCCTTCCTTCCGCCCAGTCCACACAGGCCAAGAAACAACACCCACCCACAGCTCCTAACACACACGCTCGCCCAGGGCACAGTGGCCTGTGGGTCTTCCTTAGGGAAGAAAAGCTGAGGTGTGTCCACAGGGGTCTGGATAAGTCTTAACATGGCCAGAACGTGTATTTAGGAAATACTTCAAGATGATGAAAGAAAGGCCACGGAAAGCTGAGTCCTGAGGCAGGAAAGAAGCGTGGGGGAAGGGCAGGCTCAAAGGCTCTCTCCTGAGCACACAGCCCCCGAGGTGACTAGAATATAAGCCTTCGAGCGCCCTCCCCTTCCACCCTCCTCAAAACAGCCACCAGGAGAAAGGTCACCTCTTAGGTTGGGTAAAGCTCTGGAAATCAATGTTTGCAAGCAAGAATACAAACAAAAATGGACCTACATCTTAAGGTGACTAGAAGATACCTTTGTATTATCATTATTATTGTTGTTGTTGTTGTTGTTGTTGTTATTTTGCCTGCCCTGGGGCCCAAACTCAGGGCCTGGGCGCTGTCCCTGAGCCTCTTTGCACTCAAGGCTAGTGCTCTACCACTTGAGCCACAGCACTGCTTCTGCTTCTGGCTCTTTTTAGTTTATTGGAGATAAAAGTCTCACAGACTTTCCTACCCAGGCTGGCTTTGAACTGTGATCCTGGATCTTGAAGCTACCTTCTTGGTATTCTTCCTGACTCTGAGAAGGCTAGACTCCAAATCAGACCGTTTTCACAGGGAAGAGGGGACAAACCCCATGATTCTATCTTTCCTGAGCCCCGAGGGAAAGAAAACACAGTCCTGCTTGTATGGGCACAGCACACCACCAGGTCGAGAATGGTAAACTGCAGAAGCTTCTAGTCCCTGGGACAAAGCATCCGACACTAGCTATGAGACAACCTCTCTTCTGGTCTCTCAAAGATCTTACATGGCCAAGATGTGCAACAGAGAGATTTTTCCCAGACACGGAGAGGGAAGGGCTGGATTGAAGCTGAACATGAACTTTTCCATTTGATTTACTTCCTGTTGTTAACGTCTCCCATGGGAAATAGATACCAAAGCTCTGAGGCTCTCTAAATCATATACGTTATAGAAACCGTGTTCAGAGTTGACTTAGGTGAATGGACACACACAGCAAAATGTGGCTGTGCTTGACAAAGAAAAAAAATGTGGGAACATCTGACACATTTGTTTTCAATCTTCTACAGAAACACACACACAAAAAGCATCCGGGATTTGTTCCATGACTTACAGGTGTCTCAAGAACAGAAACTATAAAAGGGCTCCAACAATGGGCGATGACAGCAGAGACAAAGGAAAGACGGTTTCCTCCCCGGCACAACCAGAAAGGCTCCCTGGAGGCAGATGGGTTGTTCTACGCTCTGTGTCTTTGGACACGCTGTGTGACAGGCCTGAAATGCTCTTCCTCGGTTCCCAGCATGTTCCTTGAGAGTAATTTCTGGTCTTTAAGAGCCAGTCCTGCCCCCCACCCACCTCCCGATTATACTCAAGACCTCTTGTCCCTTAGGAATCCTATGTAAATCTCCCCAAAGCTTGCGTCTCCATGGCCCACTGCTCTGTGGCCTCCCTACCTGGGAGAGTCCTCAGGGAGAGTTGGGGCAGCCAGCTGCCCTTCAGTGGACTTGCTAGGTAAGAGAGAGTGCCCAGTGCAATTTGAATTTCAGGTAAGCAACACGTAACTTCGTACGTGCCTTCCCAATATTGCATTATCGATTTTTCACCTGTTAACGATGCAACTCCTGCTCCTCAGACAGCTGTTTCTGCCTTGGAAACCCCCCCACCCCCCCACCTCCCACCCCCCCCCGCCAGTTCCAGGATGGACCATCATGATGCCAGGAGCTGCGATCACAGGTGGCCACAGGCCATCGAGGTCCACAGGAGGAAGGGACAGCCCTTCCCTTCCACACATGGAAGAGTAAGCCGGGGCCGGCTCCAGATCTATCCTGTGTGGGCTTTGATTTTTCCTGCACGGAGCGTATTCACTTTTACATGGGATGGTTGTCACTTCCCTTTCATTTGAATGTGGTGTAATTTCTTGTTAGGACGGTGACACTTTCACAGTCCATTAAATCCAAGTTACCATGAAAGATGGGCGTGCTGAGCACCCGGGACACTTACCTTTCCAGCTCCCAGTGGCTCCTTCCGCTGCTTTTCTGGAGGAGGCAGGACAGATCCAGGTGAGAATCCGGGAGCCTGCAGAGACATGCCCAATCCCATCAGAACAGGTGAGAATCGGGAGCTTGCTGAGGCTCACTCAGTCCCACAACATGACAGCATTAGCACCAGGTTGGATAAAGAGCACAGCGCCATCTTTGGTTCACCTTGTGAGCAAAGGGAGACTTGTAGGTGAATGTGGGCACAGCCTGGACTCCTCCACAGCCTCCCACCGACGCTGACTTTCCTCCCAGTGGCAGCTAAGCTCCTGGGGTGGAGTGTATCCTCATTGACGATAGTATCCGGTGCCCTTGTCACTCCATCGCCCATGAGCTGTAAAATGACTTATTTCAAGCCTCTTCACCCCTCAGTACCCTTTCCTTTTCCTCACTCACTCCCACCGCCTCCCTGAAGAATCCCCCTTTTACATTTAAGATCATCATCACCTACAAGAGAGTGACCACATGCAATACTTGGCTTTTGGAGCTTGACTTATCACTCAACATGATCTCCAGTTCTATGTGTTTTCCTGAAAGTGGCATCATTTCATTTGTCTTTATGACTAATACTTTACGGTGAGTGTGTATATATATATATATAATTTCTCTATGCTTGCATTGCTTCGAGGTCATCTCGGCTGACCCCACAGTTTGGCTCTGCAGTAAACACACACACACAGGAATCGCTCTTGCACATTGCTTTATTTTCCTTCAGATTTGCGCTCGAGTAGCGTGTTGGAGTCCTCGGGCAGGTTGGAGGACCCTTAGTTTCTTGAAGAATAATTTTTACCACATGAACATCTCCAGATGTTAAGGATTTGGGGGCCCTGCCCTAAAGGTGCTCAGGATACTGGGCTGTGTGGCAACAGGCATTCCCATAATCCCCATAACTTAACTCCACTGTGTCCCCCATGCTGAGTAAGTGCAGGATGCCCGCGCAGGGGAGCCCCGGAGACAGGGGAAGCTGAGAGCCTGGGTCCTATTTAGAAATAACTCCCAGTTCCCAGATTGAGACCATCTGTAGGCAGAGAGGTGAAGGTTTGTCTGCAGACTGCCCACACAGCTGTCCGTGATCAGGCCTTCCAACGGCTGAGAAGAGTCGGTGATTCTTCTCTTCCCATCCCCAATGTCTGTCACACACACACACACACACACACACACACACACACACACACACACACACACACACACACACACATCACACATGATTCTCCAGAGCCTCTTGCTGCCTTTCTCTGGAGTAATTCTCTTTCCCAGAGAGTGACTCCTGGAAGTGATCTTCTCCATGGAGGACTGCGCCACTTCCCCACCCCCACCCCTGGAAGTTCCCAAGCTTGCCAAGAAGGCCTCCGAGCCTCTGGGTGCCTTGTGTGACTGTAGCATCTTCCTACATGAATGGGGCACGAGCCCAAGGGCTGGGGCACTGGGGCTGGGAAATGCGAGCGACAGAGTCCAAGGAAACACTTCTTTACTCATCCCGGCTCTGGGAGCAGAGGACGGTGGGACTGTCGGCCACACCTGTGCCTCTCATGGGTCTGTCTGCTTCCATTCCGACGCTGGAAGAACCCCAGTGCCAGGCCGCGTGGATTTCTTGATCCTGTCCCCCGTGGCTCACCCACCGGGCATCCCCTCTGAGCCCACAGCAGAGCAAGATTAACTAGTGTGCATACATGAGCACCACACATCTACTCTGGGGACAAATGTCAAAACCACCCTTTCTGCAGCCCACAACTGACCGTACCCCAGGGGCCACCAGCAATCCTCACACACACAAGGAACTTCGCCTTATACGGTTACAGCTTCCCAAGTGATCCAGTTCCTTCCTTGATCTCCGACAGTCGGGAGGCCAACCACGCAGAGTTTGACTGTTGTATTAGAGTGAGAAATCTAGAGCTCAGGGATGCTGAGTGACAAGCCCAGATCACACAGCTAAACCTTAAAGGGACACATGCCGAAGCATGGCCCCTTGACTGTGGAGAGCACTCTATCCACAGTACCCTTTGTACCTGGGAAGGGGTGAGATTACACAATTAGGAAGGCTACATTGAAGCACATCCATCTTCCTTCTTTGTTCTCCCCAGGTCCCACCCATACTCCAACTCGAGTATCTGATAAGGGTTCTCTCTCTCTTCCCCCTTCCCTCCCCACATTTCTGTGTGTATAAGATTTATCATTTCAGCAGTGCAAGCTCTTGGCTAAGCTCCACATTGTTCTCTTCCAGTCACTAAGTCCCTAGAACATAGTAGATAATTATGTTAACAAATAACTGTGGCTGAGTGAATACATTAATGCTTCCCTCGCTTGTGTCTACATCTTTTCTTTGTCACATCTCGAAATCATTCTCCTATCTCCGTCCGTCCCACTTCCCCGCTGCCCTCCATGTCCAGTTCTTGCTCCGGGACCGGAATTGACTCCATGTCCAGGGGCGGGGGACCCCACACACAGCTGCATGGAGCAGGAGCAGACAGGAAAAAAGGGGGGAAAAAGCAGCAGTCTGTATTGCCTTGAAACACAAAACCTACAAGTCCCAGCTTCAGAGATGACTGGGGTTAATAAATGCTTCAATCTACTGGGGAAGACAGTCTTCTCACATCGATATTGAAATCTCATTGCTGTAGATGAAGGAATATAAGCTCAGAGAGATTAAATCATGAGCCAGGATTATGCCACGGGAAAACCGCAGAGGTAAGATTTGAACTCGGCTCTCAGGGTTCAGCTTACGGCTGCATACCCAGCGTCAGCCAGGGTCATCCTGGTGCCCCTGATGTTCCGCTTGGGAGCTTTCGCGCTGGATGCAGCCTCAGTTCCTCCTCTACATTATCCCCGGTCATAGGACATACCTGTCGTACACAGTTGAGGTCGTTATTAGGGTTTCTCTCTAAATGGGCTTTGCTATGATATGGAGTTCTGTCTTTTTTGATTCCAGGCCGCAGGTGTTCCCAGGACATTGGGTTGGAGAAGGGTCTGAAGGGAAGGCACTCAGCTAACCCTTTCTGAATGGACAAAGAGCTCAGACTCTCCACCTTCCCTTAAGCCATCTTATGACCAGAATCCATGTATTAAACACCTCCTGCAAGCTAGGCTCCGTGATACCCAGAGATCACAGGTACTTAGCCACCGAATCCTCTGAGGCGGAGAATCAAAGCCTATGTGATCGAGAAGAATGGAGAAATTAACTACATTAGCCAAAGCCCACAACTGGTAAGTGACAGCGGCAGAATTTGGTCTCAGAGTCCCATCCAACCTCATCACAACGTCTCTCAATGCACCTACACCCCGGCGCAAGCCGCCCCGGTCAGCACTCAGCCTTATGCTCCTGCAGCTGAGTCTTAGCCGTTCATAGTCAGTATGAGGGTCTCCATAGACACAGACTCAGGTTAAACTCCAGAGCCTTACGTTACCTGAGCTGAGACTGATTGTCTCCTCCATATTCTGAAGCCAGGCTGCAACGCCCGTCCCAGAACCAGGTCTGATGATTTACATTTCGCATCATTCAAGGACTTAAGGAGTGTCACAGCCTTCATCAGGTGTGGGGCTCATCTAGCTGATGTCATCAGCACTCGCTTCATTAGCTGAAGGGAGAAAAGTTTTTACGTTCCGAGGCTGCCTCGCCAGTCTGCAGGTCAAAGGGCTCGGGGATTTGAAAAGAAGGAAAGAAACCAACTTTAAAATCTGGGTTCTGGACGTTGAAGCTATAACTGAAATAAAAGAAACACGAAGGGGAACTAAGTGGTGACTCCCGCCAGGTTGACATCTGTGTTGAGGTATGATGTAGGTACCGTAGTATTTCCTTAGGGCGGTGCAATTTCATGTTTATTTGTTAATGTACAGATCTGGGTGAATAGCACGCTAAGTGTCAGAATTCCCTGCAGCCCCTTTGGAGCTCTCCTTCTCCTGTCTCCCTTATTCTCGCCGCTGGCACGCTGGCAGACACCCTGGTCTGCTCCCTGTGTCTGAAGCTATCTTTTCTGGCATCTCATGCAAATGGAATGGGCGCATACATACTCTTGGGTGGGATCCCTTGGATGGCCGCATGCTGAGTGGATGGATGCCATTTGGTGGGTCCATCCAAACCCATGTTCACTGGGGGCCACGTGAGTTATTTCCTCCTTTGAGTTATTATAAGTAATGTGGCTGTGACTCCTCGGGGCAGGTCTTTCTGTGGACGTGCATTTCCATGGCTCTCAGGCAGATTCCTCAGCGAGACATCCATAATGAAATTAATAATGCTTGTTTTGCTCCCATTTAACTGTGGAGGAAACTGCCAATCTATTTTTCCCCCAACTGGCTCTTCCCTTTCACATTGCCACCAGCCATCCATGAGGGCACAGCATTGATTCCAAAATCACTTTCGATGGGAGAATTGAAAGTCTTCAGCTTTTTATGTTTGGTCTTTGAACTGTAACCTTGAAAGGGAAGTGGGAAATTCACAGATCATGCTGTGTGCTGTGAAAGAGAAGGAATGCTGGGAAATTAATTGAAATAAATGAGGTTTAGATAAGAGAAGGGATTTGTAGCAAATAAGTGTTCTTGCGGATAGTGCTTTCAGCTTTCATTTGCTAGGAAATTAAATCAACCAATTAAGTAAAATAACGCTCACGAAAGATCGGTTAGATTTGCCATGTAGATTGCTCATTTACCCAAATTCACTCAGGCTTATATAACAAAGACCCCGGGTTCACTTTCCCATTCTTCCCGCTGTGTTCCCCACCTCTTGGTGGGCAGGACCGTTTTGGAGCACGTCAAGGCTCACAATTCGTCTGATTTCAGTGTTTCCTCCCTACATCCGGGCATCGCCAAGGACTTTCAATTTGTCTGTGATCCTCAGACCCAACTCCTCAGAGGTTCCAGCCAACCCCAAAGGAAAAGCAGTACTGCACAGACCCGAGCTGCAATTTTTGTTTTTACTTCGGAGAATCAAAGGCACAGCTCATTCATTTATTTGGGAACACATCGATATGTTCTTTGAGATAAACCGAGAATGGTGAAGACCTGGGCTGGGCCTTCGGCAGAGTAACAGAGTTGTGGAGGAATGCAGCGGGAAGGTTGGGTCCATGTGGACTAGGAGGGGAGTGGGCACAGAAAGGAAAGGCCAGAGAAGGCAGAGAAAGCAGAAGAGGCTTTCACCGAGCCTGGCAGGACGGTATTTGTCATTGTCAGAAGCTAAAGGTGGAGCAGGGGCCTGGCAACATGCTCAGAGGCCCCCAGTGCCCTGCAGCCTCTTGGGGACACGTGAGGGGACAGGACCAGCTGCAGAGAAAGGCTGCTGAGACTTAAAAAAAAATCTTAGCAAAAACAAAGCGATCCTAGGACTTCGTGATGGATCTGATATTCTGAGACTCGAGTTTGCGTCTGTCAACTTTGAATGCAGTAGAAAGACGATGAGATGAACACGGAAGAGGCTGTAATAATAGAGCTGACTGGCCAGGAAGGCTGGAGATAACTATGAAAGAGAAAGTTGTGCCTCAAAGGAAAACAAATTTAGATCAGTCATCCTGAACAACCAAATTCAATCAAAGTCCCTTTGCCCAAGAAGAAGATTCCAAAGAGCCAGAATCATGCTCATATAAAATATGTTTATGTCTCATCACGGTGGAGATCAGTTAATATTTCTAGGCAATAACTCAGGGCACCAAAACTACCGTGCTGCCTTCAAATCTACCTATCATCTATTATCCACAACAGCCTCAGCATTGTCTCTCTTATACCCTGACCATCAATGAAGGCAGAAGCTGTGTTTGTCCAAAACAAAAAAAGTTTGCCTTGGTAGAAAAGAATGAATGCCTTCCGATGATGAATCTGCTGCTATGTTGATACTTTATTTGCATATTGCTATCAATGCTGAATTTATAATTTGTATATTATGTAAATTTGAAAGACTGGGGACTGGGTTGTATTTTGTCTTGCACAATATTTTTTAAATAAAATGACTGGTTTAAACATTTTAATCCAGTGCGCACACAATTTTAGCATACTTCACTGTTGCACTAGCAGAGGGCTACAATAACTGTGCACCCAATGCCCTGATAACCCATAGCCTTCATTACAAGCCTGGTAGTCCATAGCTAGCCTCTTCCTAAGCAATATTGCTCAGCAAAAAATAAATAAATAAATAAACCAGAGCTAATAAAATTGCCCTCCTTTACTGCATTATTATTTCATTCCTGGCCCTGCATGCTATGTGCTTTGCAGGCAAACGATCATTCAATGATCTTGGCGAGTTGAAGACATTAATATCATTCTTGTGGGTCCCAATTTACAGATGAGAAAACTGAGGTTCTGAAGAGCTGAGTAAACAGAGCCCACGCCACTTCACAAGCCGTCAAGGATCTAACAGAGGTCCAGCTGCGTGGGCTCTAAGAAAACGATGCCATACTGTCTGTGAGAGTGGCATCCTTCCATGAGCAGTGACCTAAATTGCGAATAGCAGAGAATGAAGAACAAAATCTGGTTATGCAAACGCTCTTTCCTGGTGGTGTGTGCAGGCATCCGCCCGCCTTCTCTTACAGCGTTGTGGTGGTGGTCAGCGCCTAACAAGCCAATCTCCAAGGGAAGAGAAGCCCCGGTTTACAGCATCTGTAGACTTCTGTGGGGACAGCAGTCGCTCCAACCTGCCATCCTGAAGGTGGGGTTAGTAATGGATGATGTCCCCTGCCAGCTTTCAGGAGCCGCTCAGAGCCGGTTCGGCAGACCACTCTGTGGGCCCCTCCCCCGCCGCTCCCCTCCCCCATGACCCCATTTCCCCAGAGAACTGGCTTGAGGGAGGCCACTCCTGAGGGAGGGGAGCAGGCAGAGGATGGCGGGCTCCACTGTCCGCAGCAGAGTCCCGGAATGTACATGCCGCCACGCTATTTTTAATTAAAAAGTGATGACAGCTCAATATATTCCCTGACTCTGCAGCTAATAACTTCCTGACCTGGGCCTCAACGGCTAGCACCAGCCTGCGTTGGGTCCCTCTGGGCCTTCCATTATTGGCTAGTCGTCTCCAGGAGGCAGGGCTAATAGAAGCGTGCAATGGGGAGAGGAGAGAGGGGACATGTCCACACTAAGTCACAACCCACGGAGGGGCAGGGCACATGGCTGTCTGGACGCAAGGACACCAAAGGTTAGTATCACCCAGGACCCAAGGGGCATAGGGCCCATTCTGTGTCTAGCCGTCCGCAGAGCGAGGCTTTTCAATGCTCAGTTCTCATATTAAAAGTATTTGCCTGGCTGCTTTATTTTGAAGAGTGTGTGTGTGTGTATGTCTGTCTGTCTGTCTGTGTGTTTCTGTGTGTGTGTGTGTGTGTGTGTTACAACATGCTTCTTGCAGGTAGATCCCACCTGAAGCACTTCAACTAGTTCCAGCGTCCTTTAATCCTCCCTGTGGTGCCCATTGTAAAGCAAAAGAAACTGAGTCACAAAGATATCAGCCGTAGTTTCTGAGTTGAAACTGAGATGTGCGAAGTTCTAGGGCCTGCGCTGGCTACAGCCTATTTTAAGTGGCTCTCTTCTCTTCCCTGTAGACAACCCTCCTCCACTCTTGTTGCCACAGGCACATTCATTTCTTCCGGGAAGAGCTTCTTAATGCTATCACTGGAAGGCCACACCCCTCCCTACCTCCATCCCATAAACCTCTCCAAATTCTAGCCCCAATGCAGAGCCCTAGTCAGCTGCAGCTTTCCTGTAATGTGTGGGCAGGTGATTCTAACACAGGGGGATACCCAACTCCTACCCTACTTGTTAGCTCTGTTTCGTTGACTTCTATTTTTATCTTGCTTCAGTTGCTCTTTTGTTTTATAACTTGCTTGGCTTGGGGGGGGGGGGGGGTGGAGCATGTGCATGCCTTGTGCTGGGGCTTGAACTTGGATCCTCCTGCTCTTGCTCATCTTGCTGGACTTCTTTGTGCTGTAAAGTATAAATTGTCATGGACAGAAGAAACCATACGTCGATCTAATAATGTTGAGCTCTAGGTAGGTGTTCAAAAATGTGTTCTGAATTAATGGACATTCCTGCATGCATGGTCTTGAGATGGAATGAGGCTCTCAGGACTCTAGAATTAGGGTGAAGAGTCAACATTTTTGAATGCTTAATCCATGCTAAGACGTCCATTTCTGAGGGGTTTTTTGTTGTTGTTGTTTAGAGAACAAAAATAGAAAGAAAGGCCCAGAGAAGTTGGGGAATTTGTGAACACTCCATGATTAGATCAATGCAGAGCAATGACTTCAGCCTAAACTAGTCTGACAAGTCTACACCACATGGCTACACAGTTTATCCTGGATTTGTGATTTGCAGTAGTGGGGCTAGAACTCAAGGCCAGTCAAATGCTCTGCCACTAAGCCACAGCCCAGCCTTCCTCCTGTTCATCCCATTGTATCTGTCATAGTGCACCTGCACCAGACCCCAGTGAACAGTGAAGCGTGAACAGCTGTGGTAGTGACTTACTACTTGATAATTCAATCCAGGCTCTCTGTGCCCATCTTAGTTCTTTCCTGTTCCCCTTCATGCCATTCCACTTTGTTGTGTACTCAAGAAGACAGAACATACATAGCTGGTACCATTGCCTAGCTAATAATCCTCCTTGGGCTGGAAAATTCCTACAACACAATTGCACCTTCCTTGTCTCCAGTGTCAAACATGGCCACCTGCCTCTTCCAGCAAAGGCTTTCCTTTCTGATAGGCCTCTCCGCCCAGACAGCATTACAGCTGTCACGGGGGGGACACTAGTGTGAGCCACCAGCAGGACTGCCCAGCCACCATGGGCAGACGCTCCTAGATCAAAGACTCCTGCTGAAACCAGCCATCAGAGCAAAGAGACAAAACGTGTGTGAGGCGTGGGGGAGAGAGGCTGGGAATCAACGCCCCCCTCCAGCCAGGGGCCGGCCCCCCCACCCTGGAGAGCCACTCCGTGCCAGGATACGGCGGGGTTCAATAGCGATGAGGCAAGGTCATGGTTAGCAACTAATTTGGGGAAGGCAGCGGTTGGTAGGCAGCCCCTATCTCCCGGCCTCTGGGAAACAAGGGACCTGCTCGGGAAACAGAAACACACAGAGAAACCCGGAGGAGCGGAGCCTTTCAGACGAGAATATTGAATGTGCCGAGCCAAGTGGCTGAGAAAGACGTTGACAAATGTCACGCTGAAAACAGGGACACGGTTCCCGGGCCCTGCATTTGGAGATGAGGGAACAATGAAAGAGAAAGCCCATAAGGAAAATAATATTACTCAAGCCTCATGTACGTAGCCTGGTTTGGGGGTGGGGATATTTCTGCAGCTCTTACAGGAAGCAAAAAAAAGAAAGAAACATTCTCCAGCCAGGGGGCTCAGCCTCACATTGAGCCCCACCCCCTCTTCCATGGCATGTTGGGTGGGGAGAGGCAATGGCAGGGCCACGCTCCCCCCCACACACCTCAAGAGATTCAATGGGTAGATTTGGAGAACAAAGCCTGCACCATTTACCTGCAGATCAAAGTTTGCTGTTAATAAGGCATGCATTCAGAGGGGGTCGAGAGAATGATGATAGCCCTGCATTCCATTAAAAAAGGATTATGGGCTGTCTGACCAGGTGAGCAGTGTGGTCTGTGAACAGGAACTTGTCCTTTGGGGGGGGGGGGGAACAAAGGTGGCAAAACAAAAGCTTCATAGACATAATCAGCCTCCGTTCACTGCGGCAGGGTGGTGGCGTGCGTGCCTGGTGTCTGTGTGTGTGCGTGTGTGCAAGAAGGGCGTGTGCAATGTTTTCTGTTGCTGTTGCTAAGATGGTTTCCCCCTTCGCTGGCCTCTCACCCAATCAAAAGGTAGCCGCTCCTCATTGGTCGCCTTGCTTTATCGAATGACCACGATGGGCTGGAATGGAGCCCACCCCATTGGTTTATTCCGACGGCCCATTGTCAGGGGAGAGCAAATCAGACACCTAATCAATATTTTGTGAAGTGGCACTAGACTCCTAGCAAAATTTGCATTAAATTTCTCCCTGTCTGTGCCTTTGCACTCTGATAAGTATCATATTAACTTCGGGGACAGAGAGAGAGTGTGGGGGGGGACAAGCAAACACTGTCACATCCATCAGCCATTTTGGATGTATTATTCCTAAAGCTTGCCCAACATTGCGGGATGCTGAACGTGTAAGCAAGGGTTTAGTTATAAACAAGATGCACATATCTATCTCCTGAGCAGACACATGGTTCAGCAGATCAGTGGAGATCCTTCCACACAAAAGCCTTAACCCCCCCACCCTTCCTTCCTTCATTCCTTCCTTCTTTTCTTCCTTCCTTTCACAAACATGGGTCAGTTACAGGATGACCCTGGTTATGTCACTGTGCAGAGCAGGGCAGTGGAGGGCCAGGCTTGAACTCCGCGTAAAGGACCCTGGGCTCTGACCCTATCCCTGGATGAAGAGACCCCATATCACCAAAGAGGGATGACGCTTCCGGGAAGGCGCAGATTGATTCTGAAACCAAGTTGGCTCTCGTGGCCGAGATTTCCTGGGGTTCTACAGAGATCTCGAGTGAACGCGTGGGTGGGTAGGGAGCTTGAGGAAAAGGAGAGAATGAGAATGGCAAATGGTCTAACTTTCACAGGAAGAAGTGGGAAGAACCCAGAAAGAAATCCACGCACTCACTGCCAGCCAGCACTTTACAGCAGCAAGGCCTGCTTGTCGGTCTTCTGTTCTCCTGAACAAGGCTGCATCCATCCAACCCACCTTTCCTCTAGGCGCTGGGTCCACCCCTGTTCACCTATTTGATAATCACTGACACCCTCACCTTGTTCTCCTGCACAATCACATCTTTGAGGCAGCCCCTCCCCTTGGCCATCTTCTGGTCACTAGCAATGTCATTAAAACACAGGGCGATATCTCTCATCTTGAGAACTAAGGACAAACTCAAAAGGAAAATCATCACTCTTTTTAGATGCAAGGCACACGCAGAGAGGACTAAACGGCTTGTTCACATAGTATGGCCTTCCTGGATATGTGGGTGAGCACAGCCACCTCAAACACCCCAGCTTCCTCCTTCCCTGTCTCCAGCCCAGGCTCTGCTCTAGGACTGCCTGACCACCCCACGATCTAGAAAACAAAGGGCCCATGTGTGGGATGTGAGGACCCTCCAAAATCCTGCTCCAGCATCGACTCCATACGCCATCATTATTCTAGTATAATCCCTGCTCAAAAGCTACTCCTTCTGAGACTCCTTCTCTTCTTCCCAGCTACTGTCCTCTTGTGTAGCATAAAACTCTATGTATTTTTTGCATTTTTAGCTAAATGATTAACTTGAACCAATTGCTTCCAGAATAGATTTCCTAGACTCTGTAGACCCACATTTTTGATAGCTTACAAAGCACCTTTTCATACATTATGCTTCACAATGCCAACTGCCTATCTCCCAGGAGGAGTGAGCTTAACACCCCGTGCTGGAGATATTTCCAAGCCTGGGAGATGCGGGATCCAATTGCTAATTCTCCAATGTCATTTTCCAATCCCAGATTTGCTTGCAATACAAAAAATACCCGAACAAGCTCACATGTGTGCATACGTGCTTGGATGTTCTGACATCACTCAATAAAACACGATATTCAGTATATGGGAACCGCCCCCCCACCTACCCCCACCCTGACCCCCCTGCCCCCCACTCCCGGCCTAGATCTCATGATATATTTTGAAAATTAAGGTTCTATTGATTAATTATGGCCTACCCTTATTAACACCAAAAGGGTCCCTCTGTGTTAGTGAGTGTGTTAAATGATCCTTCCAGATTTTCCAGCCAGCTCTCCAAAGCGGGGAATTCATAGCACATGCTGAGGTGGAGTCAACTTCAAGGATCAACTAAGTGAATGACTGTTTCTCCAGATGTTCAACCAGGGTGCCTGCTGCCTTCACGTCGCAGTGGTCAGTGAGACCCAGGGAGCTCCTCTGCGACATTCTCCAGGCGTCTCCAGGTGCGTGCACACACCCACTGTGCTGACCCCTGGCTCCCAGGCCCTTGGGCACATGCAGGCCTCCCTGTGCAGAAGGAGCTCAGCACAGGGCCGGCAGGGCTAGAGAGGTCATAACCGAGTGGCCGTCTGGGCAGTGCAGTCCACAGAAAGGCCTTCTTTATGTGTGCAAGCTGTGCTGATGATCCCTGAGGGCGGCTCTGGGGTCTCTGCTTTGGTGAGGAGCTTGGGGATTATATCAGGGCTGAGTGTAGCAAGGACTCTTATAGCTAGTCCCAAACTTAAAGCAGCGATCACAAATAGGGGCGCATCTATAACACCAGCCAAGCTCCATCTTTGAGATCTCAGTGAACAGAAAGCCTTGATTTGGGGCATTTAAACAGAGAAGGAAGAAAATCCAAAGCTTCCTTAAAGCCAGCTACTAGAGCAAGTGCCAGGCCCCGAGTTCAAACTTTGGTACCAGAAAATACACACGCATACACATACACACACACACACACACAAACACACATGAGCATGAACACTGGGGCATGTCAACTCCCATGACCCAGAGCGCGTGCGCACACACACACACACACACACACACACACACACACACACACACACACACACAGAGGAGCAGGCACACTTGGGCCTGCCAACTCCCATGATCCAGAGCTGGAAAGGACCGGAAAAGCCCCGCCCACTCTTCCACGCCTCCACGAAGCAGGGGAGGCTCTGCAGAGAAGAGCTGAGAGCGCTCACAAGCCCCTCCCTGTTTTCCAAGGAAGATGGAGTTGCCCGCGCTGGTATGACCAGCTATTCCTAAGTTGAAACAAGCTCCTGATTCCAAGACAGGCCTTGTGCCCCGTGCCAGACTCTTTCCATTCCAGAGCCGCGGCAGACTCCCTGCAGGAAACTCTTCTATTTCTGACAGCGGAGCAAACCAGGCTGGGCCTGAGTTCCCCGGGACCATTTGTCACTGCCAGTCTCCTACCTCACAATGCCAACCCAGCATCTGGTCCTGGCCCTAGCACCTCTGCTCTGATAATTAAAAGCTGACGTGTCTAAACAAGCCGTAACTTCAGTGCTATGTGGTTGGGGAGGCCAGGACAAATGTGGATGAGTCCTGGCTTTGAAGGGAAGAATGCACCAGCTTATAAATTTCCAGTTGAGTTTGTCTCTGGTGACAGGTATATAAATATTGTCGTTCCCACAGATGGTGTTTTGTTAAACTTAGCTCCAAATATTCCTTCACCCCAAGCAAGTGGAACAAAACCCGCTCTATCCCATTTTGGCCAGGTGGAAGCGTTTGCAGGCCAGTCCGTTGGAGTTGTTTGCGGCCAAGTCTGGGCCGATTGCTCAGTGTGACGTGCTGGCGGCGGTGAGAAAGTGAGAAAGCTCCGTGTGGCTCTTTGCGGTGGGCTGCCCTAACAACCTTCCTAGCTGAGGGCATCAGGGGCCTTCCCCATTCCCTTCTTGGGGCATCCAATCCCAAGGCCATGCCCAGAGGAGATCAGAAAGATCTGGAAAGATCTACAGCAATAGCAAGGAATGCTGAGACTTGTGCTGGTCTTCTCCATTGCCACAGTCTGGTTGTGGTCCTTGTTGTTAGAGTAACAGTTTCAATTTCCCCCTTCTTGAAACCATCGAGAGCAGAATCCCAAACTTCTGAACTCAGACTTAATCAGAATCTGCATTTGAACGCTATGAGACCCGCGTATTGGACATGGGAAGCACGGGTCCAGAGATGAGGACTGCGGCCACTGACTTCACCACCAGCTCCACCTCTGAGAGCTCAGTGAACAGAACGCCTTGATTTGGGGCACTTAAACAGAGAAGGAAGAAAATCCAAAGCTTCCCTAAATTGAAGTCTTTTTCCCACCCTGAAAAGACATCTAATTTCAGCATACTGAGGAGGAATGAATGTTCATCTGGCCCCCATCAAAGAGAAGCGGATGTTAAAAATCTTAACTAAGAAGAGAAATATGAGGAGTATCTGATTAAGAGCTTTAGGGGGAAAAAACCGTGCACATTGACTATGTGCTGCGTTGAAGCTGTAATGGAATTTGTGAATGCTTGATGACTATAATTCGAGAAGGTTGGTCTCTGGTCCTACGTGAAATTTCCTAAGTCACTACATGGACCAGATTTTTCTTCCCATCACCAGCTTCCTCCTACTCTGCTTGTTGGTGATGTCCAAACCAGGGACTCTGTGGAAGATGGGGCCCTGTGCCCTGCATACAGGACCCGTGTGGAGCAGGAGCCTTTTCAACGAAGACAGGTCATTAAAAGAAATGAATAGATGTCTTGTAGAGGTTTAATTAAGGAAGTTAATTCTAGGCCCCATCATGGGCCCATTAACCTTTCTCTATTCCTAAAATATCTTACGTAATGTCAAAAAGAGACAAAGATGAGAAAGGGAGCAGTGTAATTAAACCTACTTAACCTTAAAATGGAAATGTGTCAGGGGACTGAAGCAATTGGGATGATGCCCCCAACCTGTATTTATGACCTCAAAACCCAGAACCCGTGTGCCTCGTTGTGTTCTGCTCAGATCTCCTCTTCCTAGCTGTGCTGTTGGACAATTTGGCCAGCTCATTAACTTAGCATGTCGGCCCTGGCCTGGGAGAAGTCAGCAATGAAACGTCTGGAAGGGCACCACTGTCCCGGCACCAGGAGCAAATTGCTCATTTCCCACAAGAGTTCCCAGCACACGGAACACTGTTGAAGTTTCTCCAGGAGATGGTTTCCATTGACTTCCGTCTCTCCTGACCTGCAGAAATGTGGCCTGGCTGAGGCGAATTTAGTCTCAGTGCTAGGAAAACCCGACAGATGTATTTTCCTCAGTGGAAGCATATTGGTCATCATGACTAAATTCTTCCAGAAGGACGTGGGGAGGGGTGGGGAGGGGAGGGGAGGGGAGGGGAGGGGAAAGGGAGGGAAGGGAAGGGAGAAATGCTGTTTGTCTTCCCCATTCCTGTGGAGCCTTGTAGGCAGGCTCTCACAAGCAGGTTCGTGCCCTAGGGGGCAGGTTAAGGTGGTCGCACTTGTTTCTGTTCTTCTTCATCATCCCATTTCCTGTAAGAAGCTTATATCCTGGGCTAGATCAGTAAACAGGGCAGCATTATTCCACACATCCAAAACTAATGAGGAAGGTTGCAGATTCCCAAACAATCGGGTCTCTATTAAATATATGTATTTATTATAACCCTATTTTCCTGGGAGTTCTCCATGTAACTTCTAATACAAGGATGACATAAAATATACAACACCTGGCCAGGTACCAGTGGCTCACACCTATAATCCTAGCTATTCAGGAGATTGAGATCTGAGAAGCACAGTTCAGAGCCAGCCCAGCCCAGACAGACAAACCTGAGAGACTCTTCATATCCAATTAACTATTAAAAAGCCAGAGGTTAAGGTATGATTCAGGTGAGAGAGAGCATAAAGACTTGAGTTCAAGCCCCAGTACACATACAAAAAAAGTACAAGCACGCACTCTCTCTCTTACTATATATGATACCTGCATTTCTAATATCATATAAGGAAGTATCTTAAGTTTAGAACCAACCTCGGTGCCTCATTTGTATGAGAAAACTGAAAACTAGAGTTTTTCTTTGCCTTTTTTTGTTGTTGTTGAGTTTTCATTGTTTTGTTGATAAGGATGGGTGATGAGAGTATTTGTTACAAAGCCTTACAAGAAGAGACAGTATTTGGGCCAGAATTCATCCACATTTTTACTCCTAATTCTCTAATAATGTGCAATGTCTTATTGTGGCTTTGTTTAACAAGGTTTTCCAAAAATCTTTCCTGATATCTAATGGGTCTTGAGTATTACTATTTGGGCCTCTACATTAAATGCCGGGTATAGATAGAATGAAAGAGCTGCCCTGACTTTGATTACAGTTTCTATAGTTATAATTGGTTTAAGTGTTAAGGAAAAAAATCAAATTTAAATTTTTTCACATGCTAGCAAAGGTCCAAAGAGTAACCTTTTCAAACTCAAAGCTGAGTTGACCACGGCAAGCTCACTCTCATCAGTGTTAATAATCCAGCTGTTACTTCAAGCAAAGAACCAGAAATACAACATAGCCATAGGCAACCATTAGAGCCAGCCATTAGGTTCAACCTTTCCATTAAAACTCAACCAGCACGTGCTCAATTCCTCTGTCACTATCAACCCACTGGCCCACTGCTGGGAATTGTACTGAAAATGTAGAGATGCAAATATGTGTGTAAAAAGTAATGCAGGTAGAGCTGGGGGTTGTCACCAAACTCCTATTCTGTACCTGGTTTCCATCCTCGTGGAATGACCCTTCTTGTGTGTCTATTTTAAGTCATTTCCCTGTAGGATCTCATCATCTGCCTTCACTCTGAAGAAGAAAAAGCCAGAAGAGACACGTGTCTCAAGAGCTGCTGGGGGTTGGGGGAGGGGGCTGGGAGAATAGGTAGTGGCCAACACCCATCAAGTTCTTCATGCAGAGCTCAGACATTTGCCCTCCCACTCCCTCACGACTTCTCTCCCTTGCAGTCATGGCCTCTGTTGAGATGACCCCTCTGGCTGCCTTCGGTTGGCTTTAATTAGTGTGCGGTAGTAAGTGTCTTTGCCATGTCACTGGTGTTAAATTTCAACACACTCAAATACCAAGAGCTGATGCCACCGCTCCTGACAGCCACGGGGAAGCGAGCCTTGAACTAAGCTGCGGATAATTAGAACAGGCAGCAGGAAGACGTGTGTTCGTCCAGGCCTTTCCTGCACCCCAGCCCAGACAGCCTCGTCTGGCATCATGTCTCTCTGCCTTTGTCTTACTTATTTTCTCTCCAGTAAAGGTTACTCTGCAGCAGGAGCTGAACAAGGATGACAATGCTCTGAGCAAGAAAAGACAGCGAGCAGAAAAGCAAGATGTTTGCCCTGGGAAACCGCCACTTGTGGGTTTAGAATCACTGCAGAACAAAAACAGAATTACTCAGAGCGGTGGCAAGATTGCCTTCCTGGCTCAGAGACTTCATTAAGTCCTTACACAGTGTGTATATGGGGTAAACAGAGTCTTCTTCCCATAGAGCTGGAGACAGAAAAGACACACACAAATAGAAGCTAACGCCAAATCACCGCGTTTGGAGTTTACTTAGGCAAAAAAGACAATCATGAAGAGGCACCAGACATACTCTTTGTCAATCTGAACCCATGCCACCTGCTGACTGACATAAGCTAACGTATCAACACCACATCTACAAAAGGTGACCATATTTTGTAATCAAAGAGAATTGAAGAATAATTTGACCTACTTGGTATGGGACCTTGGATAAATCATTGTTCTGTACTCATGCTTTTTCATATTAAAGATAGACTGGGCTAGGTACTGGGGATGTGGCTAAAGTGGTGGAGCCTGGTCTAGTAAGATGAGACCCTGAATTCAAACCACAGAACCACCACCAAAAGAAGGAGGAGGAGGAGGAGGAGGAGGAGGAGGAGGAGGAGGAGGAGGAGGAGGAGGAGGAGGAGGAGGAGGAGGAGGAGGAGAGGAGGAGGAGGAGAGGGATGAAGGGAGAGGAGGAAAAGGAGGGAGGGAGAGAAAAAAGAGGAGGAAGAAGAAGGAGGAGAAAGAGAAGGGGAAGAAGGAGAAAGAGAAGGGGAAGAAGGAGGAGAAAGAGAAGGGGAAGAAGGAGAAAGAGAAGGGGAAGAAGGAGGAGGAGGAGAAGGGAAAGAAGGAGGAAGAAGAGGAGGAATTCCTATAACTTCCCTTGCATTCTACTCATGAGGGTAGAGATACAAAGAGATGAAAACTGAGGGCTTCTTGCTACTCACCTGAGGCATGTGAGAACTCTTGGAAACAGGAACTACAACCTAACAACAGCTCTTACTATGTGCCAGGCTCTGTTTGAGACAGACACTACCAAGAAAGCTAAGGCATGTTCCTAGATGCCTGAGCTTTGCATGTTGCTCAGCTGGAATTCACACCCGCTCTTCCTGCTGTGTTCCCTCCTAGGAATAAAGAACGAGTACATGGAACCAGGGTACTTGGACTTCTGTTTCCATTTCTCACTTAGAGCCCCGGGAATCTCATCCCGTTCCTTTGGCCCTTGGTCTTCATAGTTTGAAGTGAGGACTCTAAACTCTATTGGATGGCTGAGCCTGGGATGCTATGCTTGTTTTAGCCAAATCAGGAGCCATTTCCCCCTATACAAGGGTTTGAACCCAGAGTCTCATGCTTGCTTGGATTGCTTGCTTGGCTGGTCCTCTACCACTTGATTCATGCTTCCAGCCTGACCTTTTGGTGGTTCTTTTGGAGACAGACTTTTCTGCTTGGGCTGGGTTTAAGCCATGATCTTCTAGATCTCATCCTTCTGAGTAGCTAGGATTCAGGCATGAGCCGTATCCAATTTTTGTTTCAACACTGGAGAATCACTGGGTTGACTGAATGGAAACTGGAAATCTTTTCTTCGAAGTTTTAAGTATTTTACATAGGGAAACATGAACCAAAACCTCACACAACAACCACTCTCGTGGATTCTCCTTGGAATGCCCCCCAAAACAACAACAACAAAAAGTAAGAGTCCCATTTTATTTATTTTTTTGTCGGTCGTGGGGATTGAACTCTGGGCCTGGGCACTGTCCCTCCGCTCTTCAGCTCAAGGCTAGCGTTCTACCACTTGAGCTACAGTGATACTTCCAGTTTTCTAGTGGTTTATTGGAGATGAGTCTCACAGACTTTCCTGCCCAGGCTGGCTTTGAACCGTGATCCTCAGATCTCAGCCTCCTGAGTAGCTAGGATTACAGGTGTGAGCCACCAGTGCCTGGCAAGTCCCATTTTTTAGAAGCCATGATGAGAAATTCTCCAGTTCTTCTCATCTCATTGTCCAGAGAGAGTCCTGTCGAGTTCAGGCATGACATATTTCATGGGATAAATGCAAGAACGAAGGTGAAGTCCAGAAAGCAGCAGAAGCCACCATCCTGGCCTCCCGGCAGAACCTGTCCTTGTACCACCGGCTTCATACCAGTGAGCCAAGAAGACCTCACTTCTTAGAAGACACAGCCACTGTATGCAAAGCAGGCTGGAAGCTGACTTTCTCCTGAGTGAGATTTCATAGCATCAGGTAACATAACAAAAAGGGCCGATTTTCTTGATCTAACTGACAAAGCCTCCAATCTTCAGGTGTAGCCTGATGGCATTCCCCCTGCCGCCCTTCACGAGCAGTGATTAAGTTCCATCCAAGAAATGGCTGACAGAAAAGCCCTGTCATGGCTGCAGTCTAAATTGTTGAAGCATCAGAATTATATGGGGCTTTTATTATCTTGTGGAATGCGTGTCCCTGGGGTACTCTTTTGAGTTCAACTAAAATGACAGTTTAATTCTCAGTAAATGAGTGCTAATTAAAATGCTGGGGGAAAGACTGTCATAATTGAATAATGAGAATAATGTAGCATACATTTGTTTAAAGGTTTCTGTAAGCTGAATTTAGGGATTTAAAAAAATGGTCTCTGGGAGCTCACAGGCAAACGCAGCTCTCTGAAAAGCCTTACTTCTAAGTCTGCATGTTCAGCGAGCTCAGCCTGCATCTTAAGGAAGAATTGTTTGGGAACTGCAGTGAGAGTCTAGCTCTTGCCTTCACGTTTATCTCTTTTGCCAAAGACTTGTGGCTGTGTGTGTTCCTGGCTCTGGACTTTGTGACGTGTGCGCTGGAGCCGAATGGGCGGCACAGGAACCTCTTTCTGACTCCTGATAGGCAGCTGGGAGGCGACTCTGGATTCAAAGTCTCCAGCATGAAATTGCCTGCAGCATAGAAGGCTTCCTTAACACCGCAGTTAGGCTAGGCTGAGACTGGAAGGAAGAACGGAGGTGAAAAGAATGTTGGATTCTAATCTTAGCCTTGCCGAGTAATTCTAAACCAGGGTGTAAATAATTTACTCCAGATTCTCACCCCTCGGTGAAACCTGTTTGAAGGATACAATGAGAGAATACATTTTGGAGGAATTATGAAAGTCGGGGGAGAGAGGAGATAGAAATGAAAAACAGTTCTGTAGTTAGCTGTTGGTTAACTCTTAGATGGGTTAACGAGAGCCTGAGATTTCCTTTTCTAATTCAGCTCCCCCAGGTACCAACACACTGTAACAAGGCTGGGCTGTCACGGGCAAGCTCATTAGAGGGGCAGATTATGGGGACAATCTGTATTATCCTAAAACACAAAGTGTAACTTTAATCTTACAATGCTCTGTTTCTATCCGGCCCCCACCCCCCAGCCTGGGGGGATAAGTGGAGGGACTGTCATGCTTTTCAGTTGCTCCGTTGTTTTTCCTTTATCTCTTCCACTCCGTGTCCTAGCTGGTTTCAAAGGCTTCAGGACTGAATTGAATCCAACCTATTCACTGAGTTTCTGCCCTGTCCTTAAAGATCTATGAGAAAAATAAATTCTATAACCTCCTTCGATGCCTAACAACCTTTACAGTGAGGAAATTCTGTCCAATCTGAATCCCTTGATTGTGAAGAAGGAAAAAAAAAAATAGTGCCAGACCACCCATCCCGAGGCCGCCCAGGCATATCCCTAATCCAACAGAGTTTAGGGCCTCGATGGCTCCAGCAGAGCTGCTTAGCCGCCTCCTTATGAATATGCAAAGACAATCTCTCACTTACAAAAGAAACTGATATAGCCATTATGGCCTGTGGTTAATCAAACCACCATTCACTTCCCTCTGCTTTGAGAACCGTCATCAAGAAAACGTTCTGCACTCTGAGAAGCAAACTTAGCAATAAGGACCTGCTTCTCTTTAAAAAAAAAAAATGCCTAGAGGCCAGCTTGCTTAGAAGTTAAGACCAGGCCTCTTTTTTTTTTTTTAGCTTCTAATTTGATTTCCTGTTAAATCCAAGCTCATCATCCAGTGAAAGG
The DNA here is from genome assembly GCF_024711535.1 of Dipodomys merriami. Lineage (NCBI taxonomy): Eukaryota > Metazoa > Chordata > Mammalia > Rodentia > Heteromyidae > Dipodomys > Dipodomys merriami. The sequence goes on along the minus strand of NW_027202305.1, from coordinate 3,457,404 downwards.
AAAATTGGAAAGTTGCTCATACATTCCCCATTTAAACAAGTTAGGGTTTACACACACACACACACACACACACACACACACACACACACACACAGGCCCTTCCACTTGCTTCTGCAAGTGCTTCTTGGAAAACATCCAAGTTTAGGCCAAGGAAATGCATAATAGTGAAGCTGCTGACTTCCCAAGCATCTGGTGGTTCACAACTTTCATTGAGCCTTACATAATATGTCATCAATATTCATTCTTCCACCAGCATCTATCTTACTCACCCTCACCTCCCCCAGGAAACACGTTGGAGAAAAAAAAATAAAGGACGTTCTATTGCTAATTCCTAGGGACGAATACGTAGGAATAGAAATCCACCTCCTAGCTTTGCAACTAATTCTCAGTGCGGCCTTAAAAGATCATTTCAAACAAGAGCCTGGACCCCAGAGTCCCAAAATGGAGGAGAATTCTTCAGATAACAACAAGACAAAGCCTTAAGCCTGCCCACACAATATAGCGTAGGACATTCTATAAACTACCAAGAGTACCAGATTCTGTGTAGAATAGCCAAAAATCACAGCTCGTAGGATTCAGGCACGCATTTCCTCCACTGAGTGGCAGGCCACTAGCTCCACGTCCCCATCCATTGTCACAATTTTACCTTTCCCAGTTAGAAAAAGATTTAAAGAGATGCAATAGAGCCCAGTCATTTGGAAACTAGACTCAGGTAAACATCAACTAACTACATTTAAGTTCCGAGCTACTAAATTTATTTTTGAAAAATACAACAATATTTCTGAGGCTGTGCATGCGAAGTCGATTTCTTCTCCCCCAGTTCTGCCATGTGGATCAAGATTTCCTAATGAAGAGGTAGTGCATCTTTGGCTCCAGTGGAGAGTGTGTGTGAGTGTGTGTGTGAGTGAGTGTGTGTGTGAGTGTGTGTGTGAGTGTGTGTGTGTGTGTGTGTGTATGTGCACCTGTTTGAATGGCATGAGTTTCTCCTGTCTTCCATGATGCAGTTCATTCACAAGCATGCCAAGAGTCATGAGTCATGCAGGCTCCTTCAATCTTCTTCTCTGTGTACAGCCTCGGCTACACATGACAGAAAGGCTTCCTTGGAGAGCTGGTTGATTTTTATCTTCATCTATCAGCAAGGCCCATAGATATGCAATCAGTGTTCGGGTCTCCATCTCTGGAAGCCCCTCTCCTGGGGCCCTGAGGCATGGCTCCCCCTCGCAGCAGCGGGTGTGAGGACATGGTCTCCACCAAGCCTTCAGGAAAGCCTTCCATCCAATCTTTGCATCTAGAACTGAGATATCCAGTTCTGTCAGTCCATATCATTCCCACCCTGCATGATCTCTATGTGGGGCTCAGGTCTCCCCTGCCCCACCCCCAAAGGGTGCAGATGATGGCTAGCCTCTGCTTTAGGGCCTGCACTTTGGCTGATCCAGGATTTGTTGAGGTCCTTTATGAATCAGCACTGTTGTCCTGTCCATGAGTTGCAGATGCAACTCATAGTTCTAGTAGGGTCCTGTTAAGGACTTAAGGTCTTCAGTGCTACCCAGAGGAACCTGTGTTGAAGCCATGGTTGCTCATCAGCAGTGCTGTTGGGCAGTAACTGGCTGGTGCTGGCTGCTAATCTCATCAATGGACTCATCCACTGACAAGGCCACAGCTGAATGGCGTATTGATTCGTGGGCGTGGTAGAGGGACGGAGATCACTGTGGACTCTGAAGCTCCATCTTGTACCTGGTGCCTTCTGCTGGTTCTCACGTCTTGTCTGCCGTGAAGGGAGCAGCTGTCTTCCATGGGGCCAGCCAGGGGCCGAAAGCCTTCAAACCCAGAGCCAGAAACATCTCTCTTCCTGTAAGCTGATTTTCGCACAGTTGTTTTTGTTGCAGCAACAAAGGATGGCCATGCAAGGTGCAAGATGAGAGTAGGCAGAAGAAGAGCTGGCAGAAGGGTCCAAGCCTTCGCCTACTCTCAGAAAGGATGAGCAAATGTCCACTTTAAAAGATGTTTTATCAGGCCCTGATGGGAACATTACTTCATTTGAGTCTGTGTTTCATTTACTCTCATAAAACCATGCAACTCCCAGGGAAATTTAAGTTATGAACACTTGGCTCTTCAATTCTGGGTCAAATAATGACAAGTCTTGACCACATCCAAGAAGACCAGGGCTCCTGGGATCTGAGAGTCAGGCCAAGAAAGAAGGCAGTGAATGATTGCCCTCTCCTAGTGGTCATGGCCCCAGGGTCAGCCATCAGCACTCTAGTTCCAGCCTGTCCACTCAGTGCTCCTCCTCCTCCTGACACCTCCAGGAAACGAGCGTCCAGAAGCTGCCATCTGAGCCCAAATGCACAGAGCACCTGCATTTCAAACCCTTCTTATGTTGGATTTTGCCAGATTCTGCCTCAGACAAGAAGGTGAGTCCTCTCCCGCTATCCACTAAAATTGCCGATTAAATCAGAGAAGTCAAATTGAACTCAGCAGATGTCTGTAACTCAGCTAGCCCTCGGGTAACTGTGGCTGCCAACAGGTAGCGCCGAGCAACTCTGTAATATACATGCCATGTGGCTTCAAAATGTGAAGGAAGACCAGCTCCTCCCAGCTCTGGTATTTGACTGTTGTTGGAACATATCTGAACAGACAGCAGCTGTATGTGAGCATGCTGGAGAGAGCCTGCTCAGACAATCACATAAGGTCAGCAAAAGTTCCCCAGGCTAGCTAAGGACCGATGCTATAGTTCTTAGCAATCCTGCAAAAGAAAGCCTACTAGTAAACTTCGTTCACTCATCCCAAAAACTGTTTGTCAAGCTCTGCTCTGTGCCTCTCTGTGCCACATGCTGCGGCGATACACGGTTTGTAGACTAGTGGCCCATACTGATCACACCTCAACATCCTCATGTGAAAACCTGCAGGATGCCATTCTTGCTAATGCAACAAGACCGGCAGCAACATTGAATGCTTTGATGCTTTAATGAGAAAACAGTATGGATGACGTCTGTATGCCCAGCATTCAAAAATCAGATAGGGAAGTGGTGCTGTGGCTCAAGTGGTAGAGGGCTCGCCTTGAGCTGAAGAGCTGAGGGACAGCGCCCAGGCCCAGAGTTCAAGCCCCACGACCAACCAAAAAAAAAAAAAGATAAAAGTTTCTGTCTATGTCAAAAATAGAGTGAAAGGGCTGGGAAGGAGGCTCAGTGGCAGAGTGCTTGCCTCATATGCATGAGGCCCTGGGTTCTACTCCTCAGCACTGCATAAGCAGAAAAAGCCGGAAGTGGCGCTATGGCTAGCCTTGAGCTGAAGAGCTGAGGGACAGCATCCGGGCCCAGCGTTCAGGCCCCACGACCAACAACAACAACAAAAATAGAGTTAAAGTTACCTACTATCTATTCTGGCTCTCCCACCTATTACCCTATCCCTTCATAAGAGAGAATCTGCTAGAAATCATGAGAGTCCCAACGGCAAGAAAGGGGGGTCATTCGATTATACCCAGGAGTAAACCAAAAAACAACACGATAACACAGAATCCTAGCAAAGGCAATATTTTGCCTCCCGGAGAGCACCTCAGGCCACCAGCTGCAGGCAACATGTGAATTCTGGACCAGCCCTCAGGGCAGTCGCAGCACGAGACCGCTTTATTTCCATCCGCCCTGCTGTCCACTGGACACAAGGCTGGCCTCTTCTTCCTGCTTTTCCCCCACGATCGATCGCTGGCATAAGATATTTAACAGTGTGTTCACCCGGCTCTTTGGAGCCTATCCTAGCAGAAACGACAAGCTAGAAGGAAAGGGAGGGGAGGAAGCTTTTGGGGTAAGCAGGATGACGAGAGAAATGTACATGAATAATGGGGGAGGGGAGAGCTGACATTAGGTATTCATTTCTTCTCAGCAGTTAATATCCTCCGTCATATGCAAACCTTACCCTGCTTATCCTCTCTAGTTTGATTGATGAAGCACCACCCATTCCAGAGAAGTTTTCAAGATAACCAAGCCTAAGCTACCTCTTTAAAGACGTCGAGCCACAAGTAATTTAAATCCATTTACTTAGGTGTGAATTTTCAATTAGTGCCTGGTTTCTAAGCCGCACTTCAGTCTGCCATCCCTACACTCAGTGAAAGTTCTTAGACATGTTAAAACCCCTTGATCATGCTGACAGTCACGTGAGGCCAGTAGACAGATATTTATTTATGTTTTTCAACTTCCATCACAGTTATTCTGTCCATCAGTGACAGGATCCACAACCTCGCTGATTATATGGTTCAGTGGAGGCACACCTAGCCATACTTGGCTTTTGAAACTGATTAAGAATCAACAAAGCCAGGTATGGTGGTGCTCACCTGTAATCCCAGCACCTAGGAGTCTGAGGCAGGAACGTCATGAGTTTGAGGCTTGAGCGACGTTGTGAAACAACCTCTCAAGAAACCAAATAAATAAATGAATATTTTTCTAAAAAGAGAGAAAACGGAAGTAAAAGTTCAGATGTAATTGTTTCTTCACACTAGCCACATTTTAAGTGCTCAGAAATCAGTTTCTGGGACTGGGAAGGTGGCTCAGTGGTAGAGCGCTTGCCTTGCATGCCTGAGGCCCTGGGTTCGATTCCTCAGCACCACATAAGCAAAAAAGCCAGAAGTGGTGCTGTGGCTCAAGTGGTAGAGCGCTAGCCTTGAGCTGAAGAGCTGAGGGACAGCGCCCAAGCTCAGAGTTCAGGCCCCATGAACGGACCCAAAAAACAAAACAAAACAGAAATCAGTTTCTGTTAAGGGCACATGGAGGAAGGCTTGCAGACGGAACATTGACAGGTTTGCTGCATGGTATCCTCCATTTTCCAATAGCAGAGTCACCAAGACTTGCCGAAGGATGCAAACCTTACTGCCATCCCCACGACTTACGACCTCAGAAAACCATTATCGCCCCTCCCGCTTCTTTCTTTACACTGGCAAATCTTTATATGCTGGGTATGGGGCAAGAAGCAGCAGGAAGAGGAGCGTTCCTGCTTGCTTGACCTGGTCCTGAAGATGCTCAGCACAGCCATTGTGCCATGAGTGCCTGCCAAAGGTCCCCCTGGAATTTTCTTCCCCTCAGTCATCTTGGTTCCGCCCTTAGTGCTTCCCATCTGCCTACACTGCTGGAGCCAGCTAATCAGGTGATCAATCGGGTGCCTTACATTTCTTTTTCTCAATGATTTCCAATAGCTCCACCCCCACTACGGGCAACCTACCCTAGTGCCCCACTGCTGATGTAAATTCCCATGTCTGTGCACACATTGGTGGTGTGTACACTAACACTGAGATGAGGCAGAGATGGTTAGCATGGCCCCCACATGATGAGGGCATGCAAATTTGTGATGTGTTCCCTATTCTGGGGGGAGGCAGGGGGAGTGGGCTGCCAGGCAAGAATCTGACGGTAACCCACATGGAGTCACTAGCTAGGAGTCATTCCCACTTCCACTGCTACAACCCCCACTGGTATCACCCCCTCTTCCCAAACTGGCCCCAGCTGATGCCTGGCAAAACCTGCCGTGCTCTCTGAGATGGTGATTTGACTGTTTTTGACGATGCTTCTTCTCCTCATCCTGTTGTAACCTCTCCCAGCCATCTGATCACTGAGATGTTAGAAAACTTCCCAGTTTTCAATCGGTGATGGGAAACCCAAGATAGTAGCAGATAATCCAATAATGGATGCCTGTGAAGACTCAGAGCCAAATGACGAAGTTGACATTCTATTTGAGATGTGAGGAGAGCCTTTCTTTTTTGAATGGCATGAGTTAGCTAATATGTCTTTTTAAAGTGCAACTTTGGCCAGAATGTAAAGAGTGGATCTTGAAGTGGTAAGAGAAGATGAAAACAAGCTGGAAAGCCATATCGTACTGGGGGAGACACACTGGTGGTAAGAACAGGGAGGAGAGCCCTGGAAATAGAGGGACCCTGAAGGATTAGAGATATATTGGAAAGGAGAATTGGTTGACATGTGTAACGGGCCTGGAATAGAAAACTCCATGGAAAATGCCATGGAATAGAACACTCCAGATCAGTAGCTTGAGAGAGAAGGAATACAAGCATTGTAAGCAGGAATGTCCACATAGGCCTGTGAACTTCATTCATGAAATTTGCCTCTGAACCGTGACTGATGTCTCTTGAGAATTCTATTGCAACTTCAACCATCCTATTGGTATAACCAATTACCAAATATTTTGGTCCTAGATAAAGCCCAAGCAATGATGGGTGCCTGTGTCCTATGTAGTCACAACCCAGAGATGGTCAGAATCTAAGCATGCCTCAGCTTTTGATCATAAACTGTATTCTCTTCTAGACAAAGCAAAACTGTTCCAGCATTATACAAATTCCAGAAACCAGACTCAAAACACTCTCCCACATAATTCGAATGCAGGATGCCCTCAGTTTCCCAGTTGGCAGCACTGTTCAGTTCCTCTTGTGGTATCTGAGAAAGGATCTACACTAGCAGTAGCTTCCCAACTTGCTCCTGAAGAGCTCCCCATCGGATTGCTGGAGAGCTCTGCTGCTGGGTGTGGGGCCACAGAAACTTCTGCCAGGACCACTCCACGGAGCCAAACGTTCCATGCTCAAAACCTAACAGGTAATGGCATCAACCCTCGGAGCAGAAAGTAACCATCACAGCCAACACATATAGTACCCACAGCCTGTCTAAAGACAGCAAACACAGCCAGGCGCTGGTGGTTCACGCCTGTCATCCTAGCTACTCAGGAGGCTGAGATCTGAGGATCATGGTTCAAAGCCAGCCCAAGCAGGAAAGTCCGTGAGACTCTGATCTCCAATAAACCACTCAGAAAACCGGAAGTGGCACTGTGGCTCAAGTGGTAGAGCGCTAACTTTGAGCTGAAGAGCTGAGGGACAGCGCCCAGGCCCAGAGTTCAAGACCCACAGCCGACAAAAAGAAAGAAAGAAAGAAAGAAAAGACAGCAAGCACAAGGCCCCTTTAGCCCAATCTACATGGAATAATAGAATCTTTGAGACAGATATCTAGTGAATTGATTTCTTTCTTTACACTCTTCTTCCAAGTGTCCTTTAAAGATAATGAATGCCAAGGCATTGACCTTGAAATGCCTTTTTCACACTCCTACTTTAACAAGTGTTTGCATTATGATGGGATACACATTTGAAATAGATGAGGTAGCATTCAGCGAAGAAGATTCTGCCGCTGGTGGGGGAGGGGGAGGACATCCGTGGGTGTCAGAAACCCTGAGCACATTAATGGTGCCTCCATTCATGAATTGCACAACCCTGGAAAGCGTCTCTAACTTTCCCATGCCACAGTTTCCCCCCTCCCCCCCCCCCCCCGCCCTCCTGCCCAATGGGAGTGACCGTGCTTCTCCAGCCGACTTCACCAGACTGATGGATGGCAGAATTGCCATAAATCCTGAAAATGCCAGCTGCCATTCATGTGGTTAAGTGCGCGGTCCATCAATGATAAAGCTGTTGGTAAAATTCCTACAGTAGGCCTGGAAAGGAAACTCCAAATCCTAACAGTTAGAAAGAAATGCTTATCAGCTTTGAACTTTAAAAAAAAATAGAAGGTCCAATGCACTCATACTTTGGGATAATTTGTACACAATTTAGGAATTAATAAGTCTACAAAATTTTTCTAGAGAGTGGAGGTGGAGGGACAAAAGATCATATGCCTAAAACCAGTCATTTCACCTTCAACATTCTTACTTTATACCAGTAGCCAGGAGAGTAGAACATCCACTTTTAAGTGGAACTTGTCTATCTGTTATAAAAGCGTATTAAATAAATCCATGAAGGCCAAGCAAAGAGAATAGAGGAAGGACCCATCCATCTTGCTGTTACCATGACAACAAGACATGCTACATGGACAAAGATTTTGGCAATCTCTTAAAAGCATCGCCAGCGATGTTTCCATCTGCTTCAGGAAGGACATAGTCTTCCTCTAGGGACAGACATCCATTTGTCTGCTGACCATCTTCCAAGGAACATAGGGGGGACAAGACTGGAGAGGGGGGCAGGTGTCACCAAGGGTGGGTGGTAAGATAGGAAGGGGCTTGACAGGATTTGATCTCAGGGCAAACATCATTTTAAATTCCCCAAAAACATTTATTTAAAAAACAAACAAACAAACATAGTTCTCAACCATGGAGCTACCAAGTAAGCTTATAAGAAATTCAATCCTAAGCCAAGAACCGTTCATTTTTATTAAGAGCAGTGACAGTAAGAGGTTGAATTTTCTTTTATGTGATGGGCAACACATTTCCTGGAAGGTCGTGTTTTATAGTAAAAGAAGCAAGAACTAATGACGCAGAATAGACAGATGTCCTTTCTTCCTATTGGGTGATGTACACAGGTATGTACGCGTGTGTGTCACATAACAAACTTGCACACCTATTTTTTTCATTGAAAGCAACAACTAGAGGCCATTTGTCGAAGTATTTCCTTTAACTGCATCTTTTTCAAACTTGAGACCATGTTTTGAAGTAGCTGTCCGTGGAAGTGGTCATTCAGCTCTCCTGGGGCTGCCCGAACGCTGAAAGGGCCTCCTTCACCACACTCAAAAGCATCTCTTGGCTGACTGAGAACAAGCACCAGAAGACAAAACAAAACAAAACAAACCCCCCTCTTTCCCAGATCAAAGCGCTCCTCCTCCATTGCCACGGCCGCTGGCGCCCCGCTTCCTTTTCATCCACCACACAAGGTTCTCCTCAGCTCCCTGCTTCATTTTTTTGTCTTGCTTGCTTGAATTTGTTTCCTTGTTGAGAAACGTGGTCATTAAAGTATTAGTTTGGGTTGATTGGTTCTTGGGCAGCAGAAGAGGCTCGGACGCTTTGTTATCTCCGGCATGATCTGAGAACAGTGGCCTGATTATTGGACAATATGGAAATAATAAGCTGCAGACTGCCCCTTGGGACCTGCGCAGGGCAGCGGGGCAGCGGCGGCACGTCTACCCACTGGTCTTGGCGCGGGCCTGCACATCTGGCCCCATCCCTGGACCGGCCCAGCCTGCTTCCCTGCCCCAGCCCTGCCCTGCCCCCACCTCCTCCCACCCCCAAGGACCTGACGTTTTCCCAAGTGGCCCAGGCTGCTCAGCCCTTGCCTCTATTTATTTCAACCAGTGGCGCGTTCAGCGGGGAGAATGGCAGGGGGAGAGGCTGGCTTTGATGTTACCAAGGGTCAGGGCTGGCAGCAGGTAGAGGGGTTAACAACTGGTGGGGAGGTGGCCTGCCGGGCTGGGACCGCTCAACCGCAGCCCTGGGACATCTCCACCCATGCACACCAGAGGCTCTGGCCATCATCCCCGGGCAGAGCAGAGAGAAAGCACAGAGGGCCAGGCGTAGGCCCTCGGGAAAAAGGACAATTCAAAAGCGATCGCATAGCATGCTGGAACATCACGGGTCCTTTTTCAGACCAAGTGACTGAAGTCTTTACATCATACTAAGAACCATGCACCCACTGGAAACGGTCGTGCGCCAACTGGAAGCCTCTTCTGCTGAAATACGAAGAGGCTAACTCTGAGGACTGGTGGTGGTGGTAACAACATTTGCTGAGTAGTTACTTTGTGCCAAACACGATGCTGGGCATTCAGCTGGCATCATCTTATTTCCTACAACGACCACCCTTTCAAATAGAAATTATGACAACGCCCCTCTTCCCTACCGAAGAAACACCACCGTCAAGGGTTGAAACGCATTGTCCAGAGTCCCACAGCTGGCACATGAAGCGAAGATCCAGACCCAGACATCAGAAGGGCTCCCTCCTGTGATTTAGGAATGAAATGCAGTATCTTCTACCATGCTGGTGCTGGAGGGCCCAACCCCCAGCGGCATCGTCAACCATTCGTTTTCCACTGCCAACAGTATGGTGACACTCTCCCAACTGCTTTGACTCATTATATCACAACAGGAGGCGGTGCCTGGGGGGGAGGGGAGAGGGGAGGGGGAGGGGAGGGGGAGGGAGCAAGGGAGGGGGGAGGGAGGCTTTGTAAAGCATTGAGCAGGATGGCAATAGCCGGGGGGGGGGGCACCCAGGAAAATGGACTGTCCTTGGACCCACCTGTCCCATAGGTACACTCAAACAGGCATTTTCTGGAACAAACAGTGAAAGAGAAGCAGCAGAGGAAATGGGGGGGCTTGCAGGTCTGCCCACTTTAGAGGGGTCACCACAAGCTGCGATTCCTCACAAGCATGTCTTACCCATCTCTGACATCCGAGATCCTCCTCCCCTAGCACAGAAATGCCACCAAAGGCTAATGTCGGGCTGGGACCACATCTTCAGCTCCAGTTACACTTAGATGCGCCAACAAGACAAGTGGTAGCCGATGGGAAGTGAACACGCGTGCCGCATTTCACTGTGGAGCATCTGGAAGGTGTTGCATTTCCACGCTTTCGTGGTCTCTGCTGCAGTTGGAACCTGAGCGTTCCCCGAAGACCGGGCCCCAGCTTAGTGCTCTCAGGAGGAAGTGGACCTGGTGCGAGGTCACTGGAGGTGAGCCCTGGCTGGGGCCGTGGAACCTCTGTTCCTCTCTTTCCCTCCTCTGTTCCTCTCTTTCCCTCCTCTGTTCCTCTCTTTCCCTCCTCTGTTCCTCTCTTTCCCTCCTCTGTTCCTCTCTTTCCCTCCTCTGTTCCTCTCTTTCCCTCCTCTGTTCCTCTCTCTTTCCCTCCTCTGTTCCCTGGCTGAGGTGAACAGGTTTCCCCCCACCTGTGCTCCTCACCACTGCTAACCAGCAGCCTACCACCAGGTGAAAGCAGTATCTTCACCCAGTTTGTGGAACCTGCTTCTGTTGATTGGCTGGTGTCCTCGGTATTTGTTATGGGGTGGAAAGCTGTCTAGCTCCTCTGCATCTGCTGTCAGCCACACCAAGACAGGGACCGGTGAGCAACAAAGGCATGGCTGAACTGTGCGCTGGAAGGAAGCGCAGAACCGGTGCACTGAAGAAAGCTACTGAAGGCCAGAGACGCTGTGCTAGACCAGTATAACAGAGAGAAGTAAACCTCAGGTTTTAAAAACCTGGTGGGAGGAGGGGATATTTGTCCCTGGCTCGTCCACTAATACACGTACTTAACACAGAGGAATCGAAAGACATTTGAAAGATAGTGAATGACTGTAGGCCAGGACATCGAAAAAAGCTTGAATATTTTGTACTTTCCCAGGAAGGGCTCAATCTGCCATCGTGCAATCAAAGACAATAGTTAATTCAATGGCAGGCCTCCCAGAAGGCGCTGTGAAACAGGCTAGCGAGACTGCGGTTGCGCTCAAAGTTAGAGTTTTTCCTTTAAAGTCATAGATATATATTTAATCTTGTTCCTGTGGCAGGATGCTAAGGTAGCAAGTTAAAGAAACACAGAATGTAGGGTGCTGGGATTCTTGGTGCTATCCATGCCGGCAAAAAATAAATAAAATACAATTCCACCTCACAGAGAAAACTACTCAGAGCTCTGGTGCGATCGCCAGTGATGTGCCTTTGCTTCTCAGAAACCATCATTTAATACATTGTGGAGTCAACAAGTTATTTGGATAGTATCACAAGTTCTGGAAAGAAATGAACTTTCGAAAGAGTTCAGATGAGTTTACTGACTGAAGACCACCACCTTGATTATGGCATACTTATTCCCTGGATGGATGGATAGACTGACAGATAATATAGTGACAAATACGTTGATGATTATACTGATTATATTAATAGCATCATATATTAATAAATATGAACATATAAAGAAAGAGATAGAGATGGAGAGAGTCATCCAGAGAGAGGAGAGTATCGGACCTACAGAAATGAAATATGACGGGTGAACTTAGAGGACAATAAATTTCACATAAGCAATCAGATTAAACCTTTTCTAAGCAGAGTTTTTCTTTTTTTAGAGCCAATTTCTCACCCAAACTGTGATTGCAAACAGAGCCTTTATTGGTCTCTTCTCTGTAGATCAGAAATTTACATGTCCGCAACATAGTCACCTCTCATTCAAGTCATCAGCATCCCTGGTAGAAAGTTAAACATTATAAGCAGGACTGTTCTTCCTTTTGGGGGAATATTATTTGACTTCCCAATGAACTTAGGGCTTCCACATTTCTAGAAGAGCCCGCTCCCGTCTGGAGACAGCACAAATAACAGGTGATTGGGAAAATGCTCGGCATGCAGAGGCAGAGACACAGGCGGTGCGCCAGGAGGCCCGCCAGGAGGCCGGGGAAGAGTTACCATTCCAGCTGTTGTCTGAGTGGGCAAAACAAAAGGATTTTTAAAAATCTATTCAGATTTCTCCTCTAGTGAGGGCAATCCCCTCTCTTCTCTTCTAGAAGTCAATTTGGGGAAAGTTCCAGCTCTAGAGAAGAAATGTAAAACCCAGAGACAGCATCTCTCCATCTCCTCTAGGGTCCTCCCCTCCTGCTCAGCTCATCCTGCTGCTTCAGTTCACATGTACACAAGTGAAGCAGATCCATCTCCAGCCCCTTTGGCTGCACGCAGACACTGAATTGGCAAATGTCCTGGAGAAGGTGTCTTGAGAGCTCTTCCTGTCCTGAGGACAGCAGGAACCTTGAAGGAAAGGATGTCTGAGCCCAGGACGGCTGCTACTCTATGGAGAAGCATGCCTCAGGGCATGGGGACTCTGGGTCTCACCTGCCATGGTGCCCACCACGTAAGTAAGGCGGGCCAGAAAGGCACACGCGAGCATCCCAAGGGTTGAATCAGTCATACCGCCAGACAGTCCAAGGCAGTCCCTCGACAACACCTGATACACATCGGGTCAAAGGCATCTGACGGGGCTCCGCAGACAGCAGAGATCAATAATGCTAAAGACTGGCCTCTTCAGCAAGAGAGAAATCATTGCAAATAGATACGAAGACCTCTACGCAGGGCTCCTGATGGAAGCCCTACCTACATCTGCGATCTTGACCTTCCTTCACTGGGGGGGAGGGGAGGGGGACAGTGAACAAGAAAGGCAGGGAGAGAACGAGGGTGGGCCGGGGTCAAAGGTGATGTCACAGGGTTGTTCTGAGTTCACCTTGGAAGCCCCAGACAGTCCAGTGCTCATCTGGCAAGTTCAAGAAGAAAGATATCCCCAGGACCTGAGCTGTGTGTAGAATCGTTGGTGATCAATTCTTCCTTGCTCTCAAAGGGGATTAGAATGTAGACACACGAAATTAAACATTAGGATAAACAGGGAGTTCGTTTTATTTGGTAATCTGTATTTATTAAGCACCTGATACATTGTACTCATAGGGAAACAGAGAGTTCAGAAAAGTGAAGCCCGGTTCCCAATATCATAAAATCGTAAACGAGGGTTGGATCAAAGTCTATTGTGCACATATGTGGAAATGCCACCACAGAGACCTCTGTACAGCTGACATGTGTTAAGAATGAAGACTTGTGTGATTCAAAGACAGACAGATAAAATCCATGATTCAGACAAGATGACTCCTCCCAAGGTTCATTAGTAAACACAGCTAGATCCATTTCCCAAGATCTGTTCCTTCTGCTTGGTCCGCAGCAGGCAGGGACAGCTGGGTGCCCTTCCCCTGCCTGTGGGAATTCAAAATCTTGGAAAATCAGTTGAGCTTCCAAGCTGGAAGCATAGAAGAGAAGGGAGAGAAAAGCAGCGGACACAACATGACGTCTAGCTATACCATCAAAATCCCTTGGCTAAGTATGCCAAGAGAAAATTGGCTTGTTGAATTAAGCAAGAAACTGGTTAGTTCTTTCATTTTTTTCTCGGTCATGGAGCTTGAACTCGGGCCTGGGCGCTGTCCCTGCACTCTTCAGCTCAAGGCTGGCGCTCTACCGCTTGAGCCACAGCGCCACTTCCAGTTTTCGGAGTGGTTTATTGGAGATCAGAGTCTCACGTACTTTCCTGCTTGGGCTGGCTTTGAACCGTGATCCTCAGATCTCAGCCTCCCGAGTAGCTAGGGATGACAGGCGTGAGCCACCACCAGCACCATCAAAACTGGTTAATTCCGAAAGGGATTGTTTAAACCGCTGTTGTTGCTGTTTGTTGAGCCGTGTTGTGGAGACAGCCTTTGCTGGCAGAAGTCTGACTATCACAGGAAGTGGACGAGTGCCTGCCATGCGGTGCTGCAGGCCTGGCTTTCAATCCATCCCTTTGCCCGGGACACCATGTCTTGCGGTCGTGTGGGGCTGTGAACCCATGTCCTCGGGACGTTCAACGTCCCTACCCCATCTTCTGCACTCTGGTCATTTTCGATGGCGGATGTCCTCTGTGTTATAGTCCCAGCCTTCTGTAGTCACCGTTCAATAGAAGATAAGGCACAGATGATGAAGCGGGAAAACTATGCTTCAACCGCGTGTATTCCAGAAGTGAATGCCGTGTTGACACGCTCCCGCTGCTCTGCCTCTCCTTGGCACCCTAGGATGGGGAAACCCCACTCTAAGTACTTGGAACTTTGGGTTCATTCATTCCAGATTTTCTAGAGCCTTGAAGGAAAGTATTCCGTGTGGGAAAGGGTAAGGTGGCATCGGGAAGGGGTCTGGGGTGAGATGTGACACATTCACCAATTCTTCACTTGTGGGAAAAGGGAGCAGAGAGGGAGGAGCCATCCCGACCCAGGGGGGCGGTGGGGGAGAGAACGCACCCCTTGGATCGCCGCACCTCCCGTGCCTCCTCTTTATGCCTGCCTTGTACAGGTTCCGGGGTGGAGGTACCCAAGGCCAGCTGACCAACATCCCCCTCTTCATCCTTAGAATCAAGATGACGCCGCCAACCTCAAGGTGTGGTGGGGACCGAGTGAGGCCATACACTCCTGGGTCCTTTCCAATATTGCTCTGTGCTGCAGGGCTGTCCATTCCACCTGAAGGGCATGGAGTGAGGGCACACACAATATCCACTGCTAGCCAAGGTGGAGAGTGCATCAAGAGAGAAAAAGGCCATCTATTATTATTAATAATAATTATTATTATTTTGCCAGTCCTGGGGCTTGAAGTCAGGGTCTGGGTGCGGTTCCTGAGCTTTTTTGTTGAAGGTTAAAGCTCTACCCCTTGAGTGACAGCTTCAGCTCTTTGGTGGTTAATTGGAGAATCTCATGAACTTGCCTACCTGGGTGGCTTAGAAATCTCAGCCTTCTGTGTAGCTAGGATTATAACCATGAACCACAGGCACTGGGCTCAATTTTTTTTCATTTTTTTTGGGGGTCCAGTCGTGGGCCTGAACTCTGGGCCTGGGCGCTGTCCCTCAGCTCTTCAGCTCAAGGCTAGCGCTCTACCACTTGAGCCACAGCGCCACTTCTGGCTTTTTTTGTTTTTGCTTATGTGGTGCTGTGGAATTGAACCCAGGTCCTCAGGCATCCAAGGCAAGCGCTCTACCACTGAGCCACCTTCCCAGCCCCACTGGGCTCAATTTTTATTTTTGATTATTCCTTTCAAGACATTTAATTAGCTGGAGAAAGAGGGAGGACATTTATAGCCTTGCTCTTTATAACCGGGGCTGGTACTGGTATTCCTAGCCGGGAAGGTTGCATTTCAAACAAAGAACGCCCATTTGATGACTACCGGTCATTTGATGACTACCGTGCCTTGTGTTGTACAACAGATCTCTGTTGTGTGTCATTCAGAGTCACTCACAGATGGTGTGTCTGCTTTTACTCTCTCCTCCTTCCAGGGACTTTCTTCATCTCCAGGGCCATTACCGCCTCCTGACTCTCACTTATCCTATTACGCTATTATCCTGAGCCCAAAGCTGGCTGCCTCCTTTTCTACATTCTGCCACAATAGTAGAGGCCAGGGTGCAGTCTCTTAGATATCATCTGCCTGCTTGCTGGTTGTGTACTTCCACACCAGGGAGACAAATGGAGGCAAGAAGGATCCATTTCTAATGTGTCAGCAGAGAGCAGACAATGAGAAGCAACTGAGTGAGCAGCAAAGCTCAGCGAACAGGGAAGGGGCAGGGAAAGAAACAGACAGAGTGTCTCGGTTCAAATCATTAAAACCCAGAGCTTCACGTCACATTCTACCATTTACATATGCAATCCACACTGAAAGGGGAGACTCAGCCGTGGCCTGGGAAGTTACCTTTGCAGTGAAGGCTGCACTTCCTGTACTCACAAGCCGCTCCTAATAGGGAGCCTCTTTCTTTACTGAGCACCTACTACGTGTTGCCGTCACAGCTCAGTAGCCTGGAAACTAATCTGGATGAGCTTAGCCCAGTGGGATGAAGTTGGAGCCATGCATGATAAAGTTTGAATCAAATGCTTATTTAGAAGGAAGGAACAAGCAAGCCGCCTCAAAGGGAAGGCAAAGGGCACTGGCCCCCCATTCTGCGAGGGACATCGTCTAGACCTCTCCTCAAAGAAAGTCTTATGTGCAGACCCAGGTGCTGCTGAGGGGGGACTGGGGGGGGTGGTGGGAGATGAAAGGCTTTGTGAAGGCCCTCTGACCCCAGCCGTCCCACGGGAAATGAGCGAGGAGGCTGCTGGCCTGCAGACAAGCAGGTGTGCCCTTAAGCAGCCATGGAGATTAGCTGGGGCTTAGCCAAACCTCCTCGGCAGGAGGCAAATCTCTCCTGGCTCCCTCAGGAGACCTTAGTGCTCGCTCCTCTGGCATCAAATAAGCCAGATGCCGAATGGACGTCAACTTGGCCTTTTGTGAACGCAGAGCTCCAGAGCAAGCATCTGGACCCCATCACACTCACCAGAGAGCGTGCAGGAAAAGGAGGAGCGGGGGAAAGGAAAGGCCACCAGGCAGCCCAGGCCAAGCCTCGCTCTGTTCGGATCTTTGCCTTAGAAGCAATTGTTGGCTGCACAATCAAACCAAACATGGCATTTTCTTCAACCGCCACACCCCACCCCCCCGCCCTGGGAAACATGGCTCCTGGAGAAAAGAAGTGCGATTTGCTTTCCAGCAAGGGCAAAAACCAGGATTCGAAAACTGAATGCTCCCCTTAAAAATATAAAATTCAATTAAACTGACAGGAAGCAAGGAAAGTAGCAACCTCAGCAGTAAGAGGAAGGCAAAGCTGGCCCCACCTGGCCCAGTGCCAAGCCCACTGATGGGCAGGAAAGAGTCCGAGCTAGACCTCCGGGTGTACACCGGCACGCTGACTGTCACGGTCCGCCGTGTGGTCTTCCACAAATGCCCCTCTGAGATGACCAGACGGCGACCGCCACAGAGCCACCTGAGCATGAACAGAGAAACCCACAGAAACCTCTCAGATGGTACGGCGGAGCACACAGAAGCGCTCCAGGCAAGCTACTTCACTTCATTTCCCCCTTCCAAGAAAAAGGGGGTTCGCATTGTGTAATGCATTATCTTGCATCGTGTTTATACTTATTCGATGAATGTGTATACATACACACGTATAAAATAATCACAAAGTTCCTACTATTTTAGCCAGGCACCAGAAGCTCATGCCTGTCATCCTCGCTACTCAGGAGGCTGAGATCTGAGGATCGCAGTTCAAAGCCAGTTAGAGCAGGAAAGTCTGTAAGCACTCATCTCCAATTAGCCACCAGAAAACCGGAAGTGGAGCTGCGGCTCAAAGCAGTAGAGAGGAGAAGACCTGTTTACCTCATGGTGATCAGGAGGCAAAAGAGAGACAGAGGGGACAGAGAGACAGAATGCCCCTCAGTGCACAGCACCCACGACCTAACTTCCTCCCCTAGTCCACGCCTCTTAAAGGTCCCACCAGCTCCCTGGGACAACAGGCTGACTTTCAACATATGGAACTTGGATTCAAACCACAGTAGCAGCTAGATGCATACCCATGTGCAATGCAATGCAGCTCACTCCAGAACACACGATATCATTGATTGTTACTACAACAACAATAAAAGTCACTTTATTTTATTTTCAATGTCCTCCCTCCCACTCCTCCACCTTAGTACTTATCAGCAAAAGCAAGAATATAACTCTGAAGACAGTTAGGTCTCCTAAATCATTTCTTAGGCAGGAAGTTTTTTTTTTTTTTTTTTTTTGAGACCACGTTACAATGCATCTTGTCTTTGTTTCTTCCCAGAAGTGGTTGGATGTTGACTCCTATTTGAATCAAACTATTACAAACACCTTAACCTCCATCACTTCAGATCAGAGCTAGAAGTAAATCTTGTGCACATTCTACTCTTCCTCCTTACTGTCCAGATAGAAACAAAAGGGGGCTCAGAGATGTGGCATGATCTTCCCAAAGGTTTCAAAGCTACTGGGCTCTGGCTAGGTCTCCTGTCATTGCTTGTCTGCTCTGCTAGTCACCAAAGGTTGTTAGGAATTCACGGATGAAAGAAGCAATCTTTCTGTGTAATGATCATTGCCACCATAACACCGTGCATAACACTGAACCCCATGCTAAGCACACTCGAGGCCAAATGTGGAATCATGTTCACAATACCCAAATAGTTTGCTCAATTTCCTCAGGAAAAAGAAAAGTTTAAGGGGAAAAAAAAGCACTTAAAAGTATCGGCATACTTTAAACTCAGATTTTTTTATATGTCCTTAAGATGGTTCACACTTTGGAAAGTACAATAATGGCCACAGAGATGGCTCATCTCATTACAGGTGATAAAAGTGTTTCATCTAACCATAATTTATTAAAAGCACTTCCTATCAGTGCTAAAAATCCAACGAACAGCTAAGTCTTTTGCTCAGGAAGTTCACCACGCATGACAGGAGTGTGAGGCGAAAACAGACACTACATGAAATAGATGCGAGACTAAAACCGTAGAACTCTTAGAAGAAAACAGGGGAAAGTTTCATGACACTGGGCGTGGCAGTAAGTTTTTTAATATAATGCCGATAGCACAGACATCAAATGGGGAAAAAAAAGATAAATTTGACTACATACAAATTTAAACTTCTGTGTGTATTGTAGGTTGAGATAAGCAGAATGAAAAGAGAAATCCATCAAATGGAATCCATCAAATGGAATCCACCAAATGGAATCCATCTACTTGAACATGACCCAATATGTAACATGAGCTGGCTACCACTTAACAACAGAAAAGCACTTGAATAGATCTGACTTGGAAAGACACACAAACAACCAATGAGCACTTTAAAATATGCTTAATATTGTTTATCATTAAAGAAATGCAAACCAAATACAAAGTGAGGTACACTGCCGCCCCATTAGATGTCTACCATGTAAACCCAAAGCAAAATAAAACAGGAAGTAAGACGTGTTGGCGAGATCATGGAAGAATGAGAGTGTAAAATGCTGCAGCCACTATGGGAATTTGTCAAGGTACAACCTCAACAAATTAAAGGTGCCATGTCTATTTCATTCCTCAGTTCCACTTCTAGGCACAAATTCCAAAAATTTGAAAGTAGGAACTCAGAGCTATTTGTATACCCATGCATAGCAGAATTATTCTTACTGGCCAAAAGCTTTGGAAACAAACCAAGTATCCATGGGCAGGTGAACAGATAAATAAGTTGTGATACACACGTGCAATAAAATCTTATTCAGCTTTGACAAAGAAGACAATCCTGACATGTGCTAGGACACACAGTAGCCTGGAAAGACACAAGCCAGTCACAAAACAACTAACACTGCTTCTCCTTACACGATGAACTCAGTGATGTCAAATGAAGGGACAGAGGGCAGGAGAGTGGCTGTTAGGGAGCAGGGAGAGAGAGGAAGGAGGAGTTATTAGTTTTATGGTTGTTTTGGTGCTGGTCCCAGGGCTTGAACTCAGGGCCTGGCACTCTTGCTCAGCTTTCTCGATTATTGCTGGTCTTTTACTACTTGAGCCATATCTCCAAGCTTCAATAGAAAATCTTTCAGACTTTTCTGCCTGGGCTGGTTTCAAATTGCAATCCTCCAGATCTCAGCCTCCTGAGTAGCTAAGATTACAAATGTGAGCCAGCAGCAGCCAATGAAGCTACTGTTTACTAGGTACAGAGTTTTCATCTTGGGGGGTGCAGAAAGGTTGCACAGGTAGATGGTGGTGATGGCGACCCGACGATGTGAATGCACATTGTGCTACTGTACATTACCCTTAAAAACTGATTGGACAGGGATTTTTTTATAGGAACAAAAGAAATACAAGCATTATAACTATCATCATCCATCGCCTCACCAGAAACCCACAAATGTCTCCAGGACCCCAAATGGGACCACGCTAGAGCTCTAGAGATACCCACTGAGGAGAAAGCTGAGCTCCGGCTGGAGCAGGGTGGAGGCTCAGGAAACTGAGCAGTCCCATCACGTCAAAACTACTACAGAACACTCTCCTCTCCATTGAATAACTACATGAAGACAAGCAAAAAGTTAGAAACATTCACTTTGGCTTCTGAGCTGCGGGAACCGTACGTCACCTCTTCTGGCAGGGCCGCAAGTGCCCAGGTGACCTTGGTTTTGGAAGCAAACGTGAAACTTGCTGGTAACGACTTACCATGGACATGGGTCTGGGCTCCTCCTCGGGACAGCAGCGCGGTGGTCTCCGAAACGTGTGAACCAACGGTCGGATGTGGAACCTCAGAATCGTCACTGAGAGTGAACGCAGGGGAAAGAATTACCAAGGGTCATGGTACAGTCACTCCCCCCGGCCCCAAACTCCACACATGCCATCAGATCGACAGTGCACTTACAAAGGCCCCCAATAAGGCCTTTCATTCCCAGCATGTCACAGTGCTTTTTCCTATCTCCCCTCTACTGATCTGGGGTTAAACACAAATAAGACACAGACCCTGCAACTGCAGGGGTGAGAGATGTGAATGCAGGGGGAATCCGTCCGAGTGAGGCGTGCGCGCTGCTGGGGTCTGCATAGGCTTCGGCAGCCCCGAGCCTGACCCTTCTACCACTTTCAGATGAGACAGAACCCACAGAACTGGGAGGGGAGCAAGCGTTTTGATTGCTGGGATGCCAAGATTCCATCTGGGTTCTCCAGTGCCCATGGCCGCCTTCTCATCTCTGTCTAGACTCAGTCAGATCTCAGTGCAGGGGCTGAAA
This sequence comes from Dipodomys merriami, assembly GCF_024711535.1. Classification (NCBI taxonomy): domain Eukaryota; kingdom Metazoa; phylum Chordata; class Mammalia; order Rodentia; family Heteromyidae; genus Dipodomys; species Dipodomys merriami. The sequence goes on along the minus strand of NW_027202305.1, from coordinate 3,436,542 downwards.
TCACAAGCTTGCGTGCTTAGCCAAGCTGGGAGTTTCCCCAAGCTGAAGTAGTCTCGGCCATGGGCCACAGAATATAGAGCCATAACCTTGGATCAGAAAGGCAAACAGCACCTGTGAGTAGAAATGGCCACCCTGTTCGCACCGATAACCAAACGGCCTGGCTGTGTTGTCATTTCTAATTCATGAATTAACAATCACCCATCAGGATGATTCCACAGCCCCGAGATACCTCACCCGCTGCTTCAACCTAATCCCCAGACTGCATCAGACACACAAACAAATCAACACATGTTTCCTGGTGATACAAACTTTGTGTATGCATGTGTGTTCCAAAACCGCCTTATACCACAGCATCATCAATTAAATATTTGTCAGACCTCCACCAACCCAGGAGAGCTACCATCAGCCTGTCTGTGGCACACCAGCCTAGGCTAGTTTGTTTTTAAGCCAACTTCTAGCCTTGGTTGGTGGAATGCACTAATCCTCCAAAAAGAGCTCTCGCTATCTTTTGAACTAGATCCACAGCCCAGGCTGAATGGAGCTTTTAGAACCAGCAAAGAACCAGATGGCCCTTCCAAGATCATTTTTTGAATGTTTGGATCTGAGTCATTTGTATGCGGAAGGCTTCACAAAATAGCAATCTGGGCAGCAGGCTCCAGGGGAGTCCAGCTTTCGAGACAGCCCATCTTTGCCTACAATTGAGAAGACAAGCACAATATTGTAGGGTTCTACAAAAACATGACAGCATTTATCTATATGTGTAGCATCAAATACACCAAGCGTCCCCACCAGCCTGTCACTACAGTGGTAGTATGCCACAACTCCTGTGGACTCCTTCCCCCCATTTCTTTCCCTTCCTTTTGTCTGTCACACCTACAAATTCTCTCTTCCCACGGGCAAAAAGCCAGCTTTGTACATCAGCCAGCAGAGGGTACTACAATACTGGTGCAGTAATCCAAATTCATCAGCAAATTTGGAGCTAGGGAAAAAAAAAAAAGATTTAGACTAATTAAAATGGGCTCCAGTTTGATTATGTGCTGAGAATTCTTAGCCAGAAAGAGAAAGGCCGTGGGATGGAAATAAAAGTAGCAGACAGGACCTATCTACGTGAGGAGAGGAAAGACAGAGATCTGAGTCTGTTGTCACAGATCAAAACAAAGGTAAGACCTAGGCTCAAAAGTGGGAAGGGAGCCAACTTAAGGAGTTAGAACAGCCATTCTGCTTCTTGGTAGTCACCGAGAGGAAAGAAAACTTACAATCGCACAAATACCTGTAGATGAGTATTTATAACAATTCTATGTGTAGTCACCCCAAGCTGGCAACAACTCAAACACCCTTTAATGGAGAGAATGCAGTATAGCCATATAATACAACAGAACAGTAGAAGCAGAAATCATTGGAACACACAAGGACATGTATGGACTTTAAAGGCAATGTGTTGGATGGAAGAGCCCACTCTTCAAGACGATTCAGATTAGATGTCATCTGTCTAGTAAGTTTTTCTCAGCCCTGTGAAGTGTCAATGAGCTGCTTCTGTGACCATACAGAGACAGTCACCACATTTTATTGAAATTACAGGTTTATGAGTCCACCCATTCTTCTCTAGACTGGGAGATCCTTCTCTAACTTGAGATTCTTCTCCAGACTGGAAGATCCTTCTGTAGGCTGAGCGAGCCCTAGACTAGAAGTTCCCTCATTAGACTTGGAGATCCTTTGGGGAAGAGGCCATGTGTTCACCTGTTGCTTGCCTGTGGCACATTTCACCGTGCCGTGCTTGACAAATAGTCCTACTCACAGATGTTTGACAACTAAACTGAATCTTTTTCCAGATGATAATCGCTTCAAGGACATTTACTGCATCCTCTACCACTCATATTTCCCGTCTCCTCCAGCCATGAACTGTGAGCAAGCACTTGATTCTTATCTGAAAACTTTCGAATGCCTAGTACAACTTAGAAAACACCATCATCTAAAACATTAAGTCAGCTACTGAGAAACCCAGGAGGACATAGGTATCCTGGAAGTTGAGAAAGCCCATCCGCCTGAGTTATATAAGAAAGGTAAGCTCTAAGGGCTGGGAAGGTGGCTCAGTGGTAGAGCACTTGCCTTGCATGCCTGAGGCCCTGGGTTCAATTCCTCAGCACCACGTAAGCAGAAAGAAAAAAGCCAGAAGTGGCGCTGTGGCTCAAGTGGTAGAACGCTAGCCTTGAGCTGAAGAGCTGAGGGACAGTGCCCAGGCCCAGAGTTCAGGCCCCACAACCGGACCCAAAAAAAAAAAAAAAAGACAGTTTAATCCCCAGCACCAAAAAAAACCAAAGTATAAGAAAGGTAAACGCTAACTAGATCACAGCCCATCGTCTAGAAGGACGGGTGGAAGGCATCGTTGCCATTCTCATATATCACAATAATAGAGTTGTCAAAAATATTTAGAGGTTTTTTTTTTTCCAGATAGGTCTAGTATGAAATTACTTAAAGGCAGAAAACAATGCTGGTGTACATCTTAATTACAACAAAATCCATGAACTTTAACTTAGACTCTATGGTTAAATCTTAAAGCCCCAAGAGTCCTGATTACTCTTACATGCTGTGATTGGGAATAGGTGAGTTTCTCTCTGAGGTGAGCTCACTTGTGTGGTTCCCTGCAATGCAGTATTTTTAAGGCTCCACTGATAAAAATGAAGTAAAAAAAATTAAGGCAACAAGCTAGGAGCCGGTGGCTCATACCTGTAACCCTAGCTACTCAGGAGGATGAGATCTGAGAATTGTGGTTTGAAACCAAATTAGGAAGGAAAGTCTTATGGGATGCTTATCTCCAATTAACCACCAAAAAGCAAGAAGTCGAGCTGTGGCCCAAGTGATAAAGCAGTAGCTTTGAGCTAAAAAGCTTACAATGCCCAGGCCCTCAATTTACCAAAAAAAAAAAAAAATGAATGAATGAATGAATGAATGGAAAAGAAGGATTAGGCAATAGGCCAGATTATTCCTATAAAATTGGATACCAATTTTTTTTTTAATGGTATGGGCTTCTCTAGCAATCCCAACTGATTGTCTGCCCAGCCAAGACCCACTAGCACAGAACAGACAATGTGCCCTCCCTTGGCAATTTTAACCAACCACTAAAGGTTTTGTGTTTACCTCCCCAAGTTTCACAAGGATAGTGTGATTGTTGTGCTGTTTCACAGGTGCCACAGAACCTCTTCCTGTGTGCAGGTATTCTGCACAGCATATGAGTTCTGGGCTCCCTCTATCACATGTGAAATTCACAAGTGTTTGATCCTTGAGACATGATCCACTCCAACTGGGAGAAAAGAAATTCTAAGGGATTTAGAATGTGGTAACTCTTTTTTTTTTTTTTTTTTTTTTTTTGCTGGTCATGGGGCCTGAACTCAGGGCCTGGGCGCTGCCCCTCAGCTCTTCAGTTCAAGGATAGCGCTCTACCACTTGAGTCACAGCGCCACTTCTGGCTTTTTCTGCTTATGTGGTGCTGAGGAATCGAACCCAGGGCCTCATGCATGCAAGGCAAGCGCTCTACCACTGAGCCACCTTCCCAGCCCCCGAATGTGGTAACTCTTAAAGCTGTCTCTACTACTTAGCAATAGAGACTCAATGACAAAAAAAAAAAAAAATGGGCTTTTGCAAAATAAAACTTTATCAATTAGTGAGGAAACTGGAAATGAGTTTATGCTATAAACAAATGGATATTCTCTGCCATTTTGGTGGTTACTTTAAATCAGCCCCAGGACATTAGAAGCAAAGAGGAGTAAATTATTACATTCTATTTTATCATTGAGATTCATATACATGTGAGTTTTTGCTTTATTTTTGGTAAGAATGCTCTCTTAAAATGTCTGAAAGAACTGCTCTGCTCTTTGTTTTTTTAAAAGATGTGGATAATTGGATTTAGATGATGCAAGGCACAGAGAAAATTTTGATCCTATGGTACCCAATACATAAAATACTTGAGGTAAAGAGGGCTCAGCTTCCAGAAACATCTAGGTTAGGCCTTCTGTTTCACTTACAACTTTTATGTCCAGCGAAACATCTACGGACGACTGTGTGACATGTTTGGTTTCATGTTTGAACTTGAACCTCTGCCTTTAAAACATCTGGGGATCCATCCCTCTTGGCCAGAAGCTCAGTACGCCTTTGAAGCTAATTCCAGAATAAGTGAACTATCTGCAGAAGACACAGGCAAAGGTGGGCTCCCACCAAGTCTCCCTCCAGGGGTCTGAGTTCTCCCTCCAACTTGTGGGGACCTACACTGCTCAGAAGTGCGAAGAAACGTGTCTCCAGTGCTTTTATCATGGAGAACCTGAGCCTTTTTTTCATTTGCCTCTTTTGTCTCTCCCAGCTTGTTGAATGAAAAGACAATCAGCCTCACGACACATCCAGCTCCGTTTGCCAAAATAGAGTTGATCAAAAAATGGGATTCTCCATTTCCCCCTGTGCAAAGTGCTCTGAAGAACTGCTGAGAAATAGCAACTTGCCTTTTCACTAAAGCTTTGTTAAAATTCCACTTCTGAACCAGCCTCAAGTGGAAATTTTAGGAAACTCATCTGTAACGGCAGCACAGATAAATGTTCCCAGCTCACAATTTTCTGGCCCAAAGTTGCTGTAAGGAGCATGCTGGAAATTAAACAGTGGACTCGCAGGGTGGCCTCAATTAAACCCAGACTTGCATTCAGACCACGCTGTGCCCCGCATTTCTGCAGGAGCTTGCTTTTTTATAGACATTTCAGACTGTCCTTGCACAAAGCATCGGCTGGGTGGCTGGGTCTGAGACCCCTAAATGAAGGCCAGGAGTACAGAAGGAGACACAAGGGATTTGCAGTGTGGCAAATCAACGGTTCACATGCACGAAATCTCAGGCTTCCGAGTCAGGGTGTTTTTCTTATGGAACCCAAAAGTTTTTCCCACCCTTCACATCCACACACAACGATCATGATTTGGAAAAGAAAGAAATCATGAGTTCATACTGAAACATCCATCCACCAGCATGGGGTACAAAATGGGATCGCTCCTCCAAAGAAAATGTTTTCTCCCCTGGAGGCCCATATGTCCACTTTGACTTGAAATACATTAGAGAAATAAATTGCCAAATATTTAGCAAATTCTGGAATAAATGGATTCCTGGACTTGAGCCAGAAGTTAGATGGCTTGGGGGTCGGGAGGAATGATCAAGCTGGAATAATTTTTTCCCTAGATAATTATATATAGTAAAAATATTTGGGAGGGAGAACATGATATCCCTAAGCTAACCTTAAGTGTGTAAAAGAAAACAGTATCAAGGTGCCTGTCTGGTGGCGAAATGGTTTGAATATAAAGTAAATGTTTAATCGGTTCTTCCTCTGAGTCTTTTTTATGTAGAACTAATTCTGATCAGTTTCACCTATTTAAAGAAAAAACTTACATAAAATTGTTGGGGAATCTCTAATCTTTTTATGTTATATAAAATGCCCATTTGAAATATTTCCCTACATGTTTTCTTTTGAGGGGAGTAACTCTACAAACTTTGAAAACCTCAGGGTTTATCTAGACCTGGCATTGCAGAAGATAATTATCCACACAAAATGCTACCCAAAAGACCAGCTATCACTTACGAAAGAACGTAATCCCAAGACACAGGACTACATGGCTAACAGTCAGGATTGTTTTGCTTTCGTCTTGTTTTGTTTTGTTTGTGTCTATTGGAAAGTTAGCACACAAATTACACATGCAAACTGAAACAACCTGAGAAAAACAATCACAGATTCAAGCCAAAGACCTGGTTTCAACATTCGAACAAGTCACAAACAGCAGACCTGGCCTTCCCTGAAACCTCCATCTAGCGGTCCCAGTGAACACAAACAGAACAAGGGAAGCTGACAGCGAATAAGACTCCTCTCGTGATTTTTTTTAAAAAAACACACAAAAAAAACAGAAGACGCAACAGGAAACAAATACCAGAGCAGAAGTCCTCCAGAAGCAACTGTCTTTGGCAATTAGAAGGGAGAAAGCCAGTGTACAAAGCTCCCTGCTCCATCTCCCGCTCCTACTGTATTTCCTAATCGTGTGGACTGCATTGCTGAACTGTTTATCAAAACTGAGCACAAAAAAAAAAAACTGTTCCATTATGCTATGAACTCGTTCTTGGACAAAGGCCACTAGGAAAGGAAAGGAAAGCGGAGGGGGGGGGGAGAGGAGGGGGAGAAGAGCAGTGAAAGAAAGAAAAGAAAAAAAAACACAATAGACAAACTGTGGGGTTGACAATGCCTCCTCTCCCCTTCACTCTGCCCCCGCTGGGACTGGCGGTGAGGAGCGAGGCGCTGGGCACGGCGCCTGCACAGTGGACTGAGGAATACAAGGCAGGGGGCAAAAAAGGAAACGAGATGAATTCTGAGCTAAGATGGCAGGGCTCTCTCCTCTTCCGGTGTGTGTGGGGGGTGGGGGGGGCGGGGGAGTTCTTTTTGTTGTTTCGTGTGTGTGTGTGTGTGTGTGTGTGTGTGTGTGTGTGTGTGTGTGTGTGTTGCGAATGGAGATGTCCCACAGAGAAGAAATAAAAGGAGTGTCCAAATTGTTGGATGGTTCTGAAGGCTTCTGCATTTGCAAATGCATTTTTCTTTTAGAGTATCATAGTACCAGCCATCTCTCTCTCCTCTCTCTCTTTTTCCTTCCTTCCTCTCGCTCTCTCAATCTCTCTCTTCCCTCCTCTCCCCTGCCTGTCTTTCTGTCCCCCTGTCTCTGTTTCCCTCTCTCTGTGTCACTGTCTGTCAGTCTATAACTCTCTCCCTCTCTTCTGTTTTATGTCCTGCAATCTCTGTCATGCCTCTAGGACTCTGAAGGCTTTCTCTCTGGGTGAGAGCACTATGCTTCTTCATGTTTGAGTTTGCATGCATGTCTTATTATCTCAGGAGCCTCCAGCCTGGCCGTCACTAGAACCATCCATTAGTCAGCAATAGCCAAGCCCCTCAACGCCTCTGAAGAAACAAAGGTGGCAGGGCCGCCAATCCTCCGGTACCTGGATCAGAACTGGCTGCCTACAAATAAGGGACCTTTTTCTGCGTCTCTTCTGTTGAATTCCAAATCGATGTAATATTACAGGTGACTCATAGATCCAGTCGCATAAGTAGATGCGAAGCATGGAGAAGCGTGTGTTCCTTTTACAAAATGCATTAAGCCGAATTAAAAGGAAATGCCTGGTGGCAAACTGGAGTTGGGAGTCTATTTGATCCTTGCTCCATTTTATCAGCCAACGCCAGAACTGAAATGAGCTCTGTGAGAAGGGTTCGTCCTCCATTTTAGTGGCTTTTATGAAAGAAGCTAAGAAAAACGGCAGTGAAGGAAAGGAAAGGAAAACTAAACCATATTAGATGAATTCTCTTCCACAGACACAAGCATTTTGGTTCAAATCCAAGCCTAGGTTTTGGTTCATGTTGGGTAGGTTTGTTTTGGTGCGTGCATGCATGTGTGCATGTGTGTGTGTGTGTGTGTGTGTGTGTGTGTGTGTGTGTGTGTGTGTGTGTGCATGTGTGTGTGTGTGTGCATGTGTGTGTGTGGTGTGTGTTTAGTTGCTCATTGTAACAGCTTACACTGAATGTGTCTGTATGTCTGTGTTAGCTTGCTTTGAGTGTATTCTTTACTAGCCACCTGAACTAAGATAAGGAATTGTTTTTTCTCATTTTCCAGAAATCTCAAAACAAATAACCTTTTGAAAAACCACGCATTGCCTTTTGGTGTGACATCAAAACCTTTTGGACATCAAAATCTTTCTCACTTGAAGGCAAAAGGAAGAAGAGAGGGACTTGAATGAGAGGGGCTTCCTGGCCGCTAGCACAGAAAATGCCGAAGGAGACAGCCTTTCCTGTATCCCGGGTCAGCTGTGGGCTTTGTGCCTGAAAAAGCAGCATTTCTTTCCCCAGCCACTTCTTGTTAGAACTGAAATGATTTCACACCCAATCCCGAAAATGTCTGGAAGGTTCACCTCTATCTCTGCCAGCGAGAAGGTCTGGCCAGGAGAGAGCAATTTAGAGCCAAGCTATCTACAGAGCAGGGGTCACAAAGCAATCTCACCTGACTTCCCTGTTCTTTATTCCTGGTCCTGGGACGCTCCCTCGGAAAAGAGCAATGTTTGTTTTCTTTCTTCCTACACAAAACAGCTCAACAATACTCCCACCCCTCTGAACATGGAAGGCAACCACAGAGAGCTGGGAAATTCCGAGCTGCCGGTCAAAGAGAAAGCCAGAGAGAGAGCGGAGGTCTGAGTCGCTGGGCTGCAGGACCGGAGCCTAGCAAGATTTTGCCAGACACAGGCGTGTTACACGTCAGGAGAAAGAATCCTCATCCAGCTAGAGCAGGGGGAAAGAGGGGCCCAGGAGCCCCCACCCAGCCCTGTCTGTCACTGGAGAGAGAAAAGCCCCCACCAAGGTTGAAGAAGAGAAAGGAAATGGAGCGAGATCGCCGGCGTGACCCACCGTCCGGTTCCATCCTTGGCTCTCGCCGGGGAACGCAGCCACGGCAGTGACAACGGTGCCCGTGCACTCGCCCTCCCAAGAAAGGAAAGAGAAATCACGCCTGACACCCAGAACACAACAGGAGCGAGCAGACGCCCTGGCCCAGGCCACAGCCCCCCGGGAGCTCCGGCCCGTCCCTGCCAGCCTGTGGAGCAGGGGTCCCATTGAAAGGCAACCAACGAGGAAGCTGAGACAATAGCAAATCAAAACCTGGCAGGGCTTCTGGGATCAGTTAACTCCTCACTCCAGAACTGGGATGGGAAGAGCAAGAAACACAGGCGCGAGCTCCTTCACGCCAAGGCGCCAGCATATGCCTGCCTCTCGCTGGAGGTATTTTTAGACACAATCTCATGGGGAAGGCAGCCTGTGCAGTCAGCCACAGAATCTGCCTCCCAACGTCGGTGCAGCCTCTTTTCCACTCTGAGAGCAGCTGACAAGCCAGAGGAAATGGTTTCCACTTGTCACCAAGCTTAAGGTCAGGGAGGTGGTACCCTCAGCCGACACTCATTGTCTCTGCTCAGAAAGCTCTCCGTACATCTTCAGTAGGTGCTCCAAAGAGACACAGGCATGCCACAGGCATGACCGTGTCTGCATCCTACCTACCCACATCTGCAAACAGCTAGGTATAAAACAAAATAATAAAGCACACCTGAGACCAGCTGAACAAGAGGAGGAGACAGGAGGTGAGTCATTAAGAATGTGGACCAAACTCTGCAAGTTCTCAAAGGCATGTGGCTCAGGAAGAGTGGGTGAAGACCTGTGGCCTATTTAGATGTGCTTTAAATGTAGCTGTTCCTCCCATTCACTCCAAGCTTGAAATCTTTACCATGAGAAGCACAAGGGAAAACTACCCAGACTCATTAGCATGCGATCAACTGGGAAGCAAAGACATGCTCTTTGCCTTTGCAAACAGATGAAACATAATCTGGCATATTCTTTTCCAATCTGGAGAATTTTTTCCTTCACACACAGGGAGATTATAATATTTTTTAAAAAGACTCCCTCAAATTTTTTCATATTAAACTAGCCATGAAATATGTATAGGGACAATTCTGTACACACACAAAACTCCTCGATTGAATTGATGGGCAAATTCAAGTGATCAAATAAGGGAAATAACGTTAAAAACAAATATCCCCAAACACATACCACCTTTCCTAAAGTTTCACATACTCCTGTCATAGGGATGAGGATGAATGCAAATACTGCAATATTACAAGTGAAATGGATTAAAATCAGCTGTTGTCAGATTGGGGTGTTGTAAACGTGATCTATAAGGAATCACTAAGAGGAAGTTATACGACATGGATTATTTCCAACTCCAGAAATAAGCAACCTGGGTTTTGATTTTTCCTTTCAGGGCAGACACAGTTCACCCTTTCACATTGTAAATCTCACTCGGGCCGAATAATGCTCTCACAAGGACTGACAAAGAAAGAATCATTCATGTCAGACCAAAAGCCTTCCTTCTGTCTGCGCCATGCGGCTTTCTTCCAATAGGCCAACAGGAATGTAAAATCCTGCACTCAACTATCCATCACACTCCCCACATCTTTCAATTAATGACTGCAATCAGATCGATAGAATGCAATAAGAGCTTTGCATTTCTATGCCTATTAATTCGCTGAGTAACTCCAGCCGTAAAACGTGACTTGGGGAAAAAAAAAAAAAAACACTCAAGGAAAATGAATTTTCTCTTGACATAGAAAGCAGTGATTCTGACCTGAAACCACACGCCCAGGTTCTTTCTTCAGGCCGGGCTCATTAGCACCCAATGATGGGGTTCACCTGGGGAACACAGGACACTGTCCACGTGGGAGAGCCCCCTGATGCCAACACATGTCTGGTCAACTGGGTCATTTCTCAGGATTGGGGAGCACACTTCCTGGAAATGCGCATTAGAGCACCTGGGAGGAAAGCCATTGTTCTCTTCCTCAGCCATTCTTGAACTACCTCCTGGTGGTCTGTGGCATTCTGTCTGCACAGAGGAACTGGGGAGCGGTGCTGAGTTTAGATACACTGTCAAGTACTGCTGGAGCTAGGGGTTCTGCGGAGTGACAGACACGCCAGCCCCACCATGTATGAATTGTCTGTGTTGAACTCCGCCACCGCGCGCACTGGCACGGTAAAGGATGAGTTCTCTGTGGCGGGCCTGACGCACAGGAGGGCTGGTCTAAGATGTCCCCTGTCCTCCAGAACTTCTTCATTTTTGTGTTTCTGGAGCTTTCAAGCAACAACTTTAATCCTGAGAAGTAAAATCTTGCTACTAAATTGATTCGATAATACAATTTGGCCCACCACTAGATAACAGAATGAATATTGGTTATATTGCCCAATGTACCAATGTTTAAATATCAATTACACTAAATTAGCAGTTTCTTTTCACTGGGTCTGGGGCTTGAAGTCAGGGCCTGGACACTGTCCCTGAGCTCTTTTGTTCAAGGCTGGTGCTCTACCACTTGAGCCACAGCTCCACTTCTGGAATCTGGATAAGAGTCTCATAGACTTTCCTACCAGAGCTGGCTTCAAACTGTGATCCTTATATCTCAGCCTCCTGAGTAACTAGGATTATAAGTGTGAGCCACCAAACATTAATTAGAACCTTTGAAATTCAGATTTGATTGAATGGTGTATTTATCAATTGATTGATAGCTTGGCTAGGCTGGAGATTTAACCCAAGGCCTTGAACATACTAAGCAAGCACTCTACCACTTGTTTGACATAAGGTCTTCCCTAATCTTACCCAGGCTAGCCATCAAACTCACCATCTCCTGCTTCTGCCTCCCAGATTGCTGAGATTACACACATGCACCACCACACCTTGAGTATTTTACTAGTAAGGAAGGAATATGCTTACCTCAAGAGCTACTATGAAGGTTGAAAGAGAGAATGCATATAAAGTATCATGTAATGGCTAGCCCTTTCCTCTTCCAATTCTTAGATTTCCACATATAAGCCAGCAATTAAAAAAAAAAGGTAACCTAACCATGCTGCTTAAATGAGATGCTGCATATAGAACACAATGATCAGTCCAGCACTATACAACCAAAGGGTAGCATCACTATTGTCATACACAGCCAGCAATGCATCAAAGGATGAGCGCACCAAGGCTCCGGGAGCGACCATGATGTCCTGGGTTCAATCCCAAGTTCCACTAAGATCTGATTACAGCATTTGTAGAAGACATAAAGGATGAAGACTATGGCCCAAGACCAATCACATATCTCAGATACACACAGGAAATAAATATCCACGGGCCCTGGGACAGACAGGCCATGGACAGTCACATCAACAACACGCCTTCCCATGAATCCCAACAACACTTAGACTGGACAAGACATGAGGACTTAAGTTCCGCCGTGGAAGTATAAGAAGAATGGAGAGCGTGCCACGTGCTGTGGAGTTCCTGGCCACGTGGGGTTTCCTCCCCCAGGGGTGGGGAGCTAAGTGTCCACTTCGTAAGCACGTGTCCCTCCGTGCCACAGCCACCAAGAGCAGGGCAGGTGGGATGTGGAGAAAAGGAATTTTTCTACAGGGAACAAAGTTAAATCACACAATGAAAACGATTGTGCAGCATCATGTGAGGAAAAACAGCGCTGCTCTTGCCACCGCGTTTATGGTAATTGGAGTTTGACATCTGCACCACCGGAAGCATTTTTAAAGGACTCTTTTTATTGTTTTGTCATAATGATCATTAACTAATGAAATGAGACAATGCATGAGAGAGCTTAAAATAATCACCACAAAATACCATGCTTTATGAAGACATCAAGTTCATTACCTACGCGTGGCTGATAGAAAACATGGGGAGGCTTTAGACACGGAAAGCCTATTCAGTCCGCCGGTGATGTGGAGAGGATGTCTGCCGCGCTCTCGGGGAGCGAAGAAGCGCGGCTCCCACTCGTGGGCTGTGTGCACCTTGCCAGGTAATCTGTGCCATGGGAAGTTTTGTGTCTCACAACCCCTCAGCCTTCACGGCACCCCTCTGCGGTGGGTGCCACTGTCACCGTCGCTGCTTTTGCAGATGAAGAGACGGACGCCCTGAGAGGTCAGGTGAGTTGTCCAGGATCACAAAGCCAGCCTGCAACGGGGCCGATGTCATGTCCAGACTAATGGACGCCCAAACTGGGCGTCCATGCCTGAGTGACTGGTCACCCCCATCTCCCTCTCAAGCTCCTTAGATCCTCATCAAACTGAACTTCGGTACAGAGTGCTGATGAACTATGCCACATGGCCTGTGAATGGACTGTGGGAAGAAGAGAGAGTCTACAGAGCCAGGCCACCAAAGGCAGCCGTGTGAGTTCATTCATTCATTTGGGAATTATTGCTCTCTCGGAGTGGTCATTTCCCGAGCATCATCCCCACCTGTTTATCATTTCACTACCATAATGTGTGGCTGCATCCAACCCTCCCAAGGGCCACATGCCCCATATGTGCTCCGGTTTAAATTCTCTGTAGCAAATGGAAGCTTGAAGGCATTTTCTAGTTCAACTCCACACAGGCTGAAAGACGCACCTACCCAGCCGTCTAAGGATTGCGCAGGTTCTCTGCTGGCTTTGGGTGTGCTAAGACAGATGTGTAGACTTGCTGGGTCTCGGGGTTGGCCACACTGGCGAAGGGGCTGAAATGGAATTTGAAAGGGTTGTGGTTGGGGGCGTAAGATCCCACCTTGAGACAACCAGGAAAGCTAGGAGTCAAAGGGGTTAATCAAATCAAAATCCGCAGGTGGGAGGTCAAGCTGACAAGAGCACCTACAAATTCAAGTGTGACGCGCCCAGAGAAAGCTGGGGCTCACCTTCAATGAGCAGGGTGAAACGAGAAGCAAAGCATTTCCAAGAGAGAAAGGCGGATTGCCTGGGGGCGGAGGGGCGATGCCGTGCGTGCGGGACACATGGCCAGTGCACGGATGCTCAGCCAGGGTCGTGGTCAAAGCCCACAGACGCACCTGGGCATTTTGTTTGCAGAAATTCAACTGGGGTTTGCATTTCCATAATACTATACAAGTTAGCTTATCCTAAGCAGCCCTGCCACCCCCTTGTTCATGGGCACAAAGGTAGAATTTGGACTGAGCTACACCGAGGACACCTGTCTCCATTCGTCACCAGCTTCGCAGTGCAGACACCAGGCAGGAAGAGTGACAACTCAAGCCCCCACTTACCAGAAATGCGGAAGCATGGCTGTGGAAAGCAGGCCAATTGGACCAAACAACACGGTCAAGGCAAGAACGCTTCCCCCCATCCAATGACAGAACAACACAGCACCGACCACCGCTTCCCACAAGGCATCCACGTGCCACGCGGCCTTCCACGGCAGCCCACGCCGCACTGTGAATCAGGATATCGACTGGACGCGGGGCACAATGTGGAGTGGCTGGGAAGGTGGCCCCTATTGCAAGCTGATCACATCTTGAACCTAGCAAGGCCAATAACTGGCTCTGTGCTCTTCAATAGCTTTCAGAACCTATTGGAGCCGCCGTGCCCAGCCTGGAAAGTGGCATTTCAATGGCATTCACCCCCCTAGGGTCATTGTAACAATGCAAACAGGGAACGCCTCTGGACTGTACACAGCCTTGATGTGTGTGCAGAATTCACGTACACGTTAGCCTGTGTTAGAGACAACCTAGGAAGTGCAGGCAGCAGGACTGGCCTGCACCCCTGCACCAGCCCCGGCAGCTGCACCCCTGCACCAGCCCCGGCAGCTGCACCAGCCCCGGCAGCTACACCAGCCCCATTCTCTCCTCTGGAAGATGGCCGTGTTCATGGGGCTGCCCTGCAGAAGGTTGTCATGACGATCAAAGGAAACAATATCCTTGGATACCCAGAGGTGGATGGCTCATTTTAGTGCCCAGAATGTGAAAAGCTAAACCCTTAGGTCAAAAGTCCACCAAAAGAAAAAGAATAAGGGGGAGTTTCTTTCCCTTAGGCGTGTACTATAATGGGAGTTGGTGTGCTGAGTTCAGTTTCTCCTCCTTAATAGTTCAGAAGTCTGTGCTGCCATGCGACAGAGCTGGGACCACGATGGAGCCATCCGCCTGTAACCCCGGCCCAGGGGCCCCTCTGATGCAGGGGGTGGCAGCTCCAGGTGCTCTGGGTGCACACAGCGGCTCAGGATGCCTCGTTCCAGGCATTCTGTCTTGACTCCTTGGTGGGGGGTGGGGGAAGCGGGGAGGGGATCCTCTGGGTGATTTCAGAGGCAGCATTCAGGTGGCTCGGACTAGGAGAAAAATTTCCAGGAGACACTGAATGTCCCAGTGGCAGCCCATACAGCTCCACTCAAGCATGATCTTATCTCAGTGTTCTTTCCTCCATCCACCCAGCCACACGCATCATCTATTTGGAACATTTGAGTTAAGTACACGGTAGTGAACCATGTACATACCAGGTCCCAGAACAGTGGAGCTTGAATTCTAGGAGAAAGTGAAACTTTCATCAGGTAGCCACACAGGCAGACAAGGAAGTACCCTACGTGTTGTGACTTAAGTACCTCTGATTAGGCTCTGCAGGAGGCTTTCCTGGGGAAAGAGTGTTGGTGCTGATGGAGGATGTATAAGTACAAACACCAGCTTTGGGTGGGAAATCTTCATGAAGCAGCAGAACACCACCTGGAAAATAATTCCAAGACCTTCCACCCTTAGTCCCGTTGCCACTGGAGAGCCCCGCGCGAGCTAACACAGCGTTGGCTTCCAGCTCCTCTCTCCCCGGGCAAAGGTGCAGGCAAGTGCCAGTTCCAGCTTCATCATTCCCAGGCAGGCGCTGGGACCTCCGACTGCACCTGGTTTGGAGTGTTTGGAGCAGGTCTAGCACAGACCCCACCTACACGAGCACGTGGCCTGTTGGTGTCTGGGAAGGATGGAGGTTATGGGTGATAGGGTAGATGCACAGGTCCTGACGATTTCAATCAGAGCAGCTTCTGGGAAGGGTGGGGGAATGCAATCTCAGCTTTTTCTACAGAAGCTACCCCCAAGTCCAGCCATCTAGTCCAGAGCCATGGAGAGGTGCGTCCCTTAGCCACAGGGCATGGTCTACCGTGACTCTCCCGAGCTCCGGCCCTTTCTAATTCTGATTCTGAACATTCTGATTTGTTGTCATCGGGATCCAGGCAGCGCAGGGCAGGGCACTAGCCGGTCCTTAGGGACAGGCCCTGGGTAGCCTCTTCGAATGACACCCCGACTCCTCAACGGCCCTTCTTGGCTCCACAAACCACAGCACCTTCTCGGGAACCACCGGGGTGCGGCTGTCGGTTTGGTCTCCCAGATGCTGGGCTTTTCTGCAGGCGTGGGAAGGAGGAGCGGGGAGGGCTGTGTTAAACATGGCGTGAGGTCATGTCTTCAGAGCGTCTTGAGGGGGTGCCATGGGCTGTATGTATTATCATCCCCATTTAGAAGACCAGCATCCTCCCTCCCAGCCAGGGTTCAAGGGCTCCTTTCTATTTACTCCCACGAGCTTAATTTTAAAAAAGAAGAAAACAAAATCACAGGAACCGAAAACCTTGCTTCTGTGAAGGTATCAAGAGCCTCCAGCCTCACTGTGGTCTTAGAAGATGCTGAAACCAAAGGCCAGACACCCCCCACGCTGGCCGGAAGGTGTAAGGCTCAGCACGGGGACCAGCCGTGGGACCCAGCACACAAGGCTGGGTCTCCTCCCCTGGGGAAGGGAAGGCCGCGGTGAGCCCTCCTGCAGACCCTTCTCACACCCTGTGACCCCGGGCGCTCTGTGTGGTCTATTGTTTCCTTTTCTCATTTCAAAATGACTCAGCCGGCACCACCACATGGAAGCCTTTCCAACTCCTCACTTCAAAAGTGTCCCTGCATCAGAAGTCTGGACTGAAGTTATTTATTTGTAACGGGCAGGTGCCTCGCCTGCATTCATTGTGAGAAAGCGTTTTCACACATCTTCTCTGCCCATAACAGGCCAAGTCAGGCCCGGCCTTCACAAGAAGCCGAGCCGCTGCGCCTGGCAGAGCAGGTCCCACTGAACCACCCAGCCTGGGGTTGTGTGGTTCTCTTGGGCTTTTCTAAGTCCCACTCTGTACCTTCTCCCAGTATGCAGCCCTCACACTTCCTTGGGGGGAGAGGGAGGAGAGGAGAGGGGAGGGCAGGGCAGGCCATTGGGTGAGGAAGAAGGAAGGTATCTAGAGGCACAGATTTCCTCCAGGCGGCCACCACGGGCAGCACAACCCCCAGAGGCCCCGGGAAGACGCCGTGGAGCAGCCATCCCGCATCTCAGTCCATTAAGCATTCAGCCTGGAATAATGGCCTCGAATTCATTTCCACCACATGGCTGAAATGGAAGAATGGAAGAACCTTTTTTTTTTTTTCTGTGCTTCTTCTTCTTGTTTTCCTTAAACCAGGCAACTTGATTCATTCTCTATCTGTGGAGATCGTTCGTGAATGTCCTCAAACTCCACCCCAGTAAAATCACCAGCTCTGCCGAGAGTGTTTTCCCTCCTTTGCCCTGTCCCCTCTGCCAGCTCACTGGGTGATCTTAAACTCCCCGTCTTCATGTGTGCTTGCTTATGTGTGGAGGCAGACAATAGAGGGGATATAAACCATTATTCACGGGTACTGCCTCAGCTCCTGACCCTTCTTAGCATAAGAATTGCTGACGACATTCTCCACTGAAAAGAGAAGTTCTCCCTGCGGAAGACCTCAGAGAGCTCTGGACCAGCTTCCTGGAGAAAAGAGGTGAGAAGAGAGGTTCCCGAGAACATAAACTCTAAAGTGAAATGAAAATGCTGCGCACCGTGAGACTGTGGGCACTGGTGAGCACCGTCCCCCACGGCCCCGGACAGTGAGGACATTGTGCCCCACAGCCAAGGGTCTGGTGGCTTGGTCCTCTGTCCCAAGGGGCACAGCAACTGCTATAGAAGATTCCCAAAGGAACAGAATTCTACCCCTAGGAAGCTCTGATCCCAGCCAGCACATAGCCTTTTGAAAAATAATGTCCAAGGGGTGGGCATGGGTCTAACTGCATTTACAGAGCAAGGTAAGAATGAGTCATGCAGTGTGGGCCTTTCCTTGTTGGGCATGGCTTCAAAGTGTTCACATGACCTGTACTGCACAACCCCACGAGCAGTTACGTTTACAGCAATGAATTCTCTTTTCTTGATGCCCCATGGAAGAGTCAGATGGCTCCCCACATAGAACAGCTTTGAGGGAAAAAAAAAGAAGGAAAAGGAAAAGATGTTTGCTCTAAGCGAGTCCTCTGTTCCACAGGGAAATATTGGGGGAATGTTCTTTACATGGTTTCTGGGATATGCAAGTAATAAAGAAGAGGGTAATTTTGTTAGAGACATGAGAAACTGATTGTCAAAGCATTATGCGAAACGGCTCTTAAATTTAGGATAATATCGAACAGAACATCTTCATGGTGATATTAAACTCTTTAAGCCAGAATCAAAGTAAAATCTCATTAATTTGGGTCACACTAATTCAGGATCCAAGATAATTCAAACCAGACAGCTTGTCTTCCTTTCATACTTCCAATTCTCTTTTTAAAAAGACAGTACCCGCAGGGAAGGGGGAACGGGTCTTAGCACTTAGGCAGCCCCGACTCACATACAAATAAATGTCACATTACAATTGTTTTACATTCCGGAAGAACTGCATGAACTCTTCCAACAGCAATGATTTGTTCATTCTGAATACCAACCAGACCAGGAGCAGAGGGCTCTGCCTGGGCAGAGAGCGTTCAGAGAAACCACTTTTTCCCCAGGGTTCCCTGGCTTTTCCATGCAATGACACCACAGTCATTTACTACTCAAGGACAAAGGCTCCTCGCCCCTTTTTAGAAGAATCAAGGACTTGAGCTTGCTGGGAAAAATGCCCTGACACTCGAGTGACACCAATTCTTTTGCTTTTAATTCGAGGGTTGTTTTTTTTTGTCAGTCATGAGGCCTGAACTCTGAGCCTGGGCACTGTCCCTCAGCTCTTCAGCTCAAGACTAGTGCTCTACCACTTGAGCCATAGCACCACTTCTGGTTTTCTGGTGGTTCATTAGAGATAAGAGTCTCATGCACTTTCCTGCCTGGGCTGGCTTTGAACCACGATCCTCAGATCTCAGCCTCCTGAGTAGCTAGGATTACAGGTGTGAGCCACCGGCACCCAGCTTTAATTTGGCTTTTTCAGGTAAGTTTGCATACTTTTATCCAAGTGATCTATCGACCGTGACCCTCCCATTACCTCCTCCCAAATAGCTGGGCTACACCGGCGATACACCAGAGCCTTTCCTAGAGCCCTGGTCCTTTTAGGTTTCCGATATAAGTTTTGTGTAAATAACTGAAGCCCATTTCTTTTAGATGTCTTCTTTAGTTCAAATTTCTTACTTGTTTGCAGGAGCCTACCCTCAAATTAGCTCTGCCGGCCAAGATTTTTGTGGTGCCACATAGACAGCTTTCAGGCTATAATCTGAAACATATGTTGCACAAAGGAATCTATTTCTTCATTGATGTCCTGAGCACAAGCAGACAGGGAAAGCACATCTCCAGGCATTTGCTTTCCCTCATCTTGTTCCTGCCTGGGTCAGCGTCTGACCTTCAGCACATACAGGCTCCCCACAGTCTGCACAGCAGCATTGCTTCCTGGTCCTGCCTGTGGCCCCTTTGCCATAGCAGAACTAACTTGTAGCTTAAAGTCCAAAACCTGCCCAGGAACTCATCTCATAGAGGAGTTACCAGCAGGAGTCAGGGTAGGGTAGACCCTGTTTCCTGAGTATGTAATGCTGCTGCTAATATTCTTTCTTGGAAAGGATGCTATCTTGTTGCTGTGTGAGTAGAGCCTGTACATCTGAGGAATTAGCGTGTAGTTAGAAAAAAAGGGGAGGAAAAGGACTCATAGGATTTAATTGATAAAAAGTAAATGTAGGGCTGGGAAGGTGGCTCAGTGGCAGAGCGCTTGCCTTGCATGCATGAGGCCGTGGGTTCGATTCCTCAGTACCACATAAGCAGAAAAAGCCAGAAGTGAGTGGCTCAAGTGGTAGAGTGTTAGTCTTGGCTGAAGAGCTGAGGGACAGCGCCCAGGCCCAGAGTTCAGGGCCCACAACCAAAAAAAAAAAAAAAAAGTGAATATAGTTTCCCTTTACTGAACTTGTACACTAACTGTAAGGTCCATTCCTGGATGGCAAGCAGACTCCGCCCAGTACCTGCGTTACCTAGGCAACTGGGACACCTGGAAGAGGTCACATCTGCATCCGCTGAGGTCACATCTGAATTTGATGTGGCCACACCTTTCTCCCACCTGGTCCCACCTCTTACCTGGTCCCACTTCCCTTTACCTGGACACACCTTCCCCGCCCCTACCCTAGATAAGGCCTAACCCAGGGCCAGATGCCCTCTTTGCCAGCCGCATGGAGTGCCAACCTTGCCTGGTCCCAGCAGGTCTACTGAATAAACCTACCCCTTACTTGAATATCATGTGTGTGGTGCTGTTCTTACTTGGCTACCTCTCTTTAAAAACCTAACACTAACGACTTGGGCCAAAACTTAACCACTCTGCTTTGCTTTCTCTGTTTAGGAATTGGTGGCTTCTGACTCACAATGAAACTGCAGAGCCTCAGTGAAATAATGGATGAGAAAGCTGAGTGCACATTCTCTGCAGCGGGAAGCATGCATTTATTCAGAATTCCGGAAGTATACAGAACATAAGAACATTCACCTTTACTTGTGCATACTCAAGGAAATGATCCTCAGTTAAGATTTTTTTAAATCAAAAGACATTCTGTGAAAGCATCAGGAGAATATTGAGGAAATATAGAGACAAGAGGCAGTGGGGGGTGGGGATTTAGCTTAGTGGAAGTGCACTTGCCTAACAGTAAGGTCCTCAGCTCTGAAAACAGCAAGTGGTTTGAATGTCTGCCCCTGGGTGTCAGCTCCCTGCTCCCCCTCAGGGGTAAGTAGCTCCATGGTGCCCCAGCCTTGCTTTGCAGAATTTCCACACATAGTGCATGCAGCGTGAACCTGTGTTGAGTCAACTTCCTCTTAGACTTCTTCTATGCATCAGGACGTAGGGTATTGTTAGCTATGTGCTTACACACAATGGTCAGCTTTCTTGATCCCAGATGGGTCAGCGGATCAGAGACTGCTTATGAAAAATGCTCTTGACATATGCGGATTCTAAGATACTCACATGTATTGATCCTGCCAAAATGTTGTCCCTGCGCAGAAAACAAAAGGGACAGCATTCTGAAGGCACCTGCGAGGTTTCCCATTTGGTTTCTCCCTAGCTCTCAGTGGGCACTCCACAATCTGGTGACAAAAAGACTAGTGGTAATTCGTGACAGAATCCCGAGCAAGCAGCCCCTCTGAAGAGTCACGCAGCCCATGTCTTCCCTGGGTCTTTCAAGCACCCACTTCCCCGGGAAGAGCTTCTGTCCTCAGTCAAACGAGTGCCCTTTCTGCTTCAAGTATCATCCAAAGCCGCATTAATGAAACTGTGGTGGTGTTTGAAGACTATTCACTGATTCAATATAGATTTGCATGGCTACGACATGCCAAGCAATGTTCTAGAAAGACTGTGGTGGGAACCGAGTGTGCACACCAAACACAGACACACACATACATGCACATACATACACATGTGTGTGCAGTAAATCCACAGAAGTGAATATGCAGTAATTGGTCATGAGAAGTACTAAGGGAAAGGAAGTAAAGAGGAATCAAAACAGTGGTTGAAAGGGGTGATATTGATGAGGATATGTTGTATTCCTAAACTGCTGTGTTAGATAGCAACTCCTTTGTATAACTCCTTAAAGATAATAAATAAAAGAATACATTGCTTTTAAAAGTAAAAGCAAAGAGTTGCCTGGCACTGTTATCTCACCCCTGTACTCCTGACAACATATGAGGCTGAGATCTAAGGGTCCTGTTCAAAGTCCTTGACAGATAAAGTCAGTGAGACTCAAGGGGCTGAGCATCATCCATCAACAAAAGAGCCAAACAAGCAAGAGGCCATAAGTTCAAGACTCAGTTCAAGCACAAAGAAGGGAGGGAAGGGAAGAAAGGAAGGAGTGAGCACTTATAAAAGTCAAGTTTAGAGAAAAATAAAGAAGATGTTAAGTGTGTATTCATATGGTTCCTCTATGGTGGATATAGTAATTACCATAATTGCTATAAATAATCTTTACAGAAGATAGACCAACTAACTAATGTGACAAATAAGCAGAAGGCAGGCTAATGGTACTAGTTATATATATTGATCATTAGATATTATACCAAACAATTCACCTTTTATCCCCTGGACTATGGGGAGGAGCTAACACTCCACTGAGAACAATGAAACCATACAACAAAGCCATTAGCCTGGAGTTACCAGTCAGTGACAGAGCCCAATACCACTCAAGGTTTCTAAAAGTTGCCTTTGGCTACAAACTCAGGGTCACTATCAGACAGATCTATCCCTCTAAGAAAGGTAAGGAGGTTCTTATTTTCAACAGGACTTGTAAAGAGATTTTCCAGACTACAGGGAATCTTTGGGGAGCAAGCACCCCGCATTCCACAGCTCTTAGCTCTTCCTTGTGACTTCCGTGTCTAAGACAAAAGAAGCCATTATAATTTATGAAGACAAGAAAGGCAAGACAAACCTGTGGAATGACTCAAGTATGAGCTCAGGGGAAAAGACGCTCAGGCTCCTTAGACCAAGGTTACTGACAAAGATTCGGGGAGAACCTAAACCAAGCCTGGATGGCAAACCCAGCAGCAAACACCGCCCAGGTCCTGGGGAAGGCCGAGGGAGTGGAAGGCAGGAGAGCAACAGGACGGCTCGCCCCTCGGCAGCAGAGGAGAGCAACGCAGAGCTCTCAAATTCCACCCTGGGCCCAGGCAATTTAATTACATTTTAATTATTTATAACTTGCTGTATTCCAGAACGGCTCTGATAAACTAGGTGTAGGAGAGAACAGGAAAGTAGAAAAAAGATATGGCTGGCAGCATACAATGGAGACAGGAATGGAGTTAATACAGAAATACACAATGAGTACCACGTAATGACCTCTGTATTCCGAGGGGAGGTGGGGTAGGGTAGGAATTTCGCTTGAGACTGGCTTCCAGCCAATCAAACTGTGATACAGATCAGAGTCCAGAAGAGAAAATAGCTGGCCGTCTTCATACCCAAGGCGTGGTTACACCACGCCTCCACACCCCCCAAAGCAATCCCGTCCTCTACTCTGAAGGGAAGACAGGATGCAGTGGGCAGAACACGAGTCCTTCTCTAGACAGATGATCCTGCTCAGTCCACTTAGAACTTTGCATGTGGATCTTTTCCCAGGCCAGGACTATGCACGAGGCTTTGCTCTCAAGACTCGGGCAGTGGGCCGCAGTTAGCAGCCCCCAGTCAGCCACATGACCACAAAGGTGGACAGTTGCTGCTAAGCTGTGAGGTTCCGTGGATAACAGGCATCCCATGCATTTATGACTTCCGATGCTTTCAACTTATAGTGTGTTTATTGTAACAGTAAATCCATGTGTGAGCTAACCGAATATCCCCGTTCCCAAACTGCCTTCTCTGTATCTGGAAATAACTCACTTATCTTTTCTCTTCCTCCTCTTCTGCTTCCTCTCCTTTCTACTTCTTCCTCTTCTTCCTCCTCCTCCTCTTCCCTTCCTCCTCTTCTCCCTCCTTTTCTATCTCTTCTTCCTCCTCCTCCTCCCTTCCTCCTCTTCCTCCTCCTTCTTCTGCTGCTGCTTCTCCTCCTCCTCCTCCTCCTTCTCCTTTCCTTCCTCCTCTTCCTCCTCCTCCTTCTTCTACTTCTCTTGCAGTATAGGAGATTGAATTCAGGGTCTCATGTTTGCTGGGTAAGACCTCTATCACTTGAGCCACACCCCCGATTCTTCTTCCTTTTAGTTTCTTTTATTAGATAAGGTCTCTTCTTTTGCCCAGGCTGACCACAGATCCTCCTACCTTCACCTGCCAAGTAGCTTGGATTACAGGCATGTGTCATGATACATGGTGAATAAGTGGTTTTTCTTATCCAGATCTTACCATTGAAGGGCAGAAAGCATGTGCTTCTTTACCATAGTGGCCACAGCATGCAGCTGGTACCAGCAGTAACAAGAACTTAGCAAATATTCATCAGACCATGATGAGACAAAACGCAGATTCAAAACACAAAAGATAAGGCTGTGATGAGCACCAGCCAAGTGATGGTGGCCAGCTTACCCAGGGTGAGGCTCTGAGGTCAAACCCAAGGCCTGTCCACACAGCTCTCCCTCTGCTCCAAGGATCTGTCATGTTTAGCAGATTGACCTTCCTCCTGGAGCTAAAGCATACCATCGACATCCTCAACTGGAACCAACAGGGGCTGGGAATTAAGCTTAACTCTACGCTCATTCAAGTTTCAAAGCCAAATTCTAGAAAGCTCTGATCTTTTTATTTTTTAAGTAGGTAGCCTGGATCTAGGCTTCTTTTCTACCTAAGTATTTTAGAAGAGTTCAATAGATCAGTTCAACATTCATTTATCTTAGACTGTCATTTATCTATCTTTTATACAGGTTTATACAATTCAAAGGAATTATAATCCTCATATTATTTCCTCATTGGTCCATAAATCATTAAGAGGTTAGTTTGACGGGGCTTTTTAAGATGTGGGGGGGGGACTCAACCTTTGTTGAAGTTGTTAAAAGCAGATTTTCCTCTTAAACACTGAGGTCAGTTTTTGTTTGGTTTGGCTTTATTTTTTTTTTTTACAGAGTGAAACCTAAATATACAAACACACCATTGCCTCCTAATTTCTATTGTTTGAATCTTTGATTAAATACAATTCCCTGTATAGCTTATCTGAGTTCCCATAGGTAGTACCTAAGATTGCATTGACCATTCAAAGCCATTCAGCAAGTAAGATATGAAGAGCCTGGGACTCTGCAGCAAATGGTGAAAGGGCATTCAAAGTTTTGGTCCTCCACAACCACAAAGAGATGTAGGGTGTACAAATAGAATGGCTGAGTCTACTCCCTGCAGGCTACACCCAACACGGTGGCCTTTCCTGCCAGCTTGATAGAGATCTTTCACCTCCAAGTGGCTCCAGAACTCAGGTAATGAATCTTTGAAACAAATCTGTTCAGAGACAATCGCTATTATCTTCTAGGAGTCAACAAACTGGCTGTCAGCCAGCCTTACATTTGGATACTCCTGAAAAGATACAATATGACAGTTCATCAGTTTGTGTGAGAAGAGGAAACTAACTTACAGCAAACAGTCCATGCCAGTTAAGAAGTCACTGGCACTATCAGACAGAGGGAGCAGAAGAGCCCAAATCATTGTCAGTGATCAGTTTCCTCTGTGCACTTTCTCGCCCTCATTTTGCTCATGAGCTATGAACAGGGAAACTCCTGCAAAGTGAACCAGTCGGCAACCATCCCAAAGCCTCAGGGCGGAGGAGAAGAAAACTGATCTAATACATTCCTACAATAAATTCCTACACATGTTACTCCAAACCCATGCCAAATCGATCAGTTTCACAAGGGCATAATCTGTAAAAGATTTCCGTGGTCGAATGTTTCAACTCAGTACTTTTGCTGCTCTGACACTGAGACTTGTCCCTTTGTCACATAAGATGGCGATGTACAGAGAACAAGGTCTGGAGCTCAGGCCGCTTGGCCCTCCCCTGTTCACTACTCAGGGTTGAATCTTCCGTACCTTATTCTCTGAATCAGGAAATCAGGAGCGGAACCTATCTTCTAAAGTTGTGTTGAAGCACATAGGTGCACGCACGTGCGTGTGCACACACACACACTGCTCTAAAGAGTATGTGCAGTTTGTCCACTTAAGAAACAATTCATAAACACTCTTGAATCCCCCAAAAGGAGTATAGTGAAGTATCCCCCAAGTGAGAGGTACAAGGAAAGAAGTTTCTAGAGGCAAAGTAAGAGCCTATTGATTAAAAGCTTCATGATCAAACTAAAGGGAAGGAACCAAGGACAGCCAGAAGGGAAACCCACAGTTCATAGAAAATGAAGAGTGTAAGCCACAGAATCAGAGAAGAGAATGCAGCAAAGGGCAGGAGTGTTGGCTGAGTGGCTGAGACTTCTGGAATGAAAGGTTTTGGACAGGAATGGAGCCTGGCATGGACGCAAGACCCAAGTGTCCCCTAGGAGCTCGTAGAGAAGCAGATTCCCTAGAGAAGACAATCTGGTCAGACATAACCCATTGTTCTCTGAGAGAGACAGGCTCCAGTGTGACCGCTGCTCACCACAGTGACCCAGGGCCCAGTGGCAGGATGCCTGCCCCGTGCCCTGACAAGTCCCACCTGGGAGAGCGTCTGTCCTGCCTCCAGGCCAGTTCAGGCCTGCCATTGTACACAACAGCCCTTGTTTCCTCCTCTAACAAGCAGCTCAGTATCCAACCACCATGGGAACCCAGTCTGAGAGGCACAGGCACAATGGAGAGGAAGCTGCCCGGGCAAGCGTTTGGAAAGGAGCGGAGATCACAGCAGGCAAAGCAGCCATGAGGATGTGTCTGCAAGGAGTCCTTAGCTGGGTGAGAGAGAGAGAGAGAGAGAGAGAGAGAGAGAGAGAGAGAGAGAGAGAGAGAGAGAGAGAGAGCCGGCGCAGGTGGGCAGGGCACTTCCATAACCAATCTGAACATCTAATGAAGCTGCCTGTGGTGGATAGATGGCTTCTGATTTGACATCGGCAACAGAATAAGGGGCTGCAAATTCAATGAATAGTCTCTGGCCAGAGAAATAAGGTCAAAAGCTTAAGTTTCTGCACTTCCAGTGGTTCCTGGTATCTCCAGTAAATATACTCAATTAAAAGACGCCCTAGGGTTTTCCTCCTTCTCTTCCCTCCCAAAGGCATTTGTGGTCCCTATGGAGTTTGCAACCCCCTGTAAGGCAGTCGCCACTTCTCAAACTCCTTGCATCCGCTGCAATATTTAGGCATCATGCCAGGAATCCATGACTGGTGCCTATAATCCTTGGTACTCAGGGAACTCAGATCTGGAGGATCACCAGTTGAGGCTGTTCTGGGAATAGAAGTCTGTGGATTCGGCTTGGGTACACCTTTACAGACGTAGGTATTTTCTCTGTCTTGCCACAGCCACCACGGTATGCCCCCCCCCAAACAGAAGGTCCTGGCCACACAAATGTGTACATGGTGAAAATGGACACTCAACTGGTGCCATCAGAGGCAGAGCTCAAGCTCATAGTCGGTGGCTAAGAATGAGAGCCTAGGAAAGAATCCACAGGTGCTCTTAGAGTGATTACACGACGCAAAGTTCCTAACTCCATTGTAGCTTGTATTCCCATGGGGGAGAGGGGGCTCAGAACTTCAACTCTATAATACATGATCAAACCATACCACTCTACACCCCAAGTTGAAATTCTGCATTACCCTGAAATGCATTACTACACTGGGGGGGCAGGGATAATCTGAGCCATTAACCAACGGTAGGTAGAGTTGAATAAACAAGAGAAGGGGAAAACAATTTCAATGATTTCCACACTGCAAGTGTCCCAAAGATAGGGACTATGGAACCTTCCTATGTCCACCATTCCCTACGAATATTCTCATCACTTCTTTCAGAATTCCAAACGCAAGAGAAAGAACTTCTCACTCCTACCAGAGGACTGAAGCAGCACAGGTCCTGAGAAGTCAGGTGCCTTGGTCCTTCAAGCTCTATGAAATAGACTTCTAGATGTCTCTACATCTATGCCTGCATTGGTTTGGCTCTTGTTTGGAGCAAAATGCTAAGCAACAAAGCTGCCTCAAGCAGCCTTTGGGCAGCAATCTTCTCTTCTGGGGGAGGGGGTGAATGTGTGGAGCCCCAGTTACTAAGAATAGCTCAGAACACCTTGGAAGGAGCTCTGGATCCGAAAGGAAGCCCACTTGGGGAGTGTGTCTCCTTCTCCCCAGCCCATCTGTCATTATGAATTTCCAATAGTGCATCGGAGATGGTTCGATGTGTGGAGGCATACTGAAGGCATTATACGTCAGAGATGTCTTTTCTCCTATTTCCTTTCAAACACTCAGCTATGCCAACTATTTTTCCTTCCCCAGTGAGGTACATTTTGGTAACTGGATGATAGATAGACCTTAGAGAATCCTTTAAGGAAGAAAGAGAGCAGCAAAAGCCAGGAGAACTTGCTGAAAACAGCAAAGAAATGTAGGCAGTTCCCAAAGGAAGATTTCTTTAACCATATACAGGAAAGCACAACTTTCAATTCACATGACTTTCCCCAACTTTTGTTTTCTAAGCTAGGTAACAAAGATTAGAGGGCCAAAAATGACTGGAGAGAATCTTTGTGGGAATGCATGGGCATGGAAACACACTGCCGGGAAGAAGTGCAATCATCCTGAAAGTCTCCGTTTCCAAGTCTTTGCAAACTCAAACTCAGGGGCTCCGTTGTCTAATGCACAGAGAAGCTTCCAAGGAGTTTTTGTATTTCAAAGAAAACTCTCCAACGATGATGGTTTCATTAAAAAAAAAAAACCTGACTTGCCTTTTTATTAGTATTTTGATGGGGTTGCAGCCAGGGTAACAGCTCCCAAAGTCAGATTACAAGTACAATGCTTCCTGGGCGACAACACCCCTTCCTTCTTGTTCCCCATGCCCCCCTCCCATCCCTTATTTGTGGAGCTGCTGCTCTGTCTGGAGACAGAGTTGTGGCCAGGATTAGTTGTGGCCAGGACAAGTCAAGCCTTATGCCTTCGTGGAGTTTAATACACTCTCTACTTGAGAAAGTCATAAACTTACATCGTAAGGGCAACTCGTTACCTAGCTGCCAAAGCAAGCTAAGGTGTCCCAGGCACACGGGACGGACCAACCCACCCATCCACAGCTCTGAATCTTGAGCTGACTTCCATCCTCAGAGCTCAAAAACCTCACAAGATCCGGATGTGTCTGTGACAGTCACACTGCCCGAAAACAGATACTATGTAGTATCTGAAGCGACGTAGTCCAGTCCTCCACCCACTCAGGAGCTATGCCTGCCCCTAAGCCCAGAGGTCATTAGCGGTCCTGATGCCTGACCAGTTCTGACCTTGCTTGGCCTCACACTGGCATTTGCTGATGACCAGGGTCCCTTCCATTTACAGCAGCTATGAGGATGTGTCCGCAGTGAGCCTCCAGCTGGACTCCGAGGAGTGGGGGGTGGGGGGGAAAGGATGGGTGCCCTGGGCAGCCGATAGTAGTGATCCAAGTATGCATGAGAGGTGCCGACAGGTCAGCCTGGAAGCCCTATTTGAAAGATAAATACAGCAAAAAGGGCTGGAGGCATTGCTCAGATGGTATAACTTCTGTCTAGCAAGGGCAAGGCCCTGAGTTCAAAGTCTAGCATGTAAAGAAAAACAAAATGATGGCAGTCATGTCTCTGACCCTTTCACTGTCTGTTACACGGTGCTGGGCTGGGGGACCCCAGTGGGCTGTGACACACAGCCTGCCTCTGGGACCGAAGCCCAGACTTCAATCTGGTGGCCTCATACTCTTCCTCAGCTTTTTCTCCCAAAGCTGGTGTTTTACCACTTGAACCACACTTGTACTTGAGCTGGCAGTTTTGCTGCCAGATAGTAAAAAAGAAAACCCAGAAGTACTTAGTCCTTAACAACGGTAAGGAAATAAAGATAACACTTTATTTAATCTATCATGCCATTTAAATATAGTTTATCTGCCCAGAAAACAAACACAAGTACTTCCCAGGTGATAAAGATGAACTATGTGCTTTGCCATGTAAATCTGTGTTTCCCCCCATCACTGTCAACATAAAAAAGGAGAGGGCGCTGGAGAATCATCCGGTCAATTCAGACCAGGTGAAGACTAAGTTGCTGCTCAGGCCCGGGACTAGAGAGAGGTGAATGCGGAAGGGACTCCATTTCATATTGCACGTCTCAGAGCGTGAGCGTGGATGCCCTGCTGTTGAAACTCCAATAAGTAGAGGGCAATACAACTCCGCTAGTCAGCACCCTGCCTCTGGACGTTTCCATCCTTTCATTAAAAATGAAGCGGGCGAAAGCACAACTCTACCCCATGAACAGTCACGAAGTTAGTTCCGAGCGCGTTCCCCCCTTGCTTTTCCTTCCACGGGGCCTGTGCTCACTCCTGGCTTTCAGGACAGCCGGGCTGGAGCTCCCATCCTCCCCGGCAGGCTTCACAGTGGCCCTGTGGAGTGCACAGAGGTGCGCTGAGGAGCAACGAGCAGGTGTGGGGCCGGACCTCGTCTCCCAGCCTCCCCGTCCGGTCCCCTCTCCTTCCCACCTCCAACTGCATTCTAAATCCCAATGGCCACACAAATTAGCCTTGGGGTACAGGTCACACCAAGAGCAGAGAGGGGGTACAGGTCACACACTGAGAATAGAGAGGGGTACAGGTCACACCACCGAGAGCAGAGAGCATCCTATGGGGAAGGGAGAAGATGGCACCCACCAAGGCTGATGAGGGGGAAACCACACCCCCTCCAAACAACCATACACACACACCTCAAACAACCACACACATCCCAAACAACCACACACATCCCAAACAACCACACACATCCCAAACAATCACACACATCCCAAACTACCACACACATCCCAAACAACCACACACACACACCCAACTCAGCAGCATTGCTGGTCTTAGACACATCTGCCTGGACAGTCTTCCATCTCCGTGGACCAAGAGCAAGGCTAAGGCTTTGGGCCTAGTCAGGGCCTTGCCACATATGCTGCTCATTCGATGATGTCAACTCCCCAACACAACCACTGGGCATCTAAGGTAGGATCACAGTGGGGCAACACATCTCAGCTACGTGCTGGTGGCTGGCACCTATCATCTCAGCTACTTAGCAGGCTGACATTAGGAGGATCAAGGTTCTAGGACAGACCAGGCAGAAAGGTCCAGAAGACGCTGTTTCTGGGGGAGAAAAACAGTGCGGTGGCACAGGCCCGTGAGCCCAACATCACCAGTGAACCTAGAGGAGGTGGATTCAGACTCAGGCACACAACATTGGCAGAAAGCAAAGGAAGCCTAGAGGCATGGTTTAAGTGGTAAAGCATCCGTATAGCAAGAGCAAGGCCCTGAGTTTAAACCCTAGGATCACCAAAATTTTGAACAGCAAAAAAGAGCAAAGTGTGCTCATTTTAGGGCTTGTCCTGAGCCAAACCCCAGCATACAGCCTTGCGTAACCCCCATTGCAACCTTGTGTGTCTTTACTTGATGTCTGAGAAAAAGTGGCTCCAAACCCAGAAACATTTTGCGGTTCTACAGATGGAACTCAAACCCAGCTCCCTAAGAAGAGCTGTGGGTGAAACGTGTCCTTTCTCCTCTGGACCAGGGCTGACATGGTCTCAAGGCCTGGCCCGGCCACATCTGCAACATTCATGGCTCAGGGAGTGTGGCCCTGGGTGTGGTCTCTCTACCTCTGCGGTCCAAACAGTCAACAAGGCCTAGAATTCCAGCTCCTGAGCCGGGTGACCTGATGTCCCCACCTGGCACATCAAGACACTTACATTTCAGTCTCATCACTTGTCACCTGAAAATAGTGGCACTGCCCAAAGTATGGAACGGAAGAAGGAAGAAAAAGGTGGGAACGACTCCCCCAAAGTTTCAAAGGCTCCTCAGGTTAACGACAGAAGGCAATAGGAGACTCCGCATGAGAATGTGGCGCCCAAAATAAAGGCCTTTGTCCAAAACTTCATAGCAGATGGGGAAACTGAGTCTCCAAGAGGCAGACGGTGAGCCTAGGCTCTTCCTGCCCAGGGGTAGGTAGAGATGTGGGCTGGAGCCTGAAGTATCTGTGCGCCTGGTTTAGCCCAGCCAGCACGTGGGTCAGGACACTGGTCCTCTTATACAACATCCTCCACCTCCTCCCCCAGTCCAAAAGGCAGGATGTATGCAGGATGCACAAACACTCGGCACTGAGAACAGGCAAACCCCGGGGAGCCCACAACACATGTGCTTCAACGTATATGATGTGCATCCTGGAAAATCACACACGCTCTTGAAAGTGCAAAGTCAGACTTCCTCTTCCCTCCCTCTCACTTTCCCTCCTCACAGGCTAAGCCTTATGCAGAGGCGATAAAAATCAGCCTCAGGATCCAAACCAAGGTCCTCAGTCCTGCAAAGCCTTCCAGGAGGCAGGGTGGCAGAACCCAGGCTGCCAGGAAAACACACACAGACAGACACACAGACAGACACGCAGACAGACACGCAGACGCAGGCGTGCGTGCGCACGCGCGCGCGCACACACGCACACCCCGCCCATCCCAGAGATGGCTTATTGATGCAATCACACGGTTCAAAGCCAGTGGCACCGGATGGGGAAGAAAAAGACAAAACCAGAAAGGGCGGGATGGCCGGCACCGCTCCCTGGGCTGGCTGTACAGGTGCCAAGCGCCTTTTCCTTGTGAACCACAGAGGCAGGTGCAGGCTGGCGAGCAGACAGTACCACAGCCCTGGCAACAGGAGGAAGTGGTAGTTGAGGCTTCCTGGTAGCTCTCCTGATCCTCTCTGGACCTCAGGACCTCTCCTAGGCTCCCCAGTGCTTTCCCTCTCTGGTCTCTGCTTGGCCTGCTCCAGAGGGACAGACAGACAGAAGTTAAAAGAGCAAGGTAAGTTTCCTTTCACCCCTACCCCATCGTCCTCACCCCTGTCCAGGGGTGGGGCGTACAGAGGTGGACACCTGGGGAATCGAGAGCTCCGGGCTGCTGCCATTGGATCGGTGGGAAACTGGGCTGTTTGCATTTCCAAGTCCTGAATGGCCGGCCACTGTGATGTCCACGTTGATAACTCCTGATGCTTTGTATTCCAGCAAATGTTTAATCCCTCGCTGATCGATAATCCTCACTAGGCTGTTCTTTTTTCCTTTTTTTTAAGAACCAAAGCCCTTTTTACTCTTCAAATCCTTGAATAAAATTAGGCTGCTTTAGCCCTGGATGCGTTGTTCCTCAGAGAAGCTGTGTGGTGTCATAACCTCAGTCGGGTTTTTAAAGGGACTGCCTAGACACACTTGCTCTTGGTGTCAGCTAACTTGTCTCTGCAATTGCTGTGTGTTACAAGCTGGTCTCCTTAGACACTGCTTTCAACACAGATCTACTTTTTTTTTCCTCAAAAGAAAAAAATAATACAAAGTGAAGTTATTTGCCCAAACTAAACCCATGAGTCTAATCTTTGCATTCCTGGCTTACACATAAGTCCTTCTGTTCAACTTGATTTCTACCTTCCATCTATAATTTCTTTCCAAAACCATATTGAAAAGAAAACAACTCCATTCCTAGGCCATCTTAAGAAGCTATACTTTGTTCTTAGAGGCACGGCTGAATGTTTTGAAAAATGCACATGACACATGGAAAGCTACAGCAACTCTGTGATCACGGGGGACGGGCTGGGGGGGGGGGTCTCACAATCCACTCCAGGTCCACCAAAGTTCCACAAACAACAGCAACAGAAAGAAACTGCCTTTCATCTGTAGCAGCAACCAAAGCAGCAACTTTCACCAAAGCTAACCCAAGCCAGGAGTGCGTCCCACACACACCAACCACTTCCACAGCTAGCCCGTAAGAGCCCCAGCAGCTCACCACAATATTTGTGTGAAAAACACATAATTTATGGTGGAGAAAGAAGAGTCTCTCATACAAAAAGAAAAGGAAAAAGGGGGGAAGCTCTTTCAAATGCAAATTAACCAAAAGACATATTTCTCCTGTTTGTAAAGATCACTCTATGAGAACCACAGTTTTTGTGTGAGGGGGGAGAGGGAGAGGGAAAGAGAGAGAGAGAGAGAGAGAGAGAGAGAGAGAGAGAGAGAGAGAGAGAGAGAGAGAGAGAGAGAGAGAGAGAGAGAGCATGAAGGGAGAGAGAGAGAGAAAAATGGGTTTATCCCCACTAGTTAAGAAAGACAATTAAATTACTGGAGACTACCTTCATCATTAAGGAGAATGGGCTTTATTCACATTTACTGACCTAAGCAGTCTTCGATTTCCAGGTCGCAGATGAATCTCTTCTCTGCTGAGATGCTCATGTGGACACTGACATGGGCTGCTATTGAGTTGATTGGAAAATAATCTTATTCCCAAGCTCCTGCTGGAAAGAAGAGCTCCAGAGGAGGCAGGAGGGGGAGGGGTGATGGGGGAGGGGGAGGGAGGGAGGGAGGGAGGGAGGGAGGGAGGGAAGAAGGAAGGAAGGAAGGAAGGAAGGAAGGAAGGAAGGAAGGAAGGAAGGGAGAAAGGGAAGGAGGGAGGAAGGGATAAAAGAAAAGAAACCAATCATGTATTCTTCCTGGTTGGAAAAAAAAAGTAACCCCAGTATCCTGGAAGGATTTCAAACACAGGCGAACAGCGTGCAGGAGGGTGTGTTCAGAGCATGCCTATCGGTGTGGCCTGCCTGAGACGCTCTTAATGAATATTACTTCCTTCCCACTGGCTGCTCCTGCTAGAGACCCACACCCACCCCTCCTTTCAGAAGTCAGGAATTCAGCTCCAGCCAAAGTCCAGAAAACATGCTCACACCAGGACAAGGCCCCGCCACCGATCCATAAACTTTGAGGTTGTGACCTACAGGTCATCGTGACCAACAGTACATAGGAGTGAATTTTTTCTGCCCTGGGTTGTGTTCCCAGCTTTGTGTCTGTTCTAAACTGAAGGTCCATCAAAGAAAAGAAAAATAGACAGCTTTCTTTAGAGAGAACATGCCGTCCTAAATGCTGGGGGGAAAGAACTTTCTCAGTCAGGCTTCCAAAACCAGATCTGAAGCGTTGTCTATATCTTAAAATCCACCCAGGTGATTTTTTAAAAAAACTCTGTGCCAAAATAAAGTAAAATCCCCAATTAATATGTGTCCCTTGGTGGACTTCAGCTTCATCTCCCTCTGAAATGTCACATACCAACGCACACTCTGAAAAGCTGTTCAGAATCACTTGGAACAGCAATATCTAAGCAGTATACAAATACGCATTCAGATGACAGGATGACTAAGTTTTCTTTTTCAAACAATGCTCTTCTCCCTAACTTCCCCTGTCTGCTTACTGACAGGAGGCCTGATCTTCTCAACATTTTAAAGTAGATTAATTTTTGAGAATCTGAGAAGATATAATTCTTGCTCAGAAGAAAAAAAAAAGCAACAAAAAATTGAAGGTGGGATAGAAGAAATGGAGAAAAACATTTTATTTTTTAAAATAGTAATAATAAAATAGATTTTTGTGGCCCATTCAATATTTCCCATATATAATTTATCAAAATTAGATCAAATTATGAATATTAAGTGCTCATTTGAACTAAAGTGCTTCCTCTTTCACACACAGATACACACACACACACACACACACACACACACAATTTGTGTTGTATCAGAGGTATCAGAGTCTCAGAAAGCAACAAAAATTCTAAGGATACAAAGAAATATGGTGTCCCCAGCCTCTAATACAAAGCATGCTGGGCAGCCCTGAGCTCCTGGATTACTGAAAGGTGTTTCTGTGCACATAATAGCAAGGCCTCCTCTTCTCCTCCCGCTTGTAACTCATTGCACAGCTGCAGGGAGCTGGGGCTCTAGCCCCCTTATCGAAGGTCTTGGTCCTTGTTCCATAAGGTACTTCCTTACCACTATTGAATAAATGAGATGTCCTTCCTGTAATTCTAGGGTTTGGTGTTTAGAATGGGAGTGACTTTGTTTTTAATGCTTTGCTTAAGAAGGAAGAATAAAGCTGAGCTCCCGCTCCAAGAGTGTTTATTTATGTTATTATAAGAGCAAACTAACTTTTCAGCACTTAGATAAACCCCCCAAAATATCAGTTTGCAGGGCTGGGAAGGTGGCTCAGTGGTAGAGCACTTGCCTTGCGTGCATGAGGCCCTGGGTTCGATTCCTCAGCACCACATAAGCAAAAAGAAAAAAAAAAAGCTGGAAGTGGCGCTGTGGCTCAAGTGGTAGAGCACTAGCCTTGAGCTGAAGAGCTGAGGGATAGTGCCCAGTCCCAGAGTTCAGGCCCCACGACCAGACCCCCCCAAAAAAATCAGTTTGCAAAGGCTAAATAACTTTCCTGTCCCTACCCCAAGAGTGGAGGTAAAATAAAAATACTATTCATTTGCCCTAAGATGATCATGTGAGACCTGTAAGAGTCTTCCCCCCACCCCTGAGCAAAGAGGGTAAAACCTGGGTCATAATCAGTGCCTGAGTCTACCATGACCTCACCTAGGGGCCTTCAGCCTATGTCTGTGTGGTGTGTGTATGTGTGTGTGTGTGTGTATCTGTGTGTCTGTGTGTATGTCTGTATATATGTCTGTGTGACAGTGTATGTGTATGTCTATGTCTTTGTATATCTGTGTGTATCTGTGTGTGTCTGTGTTTGAGTCTGTGTATCTGTCTATGTGGGTCTGTCTGTGTGTCTCTGTGTGTGTCTGAGTGTCACAGTGTGTGTCTGTGCACACATTTGTCTTCTTTCTTGAGCCTGACACTTGCCCCTGTTCTCAGCAGCATAGAGGACAGAGCACCGCCATGGTTCTTCCTGATTTTGGAACCCCTCTGTGAGCCTCACACGTCTGGACAGTGACATTACACATATCCACCCCGTTCACACATGTTCCCTGAGCCATTCCTCGGTGCCACCCACTGGGGCACTGGAACCTGGGAAATGGCTGACCAACAAGATTCCTGTCCTCAGAGAACTTGTATCCTGGTGAAGATATTTGTTATAAAAAGTAGCAAATATAAACTAAACAGAAACTAGACCATCTATGCTGGGCACTGAGAGCCACAGAACACGGGAGTGGGGGCCCACTTGAGAAACAATTAGTAACCAACCCTCTCCGGTTAGAGAAGAGGCTGACTGGCTGACATAAGGCCCAGAATACACGCATTTGGATGTAACAGGCTGTGTAGTGGAGAGTCACTGAGGGTCTTTGAGAAGAAGAAAAAGGCCCGACCCAATCCAGCCCCTGATTATTTCTGACACTTAAATGTACAATTGGAGGAGCCATACTTGACAATTAGGAGGACCCACACGTCCGTTCTAATGTATCCCGTTAGAATAGAGGGGAATTCTTTAAACCAGGTCTTTTGGCTAAGCCTAAAGCAAAGCAATTCTTGGGCTCGCCTTAAAGCAGGGCCCCCACACTTCCCCAGACTTGCCCTCCAGCTATTGTGAGAGTCAGGTGGGTCGAGGTGGGCAGCTGTGATGGGGAAAAGGTAACCTCGCCAGCATGGACTTTTCCAGATCCAGGATCTGTGCTGTAGACACGGCCTTGTGCACACTGTAGATAGACAAGCACTGAGCTGGAAAATGTGTTTGCTTCCATCCCTATGGAGGAGTAGGGTGAGAAGCAGCTTGCATTCATATGAAATGGAGTGGAGCTCGCATGCGTGCACGCACACACACACACACACAGACACACACGTGCGCGCGCCCCTTTGTCACAAGCCATACTGCTCCTTCACAATACAGCTGGAAAGAAGCTGAATGGATCAGACATGGCAGAAAGCATCCTATCAACCTCTGGTGTTCATGATTTCTCACCAGCCTGCCCGGAGGGAACAGTGGCAAATAAATTGAGCGACTAATAGAGCCGTAGAAAGGCCTGTTGAAGGAGTAGGTGAGACACCAGCTTACAGCTGATACCCTCCACCCCTAGGCTGCTTCCTTCCTTGGCATGGCGTATGTTTTAATTCAATGACTATTTTGTGATCCTGCACCTGGTAGGGGGCGTGCACAGGTCTGGGAGCTTCATGAGCCCCCAGTGATTGCTCCTCCCCAGCGTCTGCCTTACCTGCTTGGACATCCTCATCCCAAAGTAGTATCAACCAGGGGACAGAGTCAGGTCCCTCTGTGCTTTAACAATGGCTGTGGCTGGGGCACTTTGGGCTCCTTTTAACACAAATAGCAGCAGCCAAGGAAGGAGCCGCCATATTGGTAGAAGTCGACTCTGAGCATCAGAAGGTAAGGTGGCTCTTCGGCAGGGAGGAAGGCAGGAGTGAGTTTGGCCAGTGTTGGGACTTCCATGCCTAATTCTGAGCAAAGGACCAAGCCCCAGCGGGAGAAGCTTGAGGATGGCTTGGTGGCCAGGGGTCCCGGGGCTTCAACAGCAAACAGGTAAGAATCTGAGCCCTGCCTCCAGATAAGCCACCACACATGCAGAGACCATGATCAGCAACACGGAGTGACAATGAGGGCCCATGGAAGGCTCGAGGCCAGGTACAGAGGTGAGGTTAGCCACCATCAGCTAAGTTTGTCTAGAGAAAGAGTCCAGTGGGAGTTCTGAGGGTGTCCTAGGAGGGGCAATCAGCACGTACCACTGAAGATGGACTGCAGGCCATTCTGGTCTATGCCATCCAATGACCCCCTCACCCTGGGGCCCCCTCCTCACCCACTGGGAGCACTGGCCTCCCACAGCCACGGCCCTCTGGGAAACGCCCAGTTTCCTCACCTTGTCATGGACCAGCGGAGAGCATCATCCCAGCTCCATGGCTCCCAATAGGACAGCCAGACACCTCATTACAACCACACCTGCCATTCAACCTCTCCTCTGCCCAGGGCCCCATCCCTCCCTCCCTGACAGACACGACTTCTGAGAACATTTCTCAGTAAATTCTGGAAGGCAGATCATCCTCTCACAGTCTGTTTTCTGGAAATCTAATACAGTCTGGAGGAAAAAAATGTAAACCCAGCCTTAATCCCAGTCTTTGCTTATTCCATGCCTGACTGTGCAGCTGGAGAAAACTCCAGATGCACATCAATGCATCTCAAGTGACATACACCACCATGGAAGCTCAGTCCCCAGAAATCACCACTTCCTGCCCTGGACCATCCTTTCCTCTCAGGGTCACTCGCAGATCTGCAAGTGTCTCCTTCTGTGTCTTAACACGCTCTTCCTTCTCTTCACCCTCTACCAGATAGTCTTGCTTTCTTCTAGTTAAAAAGGAGAAGCACAAAACCATTAAGGGAGAATTTTCAAAAGTTCTCACTCCAATTCTACCCAACTGGCAGAATCACTGAATGTAGTCTACCTTCCCTCTCGTGACGGCTGAAGTGTCAATCAACACAGCAAGTCCCTCCCTCTGTCCTAGTCTCCATTCTCTCTTGCCCAGTTGAAAGTCTTGCTCCTAAAAGTCTTCTTTCCATCGTCCTCCTGTGTCATCAAACACTGCTTCGTATTTCTCACACTTTAAAAATCCTTTTAAAAGCCAGCACCCCTCTCCAACCCCTGGATTATTTCTGATAGAATGGCTTTTGGATAGCATTATCTGCTAGATCTTTCTAATATCTGTCTCTACTTTCTGTCTTCTAAACCATTAGAGATATAATTCACATACCACACTGCTCACCACTGAAAATAGACAATGAAGGATTCAACAGTCACAAACTTGTGCAATCATTTGTGCCATCAATGTTTAGAATATTTCTATCATCACAAAAACAAACCTTTAGAGGCTCCAAATGCCAGCCTTCTCCCATGTTTTATATGTGGATTCTTAGACCTAAATTTCAATTGTACAGGAGAAAAAAGCTAGGACAGTATAACTATAGTTAATAATATATTGTAGACTGGACACTTGGATTTTAAATGTTCTCACCTCAAAAAATTATGCTCATGAGATCACAGATGTGTTAATTTAATTTGGACCTTCCATCTTGTGTACATGTATCAAAACATTATGTTGTACACTATAGGCATAGCAATTGGCATCTGCTAATTAAAAAAAATCAGTTTAAAACAAAAGATAGCCAGGAACCAGTGGCTTATACCTATAATCCTAGCTAGTCAGGAGGCTGAGATCTGAGGATTGAGGCTCAAAGCCAGCCTGGGCAGGAAAGTCCTTGAGACTCTTATCTCCAATTAACCACCAGAAAAGCAGAAGTGGTGCTGTGGCTCAAGTGGTAGAGCGCTTGCCTTGAGCTGAAGAGCTGAGGGGCAGTGCCTGGAGTTTGAGGCCCACAACTGACCAAACACAAAAACAAAAAAAAAGATAATAAACTTTTGAAAACCTTCTAAGTTGAGCCTGAGAGTACATACTCTGGTAATCTCAGCACTGGAGAAACTAGAAAAAGACAATTATGTGTTTGAAACCAGTTTGGGCTACACAGCAAGACTCTGTCCTAAAATAAAATAATAAAATTAAATAAACTAATTAAACTTGTTACAAAGGGAAAGCTGCCCAGACAATAGCAAGTCAAGGATTACTTCACACCAGCGTCATTGGAACAGCATATGATGACATGGACAGGAAAGATGGTAATGACCCCCCTGAACTGACTTGAGCACCTTGTTTGTTTTATAGATTTGTTCCTAAAGAGTTCCAGGACTGAGAAACAAGCGGTCTGATATTTACCCATGTAATTATCCCACCAGTCTCCTCACCTGGGTCTGGGTCCCCACATCTGAAGAGCAGGGCCGTACGCCACATGCCCTTCCTACTTATCTCCCAGGGTGCGTGTTCACGTGCGAACACAGGGACTCACCCTGGGGAGAGGAAATGCACCTGCCAGTGACCATGAGCAGGCATTGCCTGTGTTTTCTCTTCACTCAATGTGAGCCGAGAACTCAAGACACAGTGCTCACCCACCTCTCTCCTGCCACGCCTGCTCACTTCGGTCTCTCCCTCACACACTGCTTGAGGCTTTGCTCACTCCTCCATTGCTGAGTGCTACCAAACCCCAACATCAGGGAAAAAATATCAGCTAACCTCACTTGGAAACATACTGACGTGTGCTGACTTTCCAAAGAGAAGACAGCCACGGGGACGGGGTACACACGGCTCGTGGTGGCGCCCCCCCCTTCCCCCACATTGACGGGAACAGTTGTCATTTTCCACAACGCCACAGTCAAACAGCAGCAGGAAGTGGCTTCTTGGCGCCCTGTTCTGGGTCCGAGGGAAACAGGGGACTTTGTCCTCCACATATTTCTGCCACCCTCTGACCAGTGGCTTGCTGTGGTCATTTGGGAGTTGGAAATAAGACCAGAAACACAGATACAAGTGCATAGTCACAAGCACCGACACTCAGATGGAAGCTTCTGAAGGCAGAGCTAGCTTTAGGGGGGAGCAAAGGGGGAGAAGCAGCAGGACAATGGGCATCTGAAGGACAACGGTGAACCGTGCAGAACGGGGCATGCGCAGGAGAACATGGAGGCTCTGCGATGTGCTGCCTGGATTTCGCCTTCACAGGTGTTGGGGGGAGCAGGAGGGAGCCCCGTGTTCCTGGAATCCCTCTTCTCCCATGAGCTCAGAGCCCTGCCCCATCTCTGACACAATTATCCCAGGCTTGAGAAACAAAGTGCCTCACTGGCTTTTGACCCTTGCCCCTTTAATAATATTAGACCATAAAGTTCCTTAGCCCCGAGGGGTTGCCATGACAACCACATCCATATCTCTGTATGAGTGCCAGCTCTGAGACCCTGGGGCTCGGGCACAAGGCAAAAGGACAGCTTGTGAGAAACAATGGAGGGAGCGGACTGCGGATTCCTTTCATGCCTAATTACCCATGAGCACATGGCACAATGGCTTATTTAACTCTGCCTTGGCTCGGAGTGGAGACAGGTTCCCGTTCCAGTTGGAAAGGATTCAGTCCTTTCGGGGAGGGGCAGGAGAAGAAGGAAAGGGAGTTATTGAAACGCAGAGACCTTGTCTTCTTCATTACTTTGCGTCTGGCCATCTTTCCTTGTCTCAAAAACGAATCCCTCCAAATGAGGGGAATTGCTCCCCTTTGGGTTTAGCTGCCTGTGAAATGCTGGCCATGGCGCCAGGATCGGGGAAGAGCCACTTCCCCTACCTCGCCAGGCAGTGGACAGCCGTTCCTTCTCATCACTGACCCAGCCCGTCAGGGAGTGGGTTGGAAGCTGTGGTTAGGAAGCTGTCAGCCCCCCTTCCTAGCTTCCTTCTCACTTTGCTGGAGTAGAATCCAGGCCTCACCCCCGCTGGAGAGGCGGTGAGTGTGAGCACAAGGCCAGGCCACCCCCTCCACACAGTGAGCTCACAACCAAACCAGAGTGCTGGTTAGTTCTTGTAGCTGGTGGGGGAGGAAACAGAATGAGTGCCATGGGGCTGGGAAGGTGGCTCAGTGGTAGAGCACTTGCCTTGCATGCATGAGGCCCTGGGTTCGATTCCTCAGCTCCACATACACAGAAAAAGCCAGAAGTGGTGCCGTGGCTCAAGTTGTAGAGTTCTAGCCTTGAGCTGAAGAGCTCAGGGACAGCACCCAGGCCCAGAGATCAGGCCCCACCACTGACAAAAAAACAAAACAACACAGAATGAGTGCCATATAGAAATGGAGGGAGATTTCAGAAATACATGGCTTTTTGTGGGGTACTCTATCGTGAAAGCCAGAAGAGAGGGTAAGGAATGTATATGAAGGTTCTTCTATCCTTTTGTTAATTACCAAGATTGACTCAAGTCAACCCAGATGCTATTGCTGTGGCCACCTGCTCAGATCTTGTCCATCCTACCCCTTTCCTTCCAAGGCCAGTCCATCTGATTCAAGCAATCCCAGGGAGAAGGTCTCGCTTTCCACCTGGCTTGGTTCAACACACAGTGGCTCCAACTGTGCTCTCTGAATAGCTCTGCTTTTACATTAAGTGTACTGAAACACAAGATGTTGGAACCCATCATTCTGGGGGTGCCCACGTATACTGTCTTCTCTACGTAGAAATGCACAGGCCATGGTGCCATGAGCATCTTGAGAAACTCAGGGGTAGCTTGTACTCAGTAGGGCGGGAATGGTAGGAGATTTAGCCATGAGATGTAACTTTGACTCATGTTCGTCATGGAGTGCCGGGGTTTGAACTGGGGCCTTGTGCTTGTTCCACAAATGCTCTTCTGCCACACCCCAGCCCTTTCTTGCTTTAGTTATTTTTTCAGGGAGGATCTCTGAAATTCCTAGAGTGCACTTATGTTTCCAATGTGATAGGATCCCTTGCCAATTTCACCAACTTTTCTCTATTCATATGGAAAGCAGATGAGCCTTCAGAAGAAACTAGAAATTTCCTTACAGGAACATTCACAAACTATAACACACGGAGTATCAATTCTATGAAAGGTAAACAAGGTAAGGCTTTTGTGTCAATATCACTTATATTGGTGTATATTAATTAG
This sequence comes from Dipodomys merriami, assembly GCF_024711535.1. Lineage (NCBI taxonomy): Eukaryota > Metazoa > Chordata > Mammalia > Rodentia > Heteromyidae > Dipodomys > Dipodomys merriami. The sequence continues at coordinate 3,394,083 of NW_027202305.1, read as the reverse complement.
CGTAAAATAAGAGTTGCATTGTGACATTTCCATGTATGCATATAATGAATTTTGTTTAAAGGAGGTGTTTTAATAAATAAAACATATCATGACCAAGACTTTTTAAGTTAAAGAGAGCTGTATATCTTCTTAAGATTCTTCTCTGAGCTGATGTGTTTATTGTGAGCAGGCAAAGAAGTGACATTGAATGTACTGATTTCTAAACTTATTTGACAATGGTACCATCTCTCCCCCAACACAAGGTATCATATACAAGTAATCTTTCAGTAAATTTAACCTGAGAAATGGTCATTTATAGAATATAATCCTATGTAAGGAATTGAGAAATTTAAGAACATGAATGATGTTTCTCAATTCTTTTCTACTTGTAAGAGAAAATATGGTCAAAGTATATTATATGCATGCATGGAAATATCATTATAAAACCCCTTACCATTTACAGTTTAATATATACCAATGAAGAAGTTATGGAGCAGTTACTTTTACAGATAATATAAGAAATAAAATTTGACTTTCTACATTAATCTTTAATAGGATCTGAATTTCATTTTTCTAGACCAATAGTTTCCAAACTGCATTGCATATTTCCAGGGAGACTCCAGGCAATTCACTAAAATAATAAGCAAAAAATATTAGATGCTTTCTTTATGCATTTATTTCTATTTTCAGTTTTCAAATTAGAATATCTATATTTGTTTTTGTATATATGCAATATTAGTGTAGCAGTATATATATATAGATAACATGTAAATTTAGTTTACTATCAGCATATACAAAAGTTTGGAAACTGGTGGTGTAGACAATGAGAAACAACTAAAATTTTATCGGTTGAATGATATATAGTAAGAGATAATCTTTAGAATGATTGAAAAGATTCTCTAACAACTGGCTCCAAAGATTTTGAAGTAAATCAAATGCTAGATAATGAAAAATGAGATGTTCAATAAAGAGCTATGAGAGGACAGAAATCTGAGAAGTAAAACATTCATTAGGTTGAATTTTAAACCTCAGAGTCACACACTGGTGGCCTGTGTCTGTGACCCTAGCCTTACTCAGGAAGCTAAAATCTGAAGCTCATAGTTCAAAGCCAGACCAGGCCAAGTCTAATAGACTCTATCTCCAAAATAACCAGAAAAGTCCAGATTGAAAGCACAGCTCAAGTGGTAGAACACCAGCTGGGAAAGCAAGCTGAGCAAGCATGAGACCTTGAGTTCAAGCCTCAGTACTGGTAGAAAGAAAGAAAGAAAGAAAGAAAGAAAGAAAGAAAGAAAGAAAGAAAGAAAGAAAGAAAGAAAGAAAGAAAGAAAGAAAGAAAGAAAGAAAGAAAGAACAACTCAGTGAAAAGACTCACCAATAGACTAGATCAGACAGAGAATTTCAGGACTTAAAATCAAAGTTAATGAATTGGATCATTCAGATTACAGTAAAGAAAAATACAGAATTATGAATAGAGCATGAAAGATTGCTATGACACAACTAAAAGACCAGACTTCTGTACCGTTGGTATAAAAGAATGTTCCATTCACAGTGGCCTCAAAAATAGGATAAAAATTCCTAGGAGATAACCTAACTAAGGAGATGAAAGGCCTCTATGATGAAAACTATAAAAACTGAAGAAAGACATGGAAGAAGAGAATGGCAGGTGTAAACACCCACCCCGTCCCCTTTGTTCATGAATTGGCAGAATTCATAATGTTAAAAATGATCATATTACAATTTAGAGATTCAATACAATTCCCATCTAGGATGGCCAGCCTTAACTGTCAGTTTGACAGGATTGAGAAGTACCAAAGCAATGAGTGAAGTGTCTGTGTGAGCACCTCCAGAAAGGTTTAACTAGGAAAAAAAGGCAGCCCTGATGTGGGTAGCACCTGGATAGAATAAAGGGGACAAGAGGATGTCCCAGAACTGGCATGCTTTCACTCTGTGTCTTAGTCTCCATGAAACTAGGAAGCAAAACAAACACTTCCTCCCTTGTGCTGTTTGGCTGAGATATTTTGTCACAGCAATGAAAAATGGACCAGCAAAGAAATGGGTATCCAAGAATTGGGTCATTGCTGTCTGTGACTTTATGTGTGATTCAGAAACCTTGGAAACTGTTGTGCAGGAGGAATATGCAAGAAGTTCCGTGATGTGCATTATGTTTCTAATTTTGTATATGGCTTTTAGTCTTATTCAGAAAAATTCTTATAGGCAGCCATGCTACAGGATTCATGATGTCCCCTTTTATATCTTCGGGATTAGAAGACTCTCCTTCCACAGCTGCTAGTGTTGGAGGTTTGTCTCTGCTCACTCATCCAAATCCTCAGGATTTCAAAAGAACAAGAACAAGCAGCAGCTTTATGAAGGGAATCTCCTTGTGCCTGCGGCCTCTGATCCAAGATCATGCATACCAAAGAATTGCAAAAACTAACCATGCCACACTTACTGGCGCAGAGGACAGAGATGAACGAGAGCCCTGAGAGAGCAGAGGAGACCTGCTTCCTTAGATATCAAAAAATGTCTGCCTCAGACCCAGTAAACCAGGTAATAAGCTCAGTGTACTCCATTATCCATATAAAATGGCTTAGGATTTGTCCCTGAGTAAAGAAATGATGCTGTAACTGAAGGTCTAGCCAGGATGAGACTAGAGGACACTGTAACCTCCTCAGCCAATACCATGAGGACAGAGCAGGAACAAAGCAGAGGCATGTAAATAATAGGAATACCCAGATATAATCCCCAGTCCTTTAAAATGCAAGAGGCCCTGCCTCCCTCATTCTCTGCTCATTCCTTCATTTCCTCCCAGGACCACACAACACAGCTGCCAGCGCAAACCACAAGATGCATCTTCTCAGCCACAACATCCTGAAGTGGTAAAAGAAAGAGGATGCTTTTGCATCAACCTCCAGTCCGAGGGGTACAGCTGTTTACTAGAATCGCAGAAACTCTTCTCTTCCTGGAACACAGTGAAAGTGAAATATCATTCACAAACTCCTGACACCAGGCTTTGCTCTGCAAAAGTGTACACAGTCTCTCCCTCCTGATGTTATGGCATTGGTGTTTGCGTCATTCAACAGTCCCAGGCATAAGCAACTCTAACGTGACGTCTGTGCTTTTAGAGGAAAGCGATGGGAGAAGGGCTTTGAGTGGAATTTAGTGAAAGGCTACTTCAGAAAAGTAAACTTAGCAAATCCAGCTCTTCCTGGCACAAAACAGATGTTGCTTCACACAGAAAAGCAGTCTCCGTGACTCAGCCTCTAGTAGGAGCCAGATGAGAAGTGGCAAGCCTGCTGGACCCAACAATCAAAATCTACTCCCTGCCTCCATGAACACCTACTTGTCATGAATGCTGGTCAGCCCACTGTCAATGCCTCCTAACTAAATACCTATGACCTGTGCCCCAGGGCACTTCCCAAACCCCTTCTTGTTCCAATCTCTCCACTTGTCCTGCTCTCTGTACAAGGTAGGTAATTGCCCAACCCCTTTATAGTCGCAGAGGCTCACAGTACTTTAAAGGGGCTGTGTCCAAAAAGGCTGGGTTCTTCAATAAAGGAGTCCGGCTTATCCTGGTGACATCAGAGCCTTCCTCTTACCTGCCACCTTCAGGGAGAGTTCAAAAGCCAGTCCATTGATGGGAGGCAGAGAGGGAAAGAAGAAAACCTAATGGGATTAGAAAACCTCAAGTAAGCTGGAGCCCAAGAGGACATCTGCCTTCTAGAGAGGCCAGGAGGTGGTGGGGAAATGTTGCAAGAAAAGACTCTTAATTCATGTCATCTTCAGAAGATTCATCGTCTCAGTGCTAAATTCCTTGCCATGGGCTAAATGTGAAATTCAGAAAGGCCTTTCCCATGAAATTGCCACTTAGCATGAAACACTTGCAGGAAGAGAGAAAAGACCCAGAGAAGAAGACTTTGGCAACTAGCCGGCCGATGTCTCACGAGAGTAGACAAAGTGGCCCCGTGTCTTTGAACCGGGAGCCGTCCTTGGGTCCCCACTGAGTCTCCCAGGGCAGCCTGACGCAGAGGGTCCAGTGTGAGGAGCGGTCAACCCAGCATATGCTTCCCTCCCGGATGCCTTAAATAACACGATGGGAACAAAAGCCTCACAAAGTTCTTACAAAGAATATAATCCAATTATCTGGCTCCCCCCCCCCTCTGTTTTCCTGCAGCAACAATGACTGGAAGCATCAAACACCCAAGATGGAACCCACTGAATGCCACTGTGTGGGACGAGGATTCCACAGTGTGTCCGGAGGCTGCCATCTGCTTGAAGAGCCTCTCTGCCAGCCTCACTCAGGGACTGGCAACCAAAGGCTCGGCCTGGCCGGGAGGAGTTGGAGGTTGAAGAGGAATAAGAGGGATGGCCAAGGATCTACACCAGAGGGGAAACAATTAAAAAGGAGAATGTCTTGCACCCAACCAAATTCAAGCATACTGGGAAAGCATGTGTGGGATGTTGAGAACCACACCACCGGAACCCAGATGGCCTCTGCTTCTGGTTTGTCCGTCCATCGGCACATTTCCTTTTGGAACTATGGATGGAGTTCAGTGTCAGAGCTATTTGCTTAGCACATAGATGGATCATGCCTATTATACTTGTATATAGGTAGTACACATCCATTTGAGAAATATGAAAGTGCGAGTCATTGCGGTGTTGTGTTTGTTCACTTGGGTTGTTTATATCATTCTCATTTTTTATGAGAACCCTATTCCGGTTGGTTGATATGCTTATTCACTACTTTGCAAGGGGGAGCGTCAGCAGCATGGACGCAGGCCTGTTACCTCTGCCTCGGGCATAAGCAGAAGTCAGCTTCCTCCCCTTGATGGGGGGAAGTTGCAACTGGGAATTATTCACTGCCCTGAGCCATGGTGTTGCTCACCTCTAAGTGAGACATCCCTCCCACCCCGCCCCGCCCCGCCCTGCCACATCTCCTACCCCGCCACACCTCCCTAGAGACCGGCCTGAATGGCAGCTCCCGGAGCAGTTCCCAGTTCCCAGTTCCCTGGAGATTTGTGCATGCCCTCATTTTGTGGTTAGAGAACAAATTAGGTTGATGCTAGAGGAAAGTCCTCCATAAAAGCTAATTCTTTCCTTTGAAATCTTACCATTCTAAATGGTTTTATTGGGTTCCCTCAATAAAAAAAACACCCCAAAGAGCAAAGGAATTCCTATCTAGACACCCTAAAATCGTATGCATCAAGGTAAATTTTCTTCAAAGAGTAATTTTACTTTTTTACTCCTTCAGTGTTTTCCCCCTGCTCCTACTTCATCCCAGTCACGTGTACATCCACAAAGATCCAAACTAAAGTAGATAATTGAGCTTCTCAGACAAATGCTCTAAGGTTTGGGGAAATATGGGGTCTGGCCTCGGAAAGTGAAGTCTAATGGTAATCATCTCTGGCCTGGGTTTGTGACGTGGCTGCTCCTTCCTGTGCATTTGCCCTGTGTAGACCAATCAGCCGGTGTCTCCAGAAATACAGCAGCTTCAGTTTTGTGGTTCACATTACACGTCCTCCCATTTTGACTAAAAAGGGCAGGTTTCTTTCCTCCTCACTTATCCTTTGTTAGAAAATGGGTGTTTTGTTGGTGGAGAAAAAAGAGAGCAACAAAGCTTTCATATCATTAATTGCTATAGAAGATTAGAATAGTGACACTTGTAGGTAGATAGAAAACTCACTCATGTACACCCACCCGCATTCCAAAACCCTATTATTCATTCACACATGGGATACACTCATTCTTGCCATTGCAACCCATGATTAATCTACTCCAGACGCTCTTCCAAATATGTAGTGATTACAAATGCACCCCCCCTAATTTGAGATCAGGGCTCCTGAGTAGTCCCAGCATGGATCAGATGTTTTTATAACTCTACTAGGTATACAATCTCTAGCGGGATCTTTTACTTTACAGATTATATTTCCCTTTAAAAAAAAAGGAATTTAATAGCTAGCAAACAATATACTCTCTCTCTGTCTCTCTGTCTCTCTGTCTCTGTCTCTCTCTGTCTCTGTCTCTCTCTGTCTCTCTCTCTGTCTCTCTCTCTCTCTCTTTCTCCTTCTCTTTCTCCTTCCTCCCTCTTCCCCTGCCTCCTATGGTGCCCTCTGTGGAGATTTCTACCTTTTCTTTGGAAGAAGAAATTACTCTTCTTCAGCATAGCCCCACAGCCCATGTGCGCATCGACAGTATGGCAGAAGTCCACTGTTTTGCTGTCCAAGAGAGCTGCATTTCTCTTTCATAACAAAGACTCCTAATGCTTCCAGGGGTTCTGCACCCATAAGTGTAAAACACCAAGGCCACAAGCGCAACACAAGACAGTTTAAAACGTCTTTCCATGAAAGGTAGATCACTCATTCTGAGTTTGTGTTAAAGATCCTTGAACACATCGCTTAAAACACATTTTAAGCAGAGCATGATAGGATTTCAGACCCCCGGGGGAAGTCATTTGACCCCAAGTATTTAAACTTGAGGTGTCCATCATTTGGGAATCTGTCCCTAGTGATCCTACACTTCTTGTCATTGATGGTGACTGGAGAGCAAAACACACTGACATTTGCAAACTGTCTGCAAACGAGAAAGCTTCAAGAGCCCCTCCCCCTCCAAGGCCCAGAGTCCTGGGATTCACTGAATTGCTGGGATAATTATGTCCATAAAATACGATGCAGACCAGGCTTTTCTTTCCTTACTTTGAGCCTCAGTTGATTTTTCTTTTGTAATATGTGGTTCCTCCTTGTAAGTTAAAAGAGATTAAAATAAAGAGCTAGAGGGCTCTTCTACAGAGACCAGAAGCCTAGGTCTGAATGTCACCTCTGCCACCTGGCTGGCTTGGACAGGTGATCGTAGCCCCATAGGTCACACTTCTCCCTAGTGATGCACAATCCCAGAGTGGGCATGAGCTCGCTCGCTGCTCCACCAGTTCTCTGGAGCTTCCATTGACAACTGGAGGCCAGCGTCCGGCCAGCGGACTGCCTGAATGCCTGACCTCTGGGGCCAGGTTGTCCAGGGTTTTAGTTCCAGCCGGGACCCTTGGAACAGCAGCTCTGAAAGCCCTGGGCCGGCACATAAGCATTTCCTAACATGGGGGCCATCACGCTAGAGAGGACTCGTAGAGAGGCCGAGATCAGAGTTAAGAAGATTACCGTGCAGCCCCGGTCTCCGCCAGCTCCCAGCTATGTTCACCATCTTCAGGGAGGTCCCCAGACACCCTCTGGAGAGGACCAGGCCTGGGGGAGCTCACCACACCCCAGCCACATGGCAGGCTCAGAAGCAAAATGGACGATTGCCATTGCTTGGAGTTGCCTTGTTGTGGGGTCATTGTGCACCAAGAAATAAGAGCAGCATCTGTTGTAGGTGTTCTTTATGTTGTCTTAACTGATTCAGCAATCAAAGAGAAGAAGGGTTCTAGACTTAAACATGTAAATGCAAAAGTAAGAGGAAAAGAAAAGCTGGGCATTGGTGGCTCACACCTCTAAGCCTAGATATTTAGGCTGAGATCTAAGGATTGAGATCCAAAGCCAGCCCAGGAGGGAAAGTCCATGAGGTTCTCGTCTTCAATTAACCACCAAAGGGCCACAGGGGAGCTATGGCTGAAGTGGAAGAGTGCAGTTCTTGAGCAAAAAAGCTAAGGGACAGTGCCTAAGCCCTGAGTTCAAGCCCTGGACTCACACAGAAAGGAGAGGACAGGACAGGACAGGAAGGGAGGGGAAGGGAGGGGAGGGGAAGGGAGAGGAGAGGAAGGGAGGGGAGAGGAGAAGAGAGGGGAAGGGAAAGGGGAGGGGAAAAAGAGGGGAGGGGAGAGGAGAGAAGAGGAGAGGAGAAGAGGGGAGAAGAGGGGAGAGGAGAGAAGAGGAGAGAAGAGGGGAGGGGAGAGGAGAGGAGGAAAGGGGAGAAGAGGGGAGGGGAGAGGAGAGGGGGGAGAGGAGAAGAGGGGAGGGGAGAGGAGGGGAGGGGAGAGAAGAGGGGAGCAGAGGAGAGGGGAGAGGAAAGGGGGAGGGGAGGGGAGGAGAGGGGAGAAGAAAGGAGGAGAGAGAAGAGGAGGGGAGGGGAGAGGAGGGGAGGGGAGAGGAGAGGAGGGGAGGAGAGAGGAGGGGAGGGGAGGTGAGGGGAGAGGAGGGGAGGGGAGGGGAGGGGAGAGGAGGGGAGGGGAAAGGAGAGGGGAGAAGAGAGGGGAGAGGAAAGGGGGAGGGGAGGGGAGGGGAGAGGAAAGGAGGAAAGGGAGGGGAGAGGAAAGGAGAGGGGGAAGAGGAGGGGAGAGGAGGGGAAGGGAGAGGAGGGGAGAGGGGAGGGGAGAAGAGAGGGCAGAGAAGAGGAGAGGGGAGAGGGGAGGGGGAAGGAAGGAGGAAGGAAGGAAGCCTTCATCTCTCTCCCTCGTTCTTCACAGGCTGAGTGGACATCTTTCTGCGGCCAGTGGGCCAGAGCAGGAAGCCTCAGCAGTCCAAAGACTGGAGCACCTCTGGAGTTTTCAGCTCACTTTCCCAGGGCCCGCTGACCCCCACCTGCCCTGCTCCCGTCAGGTTCTGGCCAGGCCTTGTGAGATGTCCTGGGTGGGTGACAGCAATGTCCACCTCCACAGGAGCGATTTAGAAGACAAATGGAATCAGCAACTTCAGGCTTGCTTGGGGCTGCAGGTGAAAGGAAATATAAAGCATAATCATATCTGCACAGGAAATAATTCCTATGCATAGGAGGTTTAGACAAGAAGCTTGTTAGCCACAAGGAAGAGTGAACTTGGCAACCCCAGAACAGAGCCCCCGGCCTCCACCTTACAAAGGACTGCATACCGAGCAAAGACAAGGCAGGTAGGGGTCACCCTTGACCCCTAGCGTTCACACGCTGGCGTTGTCCCTATATTACTTGGGTGAGTGCAAATTCAACCCTGTGCCTCAGACCATGGCAACAAGGATCAAAATGAGCCATGAAGTGTCTGGCTCAAACTAAATCAAAGTACAGGACAAAGAAAGTGCTGAGAAGATGTTTCTTGCACTTCCTCCTCCTCCTCCTCCTCCTCCTGCTCCTCCTCCTCCTCCTCCTCCTCCTTCTAATCATAAGTAGAATCGTGCTGACTATAATGAGACTTTGGTCAATGCTGACCACGTGTGCAACACTGGCCCCGGAAGGAAATGCCATCCAACGGCAGCACAGCATCTCAGCGTGTGCAAGCACCCGGAGGGCCTGGCACACAACACATCTCTCCACACCTGTGCACACCACTGCATGGTGCTTGGTGGTGCAGTTGTTAAGTCACTGAAATTTAGAACTTGAAGGATTTTTTTTTATTTTTTGTCTGTCGTGGGTCTTGAACTCTGGGCCTGGGCGCTGTCCCTCAGCTCTTCAGCTCAAGGCGAGCGCTCTACCATTTGAGCCACAGCGCCACTTCCAGTTTTCTGGTGGTTTATTGGAGATAGGAGTCTCATGGACTTTCCTCCCAGGCTGGCTTTAAACTGCGATCCTCAGATTTCAGCCTCTTCAGTAGCTAGGATGACAGGCGTGAGCCACCAGCGCCTGGCTTGGAAGGAATTATTAAAAGTCAACTGTACTAAAATTCTCACAAGAAAACTAAAACCAGTATTTATTTCATTTAGTCATTCATTTATTCAAATATCCCGAAAGTATTGCCACACCCGTAGCTCACACCTGTAATCCTAACTATTCAAGAGGCTGAGATCTGAGGATCATGGTTTGAAGGCAGCCCAGGCAGGAAAGCCCATACATGACTCAACTGGTAGAGCACTAGCCTTGAGAACAAAAAGCAAACCAAACAAAAAACCAAGTGACAGAGCCCCCATGCTGAGTTCAAGCCCCAGTACTGGCACACAATAAATACTAAATTAATGAACAAATAATAACTTCAGCTCTCTGTGCCTCAATAACTTCGAACGTAAATCAGGAAAGTTGTCTGAGGTTCCCTCCAAGATTTGTTACACAATGGTAGCTCTCTGCTTGCCTCTGAACTACTTATCCAATCCCTGATCCATCAAAACACACATTGTACTCACTGAAGTTCCCCAAGAAAGATCGAATTAACACCTATTCATCATCCATCCAAGAGAGCCAAGCCAGATTTCTGTTGCTATCACTCCGACGGTAAGAAAATACAATACTCCCTCCGGCCCCAGAAGCCAACAGCGAGACTTCCTGTGCACGGAACCACTTCAACTAATTACAAGCCTCTTGGCTCAGGTGAGCCACGGCAAGATGCCTGCAAACCAGTTAATTAACGTGAAGGAGTTGAAGAGGACACATACCTTGTAGTGTTCCAGAGGACCGACGATCGTAACCCCAGGGGATTGGCTCCAGACCCCCACCTCTTCAATGATGCCCACCCTCATTTGCATGCAACTCCACAATCCTCTTACACAATTTAAATTGGCTCTGGTCAGTTATAATGCCAGGTATGGTGGAATGCTGTACAATTAGTCTTTTATTATGTTTTTAATTTTTTAATGCTTCAAATTAATCTTAATACGCCTATATATGCATTTAAATATGAAAATACAAACCTATGAAAATAGACCATTAAACCTTTTGACTTTATTAGCATATAAAATTAAACAATATTTATGTGTCGGTATAGGTGTACATATACATATACTATATCTACATATGTGTGTAGATAGATAGTTAGCTTTAATTAAATTTACCATCCTATTAAATGGTAACAATAGCCACTGGATGCTGGTGGCTCACGCCTGTCATCCTAGCTACTCATGAGGCTGAGAACTGAGGATCACAGTTTGAAGCCAGCTAGGGCATGAAAATATATGAGACACTTATCTCCAATTAATTGAAAAAAAAAACCAGAAATGGCACTGTGGCTCAAGTGGTAGAGTGCTAGCCTTGAGTAAAAGGAGCTGAGGGGCAGTGCCCAGGCCCAAAGTTCAAGACCCAGGACTGGCAAAAATAATAAATAGTAACAATTTCCCAAATAAACAAATAAGTTATATTTATCTTGTATATATATTTATTCTTCTCCAAATTCATTATACATAGCACTGCCTCAAAAATTTATAAAATTTATTTTTTAAGAAAATCAATTACTTCCCTCAGTAAAATAAGCTACTTGGGACTTTCTAGACAGAAGAGAACATAGAAAGCAGGAAGCAAATAACAACCTGGTTAATTTATTCTGCATATATTTTGCATCACTTTAGCAAATTTCAAAGTAGAAAAATGAGCACAACTGTTGTGTGACTTAATGACCTCTGTACACTTTTCCCAAGTCTAGTCATTTCTACAGAAAAAAAAAAAAGAGGTAGAGGGGCTGGGAAGGTGGCTCAGTGGTAGAGCGCTTGCCTTGCACGCATGAGGCCCTGGGTTCTATTCCTCAGCACCACATAAGCAAAAAGAAAAAAAAGCCGGAAGTGGCCCTTTGGCTCAAGTGGTAGAGTGCTAGCCTTGAGCTGAAGAGCTGAGGGACAGTGCCCAGGCCCAGAGTTCAGGCCCCACAACTGGTCCCCCCAAAAAAGAGATAGGTTCATTCAAGCTATATTTAGTAACTAATAGTGGCATTGTTTTTTGACTTAGAATTTGCTTGTGTATCCAGAAATTATTTATCAGTTAATCAGTTTAATATTAATCTAAGGATAACTAAAGGTGTAGACATTACAATTTCAACTACCCCACTCTACCTACATAATTTGTAGCATTACAAGAATTTGAAAGATCAATGATGCTTTTTCAGACATACCCCTTATAAGTTCATATATCTAATTGGATTCTATATAATTGCAATTTCAAACCATTTGTTGAAACAATAGTAACTCACTAAGTGTACAGACACATAGAATTTTAATTTTTTTCTTTTACAAAGCCTTCAAGAAATTTTAAATCATGAGAAATTAAGCCCAAGTCCTATCTTACATAAAATAGTAAGTTCACATCACATCTGCCTGCTGATAAATTCAGAGGAAGAAACACAAGTTGTCTTTACACTGAAGGTAAAATTCTCAAACTCTGACCAAGAGGTGTCTGTTGATCACATCGCTCATGTGGCGGGAATAATTTTCATGCAAACTGACCTCTGCATTCGTGCATTCTTTAATTATACCCAGAAGCCCCCCGAGGCTGCACTGAGACGGGGTGCCATATTTACAAGGCATTGCTCTGGTGCCTCTGGACTCCCAGCCCTCCACTCCTGCTGGTTTCCCCGAGGACTTCGCTCTCCTGCAAACACTAGTACAAGGCCCCGGGACAGCCCTGGTTTGACTCTCCTTCCCAAGGGCCCTGGCATCCAGGCCCCGGTGGCTGTCTGCCTGAAGACACCTTTGCAGAAATGGCTGGGACATGCCGAGCTCCCTTCCAGACACCTGGCTCTACTTGGCCGTGGACATGGTACTGCTTCTACACCATCAGTTCAGGTGTCGCTTATGTCACAACGTCTAGAGGGTGAGAGAGGGTGAGAGAGGTAGGGTGAGAGAGGGAGGGAGGGAGGGAGGGAGGGAGGGGGGAGAGAGAGGGGGGGAGGGAGGGAGGGGGGAGAGAGAGAGGGAGGGAGGGAGGGAGGGAGGGGGGAGAGAGAGAGGGAGGGAGGGAGGGAGGGGGAGACAGAGAGAGAGGGAAGGAGGGGGAGACAGAGAGAGAGAGTGAGGGAGGGAGGGAGGGAGGAGAGAGAGAGGGAGGGAGGGAGGGAGGGAGGGAGGAGAGAGAGAGGGAGGGAGGGAGGGAGGGAGGAGAGAGGGAGGGAGGGAGGGAGGGAGGGAGGGAGGGAGGGGGAGAGAGAGAGGGAGGGAGGGAGGGAGGGAGGGAGGGAGGGGGAGAGAGAGAGAGAGAGAGAGAGAGTGTCTTTTGTCCTTTACCAAAATGTATGAATTCTCTCCCTAGCCTCCACATCAACCTCTGAAAAGGTCAGGGAGAAAAACTTTAAATATCAGAGATGTCACCATGTCCAATGCTCCCATTATGCTATTTCACGACAACTCAGGCTGACCCCCCGCCCCACCCCTGCCAATGCGGGCTGGAAGGGAACATGAGCAGAGTCCCTCATTTATGAAATGGTCACCATGTAGTAATCACCATCCCCTTCAAGAACATTGTCACACGGGCCATCTACATAATTGAGTCTCATACCAACTCTTTTATGTGGCCTTTATTCTTTCCACTTTTGTGGTTAGAAAAAGTGAGACCCAAAGGCTTAGAGTGACATCCCCAAATCAGAACACTACAGGCGTGGCCACAAGTCCACGGTAACTGCCTCCTCCCAGAAGCGTTGAGGAGTCCCTGTAAGTGAACATCTTGAGCGAAGCCAACCCTCACCATGCGATGCCACTGTCCACAGAGAGAGCCAGGGGGAGACCGCCGTCGTGTGATACTTCATGCGTGGCACTGTCCCCTCTAAGAAGTGGGTTCTGGACATTTTCCCATCACTTGGAAGGGTCACAGTGAGGGAACTTCTTGTTAGAGTCTAAGTCGGGGAGCCGCACATGGGCTGTGCTTCTCTGTCCAGGGCGTGGATGGCTTTTACGTTTGTAAATGGTTCAAGGAAATTGAAAGGTAATCTCAGGACAAATGAAGAGTAGTTACTTCAGCCTCTGGAAATGAAGCCTAACTAGAACCCAGTCACACTCCTGTACTGATGGAATTAGCTAAGGAAACTTGTGCATTATGAGGATGGTATCCAGCCATTGCAAAAACCATCTACAGAACCTAAAATGTGTACTGTCTGTCTCTTAGAGAAAAATAATCATAATAAAGATGACTGATCCCTAAGTGATTAATTATGCAGGTCTTTTAAGAGCAAGGTGCTTCGTTGGAGAGGGCCAGGGAAAAAGAAGGAAGGTCGGCAGGACAAAGGTGCTTCAAAACAAGAGACATGGGTAGGAAAAAATCCATGAGGCTCTTATCTCTAACTAACCAGCAAAAAGCTGGATGTGGACCTGTCCTGATAAATCAATGAATGAACAATTTAAAAAGAAAAACCGAATTATGCAACGAGGGTCATGGAGTAAACCTCGGCTCTGGGAGCCTCCGGGCAGAGGATTTCCTCATGTACACGGGAGGAAAGAAAGTGGGGGCTGTGAGCAGCCTTCCTGCTCACCTCTCACGCTGGCTGTGCTCGCGGCCAGGAAAGCAAGACACCTTGATTTTGTTTATGATTATCATTATTATTATCTTTAAGTCATTGACAAAGGGATTCCAACCCAACGTGTCAGTTTATGAGCCTAGTACATCTTAATGTCACCTCTCACCATTCTCCTCCATCCCAATCCCACCCATCCCCTCAATTTTCCTGAGTATTCTGGAGTATTATGGCCACATTCTCTCACCCTTCCTCTCTTCATTCATCTGCCCCTCCCCTTGACATCATCCCTGCCCGTTAAACTTCAAGTGTCAGCTCTGTCACCAGCACAAGGACAGCCATCTCAGGTCCCCACACTGCTCCATCGGCTCTTTTTCCCTCCTCACATCTCATCGGGGTGAGCCCAGATGAAAATATCCTCGGTCAACCCTCGCCTTTGACTCCTCAACTAGTACCGTGCTATGCTGGGGACACGCAGCACGCAGGCACGGCTGGGTGGGTGGCTTCTGAGGGGAGCTTCACCAGGCTGGACTCTACAGAAAGAGCGGCGGGCAGACAGGCTGCAGCTTGCTGGGGTGGGTCCTGCCAAATAAACACAGTATATAGTTCTCTCTCTCCTCTCCCTCCCTCTCTCTGCCAGTGGGGGAGGAGCCAGTCAATGACACACACCATCAGCATCTATGTGGAATTCTGGATTAAGTGAAAAATTGAGGCTTTCCTAAAACAACAAAGAAAGGCTTTGCTTGCCGGAATCCATGAGGAGGGCGGGCGGGGAGGGGAAGGTTTGCCAAAAACTAAAAATCCAGGCAGAAAGAAACGGAGCTGCTGGGTGCCGAGACCCCAGCTTCCTGTGGTCACCCTCAGCCCTGGGTCCCAAGTTAGACAAAGAGCGCAGTGTGTACCTTACAGAAAAAAAAAAAAAGAAAAAGCAAAAGAAAAATCCTTGCCGTTTGTGCAGTAGGTGAAATGTGGAAAATTAACTACAGGAAATGAATAGCCCCACAAAAATGCAGCAGGATTAGTCTTTAAAGTGATATGCCCCCCCTCCCCAGCCCTCCCTGTCCTCAGCCCTGCCCCGGAAAGTCCTTTATTATCAGTAGAATCACGTCTTGTGCCAAACGAAAGGTCTTTTCAGGTCATCTTGGAGATGAAAGGCCCCCCTTACATGTTTTTGAAGGTGCTGGAATTGGCGAGCTTGCACACGCGTGTGCAGAGGGGGGGGTGAGTGGAGAGAGAGGGGTGGGACCAGCATTCTAACAAGAACTTACCAATGCCAGAAAGACACAGGAAATGTTTCAAAAAGCCTACTGCCCAATCTGTAGCTAATTCCTTACACACAAAAATTTTAAATGTGGTTTATCATCGTGTGATCCCCAGAGGGGTAAGTAGAATTTCTAATTGTTCTCGTCCATCCACAATCTCAGTTTTGGCCATCAAACAGAGGGGGGGAAGGAGAGGGAGAGAGACAGGGAGGGAGGGGAGAGGGGGGAGAGGGAGGAGAGAGGAGGAGAGAGGGGGAGGAAGAGAGAGAGGAGAGAGGAGAGAAAGAGAGAGGGGAGAGAGGGAGAGAGAGGGTGGGGAGAGAGAGGAGAGAGAGAGGAGGGAGGGAGAGAGAAGGGGGAGAGAGAGGGAGGAGCTCCTATTGCCATTGCAAAAGCTCATGTTCTGGAAACAAATGCCATGTATTTTGGGGGGCATGGGGTGCTGGCTGGGCTCTGCCCCGGTGGAGGAGAAGGAGGTAGGACAGAGCCCAGAATGGAGGAGATACGGGGTGAAAGCTTGAGAGCCATCCGGTATGGAGGTGCTGTTTACATGTCTCTACAGCCAGCACAGATCTCTTTGTTTGGAGATTAGGGAAGAAAGAAGAGGGAAAAAGAAAAAAGAAAAAGCTTGCATGCATTTGTTTTCCTTTGCTGTCTACTGGTAAGGGATGGCCTTGGTGGTTGTTGTTGTTGTGTTTTGATTTTTAAATCTACCAAAGAAGATGCATTTTCCTCCTTCGGGTTTTTAATTCAATGCCATTTCAATAAATACAGTTGGCGGTCTCTGAATTCTTGCCAAGTACAGTTTTACCCCCTTCTTTTTGTTCCCAGTGCTACTTTTCAATGTCCTGATTTTCTTCACCATTTTCCCTCTAAGAAACAAAGACTCCCCCACCTCCAATACCACAGATGCCAACAGTAATCCACCAAGGAGTGGGAGGTTTGGGTCATAAATGGTTTACTGCCAGGTTCCAGAAGTCTCTACGTGAACATCCCTCCATCCATTCTGTACCCCATGGTAGCCTCTGCGTCTCCTCCTCCCCCTAATAGCCAAGTTCCACCTTCCACCCCTACTCTTACCACACCCACCCACAATCCAGACCTACCACAGAGATGGATCTCTTATTCAACCTGTCAACCTGTCCTGGAGAACAACTGGACAATGGCCATATGCAGGGTGCAGTCATCTCCATGAACAACCCCTGCTAGACACAGCCGTCCTGCAATGCCTCCACACGTCCCTCAACACACTTGGCTCACTCGATCATAAAAGTAACTCTGACCCCGTGGGTCAGCCCCTGTATGGTGCTGGCTTACCCCAACTTTCCTTGGCCCTGTTCATGGAAAGATGTCACGGGACAGTTCCAGACAGCTCCAAGGGCATCCCAAGGGCATAGCCTCTAAACCTGACTCTAAACGAAGACTTCATGAGCAACATTAGTTTTGATGTTTCAACAACATCAAAAGAGAAAAATGGGAAGGTGACAGAGCATGTTTTCAGGCTATACTCAGAAATAGACTTGAATATAGTCACCAAATCTACCATTTTTTTTATTGATTTGACCATTTTAGCAAATGGTATGTGTTCAGTGTACAATTATGGAGCACCAGGCCAACGGCACGCATAGGGGCTGTGTGTGCATTGGTGCACTAGGGTGGCATCGTTCCTTGATCAGTGTAAATTACATCCACATCTCCAGATTTGTAAAACTTTCCATGAAATATACTAGAAAAATGCATCTTAACCAAAGACAGATATATATTATCATAGATACAAGATCATATGTAGTATGTGATACAGATTATATATCATTGTATGATTCAATTCATACAGAGCTGAAGACATAAAAATAACTTAAGTGGATATTGTTCAAAGTGGTGGTCATTCCGGAAGGTAGCACCTTGGAGAGACCTTTACTTATAAGGCACTTTTTGGGGTGCTGGAAGCATTCCACTTCCTGATGGGACTGGTATGTATAGGGGGACTCGTGTATAATATTTTGCCATTGGATTTTATACTTTCCAGTATGTGAGTCATTCCTCATCAAAAAGAAAAACAAAATCTCCCAAGTAAGTTCAGTGATCACTGGTGACTTCTTTAAAACCTATTATTTTTGCCAACTTCAAAAAAAAAAATCTGTGGGAAAAAAAAAACAGATTCTTTGCTCCGTTCATTATGAGAACAAAATCAAATGTGAATAATTTAGTGACAGGTTGAGGTTTGACATCTCAGAGCGTTTGGGCCTAAATTATTCAGAAGCTCTGGGTTTCACGGTTCACGCTGGCACTCCAGGGCTTCACACCATCAGAATTCAGATATCTGCACTTGGCAATTTGATATGTGGACGTCTACATGTCACGTTCTAACAGCACATCAAAACCCGTTACATCCGGAAGCAAGTTTGTTATCTCAAAATAGCCACCTTCGTAACCGCCCGCCCCCACCGAATTCCTTCACCTTGTTCTATTTTTGTGTCAGAGTTTCTCCTCTTCTCATTACCCACTTGGAAATTTGTCTTTGAGTAACTCAGCTGTGCTTTCATACTGACTTTCCACATCTCTCACATCCTACTCTTGGCCACCCCTCCTATGAGCGTATTAGCAATGAACGCCTAATTAGTGTTCTGGTTCCTGTCTCTGCCTCCACAGCACCACCGGGGAAATCTTCCCTCTGTGCTCCTGACAGTCCTCTGCTGCTGCAGCACAAAACCCGTCCTCCATGTGACATTCAAGGTCTCCTCTAGCCTCCTCTCCCCACGCCTCCACCGCAACCCTACTGTCCCGCTGCACCTCACCAGCACAGGAAGGGACCGGGCATATTCCTCCCCCACCACCCCTGCTCGAGCCTCGAATCCTTCCTTTCTATGACATCCAAATATTGCACACCCCCTAACGACAAAACATTCACCGTCTCCCTGAGATGATTTCTGGGAAATGGCTTTCCCCATTGAAGTGTCTGTGTGGTTCTATGAGTGGTCAGGCAGGTAATTCTCACCTATGCCAATGTCTCCCAGTGTTCGCTGCACCTTTTATATTGTGGTTGTGTCATCAGTGGTGGCACACGTCAGTTTATAAATACAATGCACCTTGATCATGCCACTCCTTCATCATTCTCTCCCAACCCTCCCCAAACCAGCCCTGTTCTCAGTTCTTAGTTTCACAGAATACATGTTAAGTATTATGGTTGCCTTCCTCTCTTCATTCATCCACCCTCCCTCCCCTTGACCTCCTCATGCCTTTAAAGTGCCAGTTTCCTGGTATTCATTTTGTCGGACTGTGCATTTGTTTTCCTGAGGAATTTTACCACCCAAATTCTACCCTGCAAATACCATACTTCAGTTAATACATCTGTGCACACTTGCATACAAACTGTGTCTGTTTACTTGTACACTTATGAATTAGCTTCTCCTTTCCATGTGTGAGAGGCCTTGTCTTCACAAAGTAAAATAAAAAAATTTCCAAGTTGATGAGCTCCAAAGCCAAGTGTTATTTTTCTTTACAACTTAAGTGTCTCAATGAAGATCTGCTCAGAAGCCGAACTTACAAATTACTAAGTTAGAAACACCAGCAGGGAATCCGTGTTATGTTTGCATTGCACTTAAAATGTCCTTACTAGGATGTATACCAACAATAGAATGATGATCCTTTATGTTTGCACAGGCTTTTATGCCCCACCTATAGTATCTCCTGATTCCCCTACCTTTCAAGTGAAGACAGCAGCTTTTATTGGGGCCATTTCTTTTTTTTTCTTTTTTTTTTTTGGGGGGGGGTCCGGTCGTGGGGCCTGAACTCTGGGCCTGGGCACTGTCCCTCAGCTCTTCAGCTCAAGGCTAGCGCTCTACCACTTGAGCCATAGTGCCACTTTCGGCTTTTTTCTGTTTGCTTATGTGGTACTGAGGAATCGAACCCAGGGCCTCATGCATGCAAGGCAAGCGCTCTACCACTGAGCCACCTGCCCAGCCCTGGGGCCATTTCTTAACAGAGCAAAGCCACATTCTGAAGACTGACACTCCAACTCCCTTTGGAACAAAGTGGTTGAGTGCAGAGATGAAGTTTTCCAACTCTGGCAGACCTGAAGTCAATGCCAGTTCACGTGATTACCTGGCCCTGAATTACTTTATTTCTTGTGTAAGATGGGGCTGCTCCTATGTGTTGTGAAGATGATTTGAGGAACTGCCAGGCATCAGGGGCAGATCTCCCACGCTGCACCCAGACCTCTTATTCTCTCTCATCTCCCAGCCTCGCAACTCTTCCAGCTCCTCTGGGTAAGACGTGTCACAGCTCTGTGCTCGGCTCACTGCCATCCTAAGAGAGGACAGCACCCCAAAGTGGGGACTCGGAACCAACCTCCAATCACAGACAGACTTGAAGTCACTGTGGCAGCTGATCTTCCTGAACTCACTCACACACTCCTGCTGAACCCCCACATGAGCCGTCAGCACCATGCCTACGGGATGTGTCCCCCCCCCATGTGCGGCCTCCCCCACTGGGGGTTTGAGTTTTTCTCCAGGTGAAGATAATCAGCTTACAGAGAAACAGAACCCAGCAGTCCAACTGCATTCACCCGCCTGGTAAACAATTGACCGTTCCGTCTCCCTATCTGTATCTATACGCAGCTATCAAGTATACTTTTGGATGGTGAGTGAAACGTCTTCAGTCTCAACATAGAATTAACTACATTCAATTTTGGTCATGTTCCAGAAGATAAGCTGGCAAGAAAGGCAAGTATGGGGATGCCAGTCTTCTTCTTCTTCTTCTTCTTCTTCTTCTTCTTCTTCTTCTTCTTCTTCTTCTTCTTCTTCTTCTTCTTCTTCTTCTTCTTCTTCTTCCTCCTCCTCCTCCTCCTCCTCCTCCTCCTCCTCCTCCTCCTCCTCCTCCTCCTCCTCCTCCTCCTCCTCCTCCTCCTCCTCCTCCTCCTCCTCCTCCTCCTCCTCCTCCTCCTCCTCCTCCTCCTCCTCCTCCTCTTCCTCCTCCTCCTTCTTCTCCTCCTTCTCCTTCTTCTCCTTCTTCCCCCCTTTCCCCACACATGCATCCACCATTGAAATACCTGGAGTTTCCAAATTAGAGCATTTACGTAGTAACTCTCGCTGGATGTGGGCATGCTGGCACTAGATCAAAACCCCAGCCAAGTTTTACAGGCGTAATTTTATTTTGATTTTAATTAGTATCAATTAGGACTAAAAAAATAGACAGTCTGCATAAACAATGTGAGGTTGGCTCTAACAAGTAAATTAGATACTTTGCAGGAAGAGGAGGGGGGGGAACCAAGGGAGTTCTGCTCTCTTCCTTCCAACCCCCAGCCTTCTCCCATAGCTGCAGCTTTGGGCTACTTGGGCCCTCAGAAAAAGGACCCATGCCAACATCTCAGAGACACCTGCCCTTAAGGAGAACTGAAGGTGGGAAGATTTATACATCAGACCACCTCCCCACATGTTCCCAGAGCCCACCTTGTCTAGCCCTGGGTCCCAGCCTCACACATGAAGGTCCTCTGTCCTCTGAATTCTTCAAAGACCATAATCCAAGCTCCACTGAGAGACTGTCTCTCCTCTTCTCTTCTTGCAGTTTCACATCTAGGCCCAGGTTATCTTATAAACCAGGAGCTCCTCCATGGAAGCCATCCAGTAGCGTGCTAGCAAATGTGTTTATATATACACACTATTATGTGTGTGTGGAAAGACACATTGATGCTGATAATGAAGATAGAGAGCAGTGTGAAATTCACATAGAATAGTAAAGTATAGAATATTCTTTGTCATAAAGCTCATGTAGCCGTTGGTTCTGGGGATGGATTTATTCATTGATGTTTGCCAACTCCTTGGCCCTATAGCTGGGTCCACGAATCCCTGCCTATCCTTGATGAGCATGACAGACAAACAGACATAACTGGCCATAATGTAAGTGCGGTTGTGACTACGTGAGGGGAAATGACTTGCACCTCTAGGACCAAGCTCCTCAGCCACAGCTCTATTTACCACACTCACAGCCTCCACACATACCCATCTTATCTCCATGTGGCCCTGAGGGACCACGTTGAAACCACCAATGGGATGGCACTCATTGTCGGGTTAGGAAAGCTTGAGCAATATGGCATCATTAGATAACATCTCCACTAGGCAGACAGAGCGAGCATCAGTAACCTTGAAAACACAGGCAATACTAAAGAATGAAGTGTAGTAAAGTAGAAAACAATGACGGCTGAGCCTCTGTTGCTTTTGTTTTATCATACTGTATTTGATTGTAAGTGTACTCATTTTAAAGAATGGTCACTAACTTCTGAAAGTTTTAAGAATCTTCCCTTACCAGCCCATGTAAGCCAATCCAGCCCGACGTTAAACACCACCTAGCGCAGAAGCCACAGCACCCATCCACACCCTAGGATCCGGCCTGCCCAATTCACAGTCTGTGCTCACCACAAGCTCCCCGCCACGTAATGGATCCTGCCTGGCGTAATGGATCTTGTGTGAGTATGGCCTTCTCACATTCCATCAGACACTGAAGGCCAGAAAGACAGGCAAAACATCGAACGGGCAATGGGAGGGTACCGCTCATTGGTTTCTCCACCGTAACTCTTCTCCACCCTCCCAGCAAATCTAGGTCCTGATGCAGGGTTTCCAGGACATGGAACCATGGTTTCCAGGTGGCCTTCTGGCTGAGTGACTTCCACGTAACCTTTGAATTGCCCCTTGTGAAATATTTCTAGTTTGCCTCTTTAGAGTTTTATGTCTATTTTGGGACCATTTGGCTTTGAGAAAAGGAAATCACGGGAACCTGGAATCTCAATTAATGGCGATCAGATAACATTCACCCACATCCTCTTCAGCAAAGCTCTGGACTTTGAGTTTAAATGCCAATTCCCAGCCTCCACCTTTTGGATCCTCCTGGCACTTTCTGGACCATGGACTTCTAAATAATGCCTTCTTTTTTTAGGTCTGAGACCAGGAATTGAACTCAATACCTGATATGTTTGATCATTGGCTAGTGCTCTACCAACTAAGCCATGCCCCCAACTCCAATGCTTCTACTGTAAAGAAGAAAAGACAATGAAAAGGTACAAACCAAAAAAAATTATAGTTTTCCGGGCACCAGTGGCTCACGGCTGTAATCCCAGCTATTCAGGAGGCTGAAATCTGAGGATCATAGTTCAAACCCCAGCAGGAACCTCCATGAGACTCTTCTCTCCAATGAGCAACCAGAAAACCAGAAGTGGCGCTGTGGCTCACCTTGAGCTGAAGAACTCAGGGACAATGCCCAGGCCCAGAGTTCAAGAACCATGACTGACAAAAAATATATAAACTTACTGTTTCCAAAATAGTCAAGCGCCATCTTTATAGGAATCTATATTTTTTAATTGAGATATATATGACCCTGGCACATAATATGCATGTATTACACATCGACTCCTATGGGAGATGCGGCAGCAGGAAGAATCCAAGGCAATTCCAGAGCCAAAGCTGGGGCCCGGGAAAGAACCATGCAGAGGCAAAGCCGTCATAAATGCAAGTGACAGAGACAGAAGACGGGTCCACAGCTGCCGGGTCCTCAAGATCAGGGATTTCAGATTTGTTTAGCCTACTCCTACAGCACGGTAAACCATTCCCGGCAGTATGCTTCTTAACGTCTAGCTCATAGTGTTTCCGTTTCTCTGGTTGAACCCCGACTAATAGGACAGTCTCTATTGGTACAGGAAAAAAAAAACAAGTAAACAAATGAACAAACACACAAAAGGCAAGGAAAGAAATGGCAGGAGAAGGGATAGAAGGAAGATGGAAGAGAAGGCAGCAATGGAGACCAAGAGGTAAAATACCTTGGAGGTACCACTGGGAAATCCCCCCATACACTGAACGCAAGCCGTGTGCTAATCCTGTGTATCTCCCCCCCCGCACCCCTGCACCCCACCACCGCCCCATTGTGTGATTACCCAGTCCCTGGGGAGCCTGTGTGTCCCACCTTTGGCTGTGACACTCGCATTACACCTTGTCCCTGCGTCCCCTGGGCCTTAGTGGCTCCTTTCTTGAAAAACTGCAGACCCATGCTCCTAACTCCTGACTCCCAGAGCTAAGATGTAACGGCACCATGGGGTTGGAGGTAGGGCTCAGTTGGTAGAGCACTGGCCAGTGAGCAAGAGCCACAGGTAAGGCTCAAGTCACTATCTTGGACTTAAACAAAAGAAAGACACCAGTTACGTGTCTTCTGAGGAATTCTCCGGGTTTTTGCCATAGGTGCCAAATTCAATTTAAAAGGGGGATAGGAGTGGCCAATTGCCCAACATTTGACTTCACAGACATGCCCCGAACGTCATGTTAGGCCTTGACCACACAGTCTGTGGCTATGACAAACAGAGAGGGACGTCACCTACCACAGACCTTCGTGTGAACAGCACTCAGTGTATTTCACGTCACTAATCATCATCTTGTTGTTAAACAAGATTAAACAAAACCTACCCTAGCCCATCACTGATTTTTGTTTTCATGTCTCCTGGTCACACCAATTCAGAAGGGCTGATGTAAGACGTAAACTAATCCATACACAGGATGCCTTCACGCCCTGGCTCAGGCACAGGGCTGTGCACCATCGCTGACTGAGCCGCGCCCCGGAGCTGTTCATGCTAAAGCCAGGAAAGAGAAAATTGCCTTTCTGTGTTCCCCAGGGCCTGCTGCCATGAGCACAGGCTGCTCCTCACCACGCAAGCCCGGAAGCAAGGGAACCAGCCCAGGGACGGAGAGAGCCCCCCTCCCCCCGCCAACATTGCACTCTGTCCCCAGTGATGCAACTGCCCCTGCAGTCACCAAAGTGACCCCTCCTGATTATGCCACCCAGCACAGCCCCTTTCTAGTTAAACCAAGTCCAGCTGACCTTTCACTTGCTCCCCAAAGAGGCTTACCTCTCACCACGAGGAGAGAATCCCAAAGATTAGAGCTGCGTTATGTGGAGATGAATAGCAAATTCTAGCATGAAGGCGAGCTTGTAAACAGGAAATAAAGCCCAGAATACAGCACCAAAAAGATAAGGGAGAGATGAGAGATCTGTCCTTGTGTGTGTGTGTGTTGAACACAGGCATCCAGGACAGGTCCCTGAGCTCAGCTTCCAGCCCTTGCACTCTGCTTCATGACACAAGAGCAGAGACTCAAAGACCTGCACCTCTTCTTGGCTCGTCAGTCCCTGTTGGCTGTACCAATGGACTGTAAAGTTAATGGGAAAGGGGGAACTCTCCCAGCATCTCAACAAACTCCTCCCTGTCAATAGCAGCCGTTAGGGCTTCGAACAACCACTCAGAATCCAGGCACTTCAGCTCTCCCAGCACCAGCTCCTCCTCAGATGTCTGAGTCTCTTTAGCAGTCCCAGCCCTGACCCACTAAGCACCAACAAGACCAGGCCCAGCTGCAGCAGGCCATTTCTGCAAGTTCAGGTTCTAACAGAGCAAACTTGTCTCGTTGCTCTTGGAGGGGAGAGCGTGGGGATGCTGGCGGCGTCCTGTCCTTGCAATGTCCATGCCACTTCCGGGCTCTCTCTTCACCTTTCTGATCTCCAGCTCCGTATTTTAAGCTTTTCCTATCCCTGCCTTCTCTGTGTTTAAAAGGCCACATGGCTGTTGTTCTCTAGATGGAATCCTGATTGTGATCGTGTCTAGTGTTTGGAGATAGTCATTAGAACAAGCTTCTCAGGGGCTAAGTCTAAATGTCAAAGACTGAGAAAAAAAAAAAAGTAGAAAGGAACAGGAGGCGAAGTTGAAACTTTGTGGATGGTTTCTCTCTTTTTTACTATTTAGGGGGAAGAAAATGTGGTTTGTTTCCACGCTTTTCTGTGGGCTAATGCTTTACACACATTATTTCATTATGAAGCAGATCCATTGGGGTCTAAAAACCCCTAAACTCAGCCACTTTTGTTTTGTTTTGTTTTGGGTCTGGTCATGGGTCTTGAACTCTGGGCCTGGGTGCTGTCCCTCAGCTCTTCAGCTCAAGGCTAATGCTCTACCACTTGAGCCACAGCACCACTTCTGGCTTTTTTCTTTTTGCTTATGTGGTGCTGAGGAATCGAACCCAGGGCCTCAGGCATGCAAGGCAAGCGCTCTACCACTGAGCCACCTTCCCAGCCCCGACTCAGCCACTTTTGATCAGGAGCCTTCAACCTGGACTTGTCTCACCTGAATAAAATTCCTTGCACTCATTCTTCATTGTCTGAGATTCTGTCCTGTGAGTTTGCAAGACAGGAACCCAAGAAGGTTCCTGGGTGGCGGCAGCCTGCAGTGAAGCTGTGACCTGGCACCCGCAGCCTTGCCTAGCCCTGGGCTCCAACACGAATGGCTGCTGCCACCTTTGGAGCTGCAAAGGTCACCCTGTGAATGGGCTCTGCCCACCACACACACTGCATCAGGACCAGTCTGGTCTGGTCATGTAACTTTGCAAGGTACTTCACATCCCCTAGATGAAACTGAAGAAGGTCAGATTCGTGTTGCAGTGTCACTCACTGAAACAGTACAGTGGCAGGCCAGGGATCTGATTCATGTTCTCTGAGTCTGGAGCCTCTCAGACCCATCTCTACCACTTCAGTCGCAGCGTCAAGCCAGAGCCCATCACCATACCCACCTCCAGACACCTGGCTGTCACTGCCCAGCCCTCAACATGCCGATGGGTGCGTGTCTGCGAAGCCCTTCCCGAAGCCTGGCCACGCATGCAGGGCAGGCCGCAGCCCTGCTTGAATACGGCATTTCACAGCCAGAGCAGCGTCTGAGCGGCAGTGAGAAGGGGTGGCATGTCTGAGTGAGGCTCTCCAGCAGTGGGCCCAGAGGAAAAGAGTGGGAACTTGGAACAATTAGAACCATCCTAGTCGGAGCAATTAGTGGCAGAATAGAGAGTAATTTAATGCTCGGTAAGGAAGAAATGCACTTACGCTAAACGTTAGCATATGCCTCACAATCAGGCAGTATCTGCCCCAACACGTCTCATTCAGAGCTCATCCTTAGGAGCAGTCTTTCTGTCTTTCTTTCATAGCACACTCAGCACAAGTGTAGCCCTTTCATGGGCCCTGTGACTCTGTTTTCTGGGATTCAACCATTTCTGCATGAGTTATCGATGGTTGTGCTGGCATAAAATAGTGGCTTGAAGTTCATGAAAGAGAAATCAAACGTACTGCTTACTAAGTACATGATAAGAAACCAGCCACATTATCCCACTGGACTCTTCTCGCTCCCTTTACCAGAGACAGACAGACAGACAGACAACAAGACAGGCACAGAGAGATTTACAATAGCCATAAGTGTTAGGTTCATGACCACTGATGGAGGGGACAAGATGGTCGAGTAGAGGCAGCTGGGGCTCACTCATTTCTTCACAAATTAAACTTAAAACAACCTGAAGAACAGTTCCTCAGGGAATAATCATTGCATTGTGCATTGTTCATTAAAAACAAAGGAAGAACACATATATTATACTATAGACATTTTACCTGAACTAATGCATGGCAGAAGACAATGGAAATGCAGCATTCCTGAGCCGGCATAAAAACCTTTCCTTAGGGGCTGGGAAGGTGGCTCAGTGGTAGAGCGCTTGCCTTGCATGCATGAGGCCCTGGGTTCGATTCCTCAGCACCACATAAGCAGAAAAAAAAAAGCCGGAAGTGGCGCTGTGGCTCAAGTGGTAGAGAGCTAGCCTTGAGCTGAAGAGCTGAGGGACAGCACCCAGGCCCAGAGTTCAGGCCCCACGACCGGACCAAAAAAAAAAAAAAAAAAACACCTTTCCTTACCTTTTCACTAATTTGCCTCACGTGGAGTATTAAAAAAAAAAAATAGCCCTTAGCACATTTGGAGCCCATAAAGACTAAATGAAATAAGTTATTTTATTTTACAACACTGAACTTTTAAATTTTTAGTTATTGTTCACATAATTATTATTTAAATGTGACCAGATGTTAATATTTAAACTACAAAATCCCACTCACTTGTATGATAATCCTTCCTAAAGGATCTTACAAAATCATCTCCGACTTTCAAGTATGCATTTGCTTATTGGATGATCCCCCTTTCCCTGGCCCACCGTTTATCAATCTCAAGTCATTGCACACACACTTCTAGCTACTCATCCCAAGGCCTCGCTCAAACCTCATTCAGTCCTTCGCTGTCATCTTGGTTTTGTTGTTGTTTTAAAGGAGCCTACATGTCAGAGTTTATTATAAGGAGAAAGATGGTTAAAACTGAAAACAGAAAAGAATTTCCTCCAGACTCTCATAAACTTCACGGAGGCTGTGTATTTGAAAAGCTTCACAGATTTTTGCCTCTCTCTCCCTTCCCCAGTCCCAAAGGCTTCCGGAGAGCCTTGTGGGGCCATAGCCTGTCTCCCGTCACATGACTGAGAGTACCAGCTATCAGCACCTTGAGATTGTTTTGTACTGCAGGACTCCACATGTGTTTCCCCTTTATAAAAATTACCTCACGTCTCAGGAAGTCTCTTTTCCCCAAGCAGAACCAGCAGGTCTGCTCCGCCAAGAAGGTAAACGAATCCTGGTGCGCACTTGCTCAAAACTCACCCGCTTGCTGTGGAAGCCCGGCTTCCCGTCCCCAGACCCACCAGCTATGCACTGCCTTGCTCGCCACTAACGTGTGCGGGGCGACAAGAAGGAAGGGCTTGCCGCTGGCCGTCCACCGTGCCTTTCTTTACCCTAAGTTCAGCCGGCTTTGATCCTTGACCCTGGACCAGAAGTGAGTCTGGTCAGAGTGCTGATCCTGGCCTCCACCCTCACAGATGCTTGAACCTGCTGCCAGAAGTGCTGAACACAGCAACATTTGAGAATTGCATCTCTTGCCCGTGCTTTTTCTAGTTTCCAGAAGGAAAGCTAACTCAAACCCCCTGTCTTGCTTTCCTGAAATTTAAAAAAAAAAAAAAAAAATAGAAGTCTCAACTACTGTCTTCATTTTCCACCTAAAATATGCTCATTCTTGCTCTTCGTGTTAAAATACACTTCTCATGCCAGAAATTATGGAAAGACATTTCTAAACCCTTTTGAAACAATCGGGTTTGTGCTCTATTCTGACTAAGCCTTGTATAATCCAACTTGCTATGTAGCCCAGGCTGGTCTTGAACTCACGATTCTCAGTGCCTCGGCTCCCACGTACTTGGATTCCAGGAGTGTACCAGCACACCTGGCCAAGTCCTCTTTGTCCTGATCATTATTTGCAAGCAAATAGATGTCAAAGGCAGAGGCAATGGAGCTCCTCTTCATCAGTACTTACCAGAGCTCCATAGATGATTTAGAGCTTATTCAATTATGACAATAATCCTAATGATTCCTTGCATTTTAATAATATGAGGTTTTTAAAAAAGAATTTTAATAACACCCACAAGTTTGAAAAAAGATCTCCTGCCTCTGGTATTACCAAAAGCAGGAATCTGGGAATCTAGGGTGACCCCCTAGAAGTTGTAAACTTTTCAGTGAACTTTTATCACCCAAGGGTCTGCTTCCTCTCCTTTGGGGCTGGTTGCCATGGGGATTTACCCCACTGAACAGCACTCCCCTCCAGAACCTCACCCCTTAAGGGGTGGCTCAGGCGTCAGCAGCAGCATGCAGAAGCCTGTCAGAAATGCAGAGCCCCAGGCCTCACCCCAGACCTCCTGAATCCAAAGGAGCATCGACTAAGCCTTGACCAAGTCAAGGCTGGGAAGGTGGCTCAGTGGTAGAGCGCTTGCCTAGCATGCCTGAAGCCCGGGGTCCAATTCCTCAGTACCACATAAGCAGAAAAAGCCAGAAGTGGCACAGTGGCTCAAGTGGTAGAGTGCTAGTCTTGAGCAGAAGAAACTCAGGAAAAGGGAAACAAAGGAGGAGGCAACAATGCTTGATAAGAAATGTACTCATTACCTTGCCCATGTAATTGTAACCCCTCTGTACGGTATTTTCACAATAAAAAATTAAAAATTTAAAAATTTTAAAAAAAGATTTATACAGACCATCACTGGGCTAAAGAATGTACCACTAGTAAAGTTATACTAAAAACTCAGAAAAAAAAAAACAAAACTCAGGGACAGTGCCCAGGCCCTGAGTTCAAGCCCCAGGACTGGGGAAACGGGGGGCAGATCGCCAAGTGAGTGGATGAACTTTTAAGTTGGAGCAGCAGTAATCCACAGGATCTTGGAATCTTTCCTGGTTAATGTGTATCCTTGGCTCCCTTCCCGCTCTCTCTCCCTGGTTCACCACTGAAAGGTGGAGATGGCTGGCCAGCCCTGCCTCGTCCCGTCTCCGTAGCTTCACGAGAAAGGAAGACTCACGTTTCCATTTTTGCCTGTCGTTTATAACTTAACAGACTCCACCAACCACCCCCCATGACAAGATAGAATGTTCGGGATATGGAAAACAGATCTTCTCCGTAAAGCGGAGGCCCTCTTTTATGAGATCAGCTTTCCGATCCAGTCCAATCCTGAGATTCACTCATTTTATCATACAGACATTTATAACAACAACAACACAAATCTCTCAGATCCTTGCAAATTGCCTTGGGCTTGTCTATGTATTATAAACTCTATAAAGTCCTGCAGGCTGCCCTCATGCCCAGCCCGTCGGCTTGCTTGCCTAGTACCCTGGCGCCTGTCCCCACCCTGAGCTCCGGAAACCAGAGAAACGCTAACACTGGAATGCCAGCCCGAAGGCCAAGACATGGGAAGAAGATGCTTTGCTTGGAGAGTTTTCATAAGATCCTATTTCTAGCCAAATTCCTATTACTTCTGAATTGTAGTCAGGGAGTGATTTTTTTTTTCATTAGCATCTCTCTTCCCAGAAGGCAAACTTTATCCTCCAAATAAAATTCAAGTGACCTGATCGCTTCCAACCCCAGGGTCATTTCAGCCTCAGTGTCATCGTGGATTCAAGACTGAGTCCTGTTTAATCTGCTCAAGTTCTATACCCAATAGGGAGGGGGAAGTACACCAAGAAACAAAGAAAAGAAGCATCGCAGTTGCAGAAGCAAACCCCTTGTGGGCTGCAGCCTGCTCACAAAGCAGCACAATGATCCAGGTCTTACAGTGAGCGCTCTCCCACAAAGTCTGAGTGCATTTGTTCTTTCACCAAACACTCATGCCAGGGACTGTGACTGGCCAATAGACGAATCCAGGCACTTCCTTTCAATCAAGAAAGGCCTAGCTTGCCTGTGGACACAAAAAGCTCAGTAGCTACAGAACCACAACCGATACCATCCTGGCAGGTGGAACACGGCGACATGGGAAGGCAAAGTAAGAAGCCACAAGGACCCAAATATCAGGAAAATTCTGCTCTTGCTGTCAAGAGGTTTCTAATCTAGGTGGGAAAATAAGAGGTCCACTTCACACCTGTAAGCCTAATCCTCGTTATTTATGAGGCTGAGATCTGAGGATCAAGATTCAGAGCCAACAGACTCTTATCTCCAATTACACACACACACACACACACACACACACACACACACACACACACTACGAGTAAACCAGCCAGAAGGGGACGTTGAAGCCTGAAAGTAGCCTGGACAGAGAGGCATATGGGTAACAAACACCCCACCTCCCATCCTGGAGCTGCCACTCAGCCATAACTGAGAAACTACGCGGAGAAAGGCGCAACAGCACCACAGCATGCACATGAAGAACGAGGATTTCATGAAGCGCTCGCACGCTTCCCTGTGAATGAGAGGAAATGAACAGGATGAAGGCGGGCGGGCGGTAATTACAGAACTCGTTGGAGCAGAAGTCAGCCAGCATGTGCACAGGCCATGCGTGGCTGTGGGCTGCGGGCTGTGGGGTCAGGGATGGAGAGGGGATGAAGGTGCTTGGGGAGGTGAGGGGCAGGGAGTCTTTGCAGCAGGTCCTATGAGCACAGAACCCAAGGCCTACATTTCACAGCCGTCAGTGAGCAGCCCCTGCATTGGCGAGGTTGGCCATGGAAGGATTTGGGGCTCAGGGCCTCTTTATTTCTGAGAGGTGGACCCCTGCAGGTCCCTAGGGGTCCTGAATTTGGACGGTGCACCCCTGCAGCCCTGGGTCATTTTCCTGTTTAAGGTGGTCAACCCACCAGGAGCCATGACGGTTCAGAGACTCTTCCGAGTAGGAGCGTCAGAGGCCTCTCCACACGCTCAGCTCACCTTGAGCCTCCCGATGACAGGAGCCAGAGGTGGGGGTACAATGTAGGCTCCAAAGGGCACGCCCCAAAGTCTTTCCGGCCTACTGTGTGCTTTCTTAGCTCACAGGCAATATGCCTCCCGTCCCGGGACGAACTCACATGTGGTGGAGATACAAACTGTATATGCATCCCCCAACACGTGTGTGTGCGCGCGTGTGTGTGTGTGCGCGCGCGTGTGTGTGTGCACGCGTGTGTGTGTGCGCATGTGTGTGCACGTGTGTGTGTGTGCGTGTGTGCGCGTGTGTGTGCACATGTGTGTGCACATATGTGTGCGTGTGTGTGTGCGCGCGCACGTGTGTCGGTCCTGGGGCTTGGCCTCATCCCCTGGGGGCTGTCCCTGGGCTTCTGTGCTCAGGGGTACTCTGGCTGCTCTTCTAGCCCAGTGGAGGCTCGAGCCCCGGTACCGGCACAGAAAACAAGAAGAAAAGGAAAAAGGAAGAAGGGAAACGTGTGGCCCCCTCGTGCTCGTTCTGAGGGTCGCGCGTCTTGGTCACCAGTGAAGCGCATCCGCCTGGAGGGCCGCGCAGGCCCGGGTCCACAGCAGGTCCACAGCAGGCCCCGGTCCACAGCAGGGCGGGTCCACAGCAGGCCCGGGTCCACAGCAGGTCCACAGCAGGCCCACAGCAGGCCCCGGTCCACAGCAGGTCCACAGCAGGCCCCGGTCCACAGCAGGTCCACAGCAGGCCCACAGCAGGCCCACAGCAGGCCCGGGTCCACAGCAGGCCCACAGCAGGCCCCGGTCCACAGCAGGTCCACAGCAGGCCCGGGTCCACAGCAGGTCCACAGCAGGCCCACAGCAGGGCGGGTCCACAGCAGGGCGGGTCCACAGCAGGGCGGGTCCACAGCAGGCCCACAGCAGGGCGGGTCCACAGCAGGCCCACAGCAGGGCGGGTCCACAGCAGGCCCGGGTCCACAGCAGGCCGGGTCCACAGCAGGCCCACAACAGGCCCGGGTCCACAGCAGGGCGGGTCCACAGCAGGGCGGGTCCACAGCAGGCCCACAGCAGGGCGGGTCCACAGCAGGCCCACAGCAGGGCGGGTCCACAGCAGGCCCGGGTCCACAGCAGGCCGGGTCCACAGCAGGCCGGGTCCACAGCAGGCCCACAGCAGGCCGGGTCCACAGCAGGGCGGGTCCACAGCAGGGCGGGTCCACAGCAGGCCGGGTCCACAGCAGGGCGGGTCCACAGCAGGGCGGGTCCACAGCAGGCCGGGTCCACAGCAGGGCGGGTCCACAGCAGGGCGGGTCCACAGCAGGGCGGGTCCACAGCAGGCCCACAGCAGGCCCACAGCAGGCCCACAGCAGGCCGGGTCCACAGCAGGGCGGGTCCCGCAGCGCCGCCTGGTGGACGGCGGCCGGCCGGCGCCCAGCCCCGGCTCCGGGCTCCACCTCCCTCCATCACCAGGCCCGGCCCCAGGGGGGAGCTGGGGACAGCGCGGCCCGGGTTCGAGCCCCAGGTCCGACCCCAAGTTTCAAACAGGCCGAAAGGGAAGAGTGAAGAAGAGGAGGCAGGAGGGGCAGCTCTGCCCGGGGCGGGCCTGGGCGCGGAGCCCCACGGGGGGGGGCCACGGGGGCCACCGCACCCCTACACCGCGCCCACCCCACGAGGGACCCACCCCCCACACCCCTACACCGCGCCCACCCCACGAGGGACCCACCCCCCACACCCCTACACCGCGCCCACCCCACGAGGGACCCACCCCCCACAATACTCCCCACGCCACCCCCCACCGCGACCCCCACCGCGACCCCCACCGCCCCCCCACCCCCACCGCGACCCCCACAATACCCCCTCCGTCCCCCCCACCCCCCGCCCCCCCCACCGCGGGCCTCCCCGCTCCCCGCTCCCCGCTCCCCGCTCCCCGCTCCCCGCTCCCCGCTCCCCGCAGGCCCGTCACCCCCTGACCGCGCAGGCGCCCTGCCCTGGGCCGCCCTCCGGCAGGGCCAGACGCCGCCGCCCTCGCTAATGGGATCCAGGCACCGCCCGGTCCCGCCGCCCCTGCCGCCGGCTCCGCAGGCCGAGGGCCACAGCGCCCTCCAGCGGCCGCCTGCGGAGACGCCCTGCCGCCCCGTCCAGGGGACAGCGGAGCCCGGCCGGACAGCGCCCCCCGACAGCGCCCCCCCACAGCGCCCCCCCACAGCGCCCCCCACAGCGCCCCCCCACAGCGCCCCCCACACAGCGCCCCCCACAGCGCCCCCCCACAGCGCCCCCCCACAGCGCCCCCCCCACAGCGCCCCCCCCACAGCGCCCCCCCCACAGCGCCCCCCCACAGCGCCCCCCCCACAGCGCCCCCCCACAGCGCCCCCCGACAGCGCCCCCCCACAGCGCCCCCCCACAGCGCCCCCCCACAGCGCCCCCCCACAGCGCCCCCCGACAGCGCCCCCCCACAGCGCCCCCCCACAGCGCCCCCCGACAGCGCCCCCCACAGCGCCCCCCCCCACAGCGCCCCCCCCACAGCGCCCCCCCCACAGCGCCCCCCACAGCGCCCCCCCACAGCGCCCCCCCACAGCGCCCCCCCACAGCGCCCCCCACAGCGCCCCCCCCCACAGCGCCCCCCCCCACAGCGCCCCCCACAGCGCCCCCCACAGCGCCCCCCCCCACAGCGCCCCCCACAGCGCCCCCCCACAGCGCCCCCACAGCGCCCCCACAGCGCCCCCCCCACAGCGCCCCCGACAGCGCCCCCCCACAGCGCCCCCCCCCACAGCGCCCCCCACAGCGCCCCCACAGCGCCCCCCCCCACAGCGCCCCCCACAGCGCCCCCCCACAGCGCCCCCACAGCGCCCCCACAGCGCCCCCCCCACAGCGCCCCCCACAGCGCCCCCCCACAGCGCCCCCCACAGCGCCCCCCACAGCGCCCCCCACAGCGCCCCCCCACAGCGCCCCCCACAGCGCCCCCCACAGCGCCCCCCCACAGCGCCCCCCCACAGCGCCCCCCCACAGCGCCCCCCACAGCGCCCCCCACAGCGCCCCCCCACAGCGCCCCCCGACAGCGCCCCCCCCCACAGCGCCCCCCGACAGCGCCCCCCCCCACAGCGCCCCCCCACAGCGCCCCCCCCACAGCGCCCCCCACAGCGCCCCCCGACAGCGCCCCCCACAGCGCCCCCCCCCACAGCGCCCCCCCCCACAGCGCCCCCCCCACAGCGCCCCCCACAGCGCCCCCCCACAGCGCCCCCCCACAGCGCCCCCCCACAGCGCCCCCCACAGCGCCCCCCCCCACAGCGCCCCCCCCCACAGCGCCCCCGACAGCGCCCCCCACAGCGCCCCCCCACAGCGCCCCCACAGCGCCCCCACAGCGCCCCCCCCCACAGCGCCCCCCACAGCGCCCCCCCACAGCGCCCCCCCACAGCGCCCCCCACAGCGCCCCCCACAGCGCCCCCCCACAGCGCCCCCCACAGCGCCCCCCACAGCGCCCCCCCACAGCGCCCCCCACAGCGCCCCCCACAGCGCCCCCCACAGCGCCCCCGACAGCGCCCCCCCACAGCGCCCCCCCACAGCGCCCCCCACAGCGCCCCCCACAGCGCCCCCCACAGCGCCCCCCACAGCGCCCCCCCACAGCGCCCCCGACAGCGCCCCCCACAGCGCCCCCCACAGCGCCCCCCCACAGCGCCCCCCACAGCGCCCCCCGACAGCGCCCCCCACAGCGCCCCCCACAGCGCCCCCCACAGCGCCCCTCCAGCCAGCGCCCCCCACAGCGCCCCCCGACAGCGCCCCCCGACAGCGCCCCCCCCACAGCGCCCCCCGACAGCGCCCCCCGACAGCGCCCCCCGACAGCGCCCCCCGACAGCGCCCCCCGACAGCGCCCCCCCCCACAGCGCCCCCCGACAGCGCCCCCCCACAGCGCCCCCCGACAGCGCCCCCCCACAGCGCCCCCCGACAGCGCCCCCCCACAGCGCCCCCCGACAGCGCCCCCCCACAGCGCCCCCCGACAGCGCCCCCCACAGCGCCCCCCACAGCGCCCCCCGACAGCGCCCCCCGACAGCGCCCCCCGACAGCGCCCCCCCCCACAGCGCCCCCCGACAGCGCCCCCCGACAGCGCCCCCCGACAGCGCCCCCCCACAGCGCCCCCCGACAGCGCCCCCCCCACAACGCCCCCCCACAGCGCCCCCCACAGCGCCCCCCCACAGCGCCCCCCACAGCGCCCCCACAGCGCCCCCCCACAGCGCCCCCACAGCGCCC
Organism: Dipodomys merriami; assembly: GCF_024711535.1. Classification (NCBI taxonomy): domain Eukaryota; kingdom Metazoa; phylum Chordata; class Mammalia; order Rodentia; family Heteromyidae; genus Dipodomys; species Dipodomys merriami. Next base: position 3,358,526 of record NW_027202305.1, on the reverse strand, counting down.
CCCCACAGCGCCCCCCGACAGCGCCCCCCGACAGCGCCCCGCCTGGCCTCCCCGCCAGTGCCAGGCCCGTCCTCTCCGGACGCTGAGATGAGGCCGAAGTTGGTCCAGCCTGCCTCCACCCCAGAGCCTCCACCCCAGAGCCTCCACCCCAGAGCCTCCACCCGAGAGCCTCCACCCGAGAGCCTCCACCTCAGAGCCTCCACCTCAGAGCCTCCACCTCAGAGCCTCCACCAGAGAGCCTCCACCCCAGAGCCTCCACCTCAGAGCCTCCACCCCAGAGCCTCCACCCCAGAGCCTCCACCCCAGAGCCTCCACCCGAGAGCCTCCACCTCCACCAGAGAGCCTCCACCAGAGAGCCTCCACCTCAGAGCCTCCACCCCAGAGCCTCCACCTCAGAGCCTCCACCTCAGAGCCTCCACCAGAGAGCCTCCACCCCAGAGCCTCCACCCCAGAGCCTCCACCCCAGAGCCTCCACCAGAGAGCCTCCACCCCAGAGCCTCCACCTCAGAGCCTCCGACCTCTGCCTCCTGACGCCGCACGGTCAGGGTGGGGGCCCGCCGACCCCGCGACCCCACGACCCCGCGAGCACGGCCCCGGCCCCACACAGGGCAGCGAGTCACCTGCAAGCTCCGCGCTCTGCTCCCTGGATGGTCGGCCGGGAACACAAGGCACCGATCACACCCAGCACCGTGGACGACGGAATGACTCACACTCACACCACACTCACACCACACTCACACCACACTCACACCACACCACACTCACACCACACTCACACTCACACCACACCACACTCACACCACACTCACACCACACTCACACCACACTCACACCACACTCACACCACACCACACTCACACCACACTCACACCACACCACACTCACACCACACTCACACCACACTCACACCACACCACACTCACACCACACTCACACCACACTCACACCACACTCACACCACACCACACTCACACCACACCACACTCACACCACACTCACACCACACCACACTCACCACACTCACACCACACCACACTCACACCACACTCACACCACACTCACACCACACACAATCACACCACACTCACACCACACTCACACCACACCACACTCACACCACACTCACACCACACACCACACACAATCACACCACACTCACACCACACTCACACCACACTCACACTCACACTCACACCACACCACACTCACACCACACCACACTCACACCACACTCACACCACACTCACACTCACACCACACTCACACCACACCACACTCACACCACACTCACACCACACTCACACTCACACCACACTCACACCACACTCACACCACACTCACACTCACACCACACTCACACCACACCACACCACACTCACACCACACACCACACACAATCACACCACACTCACACCACACTCACACCACACTCACACTCACACTCACACTCACACCACACTCACACTCACACTCACACCACACCACACCACACTCACACCACACTCACACTCACACCACACTCACACCACACTCACACTCACACCACACTCACACCACACTCACACCACACTCACACCACACTCACACTCACACCACACCACACCACACTCACACCACACTCACACCACACTCACACCACACTCACACCACACTCACACTCACACCACACTCACACCACACTCACACCACACTCACACCACACTCACACCATCACACAACTCACACCACACACAGCACACACAATCACACGCCACACACTCACACAACCCCCGGTCTGTGGCCTGGAAGTGTGAGACGTTAATGGAACAAAAGCGCAGAACACAAAGGCTGCCTGACACACGCCGGATCCATAGTGACTCTGAGGCTCTCAGTGAAACCGTCGTAAAACAAGAGCCAGTCGGCAGCAGAGGAGCCTGAGCCGCTAACTGACAGCAAGGCAGGGGCCGGCGGTGTCCAGCCAGCAGGCCTCCACGGGGGCCGGGCCTCCAGCTGGACTCCCCCCGGCCTCCACGGGGGCCGGGCCTCCAGCTGGACTCCCCCCGGCCTCCACAGAGCCTGGGCCTCCAGCTGGACTCCCCCCCGGCCTCCACAGAGCCTGGGCCTCCAGCTGGACTCCCCCCGGCCTCCACAGAGCCTGGGCCTCCAGCTGGACTCCCCCCCGGCCTCCACAGAGCCTGGGCCTCCAGCTGGACTCCCCCTGGCCTCCACAGAGCCTGGGCCTCCAGCTGGACTCCCCCCGGCCTCCACAGAGCCTGGGCCTCCAGCTGGACTCCCCCCGGCCTCCACAGAGCCTGGGCCTCCAGCTGGACTCCCCCCGGCCTCCACAGAGCCTGGGCCTCCAGCTGGACTCCCCCCCAGCCTCCACAGAGCCTGGGCCTCCAGCTGGACTCCCCCCGGCCTCCACAGAGCCTGGGCCTCCAGCTGGACTCCCCCCGGCCTCCACAGAGCCTGGGCCTCCAGCTGGACTCCCCCCAGCCTCCACAGAGCCTGGGCCTACGGCTGGACATCCTCTACACCGCCCTTCAGCCCACGCCCAGCTGGCCACCACCCCCACCACTGTCCCCTCTCCTCCTTCTGTGCAAGGGTGAGCAGGGGGGAGGGCAGGGGGAGGGCTGGGGGGAGAGCAGGGGGAGGGCAGGGGGAGGGCCAGGGGAGGGCCAGGGGAGGGTGGGGGAGGGCAGGGGGAGGGGGACCAGAGGGGAGGACAGGGGAGAGAGGGGGACCAGAGGGGAGGGTAGGAGGAGGACAGGGGGGAAAGCAGGGGGAGGGTCAGGGGGAGGACAGGGGGAAGGCAGGGGGAGTGGGGGGTATGGGGGGAGGGCAGGGGGGAGGGCAGGGGGGAGAGACAGGAGATGGCAGGGGGAGGGCCAGGGGGAAGGCAGGGCAGGGGGGAGGGTGACCAGAGGGGAGGGCCAGGGGGAGGGCAGGGGGAGGGCGGGGGGAGGGCGGGGGGGGCAAGGGAACCAGCAATCAGCCTGGAATCCACACATTTGGCTCCATCGCACCAGTCACCCAGCTCCAGAACCCGTTGAACACACTTGGCCGTCCCACCCTGTAAAAAGAGCTATTTAGGTCACACTCAGCACTCAGCACCCAGCACTCAGCACCCAGCACCCAGCCCCGACGTGAGCTCCACGGGAGCTAGGCAGGCGGGAAGCCGGGCTTTGATGGAGGAATGCTGCTGACCTGAGGGGCTGGGCCACGGCCCAGGTCACAGAACACCGGCCATGAGCGCACGAGGCCGGCCCCGAGTTCAAGCCTGCCCAGGTCACAGAACACCAGCCAGGAGCGTGCGAGGCCGGCCCCGAGTTCAAGCCTGCCCAGGTCACAGAACACCGGCCATGAGCGCGCGAGGCCGGCCCCAAGTTCAAGCCTGCCCGGGTACCAGGGTAAAAATATCATCATTATATACATATATATAATTACATATGATAATTACTCATTACACAGAAATAAATACATGTGCCGTTTTCCTTCAGATGTCTGTAATGAGTATAGTCATACAATACTACTCCAGCGTTTAGTTAGGGTATGACTTACTGAGAAGAATTGTGTGTGCAAGTTATGCCATTTTCTTATTTCCTTTAAGCATAAATACATTCGCGCTGAGTAATTTATTTACACATAAATGAGCTGGGCGTGAACATGCACATCCAAAAACCCAGCACTGGTGGGACTGAGGCGGGAGGATCGTGTTTGAAGTCAGGCTGAGAGCAACCTTGCCGGCAGATAGCTAGGCAGATAGATGGGTAGGTAGTGGATAGATGACAGACAGACAGACAGGCAGGCAGGCAGGCAGACAGATAGATTGACAGGTGATAGATGATGGGTCACAATTCTCTTCTTGAAGTGGGCATGTGAAAACACACACACACACACACACACACACACACACATATTCTTGTCAATAGTGTAAAAATACTGAGTTCAAGGAAGTGGTAGCACTTTCAGAAACTCATAGCCAAAGATTCCAAAATCGTGAAACTGGTGTTCCTCCTGAGCAAGGTGGAGAAGGGAGGTCCAGGGGACTGCTCGGAAACCATCAGCCTCATGCTGGAGACAAGCTTGCATCTGGGAGCCTGTAGCTCACGCCTGTAATCAAAGCTACTCAAGAGGCTGAGTTAGGAGGATCATGGTTGAAAGCCAGGGCAGGCAGGAAAGTCCATGAGATTCTTATCTCTGGTTTGCACCAAAAGGCCAGAAATGGAGCTGTGGCTCAAGTGGTAGAGCACCCAGACCCTGAGTTCAAGCCTCAGGACTGACATTAAAATAAATAAATAAGCAAGCTAAAAAGAAAAAGTTACAGCCGGGCGCTGGTGGCTCACGCCTGTAATCCTAGCTACTCAGGAGGCTGAGATCTGAGGATCAGGGCAAGAAAGTCCATGAAATTTTTATCTCCAATAAACACCAGAAAACCAGAAGTGGCGCTGTTGCTCAAGTGGTAGAACACTAGCCTTGAGCTGAAGAGCCGAGGGACAGCGCCCAGGCCGAGTTCAAGCCCCACAACCGACAAAAAAAGAAAAAAAGAAAAATTTACATAAAAAAATAAAACCCATTCAATAGTGTTTGAAATGGATGGTATCAAAAGGAATTTGAGGCGTCTGTTCAAAGAGCACTGTACATGCCTAGAAATCAGCACAGTGAGACCCTTGCATTCCTGTGCAACCATGAAAAGTGGAGAAAGAACAATTTCCAATGTGTCCACTTACCCCCAAGTCTCAGAGCCCCTCAATATTTGTGAAATCGCTGCATGAAGTGTTTCACACCAAGGAAGCTCAAATCGCAATTCTTAGGGTAGTACCAGATGTATACAAACCATTTATATATTACATATCTACATATGTAATATTAATATATACATATATATCACTTCAAAGCTTCTGAAATGTCCGTTCCTGTCTTATTAGGTATCCCAGGCTGGCCTGGGATTCACAATAGACCCGCCGGGGTCTCTTCAGTGCTAAGATTACCAGCTGCACCAGCATGCACACTTCGTATGAGTTACTACCCTTTAAAAGTAAGTGATAGAAAACATCTATGATATTTTTGAATTTGATCCTCAATTTTTTAAAACGGCAAACTTGTGTTCACTTTATTCAGGTATGCTATTCAGGATTTTTGTGGAGATTTTGCTGGCTTACTTGATTGCTTGCTGTCTTAGCTTTTAAAATCATAAAAGCCCAGTACAGTGTGCAGGGTGCAGGGTGCTCTGTGTCCACCAGATGGCAGAGCAGCTCCATGAGTAACTTTCTCCATTTTGGCTCTCTCTCTCTGTTTGCCTTGGGCAAAAATCCCCAGTTGATCCCAGAAATCAATCTTATTTTCCTTCACTTTTAAGGATCCTCCTCTTACACTCCCACCCTCAGGAATGAATATTTTCAGCAAAGGTTTGGACTCTGTAGGAACAGAGACACGGGGAGTGGTCCTGGAAGGATAACGGATGCTGACACTAAAAGGATGCTCAGAAAGAATGCGTCCCCCAGGGGACGCAGGGGGACTGCACCGCCCCCTGGTGGCCACAGCCATTTATTTCTGGGCTTACTGAAGCCGGCCAGGGTTTTATGTAAGCTTCTCCACCCTCTCAGAGGTCATTGTTTTGCATAATTCCTGTTTCTGAGCAGGAAACGGCATCCAGCCCCAACCAAGTGGTTAGTCCACTCACAGCGCTCAGTCCTGGCGGTCTGTCTGGAGGCCTATCCCCTAGACACCATCTTGCAGCTCGAGTTAATATCATGACAGACCAAGAACCAAAGAATTACCCTATGACCTCACTATTATTTGGCCAAAAGATTTATAATCATTTTATTAAATCAATGTTGCCCAAATTCTATTAAGAAAACCTGAGCAGATCTATGATTCTCCAGCAAATGTTTTATCCTTTTGTTCTGGTTATTTTTTGTTTGTTTTTTTGGTTTTGGTTTTGGTTTTGTTTTCCAGTCCTGGGGTTTGAACTCTGGGCCTGGGCACTGTCCCTGAGCTTCTTTTGCTCAAGACTAACACTCTACCACTTGACCCAGAGCAACACTTCTGGCTTTTTCTGTTTATGCGGTACTGAGGAATGGAACCCAGGGCTTTGTGCATGCTAGGCACTCTACCACTAAGCTCTACCACTAAGCCACCTTCCCAGGCCTCTGTTTTTTGCTTTGTAATTAATATGTACTGATTGCAGGACAGGGCTTTCGCTGTGATGTTTCCATACATGCTTATGAGGAATCACAAGCTCACCCTCCTTCCCTTTCCCTTGGTCTCCTTTGTTGTTCTTCCTTTGGGTTTTGGTTTGTTTGTTCTTTGTGCCCAAACTGGGGCTTGAAGTCATGGCCTGGGCACTGTCCCTACACTTGATCACTCGTGGTTGGTCCTCTACAACTTGAGTCACACCTCCATTTCTGGCCTTTTAGTGATTAGTTTTAGATGACTTGCACAGATTTCCTGCCTGTGTGGCTTTGAATCTCCATCCTCACATCTCAGCCTCTGGAGTAGCTCAGATTACAGGCATGAGCCAGGGACACCAGCCTGGGTGTATGTCTGTCTGGAACACAAATTAAATTTGCTAAGAGGGAAAAGGGTGGCCAATGGACGCTGGATAGGAAAAGAAGGATCAGCAGCAGAGGGACCGGGAGGAAGTGCGGTGGAAGCCATTCCTGTCCTCAGGACAGAACCGTTCCTGGGTGCTGTGTCCGTGTGTGCTCATGAAATAGTTAAACTATTGGTGAGTAAGGAAGAAAGTGCTGCAGCCCATCGGCTGCACGGGGCCAGGCCTGCGGGGAGGGGACAGAAGCAGCCATTGTGGGGTCCGGGTTGGTTGGGGCTGTGGGAGGAAATCTCAGGGACAATCAGCTGGGAACGTATCCTTCCCCTGACAAAATGCAAGCATTCTAAAACTCCTCTCACTGAACAGCCAGCCTCTGCGGGCTTAAACAGGAAGCCCTGACAAACTTATTTGCATGTAAATAGCGTGGAAGAACAGAAGCAGCCCGGAAAATGCGAACCCAGGTGGTGAACTTGCACTTGAAGCCATTCCTAGATGAATCACCAAGAAGCTGTGACCTTCCCACTCAGGTCAGATAAAGCGAGCTGAGTTCGAGCCCCGCTCCTGGATGACAACCACAGAATGACTGCAAAAAATGGGGGGCGTGGCCTCTGCCCCACGCCAGCAGTTCATGTCTGCAATCCCAGCTCCTCCAGAGCCTGAGATACCAAGGCAGCCTGGGAAGACTGTGTGGGAAAAGGAGGAAGGAGAAAGAGGAGGAAGGAGAAAGAGGAGGAAGGGGAGAGAGAGGGTGGGAGAAGCCAGTGGGAGGGACCAGAGATCCACTTCCCCATGGTGGACGCACACACAGACGGCTCCACAAAAGCCAGCACCACAACTGTAAGGCGTTCCTGCCAGGTGAGCTGCGTGGAGACACTCCCCAGGGGCTTGCTCGTCCACTGGAGGAGAAAAGCAAAATTCCCTGGCCTCTTGCTTTCCTGAATTTTGACATGGAGGAGGAGAGGATCGAGATTCCCAAAGCTGATGACGCTGAACTTCCCCTTTGCTGCCCAGATCGGAGCAAAGCGGGCAGCAGCAGGCTCAGAAGCAGGGCTGTGATGCGTGTGTCTTCCCATTGTCACCTCTGGGCCTCTCTTTCCTCCCCTCCCCACCCAGGTCGCTCCTCCTCATCCAGTGAACTAATGTGCTCAGACCCAGGAGCACACCATACACATACATCCACACGCCCCACATACACACACCCCACATACACAAGGGGTTATTTTTGCCCAGAAGAGATGGTTCTGCAAAGACATTGCATTAATTACCACATTAATTTCCCATCCCGGGAAAAGCTCAGCAAACCCGAAAAGCTTCCTGCAGGCAAACACCTGTGCAGCCCGGTGGTGGACTGGGCTCTGGGTTAGGGAGGCAGCAAGGGAGCTGGAAAGCACCCAGCGCTGGCTTCCGTGCAGGTGTGGGGTGTAATTGGGTGTTAATTGGGTAGCAGGTGGAGGCTCACAGGGTGGAGGGAGCGCAGAGTAAGGAGGGCAGAGGCGGACTGCCCTAGCCTCATTTGAAAGAGTGGAATTTTCCTTCTCCTCTCTTCGGTCACAGGAGAAATGGGCCACACACGGCCGCTCTGTGTGCCCGGCCCTGTGTGCACTTCTGTGGGGCGGGCAGCTGTGAGGATCTTGGTTTTTAAGAACACAAAAGCCAACCTGGGTGCTGGTGGCTCATGTCTGTCACCCCAGCTACTCAGGAGGCTGAGAGCTGAGGGTCACAGTTCAAAGCCAGCCTAGGCAGACAACTCTGGGAGACATGTCCTCGGGTGAACCACCAAAAGGCAGGAAGTGGAGTTGTGGCTCAGGTGGCAGGGCACCAACGTTGAGCGAAAAAGCTAGAGGACAGCACTCTGGCCGTTAGTTCAAGCCTCAATACCAACACCAAAAAAAGAAAGAGAGAGAGAGAAAAGCTTGTGCAGGACTGGGTTGTAGCTCAGTGGCAAAGCAGGGCCTAGCATGTGTCAAGCCCTGGGTTCTATTCCCAGTGACACACACACACACACAATCATAAACCAGTATTTTCATGACATATGATAAAAACGGACTTACTTGAACAAACCAATTTTCTCTCGCACAAAATACAGTGGAACAGGATGGCGACAGAACATATGAGTCACTTCCAGCAGAGCTGGAGGCGGTGTTGACAGCCAAACAATTGAAAAACCCCACGTGCGTGCGGTTCACGAGTCTCTGCGTGCCTCTGTGCATCTTGGGAAAGGGGCCTGGCCCCGTCGGAGCTGGAGTTTGGCAGATGTATTTGATCAGAGACTACGAGTCTCACAAAACAAGAAGTCACTAAATTGTGTGGGTGTCAGGTGCGTCACATCATGGTGTGTTAGGCTACTCGAGGAGTCTTTCGATTAACCCAAGATGTCAGTCTCAGTCTCCGCAACCCCTAAGAGCCCGTCTGGTGCAGCTCTGAGGACCGCATACTCCGGCTGGGACTATGGAGGCGAAGGGTGAGATGCCCTCACTCAGAGGGTAACACACAGTCAGGTGTGAACAAAATGGCATCGGACAAAACTGCCCTAAAAGAATTTTAAAGGGGCCGGGAAGGGGGCTCCGTGGTAGAGCGCTTGCCTTCCCTGCATGAAGCCCTGGGTTCCATTCCTCAGCACCATATAAGCAGAAAAAGCCAGAAGTGGCACTGTGGCTCAAGTGGTAGAGTGCTAGCCTTGAGCTGAAGAGCTGAGGGACAGCGCCCAGGCCCAGAGTTCAGGCTCCACAATCAACAACAACAACAACAACAAAGAATTTAAAAGATGCTGGGTGTTGGGTGGTGGGTAAAAGATGCTGGGTGGTGGGTAGCTACTCAGGAAGCTGAGATCTGAGGATTACAGTTCAAAGCCCAGGCAAGAAAGTCTGTGAGATTCATTTCCAATTAACCAGCAAAAAGCCAGAAGTACAGCTATGGCTCAAATAGTATAGTACCAGCCTTGAGGGAAAAAAAAAGCTAAGAGACAGCATCCAGGCCCCAAGTTCAAGCCTCAGTAACAGAATACACACACACATCACACACATGATTGAGCTCATTTTTATCCAGGGATGCAAGGATGGTTCAATATATGCAGATCAACACACATAATATAGCATATAATCAGAATAAAAGACAAACTCACATAATTATCTCAATAAATGAAGAAAAATCCTAGGACAAAATTCAACATCCCTTCATAAGAAAAGCACTGAAGAGATCAGGAATGGAAGCGTAAGACTATAGCCAGCATCATACACAATGGGGGAAATCTGAAAATGTTCTATACTTTAAAAGCTCTATGCTGGATGCCAGTGACTCACACTTGTAATCCTAGCTACTCAAGAGGCTGAGATCTGAGAATCACAGTTCAAAGCCAGCCCAGGCAGGAAAGTTCGTGATACTCTTATCTCCAATACACCATCAAAAAGCCAGAAGTGGCACTGTGGCTCAAGTGGTAGAGCACTAGCCTTAAGCTGAAGAGCTGAGGAACAGCACCCAGGCCCAGACTTCAAGCCTCAGTACTGACACAAGCATACGCACACAATCCCAATGCTATTCTTCACAAGCTCATCTTAGTCAGTGTGGAAACTGATATACAAAGCTGGAAGTAACTTGGCCAAGGGAACACAGACAGGAATAGAATTCTGTCACTTCTATCCACATTGCTGGCCACTCAGCCTAACCACATGCAACCTAGGTATCCATGGTACTGATGATCAGCCTTAACCAGGGGGATGGCCAGGGTGGTGATGGTAATAGTGGTAGTGCTGATGGTGATGATGGTTCTGACAATGGTGTTGATGGCAATGATAACAGTGATGCTGGTGATGGTGATGATGATGATGACAGTGGTGATGATGATGGTGGTGGTGGACTGATAATCATAGTGGTGAGGATGATGATGGTGGTGGATTGATGATGATAATGGTGTATTGATGATGATGATGATGATGATGATGATGATAGATTGATGATGGTAGTGGATTGATAATGATGATGATGATGAACTGATGATGATGGTGGTGGTGATGATGATGGTGGTGGATTGATGATGATGATGGTGGATTGATGATGATGATGGTGGATTGATGATGATGATGGATTGATGATGATGATGATGATGGTGATGATCATCATCAGTGATGGCAGTGGAGATGATGAAGGTGGCGGTGATGATGATAACGGTAATGGTGATGAACAGGAAGAGGAGGACAAGGATTAAAGTATGTTAGGGACTCAGTTACTGAATTCAGTCCTCCTGTTCTGGGAACAGAAACAGGACAATGTTAACAACGAACACAAGAGGGACCTGTCACACCAGCCTAGAGGAACAAAGAGATGCTTTCCAGCGAGCCACCCACTCCTGAGTCCCAGGAGAGAGGCCTGGGGCAGAGGCGCCACACCCACACAGCCTGTAAAACGGTATTCAATCCAGTGTTCCCACAGCCGCGGTAAGCTGCTGCTCACGATTACAGGAGTCTGTTAATAAGGAATTAAGATACAGGCTTCCATTGTCTTCAAGAAAACAATGTGTGTTTAATCAGCCACGATTTTATATTTTTATTTAGTCTTGTTTTTTTTTTAGATTAAGTACAGACACTTAATTTTCATGAAAAAAAAATCAAGTAAACCATCCAGGACACCCACTGCGAGTGGAAACAGGGGGCTTCCGCCCTCTGCCCCCCTCCCCCCTCCCCCCTCCCCCCTTCCTCACGCCAAGGTGGCCAATGGCGGCCACTGCATTCCCAGAGGAGCCCGAGGTCCTGGGTGGGAGCGCGGGGGGAATCCAGCCTTCCCAGAGAAGGGGAGTCGAATGAGAAACAGATGGGCTCCAATTTCTAAACCGGAAACACTTTTTGTTCCTCCTGGGGGTTGGTTGTTTACTGGCTGTAATCTGACCCCAAAACAGGAGGCAGAGTCCAAAGGGCTGCAAGCCAGGCCTGGACATCAGGGACCAGAAGCGAGTCCGGTGACCCCCACCAGCCTGGGCAGAGAGTGGGAGGCGCTGGGCCGTGTTCCACCCGACTTGGCCCTGGTTCAGGATGACCAGCAGTGCCTTCCAGCTACGGCCTTGTTTCTGGCTGTCTGAGCCTCTGGCTCGGAGAAGCAGCCGTGGCTGGGGCTCTGTGTGGGGCCTTCAGAGCCAGGCTCTGTGGGGCTGAGTGCAAAGGCTACGGATGCGGAATGTAGCCGGCAGGGGACTGGGGTTCTGAAGGCAAGAATCCACATCTTCCGAGTTCCAGTGCCGGTGTGTGTGGTGTGTGTATGTGTACGCACGTGCACACGCACACAAGAACATATGCCCTCTACCACTTGAGCCGGCGCAGCTCCACTTCTGGCTTCCTGATGGTTAATTAGAGATAGGAGCCTTAATGGACTTTCCTGCCTGGGCTGGCTTTGAACCGTGATCCACCAATCTCAACCTCCTGAGTAGGATGGGAGGCGTGAGCCACTGGTGCCCTGCTCACGTGGTCAAGAGTCTCCCAGGTAACAGGGCAGCTCCTAGATAAGTCTTTCAAGATGGGGTTCTAGAAAACACTAAATCCAAAAACAAAACCACAATACCTTTGCCAGACCTTAAAAACGAATCAATATTCCATCAGTGTTTAAATTGATAGAGGAGTTGTGTTTGTTTTGGCTACTCCCATATAAAGCTTGGTGTTCAGAACAATGCCTAGCACACCTTGCTGCTGGATGAAGGAAAGAACACATGGAACTTACGTAACAGAACAATTCTTCCTCCTCCTCCTCCTCCTCCTCCTCCTCCTCCTCCTCCTCCTCCTCCTCCTCCTCCTCCTCCCCCTCTTCGTCATCATTTCTTCTTCTTCTTCCTCCTCCCCCTCCTCCTTGTGGTTTGCTGGAGATAAAGGCTGAATGGGGGGGCGGGCGGGAGGAATCCATCCTCCAGCCTTTGCTCCTCCCTCCCTCCCTCCAGCCTCCCTCCTCACCTCCCATCCGGCCTCACCTGTGCAGCCAGCTTGCTGGGGTGGAAGGGCAGCGGGCACTCGCAAGCCGGTGGGCACGGTGCACACTCAGATGAAGAGCTCTTCCTCTCTTCCCGCTTCATGTCCAGTGCGCAACCGAGAGTCCTTGCACCAAAGGAAGCCGTTATGGAGGCCCCTCTCCCTCCTGCCCCTGCCTGTGCCTCTCGCCTCTCTCTCCAGGCCTCTGCCCCACCCCTGTCCTCCGGAGCCTGGGAGCCTTCCTAACCCCTTCAGAAAGAGGGAGGGACAGCTGTGGGGGGGCTTCCGGCTGGCTTCGTCCTCTGTGATGGGCCCAGGAGGTTGGAAGTTTCCAGGCATTTCAGGACAGCCACTACGTTCGCTCCTCAGGCACATGCACACTGGTAGAGGTGGGGGCTGCTGGGTACCTCATCACAGGAGGTTCCCGATTTCCTTATCTGGGAAAGGAGGTGGGTGACACCAGGGGCTGATCCCTGCCTGTCCCGCCCCCCCCCCATTCTCTTCTGCACACATTAACATGAGAGTGAAGAAATGCATGAGTGAACAAATGAATGTGAGGGTGAGCTAGCCAGGAGCCAGCGGCTCACACCTGTGAACCTTGAGCCACACACCCAGCCCCAATGCTTTGTTTTTGTTTCAGAATAGAATATCCACAGTCTCTCTCTTCCTCTCTCTTTCTCCCTCCCTCTCCCTCTCCCTCTCCTCCCCCCCCCCCCTCTACCAGTCATGGGGCCTGAACTCTGGGCCTGGGCGCTGTCCCTCAGCTCTTCAGCTCAAGGCTAGCTCTACCACTTGAGCCACAGCACCACTTCCGGCTTTTTTCTGCTTATGTGGTGCTGAGGAATCGAACCCAGGGCCTCATGCATGCAAGGCAAGCGCTCTACCACTGAGCCACCTTCCCAGGCTCACAGTATCTCTTTTAAATAAATAAATTGGTAACATCTTAGAATGGACCGCTTTTGGATGCACTGAGGACGTAATTTGGGTCCCGTAAGGACTGGGACTGCATCTGGGGCACGTTGGCCGGTGCTGTAAGGGATGCTCTCTGCTCACTTTTCAAACAGATGCAGACGAGGACCATGTGGGCCTCCTTGTGTGTGGCTCCAAATGGCTTGCTTTACTTCTGAACAGACTGACCAAAGATCATCTCAACCTGAGCATACACCAGTCATGGGGAGGAGGTGAGCAGATGTGTGCTGGCAGGAGAAGGAAGCGAGCACGTGGAAGACTGCCGAATCATCACCTGTCCAGGCGCGATGGGCTATTAATGATTGAAGATAGTACGTCCTAGTGGGAAGCTGTCTGGTGAAGTGAAGCCATTCCTGTACGTCACCTGAGGTGCATTTAGCGATGGGTAACCCTCCGAGTCCTCTCGCCACCCAGATCGAGTTCCAAGTCCATCCAGGAGACTGGGCAATAAAGGAAAAGGCAAGATCGATATCCTGAGTTAGTCAATGCTGGCCTCCTCGGGCCAGTCCATCTGGGAAACTAACTGGGCCACTTGGCCTGACTGTGCTGTGCGGCCCAGGACGACATCGGAATGCTCCTCTCTGCCCTGAAGGAGCAGGAAATGCAATCAGCAGCCTGTTACTTGGCCTAGAGAAGAGAACGCAGGACAGCCAGAGCTCCGGTTCCCAGCGGCCGGTCAGCCCTCCAATCAAGGGCCCGCCAGCTTCCCACACTGCTTCAAGATAAGCTCAGAGGAACATGCGTGGTCAGCTTGACCACCAGCTGCGGCCTGGCTCTGAGCAAGAGTGTGAGTTTGTCACCGGAAGAAAGGGACATCCCTGAAAACAAAGGCGAGCGGAACAGAATTGCAAATACTGACAGCGCGCTCTTCTCCATGGAGAGGTTTAAAACTAATCGCTTGCAGGGCGCTGGTGGCTCAACCTGTAAACTAGCTACTGAGATCTGAGGGTGGAGGTTCAAAGCCAGCCTGGGCAGACAAATCCAACAGACTCTTACCTCTAATTAGCCAGCAAAATGCCAGCATGTCTGCTCAAGCACACACAGGCACAGGTGCACAGGCATGCACGCGCGCGCGCGCGCGCGCACACACACACACACACACACACACACACACACACACACACACACACCACCTCTCTTCCTGCTTTAAGTCTGCCCCCTCCCCAGCCAGCCTCCAGCCAGCCTTGCTCCATTTCCTGTGCATGCCCCCCAGGCAACCCTCGCAGGACTGGCTTCAGGGAGAATTACTTGCTTTAGACTTAAACCATCGGAGGCATGAGTGTGGCCGGGTGGAGCCTGTCCACTCTCCAGGGAAAGTGAGAGAGGGAGAAGAGCTCTCTGATCAGGGCTCTGAGCCAGTCCAGCTAAGATGGGGAGAGGGTTGGGACAGCCAGGCTCCAGTGGCTCACGCCGATAGTCCGAGCTACTTGGGAGGCTGGAGACGGGAGGATTGTGGTTTGAGAAAAAGTGACAACAAACACCCAAGAAGAACCCAGCTGTCCCTGGGCTATCAAGAACTTCATCCACAGAGGACACAGCTACAGGAGAGGCTCGCGGTGCCCTGGAAGTCGCCGGAAGCCCTGCCTCCACGCGCCAGCCGCCGGGACAAGGGCCGGGTGGGCTTAGATTCCACGTGTGCCATGTGCGGACAGAAAACAGAAAAGTTGCTCTGGCTGGGCCCTGTGAATTTACTGATAAGCTCCCCCCACCCGATGTTGAATCTGTGCCTTTGATCTGAGAGGATTTCTGCTGTAGTCACCGTTGCAATCACCACGGGCTCCAAGAAAGAATAGATTCACAGGCATCCATCTGTCTCGTGTGGAAGACACACGGCCTCAAACAAGCAAAGTCTGCTTCTTACCATCTTAAAGGAAACAGCCAAAGACTTAGAAGATCGCCTTGCTCTTGATCTGTTCCAGAATTCCTCCGGGACAAAGACTGAGCTAACTGCCACCAGGCCGTACCTGAAGCCGGGGCTGTGTGAACTCTGCAGACCGTTCTCATCCCCTGCCCCCAATTCTCCCTATTTAACCTGAGGCTGATGTCTGCACCCCAAAGACTGCTGAGGATGTACTCAAGAGCTGTCTTCCCAAGGCTGCTGGGAATAATTCTCTTTTCTGCCCTTTACCATGTCTCTTCTTTATTTGGCATAAGAGGACAAGTAGTTGGGGCTACCGTGGGACTCCTGGACTTCGGGCCTGGGTGTAAGATCCCAGTTTCATGAGCAGTGAAAGCGATGGAGCCAGGCCTGGTCTTTAAAAGGAGCCAGTAGGAAGGGGTCTGGACAGAAGGAGCTGCATGAATTGGGAGTGGCCTTTTCCAAAGAGGAACTGGCAAGCCTAATCCCTCACTCACTTCCTGCCCCACCCTGCCACCCATCTCCTCCTCTTAACCCCAGTCTGGAAGTTGAGCACGTTTCTCCTGGATTTTTTTTTTTTTTTTTTTTTAGGCCATGGGGCTGGAACTCTGGGCCTGGGCGCTGTCCCTCAGCTCTTCAGCTCAAGGCTAGCACTCTACCACTTAAGCCACAGCTCCACTTCTGGTTTTCTAGTGGTTAATTAAAGGTAAGAGTCTAACAGACTTTCCTGCCTGGGTTGGCTTTGAACCATGATCTCCTAAATGTAAGGTCCGCTCCTGGATGGCGAGCAGACTCCACCCTCCTCGCAGCAAAGTCTCCACCCAGTACCTGCGTTACCTAGGCAACTGGGACACCTGGAAGAGGTCACATCTGCATCCGCTGAGGTCACATCTGAATTTGATGTGGCCACACCTTTCCCCGCCTATACCCTAGATAAGGCCTAGCGCAGGCCCAGACACTCTCTTGCTCTTCCTCTTGCTCTTGCTGCTCTCTTCTTGCTCTCTCTGTTCTATTCTAGCTCTCTCTCTGTTCTTTTCTTGCTCTCTCTCTTTCCCAGCCACGTGGAGTGCTAACCTTGCCTGGTCCCATCAGGTCTACTGAATAAACCTACCCCTTACCTGAATACCACGTGAGTGCTGCTGTTCTTACCCCTCTTTCTGCTCTTTTCTAGCTCTTTCCTCTCTTTCCCAGCTCTCTCTCATTCCCAGGCCTTTCCCAGCCACGTGGAGTGCCACCCTTGCCTGGTCCCAGCAGGTCTACTGAATAAACCTACCCCTTACCTGAATACCACGTGTGTGCTGGTGCTGTTCTTACTCGGCTACCTCTTTTTAAAAACCTAACACTAAGATCTTGGCCTCCAGAGTAGCTAGGATTATAGGTGAGAGCCACCAGCCCCTGGCTTCTCCTGGATCTTGAAGTCTATACAGCCTCAAGTCAACAAAGGAATATTAATGGAATGGGCTAAATATTGCATCCTTTCTCCTCAGGTGGCAGGCCCCAATCTCTGGAATCTCTAAATGTTACTTGGTAAGGGGGAAAAATGGATTTTACAAGATGCAATGAGACTAAGGGTCCTTAGGTAGAAAAAAAAAATCTTGGATTATCTGAGCAGATCTTAAATGCAGTCACAAGTATCCTTATAAGGAAAAGACAAAGGGAGATTCCAGATAGACAGCACAGAGTGAAGACAGAATAGAAAGAAAGACACTACAAGGTACAATCTTAAGAGTGGAGGGATATGGCCACAAGCCAGGGCAAGCTGGTCACCACCAGAAGCTGGAAGAGGCAAGGGACAGATTTTCCCCTGGGACCTGCAGAGGGTCCTTGACTTCAGTGTTCTCTGGTGAGGGCTCTGGCCTGCAGATCCAGGGCAGCACAGACTATCATCCTTTGCTTCTGTCCGTTTGTGGTCATTGGTTACAGCTGCAGGAAACTAATGCAATCGCATTCCTCCCGACATCAAGCAGCTCTTTGCCTCCAGGTCTTTTGGAAGGAAGAAGAGAAGGGAGAAAACAGGACGATTTGTTCCTTGCTTTATTAATTTTGCTTGTTTAGTTTTCAATAATTTAGTGCCTCATCCCCAGAGGAGAGGAAGTTGGCTGACACTGGAGGTTCCATCCTAAAGAGTTGCGGGGGCGGGGGGCGGGGGAGGGAATCTGCCCTGCGCTTTTGACAGTGGGCAGGTTGCCTCTCCATGCATGTATTTGATTAAGGCTGCATTATCACACCTTCCTTGGGGAAATTCGCTGGCTTTGACTACCTCCATCCATGACAGGTAACTAGGGGTTCAGTGAAGGTATAAAATCCCCCCTTGTCAGACTTTAGAGCAAACTGGCTAGGCCAGAGCACTGGTCCTCAGTTCTATGAAAGGAAAATGGATACGTAATTTTTCACATAGAAGTTGAAATTAGGCCAGGCACTGGTGGCTCATGCCTGTAAGTCTAGCTACTCAGGAGGCTGAGACCTGAAGATCTCAGTTCCAAGCCACCCCGGGGCAAAAACGTCTGCAAGAATCTTATTACCAGTGAGTCATCAAAAAGCCAGAAGTGGAGCTTTGTCTCAAGTGGCAGAGCACCAGCCTGGGCAGAAAAAGCTCAGTGAGAGTGTGAGGCCCTGAGTTCAAGTCCCGGAATGGGCATTAAACAAAAACAGTAAATAAACTTCCCCTTAGGTTGCCTGGGTGTGTCCCTTTGTATATGGAAAAAGAAGTTAGCAAAGGAGTGCACTCCGCATTTTAGCTAGTATCGTTTAGTTCATATCACAGTCATTGTTCTTCGGTGAATCAGGGACAGAGCCCCTGGGGCAGTGGCTCTGGGAGGGAGGCCTTCCTAAGGAAGGACCGGGACCAGGAGTCTCCTCCAGGGGTGGGGCGAGGTGGGGATTTGTTCAGACAGCCCCCCTACCCCGCTGGTTGCCAATGCCTTCACTTGCTCTTTTCTCCCACAGGGCCAGGCAGGCACACACTAAAAGAATGACAGCGTCATCAACCACGCCCACCCCAGCTGCCTGGGGGTTATTGGGTAGCTATCCTGAGAAAGTGACTAGGACTCGTGGCCTGGAGGGAAACAGCCACACCCCATGCCGTTAGTCAACAGGCTTTGTGGTCCCGAGAGAATTCAGACTGGCTGGGACCAGCTGGTCTTCCCTGCGGGAGGAAGCAGGTAGAGGCTCAGGTGTTAATTCCACCAGTGTCTCCTCCCTCCCTCCCCACTGCTATAAGGTGCCGGCCAGATGAGTAATCTTTCTTCCCTCCGTGGAACACAACCAGATAAATGTTCATAAAGCTCCTCTTGGCTTTCCACACTCAGTACCATCAAAAGCGCCATGCATCTTAATTGCCAGCCCTGCGACCTGGGGCAGAACAATGGAAACCATGACAAAGGTGGTTAAGTACTGGCATCAGGCTGAAGGGTGCCATGTTGGGAGGTCCAGAAGTTTCCCAGGCAAAACAGCCTGCTGGCTTCCATCTGCTTTCCTGCAGGCTGTCTAAAACTGCTTTTGTACTCCGAGCTTTCTCTGTCCCACAGTTTGCCTAAAGGTGGAAGAGAGAGATGCTGAACTCAAACTTTCTAGAGAAACAGCTCCTGCAATTGCAAAGACAATATAGGGAAAGAATGATGAGGGATTTAAAAGGAAACAAGAACTAATATTCAAGGGAAAAAAAATATCCAGGCAGTACCTAGATTTGTGTAGCTCACACCTGTAATCCTTGGGACTCCAGGGGCTGAGACCCAAGGATCAAGATTCAAACTAACCCTGGGGAAGAAAAGGTTGTAAGACTCTATTTCCAAAACAGCCAGCAAAATACCAGACTGGAGGTGTGGCTCAAGTGGCAGAACAGCAGTCTTACATGAGAAAGCCAAAGGAGAGACCAAGTCCTGGACTTAAAGCCCCAGTACCAGCAAAAACAAAAAGAAGAACAAAATGCACAAAACACTAACAACAACAAAAGCAAAAAAAAAAAAAAAAGATGAATACAGGCATATAGTAGATGTTCAATAAATTTGGGTAGTTATGTGTACAGAGCTTTTTGGGTGCCAACGTGATGCTTCCACATACACTCGCATCCAGATCATTTGGCTCTAAGCCAACACATTTGGAAGAAAAATTAGAATATTGGGTCATGTCCCGCAGCGCTTTCCTGAATTAACTCCAGAGACTGGGTCTACCAGGTATGGCTTCCCTATTCTGCTCTTGTCTTTTTTCTCTGAGTTCTAGAAATGCATTCCACTCAGTTTCTTGGGCATCCTTTAGGCTCTGGAAGAGGAATTAATGTTTCTTCCATGTAAAGACACGGTCCTCCGGCCCTCCACATTAATGCTCAATGGCTGCTGCTGCTCCAGCCCTCTTATCTCCCCAGTTCCAAATGTCCCAGGATATTTTTTGAAGGAACACAAGGGGCCACAGGATGACGGAAAATAATGAAAATCATTTCCTCTGGTCACAACATTGGACGCCTTATAAGGCATTGGTACCCTCTTTGTGTACCAGTCACCGTCTCTCCTCCGCCTGTCTCTGGGGAGGACCAGGGGCTGTGGCTTCGGGTACCATCGAAAGTGTTCCATGCCAGGGGATGGCAGTCTATACAGACGAGGCCCGAGGCTGTCAGGGAGAAGCAGTCTGCTGGTCCAGGGCATCTCAGCGAGTAAAGCTCTGGCTATTGGCTTCCATGGTTGGTCCCAGGCCATCGGAGCTGCTTCCCAACCTATAAAGCTGATCCGGGGAAGGTGCACACTCTGTGAGCTAGTGTGACATTGCATGAGTCAGTTCCTTTATTATGCTTAACAGGATGGCTGGTACATAAAAGAGAGCCCAGTGACTGTTATCAATCCACCGATCAGTAAGAGGTACAATAAAGGGCACTTGATGGTTCTCAGGGCCTGTCCCTTAGCTTTTTCACTAGGGGCTGGTGCTCTACCCCTTGGAGGTAAGAATCGGATGGACTTTCCTGCCTGGGCTGGCTTTGAACCTTGAGCCTCAGATCTCAGCCTTCTAGTTAGCAAGGATGGCAGGCGTGAGCCACAGGTACCCGGCTTGTGCCTCCTTCCTCAGGCCAAGGAGGGGGCTGTGTGGTCCAGCTATGGCGGAGCTCTCTGATGGTTCCCGCAGCCATGCGCAGCCTTCCTTGGCTGTGCCAGTCTTCTTCCTTGGTTTCCTTCGGTGAACCTGATGCTCTGACCGTCTAAAAACCACTCCTATGACTAAAAAGGCCCCCAGGCCTTCCTCCCTC
Source organism: Dipodomys merriami (assembly GCF_024711535.1). Taxonomy (NCBI): domain Eukaryota; kingdom Metazoa; phylum Chordata; class Mammalia; order Rodentia; family Heteromyidae; genus Dipodomys; species Dipodomys merriami. The sequence goes on along the minus strand of NW_027202305.1, from coordinate 3,337,995 downwards.
CTTCCTCCTCCTCGCTCTCCCTTCCTCTCTCCTTTCCCCTCTCCTCCCTCCTCTCTCTCCCCTCCTTCCTGTCCTTCCTCCATCCTCCTCTCTTTCCTCTCTCTCTTCTCCTCCCTCCTTCCACCCTTCCCCCCAAAGGTGAGAGGCCCCCTCCCCCTTCCTCCCTTCCCTCTCCAGGCTGGGTGCCCCCCCCCCCCCGCCTTAACCCTACCCTGGGTTTCGCGGGGTGTTGTTTGTTGTTGTTGTTGTTGTTTGCTAATAAAATAAAATTAAGCTTGGCCTTGGGATCCACTGATGTCATCCAGGGTCGTGGAGCTCCGCCCTAGGCGCCACCGAGGAGCAGCGGAAGCCTGAGCCGGGTTGCAGTGCCGCCCGGTACGCACCCCAGGAGCGGCCCGGGGCGCGGGGCAGAGGCGCACGCGGGCCGGGCTCAGGGCCCGGACGCCGCCGTCCCTTTAAGAGAGGGGCGGGGCCGGGCGCCGGCGCGGCAGGCCCCGCCCCCGGCGCGGCAGGCCCCGCCCCCGGCGCGGCAGGCCCCGCCCCCGCGCCCTCTCCCTTTTATCCATTCAGAAATTACTCGTCGCGAACTCCGGGCCGGGCGGGCGGGAGGCGGCGCGGAGGACGCGGGCGGCCGCGGGCGCAGCGCGGGGGCCGGGCCGGCCGGCGGAGCCGCCGCCCAGGCGAAGGGCTCGGGGCCGCTCCAGGAAGCGCCGCAGCCTCCGCCGCGGGGACGCTCGGGCGCCCCCCCCGCGTCCCGCCGCCCGCGCCCGACCCCGAGGCGATGGCCGGCCGCTGAGCCCCGGCGCCGCCCGGCATGGCCGCGCGCGAGGAGCTGTACGGCAGAGTCGCCCCGCGGAGGAGCCGCCAGCGCCCCGGCACCGTCAAGCACGGCTCGGCCCTGGACGTGCTGCTCTCCATGGGCTTCCCCCGCGCCCGCGCGTGAGTGGCCGGCGGGGCAGGGGCGCGGGGCAGGGGCGCGGGGCGAGGGGCGCGGGGCGCGGGGCAGGGGCGCGGGGCAGGGGCGCGGGGCAGGGGCGCCGGGCAGGGGCGCCGGGCAGGGGCGCGGGGCGCGGGGCAGGGGCGCCGGGCAGGGGCGCGGGGCAGGGGCGCGGGGCAGGGGCGCGGGACGCGGGGCAGGGGCGCGGGGCAGGGGCGCGGGGCAGGGGCGCCGGGCAGGGGCGCGGGGCAGGGGCGCGGGACGCGGGGCAGGGACGCGGGGCATGGGCGAGGGGCGAGGGGTGCGGGGCAGGGGCGAGGGGCGCGGGGCAGGGGCGCGGGACGCGGGGCAGGGGCGCAGGACGCGGGGCAGGAGCGCGGGGCGAGGGGCGCGGGACCCGGGGCGAGGGGCGCGGGGCAGGGGCGCGGAGCGAGGTACCCGGGGCGCGGGGCGCGGGACGAAGGGCGCGGGGCGCGGGGCGAGAGATGCGGGGCGAGGGGCGAGGGACTCGGGGCGCGGGGCACGGGGCGAAGCACGCGGGGCGCGGGTTCCGGGCGCGCGCTCGGCCCCGCGCAGCCCCCGGGCCCGCGCCTCGCGGGGTGGCGCTCCGCCCGCCGCCCGCGACCTGTTGGGGCCCGTAGGGCGCGTGGGGCGCGGGACTCGCCTGGGGCAAGGGGGACGGGGGAGCCTCAGGCGCGAGTCCCAGCCGGGGTGCCCGGCGCCCCGCGGGCGGCGGGACGAAGCGGTTCCCGGGCGCGCGCCCCGAGGAGGCGGGGTCCCCGGAGGACGCGGGCGTCGCCCCCCCCCAGGAGATCGGGGCCGCCGGGGGAGCCACGCGCACGGCCGGGCCGGGGCCCTGGAGAGCGGCCAGCTCCGGGGGCCGTGCTCGGGTCCGGCCTCGCTCCGGGGAGGAGGCGCGGGCCGCTGGTGGCGGCGCGGGGATGGGGGGGCGGCGACCCCCTCCCCGGGGCCCAGAGTCCTCGGCGGGGCGGGCGGCGGCGCGGGGTCTGCGGGGTGGGCAGGGGGCGCGAGCCTTCGCTCTGGTTCCTCTCCGAGGCTGGGCCAGGGAAGGGCGGAGGGGGGCGCAGGTGGCTCTGGGCGCATCTGGGACGAGGTGACTGCCGGTGTCCGGCGGCGGCGGCGGCGGCGGCGGCGGCGGCAGCGGCAGCCCTGGGCGGCATCCCCGGAGCCTGCGGGCCCCCAGCGCGGGGCCGGGCGCGCCGGGCCGCCCTCCTCCCGCGGTGAGCCCGCGCGCGCTCCGGCGCGCAGCCAGGCCTGGCCTGGCTCATTCTCCGGTGACATCACCTGAACTGCGGAGTTGGCAGGTTTTCTCCAGAAGGGTCGGGTGGATGGAATCTCCTTTCTCCTCTGATTTTCTTCTCCCTCTGCCCCTGGTGAGCCTCCCTTATTCTTTCCTACTTTGGCCATAGCCTTTGTTTGTTTGTTTATTTAATTGCAGCCACAGGGCCCTGTACTCTCCCTTGGTGTCTTTGCTCAAAGCTGGCGCTCTCCCACTGCAGCCACAGCTCCACCTCTGGCTTTTGCGTGGTCTCTTGGAGATAAGAGTCTCATGGACTTTTTCTCTCCAGGCCTGGCACCATGATCTTCAGACTTAAGCCTCCGGAGTCGCTAGCTAGAATTAAAGGCGCCAGTGCCCAGGACATAACCTCTGAGTTGAAGCGAACTCCTTCATTGAGTATTTCCCCCGGGGCCGCCAGGCTGGAGTGGTGCTGGAAGTCAAGAATGAATTGTGATTTCCAAGCCCGGGGGCTTCTGCCCTGGATGCCCAGAATTACAGGGAGGAGGGAAGGTGGGCACACAGGGGCCTGTCCCTTGTGAGTCCTTCCCGAAGATGCGGAGCTCCTGAGCCCTGGAGGAAGGGAGGAAGCATTCTGCTAGCATAGTCCCAGGCCCCTGCCGTTTCTGAAATGAGGTCAACATTGAGAACTTAAATTGTTTAATAAAGGGAAGAGATAACTTCCCTGCTGTCTTTCTGTGCAATGGGCTTTCCAGGAGCCTTGTCCTCCTGCAAGGACTCCAGGGGCCTGGTCCTTGTCCCGACAGCTGAGGGTGATGGGCTGATTTTGGCTTGTTCCAATCCTGACACCTCGGAGTAGCTAGCATCCACTGAGTTCTTACTACTTTCTACTCCAGGCACTGATTTCATCTTTATGATCCATTCTGCGTTCCACACAACACACCGCCGGAGGCCACCATGTGCCTCTTCTGTGAGTGGGGAAACTGAGTTTTGTGTAGAATTTATATAACTTGCTGAAGGTCATCATAGTAACTAGTGAAGCTGGGATTCAAACCCAGACCGTGGAGACTACACGTTTAGGGTCAAAGATGTGCCCCGCTCACTGTGGAGAAATGCACAGGGCTGTTCCTAGCACACAGTGGGCAGCTGCTGTAATGAATGATGACCCAGTCGGTGGCTTCAATCCCCAGAAATGCACAATTCTAGGGCCCGACATTCAAGAACAGTCTCTGTGGCTGAAATCAAGGTGTCCAGCCCAGCATGGTGGCTCGTGCCTATAATCCTAGCTAATTGGGAGTCCGAGATTGGAAGGGTCAAGATGTCCAAGGCCAGGCAGATAAAAAAGTTCCCAAGTCGACCTCCCCCCCACCTCAACCAATCGCAGAGCCGGTGTGGTGGCATGCACCTGTCATCTGAGCTAGGGTAGGAGGTCTATATAGAAGGCCACGGTCCAGGCAGGCCTGGCAAAAAGGATGGCTGTATTAGAAATAACGGAAGCAAAAAAGGTCTAGGAGGTGGCTCAAGTGGTAGAGCACCAATGCTAGATTCTGAGTTCAAATCCCAGTGTAGCATATATATATATATACTACATATATAATATGTATTACGTATTATACATATATTATATGTACATATATGTATTATACAATATTATATATGTATCACAGGGCTTCATATTTGCTAGGTAGTTTTCTTCTTTTTTTTTTTTTTCTTTTTTGGTCCGGTCATGGGGCCTGAACTCTGGGCCTGGGCGCTGTCCCTCAGCTCTTCAGCTCAAGGCTAGCACTCTACCACGTGAGCCATACCGCCACTTCTGGCTTTTTTCTTTTTGCTTATGTGGTGCTGAGGAATCGAACCCAGGGCCTCAGGCATGCAAGGCAAGCGCTCTACCACTGAGCCACCTTCCCAGCCCCTTCTTTTTTTTTTCCCCTCCTTTTTTCTTGAGATAGGGTCCCAGGCTAGACTTGAACTCTTGATCTAATTGCTTCAACTTTCCGAGTGCTGGGATTGCATGCCAGAGTCATTCTATTCAAATATGTGCCATTTCTTTTCTCCCCCTCCTGTTTTTGTTTTTGTTGTTGGGTTGTTGTTTGTTTTGTTCTAGGTCAGCCTTGAACTCCTGATCCTCCAACCTCAGTCTCCTGCACTGCTGTGTTTAGTGGCATTCCCATCACATCTGGTTTTACTTAGCATTTTTTAATGATTAAACAAAAAAAGTGAGAATCCTTCCTTGCAGCTTTGACCCTCTCACCCCTGTCTGATAGTAACTTGGGACACGTGGATCCCTCTTCATTCCCTGCTCCTGACTCCGATAAGCTCCATTTGCCTCCCAGCCCCTATGAGATAACCGTTTTTAGATTCCTCTGGCATATTTCACGTAACACAACCGTCTCCAGTTTCATCAGTGGTCACTGCTTACAAGATTTTTTTTTTACAACTGACTAGTATTGCACCTAGTATAAATGTTTCTATGGCTGCATTTAGGGCCCACTTGGATAATATAGAACAATCCCCCCATCTCAAGACAATTAGCCACACCTGCAAAGGTCCCACTTTACCAGGTGAAGCACTCACAGGTTAGAAGGATGAGGATGTGGCTAGTGTTTGGGGACTGTTTAGACTCTCATAGTTACTACCCCTTCCTACCAAAGAGAAGGTATGGCTGGGTGGATTTTTCACTTTCTTCTATTTATTTTCGTGGTGCTAGGGATCAAACTCGGGACCTGTATGCGCCACACAAGCACTCTATCACTACCGGCTTCCTCTGTCTTTCTCTAATCTTGCCTAGAAGGTGAAGGGCTCTCGGAGTCATCGGATGGTGTTCAGCTCCCTGAGCAGGCCGAATCGTCCTTCCAGCCTCTCACCTTCATGCTTCCATCCAGGAGGCCTTTGTGGTCGTGTGCTTCACCACTGCAGTCAGGGAGGGGAGGGGCTTGTGGCTTCCTTTTAGAGTGGAGGAGGGCATCAGGCTCCTCCTTTCTCACACCAGAAGCCTGGAGGCTGGAACAGGATGAGGACACTGGGCAGGATGGACCCATGTGTCTAGGGTGGAGGACAAGGTTGCAGTGCCACTGGCAGGGACAGGCAGGCGTTAGGAGCTTGGCCTTCTGATGGGGAAGCAGACCTGGGGTCTGGGTTCCCCCCTGGGGGGTGTAGCAGCAAGAAGAGACACTTTGCCAGGGACTGGTGGCTCAGACCTCTATCCTAGCTATTCTAGAGAGGTTGAGATCTGAGGATCGCAGTCTGAAGCCAGACCAGGCAGGAAAGTTTGTAAGACTCTTATCTACAATTAGCCAGCAAAAAGCTGGAAGTGGAGCTGTGGCTCCTCAAGTGATAGAGCTCTTGCCTTGAGCACAGAGACTCAGGAACAGCGCCTAGGCTCCAAGTTCAAGCCTCAGGAATCAGTGCATGTACACCCACGCTCACACACAAAGGATCTGGGTGGCTGGCAGAGGATGGACCAGGACAAGGCTCAGGTTCCAGCCTGTGCCGTGCACTTCTGGAAAAGGCACTTCAAGTGCCCACAGGGCCTCGCTGCTGGAGGCGCCCCAGGAGAACAGGGCCTGTCAACACCCCGTCTTCCCCTCCTGCCGGCTGATCACAAGCCTCTAGCCTGGCCTCTCTGGCTTCTCACTTTTGTGGAGCTGGGAGCTGCACTCTAGCTTGTTCATCCCTGGGAGAACTTTGGTCAAACTTCAACACTGCTGCAGAACACACTTGCAGGAAGAGGAGGAGAGAAAAGTAAAGAGATTGGCAGGCAGACTAATGGACAGAGTGAATGACGTGTGCCCTAGATCAGACAGGAAGGAAACGTTCAAGGGGTCCGAGCAGCCTTGCCCTTCCCTTCCCTTCCCTTCCCTTCCCTTCCCTTCCCTTCCCTTCCCTTCCCTTCCCTTCCCTTCCCTTCCCTTCCCTTCCCTTCCCTTCCCTTCCCTTCCCTTCCCTTCCCTTCCCTTCATTAATGAGGTTGCATGCCAAAATCTCTAAATATAGAAGTCCCACTTCCTCTAGGCCCCTAAAGCTAGAGAAGGGAGGGGAAGGCGCGGGGAGCCTGGGGCCAGGCCCTGAGGAAGAAGGGGCCTCCGGGACAACTGGCACCTGCACCTGCACCTGCGGCCGGGAACTCTGCCGGGAGCCGTCCTTACACACCTGACCACGCCCACCGGCGCCAGCGTCTCCGGCTGCCCTCTATGGCTTTGGGGAACAGATGCTCACGATTCTCTAGCCGGGTCCTTGGCACACATCACTGAATCTGAGAGGTCCTTGCTGGCACAACCTTGACCTGATTGTTTTTATTATTTATTTGGTTTTAAGGCCACTTGTGGCTAGAACTTTGTCTACTGCAGATGGCTGTCATGTCTTCACTCAGGAATCAGATACGTGTTGTCTGAGAGAAGCCAACACAGTCATCTCGGCGGCTGTGGGTGTAGATCAGTGGTGGAACACTTGCCCCCCACCTATCCTCCTCTTCCTCATCCTCAACACCACCAGCATGGCAGTAGTAACAACAGTCACGGGAAAGAAACCATCAGGCATCAGATACTTGGTTGTAGTTCTGATTCTTGTTGATGCTTGTAGGAGGTGCTAGGGTTTGAACACGGGGCCTTGTACTCGCCAGGCAGGTGCTCTATCATTTGAGCCGCTCTCAAATCCTTTATGTTTTTATTCTCCTCATTTCCTCAAATAGTCTCTCTTTCTGTAAGACTGGACTGGTTCTCCTATTTACACATCCTGCATGCCTGTGATGTCAGACACGCACAGTCACGCCCAGCTAGTCTCTGGGACGGCCTTGAGTCTGGATCTTCCTGATCTTGGCCTCTGAGGTTCCTGATGCTTGACGCTTTTAGGTCTTCCGCGGAACCCCTTTTCCTCAATATCCTGATACGTTCAGGTGTGTGTCAGAACCCGTCCTGTTCACCTAAGAGGCTCTGCGCACAGACAACAGAGGGAAATGGATACGGAAGGGCTTGGAGAAATTAAAGCTAGAAGCTAGATACTGGCACTAGTATGGTACTGTTACCCTGCGCTGGAAGGAGGGCAGGAGGCACAGTGGGGGGTGGGGGGAGTGGACGGGGCTGTTTTCCTCCAAGAGTATTTGAGCTGTGTCTAGTTGAGGAGTGTGGCGGGGGCAGAGGGAAATTGCTGGAATGAGTGCCGTCGACTTGGCTGCGGGCGCTGGGCAGTTAGCCATGCCTCACTGCCCAAAGATAAAGGCAGCGCAAAGCCGGCTCTGCCCCAGAGGAGCCCAGAAGCAGCCTGCAGAGCCAGGAATTCGAGAGTCTGGTTTCACTCGCTCTCTGCAGCTTACCTGTTGGTGGACACTGGAGCCTCTGGAAGCACTCAGGTGAAGCCAGTAACTCTGAAAGGTAGCTGGTTCTGGCCCCAGCCCTGGGCCTGCTTTCCCAGGAGCCTCTTGGATGGAAAACACAACCCTCACCCCCCAGCTGAAGGGGGGGGCAAGGTGAGGAAGCCTCTAATCTCTGAGCTGCTCTCCTGCAGTCTAAAAGTTGCCGTGATGCGCACTGAGTATCTCAGTGCACCGTCTGCATGCCTTGTTTAGGAAGGAGGAGACTCAGGCTCTGAGGGGTGCCAGGACTCAGCCATGATCATATAGTTTAGCGCTGACAGAGAGTTGGGGGGCGGCGGAGGGGAGAGGGAGTCTTCTAGTTACATTAGAGGTCCCAGTTGAAAAGGGAAAACACTATAACCCCTAGCTACTCAGAAGGCTGAAATCCAGAGGATCTCCTCAATTCAAAGCCAGCCCAGGCAGAAAAGTCCAAGAGACTCTTAACTCAAAAATAAAATAAATAAATAAAAGTAGGGCGGTAGGTAGAGTGCCAGCCACCTGAGCAAGCACCGGAGCTCTGATTTCAAACTCTGGCAAAACATGCAAAAGGAAGAGAAGAGGGAGGGGGAAGGGAGGCCTTAGCCAGCAAGCTTTCTTAAGCTTTTTGAGATGTAACTTACATATAGCTCATTAAACCTACCTAGAGACAGATGTGTTTGGACTAATGAATGTACCTCTGTGATCAACACATCCATTGTCCCCAGATGTTTTCCCTTTGCCACCCGGCCCCTCTCCGCCTGGAGCCCTGTCTACCCTTTGTCACCGTAGACCGGTTTGCATCTTCCAGACCTGCCTGGTGCAAGCAGCAGTGTGCAGGCTGCATGGGGCACATACTGGCTCCTTCCTTCAGCCCAGCACCTTTGACTCTGTGCTTCGCCGTGCGCCTCTTTCATTTGACCTTGAGCTGTCTCAATGTGCTGCAGGCGTGTGACCCCCGGCACACAGCTGCTAGGAAAATTCCCGGATATGCTCCAATTTCTAACAATACCTTTGGTTTTCAGACCACTGTTAGCTACTGTGATAAAGCGGATTCACTATCAAGTCTCAGGCACTGGAAAGGGATGAGGAAGCGGGTTTGGAAGACGACATACCCAAGTGTGGAAGAGCATGGCCCCGTGTCTCTCTCCTGTGGTTTTGGCACCAGGGCCGGGAGAAAGAGACAGAGAGCAGAACCAGTGCTCCCATGCGAGCTGTGATAAATGGCTGGGTTTATGGACTCAAAGGGGCACCATCTGCCTGACTGCTCATGACCCACAGATAGAGAAATAGCGTCAGACTCCAGTCCTGGCATGCATGCATGCATGTGTGTGTGTGTGTGTGCGCGTGTGCATGTGCATGTGCACACACGTATGAGAGAGAGAGAGAGAGAGAGCCCTCCCTGCCCTGTGTTGGGCCTACCCCCACGCAGGACACAGTGTTCCTCCTGGGGACAGAAAGTGGCTTTGTCACTGGAAGATTCCCTAGGGGACCCTGGGATTGTCCCAGAGTCTTCTAGGAGAATCTCTGCTCCTTCTCCTTTGAGGCGGTCCTGAGCCAGGGTCCGGGGCACATTTCAGGTAGCCCCTTTCCGTGGCTCCATCCACTCTGGGTCATGCTCCGGCCTCCAGCCTGTGTGAAGATGGAGGGCAACCCCTGCTGCACGAAGGCCCCGATAGGGCCTGCACTCTTGTACCCAGTGCCCTTCACCAGGGGCCCCTGCACCCTGGCCTTGGCCGCTTGCTCAGGTGGCCGCACCTGCGACCCTTTCCTGTAGAGAGCTCTTCTGTGCTTGTTGGACCTGAATACGTAAGGCTTGGGGAATGTCCACAGGCTCAGGGGCTTGCCTGGCCTCTCTGGATGGTGGCCTGTCCTTCTAGAGCATCAGGGACCCTGATGGAGGGCAGAAGGAGTTGAATGAGGTCGCACCTCCGCGGTGACCCCGTGCCCATGGGCGATGCCAGGACCCAGCATGGCGAGGCCTTTCTGTGACCGTCCCGTGTGCGTTTTCACCTGCGCTCTTGCCTGGTCTGCCTTGGTTTGGTTTGCTACGGCGTTTTACTGTCCACTTCTCTTGCACTGCTGCAAAGAGAACCCTTCAGGACTACTGATAAGCTAGAGAGGAAAATACATGGAAAGGGAGAGGGGTAGGCAGCAATTACGGCGGCGGGGTGTCCACGAGCAAGCGTGCATTAGGATAATTTCCAAATTGGTGCCTAATGTGCTTTTTTGCAAAACACAAGTGAGTTCAAGCAGAGAGAGACAGAGGAGCCCTGAGCTCTGGTACAAGCTTTCCTCGCGGGCACCTTTGTGATGAAGCCGCCCTCTGGGCTCTGTGCACTCACCCGCCGTGTGTGTAACACTTGCCGTCCTTCTGGAAGCGTAAACATTCCTGTCCGTGGCGGTGAACTCCAGGCCCGGGCCGCTCCCACACCGAGTGGGCAGCTGAGAGATGCGGGCCTCGGGGCTTCCCGGCAGCCTTCAGCATGCCCAGAGAGAGCGGGCAGCGCCGAGGGCCAGGACCGCCCCACACTTCCTCCACACTGTGGTGTGGCTGGAAAACCTTGTCCCTGGACCGGGTAGCAGGGTTGTTGAGAATCCCGCCTCCACGCCCACTGTTCACCAATCCTCAAACCCGTGAGCACCGCACGGCCGACCCCATGACCCAGACACAAGCCACCGTCAAATCACAGAAGCACTGAAAACACCGTGTAAGATCACCCTCGCGCTCTGCATACAAGGTGTCTGTGACACACAAATGAACTTAGTGATTCAGCTCCAAGATGCCACAATGGGAATTTGCAAATATTACAACGTATAAAGAAATTTGAAATCTGAGATCCTTCTGGTTCCAGGCATTATGGATGAGGGATGCTGGAACGGCACATACAAGTCTAAGATACTGCATGGGGGAAAATAACCAAAACAACCTCCACAGCTAAGAAGCTCAGAAGGGCTTAGCTGTAGCTGGGTGCTGGTGGCTCAAGCCTGTAATCCTAGCTACGCAGGAGGCTGAGATCTGAAGGATGACAGTTTGAGGCCAGCCTTGGAAGAAAAGTTAGCTAGACCTCATCTCCAAAGTTACCAAGGAGAAGCTGGGCTGAAGGTGTGGCTCTAGGGGTAGAGTGCCAGCCTACCAAGTACAAGGCCGTGAGTTCAAACCCCAGGTGGGCAAAAAAAGTAAGTAAATAAATAAAAAGGAAAGAAAGAGAAGAAAGGTGGCTGCATGTGTGAATATAGCCTAGATGATCTAACACTCCTTTAAAAAAATTAATATAAGCCCAGCAAATGGGGTGAGCTTTTAAAGATCCAGGAGCTAATCTGGGGTGACAGTAGAGCCTGCAATTGCTCCCTATGAATCTAGACCACAATTTTTTTTTATTCCATATCACACTACTTCTTGGAGTCACAGGCTCAAAGCAATAAATTTCTGCCCAGGCTTGGCCATGTTTTCTGGAAATGTGAGCTGATGGACTGTCTGCATCAACCCTTTCCCCTTGCTGCTGTTCCTCTGTCTTGTCTTCTTGTGGTCCCCTCCCAGTGCTGGGCATTAGCTTGCTCCTCAGCCCCAGGCCAGTTGGATTTGTGTGCGCACATGTGTGTATGTGTACACACAAGTGTATGAACGAATACCAGGGGTTGCACTGAGTGCTTTTCTCTCCATTTTTTTTTTTCCACTCGCTGCTGGCACTTGCCATGTCTTCCCGCCTGCCTGTTTGCATTTGGTTAGAGATAAGGCCCTCTCGGACTTTTCTGCCTGGGTGACTGTGAGCCTCAGTCTTCAGCTCTCAGACCCAGTGTGGTGAAGACTGCAGGCAGGTGCCACTGGTGCCTGGCTGAGGATGTGGTTTGGGCTGAGTTATTTCTAAAGGCCGGGTGAATCAGGAGGCTGTGGGCCACCGCTGGGACCTCGGGGTGTGGGGGCTCTCCCAGACTCTGGGGGCTCTGCCTGGTCTCCCATGGTGGAGACGGCATGGGGCCGCAGTCTTGTTTCCACGACTCTCCCCAAATGCAGTGCCGTAAGCCAATAGGGTTTATTCCCTTCTAGATCAGAGGTCAGACATGCATCCTGTGTGTCACAGGCCAGCGGCAGGCGTCCGTGGGGAGGCCCTCTCTGCTTGGCTGTTTAGCATCTGGAGTCTACACCCTCAGAACATACCCTCTGACCCCTGACCCCTGACCCCATCGCCATCTGCACTCTCGCCCATGGCTCACTCCCCTGTAAGGACTCTCACGACTGTGCTCCCCTTGGCCACCTCTCTAGGTCCCTTTCATCAGGTCAGGCAGCAAGTTCGATCTTCTTTTTAAATTGTCTATGTTTTGTTTTTCCTTTTGAGGTCAAGTCTCGCTATGTAGCTCAGAATGGTCTCAGACTCTGTCTCAGCCTCCCAAGCGCTGGGATTACAGGCATGCGTGCCATGACCTCTGGTTCGGAGTTGAGGTTTGTAGCCAGCCTCGGCAGTACCGACACATGGCTGGTGTCTAACAAGCTTGCGGGACAACAGAACAAAGAGGAGACTTGAGGCCCAAAAGATGCTGGGATGTCCCCAGGTTACACAGAATGGGAACCTGCTCTGTCCCTTGATTTCTGTCTGTTTCTGGGCCCACACGCTGTGGTGTGGTGATCTGGAGTTGCAATGATGTTATCTCTGTTTATGGAAGTGTGTGTGTGTGTGTGTGTGTGTGTGTGTGTGTGTGTGTGTGTGTGTGTGTGTTGTGTGGACACTATCCACATCAACTGTCCACTGCCAGGACAGAGGCTGGGTCATGGTAGGGGGAGGGGGTTCACAACACCCCGTTCCGGTTCCTCCCAACCTCCTGTTTCAGTGTCCACTCTCTGCTGCCAGGTGCTCGCGGTCTACTCCTACTCCTGTGCTCCGGGGAGGCCCTGATCCAATGGTTTGTGTAGTACACTTTGTGGTCAGCCAGTGTATCTTCACATTCCTATGTCCCTTTGAACCAGGTGTGAAATCCTCCTCCCTCCCTTCTTCCTTCCTTCTTTCCTTTGCCAGCATTTTGCTGGTTGTTTAGGAGATGGAGTTTTGTAGACTTTTTTTGGTCTAGGCTAGCTTCAAACCATGATCCTCTAGATCTCAGCCTCCTGAGTAGCTAGGATATTAGAGTCACAAGGTTCACCTCACCTGTTCAGTGAAGGTCAAGAGGCCTCCTCAAGGGCCCGTTGCTGAGATTAAATGAGATCATGATAGGACGTGGATAATGGAGAGCCTGACTCTACATGCACAATAAATGTAGGCTACTGAGGGGACATCCTATCTCTATCTGAGCCGGGTCACCCAGTAGCCTCACAAGTGGATTGTAGATGTAAGGCTGAATAGCAGAATGGACCTTTCAAGTGCTGGGATTACAGGCAGGAGCTCCACATCTCTCTAGGCATAAGATAGTAAGTCCTGTCTTTGTCCCGAGTATTTCTAGATCTCCTCCTCAACCCCTTGAAGCTCCCTAAGGGGACAGTTTAGATAGTGCCTGTCAATCAGTGTGACTTCACTCTGGGGAGGGGTTGGGGAGAGGGGGCTGGTTTAAGAACACAGATAGCCCTCTTCCAGCCCACAGTGTTATCAGCTTTGCCACTCGGTACCTCGCCTTCCGCCTGACCTCTCCCGGGCACAGAGCTGATATCTCTTATCAACACAAATCCGTGGAGGGTTGACCGAGGGCTTAAGTGGTAGAGCACCTGCTTAGCAAGAGAGAGGCCTGAGCTCATCAAAGCACAGCACCTTCGTGAGCCAAGAGTGGTGGTGCATGCATGCTTGTAATCCCAGCACTTGAGAGGCTGGGAAGGGAAGAATGGCACATATCCAGGCCAGGCTGGGCGTCAAGATGACGGGGGATGTGGCTCAGTGGTGGGGCATTTGTCTTGCATGCAGAAGGCTTTGGGTTTGATCGCCACAGAAGAGGAGGTGGGGACCCTGTGTCAGCCAGTGGGCAGACCAGTCTAGAAAAACCGACTCATCAAGATGAATACCCCAGACCTCCGGCCTCAGCCCTGAAGGAGTTCAGGTGCATCATTAGGGAGATTGTCCTAAGTTCTTGTTCCAGATGTAAGGTCACAGGCTCACCCGTGGAAGGCCGAGAGACAGCCGTGACTCCTGCCATGTCCCCCTGGCCACTCCAGTCCTGCATGGCCCCATCCATCCGTCAGGGACGGAGGCCATGGGCCCGGCCGTCCTGTGATCTGGAGCAGCTAGCTCTGTCTGGTGGAGAAGAGGCAGTGGCGGTGGCAGACACCTGAGGAACGGCTCAGGCCACACAGCTGTGCAGGCCCCCGTGGGTGACTCTGGGGACCCCAGTAAATGGAGGCTGCTCTGTGTAGGTGGCTGGGCCAGGGGTGTGGAGAAGCAGCCTCAGCATGGAGATGGTTTTGTTTGGGTGGTACTGGGCTTTGAACTCAGGGCCAGACAGCTGCTCGTACTGCTGAGCCATGCCCCTAGTCCTGTCTTTTAATGCTTATATTTGAGCCAGGGTCTCTGCTTCCTCCCTAGGAAAGCTCCTGGGCAATATCTACCTAAGTTAGGTTTCTTTTTTTTTTTTTTTATTGTGATTAAGTGATTACAGATTTCACAGTATTGTGGAATAATGATGCTCATTTAAAGTCACTAGTTCATTCTAACTTTCCTGGAGCAAATTGTCTATCATGGTCTATAACATATAACAGTGTACACATATACACCATACATGTGATCAGCAGCATGAGGATATTTATTAGTGGTTTGACCAGTTGAGTGGAAGTTCTTTGTTTCTTAAGTCCTGTTAATTTCGTCGTATCACCTAACATTTTGGATTTGACATCCACTTATCAGGGAGACCATGTACCATTTGTCTCTTTGCTCTTGGCTTACCTCGCTCAACATGATTTCTTCTAGCTCCATAGTTAGGTTTCTTGAGGTAGCCAGGATGTCAGGTGCAGGCCACCCAGTCCAGTCCTCTGACAAGAAGGTGTCTTGCAAACTTCTGCCCAGGTTGGCCTTGAACTGAAATGCTTCTAGTTGGGACCCCCTCTGACTATGACCTTCCTACCCAAGGTTTCGGAATGGCCCATGCAGCTAACGGGTTGTAAACAAATTCACATTAGATCCTCAGAAGTCTAGGCACAACCGGGGAGACTGAGGTCCGAGGATCATGGTTCAGAGACAGCCTGGGCAGGGAAGTGTGTGAGACTCTTATCTCCAGTTAACCATCAAAAATCCCGAAGTGGAGCTGTGGTCCAAGTGGAAGAGTGCTAACCTTGAATGAAAAAGCTAAGGGACAGCGCCAAGGCTCTGAGTTCAAGCCCAGCACTGGCTCGAGCACACACACACACACACACACACACACACACACACACACACACACACACACACACACACACACACACACACACACACACACACACACACACACACACACACACACACACACACACACACACACACACACACACACACACACACACACACACACACACACACACACACACACACACACGTATGAGTGCAGCTATGTACATACATAGCATGGATAATTGAACCCAGCCTTGTTTCTTGTGTGTGTTGAATAAATGCACGCGTTCCCACCTGGCTACGTTCCCCACCCCTTTTGTCATCTTTATGCACCACCCAACGGGCCAGCGCCTGCCAAACCCTGTCCTTTGAAGCCAGCTGCAAACCTGGGCAGCCTTGCCAGTGAGGAGGAATGGGGGCTGAAGGCGTTGGCGCCAGGGCACTGGGAAGGAGGGCAGAGCTGTTTTCCAACTTGAGTTTCTCCCGCCCTGAAGCCTTTTCATGAAACCTCTGGTTCAGGCGTCTTGGATTTTTGCTGCGCTGGTTTATTTTCCTTCCTGGATCACAGCTTTAAGCTTACGCACACAGCTCTCGCACCCCGACTGGCAAATAAATGTTCCTGGCAACGTGGCCCAGCTGCTGTTTCCTGTGTTTAGAGAGTGCCGCACAGGGAGGTGTTTGCAGCGCTGTGCTGCGTGTTGAGTCTGTTCCCCGGTGCCTGCCGTGCGTGAGGCACAAACCCGCAACGCTCCGGGTTCAGATCCCAGCTCCCATCTGCTGAGATCTGAGGAGAAACTCACAGACCACAGGGTGAGGTCAGAGTCTCTGTTCTGTGGGGCTATGAGCCCAGCGGGCTGCAAGGTCGAAGGTCTGGCCCAGGCTGGGCCTCTGATCTGTCCTGGTACTCGGAGGGTGGTTTATTTCTGCCTTACCCATCTGTGCAACGGAATCCTGCGTTGCAAGAATGAGCCAAACCTTGTGTAGGTCCAAGCACACACATGCGAGCACACACACACACACGTGAGACTTGTTGATTTCTTTTCTTTTTCACTACTCACAAATATATATGCATGTCGTGTTTCATGAATCATGGGCATCTTGAGTGCTTGGGTAGAGTGTCTAGAACCTTAGTGCATGACCTGATTCCATGCAGGTCCAATGATGCACAGAAAAGACCCGCTCGCAGAACTTTTGCATTGGCTCCTGCATCTCAGTCATGCCAGAAGGAAGCGTTCACTTAGGTCTACGTATAAAACTGCTGCTGGCAGCTTACTAACTAGACACATTTGAGTTTCTGGTTCCATCCAGCTTCAGGAGATTTTACTATCTTATGTCTAAAGAGGCAGAAGGTAAGCTTTAGTGAGGTTTTCTATAGGGCATCAGGTCAGAGTGTGTGTGTGTGTGTGTGTGTGTGTGTGTGTGTGTGTGTGTGTGTGTGTGTTTGCATGTATTTCCGAGCTGCTGCCTAGGCCTCCTGGGGCTATAATTGACACCCTAGTAACACCAGACCAGCACCCTGGGTAAACTTCATAGCCTTCGGTTCCCTGTCTGTCCAGAAATCAAGCACAGCCGTAGTAGGGGAGGCCCAGGGCTGTGGATCGACTTGTCTTCTTATCTTGTTTTCACGTCGATAGCAGCCCGATTTCTGGTTCAGGGCAAGTGTGGGTAGAAGTTCCTCCTGCCCAGCCCTGTGCTCGCTGTTAAAATAACAGGGTGGTTTATTGCATTGTTTTTTCAGCAAAGATCAGACCACCAAGGGCCAGTGGCTCTCGTGGAATAAGTAATTTGTTCCTAGCAAAGAAAACCCAGCACAACTCTTTTAGGAATCCATTAGTCATCCACGGCATTGCCATTTGATTTTGCAGATTAGGAAATGGGGAAGGGGTGTGATTTGAATTTTGTTTGAGCAAAAGTGTGAGGTGGCTCTCCAGACACGTAAACTAGATTCTCAAACCAGGTCGTTGGACTTTTCCCACCACCACATACTAAAAATGGGGGCAGGAAATTGGTCACTTACAACCTACGTACACTTTCCAGCCCACAGAGCACTTTTACCTGTGATTATTCCTGTGTGAAAGATGGGAACTCTGAAAGGTGGATATAGGAAGAAACCCAAGCCATGTATTTTATGGCTAGAGACAGAAGGAGCAGGAGTTCTAAATCCTGGGTTCCCCTCTCTTCTTCTGGGCCCCCCGCCCTCATTCCTGTCTTCCTCTCCAAGTTCATCTGTCCACCAGAAACCTCAGGACAGAGAGCTTAAAGGCCATGATAATCAATGCGTAGGAGAACTACGCAGCCATGTAAAATGACTGGGAATGGAGTTGTGTTGTCGTAGTCCCAACGTAGGCTTTCAGCAGCTTAGAGCTGGAATGAGGATTTTTGATAGACTAGACCCTGTGTAAGGAGGTTCATGGTTATACCTCTGGTGTTCAAGTCAGCTCTGGAGACACGTTTCCTCCCCAGCTGAGCAATGAGCAGGGGAGCAGAGAGATAGAAGTTGCATATCAAGTCAGTGATAGAGCCTGGTTATGAACGTAGCCAGCCCAGAACAACCCCTATCTTGTTACTGAGGAACCCAGAATGGCAGCATGCTGACTCCATCCCACAGCTGGTCAAGGGCAGGGCCCGGTCTCAGCAGCACCAGCCCCAGGGCCTCGCAGGGCAAGAGCAGACCTCAGCTCTTAAAGCTGGGACTCTTTTTGGTCCCACAGCTACCATGGCCTGCCATTGGTCCATCTGAGCTCTCCACACATGCCAGTTCGTATCAGCCATCGATTTCCATCTAGTTGCTCCCTCCCACCTTCCAGCATCCTCCCATGTCCTTCCTGTCAGCCTCGGCAAAGATTGTTCACGCATCGCTGTGCCCAACTGGAACTTGTACATTTCTCCCTGCCTTGCAACCAGAAGGAGGGGATGGCTTATGAGAATTCAGGAATATAGGCTGATGCAAAGCTGCAACAGAGAAAGAAGAGAATGCTCTGCTCACCAGAAACTATGCGTGCTTTTTTATTTTAATCTTTTAATTTTTTTTTCATTTTTCACTGTGGCCTGTGGTCCCTCGGGGTAATTAGCATAAAGTGCGGCACATCACACGTTCCTGGCTGTGAGGCACTGGGAGAAATGACACAGTGTGGAAATAATAAAGCGACTGCTCTGAAGAGTGACACAGTGGTAGGGACACATTCTGCTGGTCAGCCTCTCTCAGCTTCCTTGGGGCGGGGGTAAAACTCACAGTTTCCAACGTGTGTGGCTTGCTAAGATGAGCTTTTCTTCCTTCTGACACTGGAGCTGCCGAATGACACAAAAGTCTGCTTGACGTCACAGATTCCTTCCTTGCATGGATCCAAGCTGCTGGAGCGTGCATTCAGAGCGCGTGTGCGCGCTCTTGAACTCAGGGCTTGGTCACTGTTCCTTAGCTTGTTGATTGATTGATTGATTGATTGGCAGTCCTGGGATTTTGAACTCAGAGCCTTGTGCTCGCAAGTGCTCTACCCCTTAAGCAACACTTGCATTCAGAACTTGAGAACCTCATTACATCCATAGATTCAGAAATAGGTAAGTGCAGGCTCTGTAGAGAGTCCGTCTGCTGTGTGTGTTCTTCCGGCGTTTGGTTGGTATGCTGTCTCGTTGTTTGGGGACAGAGTCTCCCTATGTAGCTTGCACTGGCCTTGACTCATAATCCTCTGGCCTCAGCCTCCCCGAGGAGTGAGATTATAGACATGTGCCACCACACTTGTAGAAAATAGATTTGAGAAACTATCTCCTCGGCCATATAACTTCAAGTGGCTTCTAAGAAGAACAGCTTCTGTGATGCGGGACGCAGAAAGGCCTTCACAGGCCTTGTTTGCCCATCTCACGGGCTTGGGTTGCCGTGGCTTTATTGCTAGCAATGTGTGGTGTCAAGCCTCAGAGTGTACACTCCGCATTTTGCTCTAGCACCCTGGATACGGGGTTCATCTGGAGTTCCTGATCCTCATGATTGGATATATAACAGGGAAGGGGCTCAAAGAAAGCCTTTAGAATAATGAGTTGGAGGCGTGGCACTATCCTGATGGTGGAGTGCAACAAGGAGGAGTGGAAGGCGGTCAGAAAAACTATGTAGATAGATGTTTATAGAAATTCTTAGAAAGGAATACCACCAAGTGGTGTGTGTGTGTGTGTGTGTGTGTGTGTGTGTGTGTGTGTGTGTGTGTGTGTGTGTGTGTGTGTGTGTGTGTGTGTGTGAGTGTGTGAGTGTGTGTGTCTAAGTGTCTAAATAGAAATGCACTGATAAGCTGTGTTCTCCAGTCTTGACTTAAGTCCTGAATTCTGTCCAAGTTGTTGTTATTAGTCAACAATGAAATTAGTCAAGAGGAGTACTGGGAAACATTACCAGATGATCACTGAGTAGAAGTTCACTGTATTTTGAGATTGTAGCATTCCTATTTTGGGGGTATGAAGACATCCACTAATGAATGTAATTGTGAGGAGAGATTCTGATTCTTACTGAGAAAACGTGACCACATCAAGAGGATCCAAACTTTACCCCAAATAACTAGGCCAACTGGTCTACCAGCTCCTGTGAGCTGTCAGCCATACAACACTCTCCAGATCAGAAGTTACCACCCTTCTCTGCAAGCCTTCCCAGTGTTTTCCCTCTGCCCCAATGGGCAGCTGTGAGACTTTCTAACCTGTTTCCTCTCTGCTTGATACACTCCTTATCTTCTAGGTAACCTCCCCCCCCATGCCCCTCATCCCCCTCTGGTCTTCCCTAGCACGTTGTCTATGCGTTGTTATAGTACTGACCCTGAGAGTAATTATAGTGACTGCCTTCTCACTAAGCCGTGAAGTCCTTGATAACGTGTGTGTGTGTGTGTGTGTGTGTGTGTGTGTGTGTGTGATTACCAGGCATGCCTGCTAACAATATATTTGCTGCTGAAACAAACTAAAGCCTCTTGTCTTTTTCGTCTCCCTCAGCAGCAATCACAGCTCCTTTCTCATGGTAATGTGTGCTACCTAAGTACCTCTGACAGGCTGCTCTTGGCAGCCTGAAGTTGTAATACCAAGTATAGAGAAACACTGGACCTGAAACCTGGCCTCTGGTTCTGACCCTCCTCCAAGCCTCTTACTGTTTGTAACTCAGGTTTCTATCTGGAAAGGAATGTGGTTAAGAGAGTATCTCCAAAATTCTCACCATTGTCAACATCCTGCAGAGGAAAGAGGGAGGAGAGGGGCTCCATTCTCAGCCCAAACTCTTGGGTTTTCCATCACTTTAAGCCTTACATGAAGGCAAGAAGAAAGTCGCTCCATTGGAGGAGAATCTCCCCCTCTCTCTTTCCCTTCCCTTTTCCCCTTCTTCCTTCCTGCCTTCCTTCCCTTCCTCCCTGAGTCCTAGCAATGACCAGCTAATTATCCTGAGTCTTAGCAATGACCAGCTAGTTACCCTGAGTCCTAGCAATGACCAGCTAGTTCCCCGAGTCCCGTTTGTTCAGAGTGAACCTGAGCCCAGGCCACGATGCACATTGTGAGCAGATCTAGGTGGGAGGCAAGCTACCTGCACATGCCTCGCGTGGCACCAGGCTGAGTGAAGCCTCGCAGTCTCCTGCACACGCTCTCTGGGCATGCGTGTGTGTATTGGGCACAGATGCAGTGTAAGAAAGAGACTCGGGTTTTCTAGTAGCACTGACATTTCTCGTAAAGTTTGGGCACGCCCCTGGGTCTCCTTATACCTTCACTTTGCCATCTCAAAATCGGAGCCCTGGGGCTGCCTCTGATGTCCTCCGACCACACACGCCTCTCACAAGCGTATCCGGGGACAAGGGGGTGAAAGCAAATGCCGAGGTTCGTTATGCCCTTGGACGACCTCCAGCCAGGGTCTCAAGACACCAGTACGGTGCCATCCCCCCCCCCAGGACATGGAGACCCCGCAGGGCATCCTGCTGCTTCCCCCTGCATTGCTGTTCATCATCAGCTAATTTAGGATATTTGGGGGGAGGTGGGGAGAAGGAAGGAGGAGGAGGGACCGACTTTTCTGGAAATGAGGGAGTGATTGGTAGCATCTGTCCCTTCTTTTTTTAATTGAATCTGTTCTTCTGAGACAAGAGCAACTGCTAGAGTCAGCAGAGGGACTCAGCTGCGTACGCTGCGAGGCTCCGCAGGATGAGTTTATGTGCACTGTACGGATGCAGATTGTACAGAAACCAGATGCCCAGATTGTCCTCCGGAGGACGGGGGTCAATAGGAAGCTCTAGGGGGCGGGGGAAGTCGGGTCGGCGTCCCAACCGGGCTTCCTGGGTAGAGCCTTCACCGTGTACACAGCTGGTGCTCACCAGGGCTGGGGAGCGCAGGGGAGGGGGGCAGGCAGCGAGGCCCGCCCATGGCTGCAGAGTTACACAGGAGATACAAGCTCTTCTGTCTATCGCACAGCAGGGCCAGAAGAAAAAAGATACTATGGTTGTTCCCCTCTCCCCCAAAAAGAAAACCCCACAAAACCAATAAATGTTTGCAGGGACGGATGTGATTGGAACACAATGTTTACACAGATTGACGTGGCACATGGTACTCCAAAAATCTGTACATGTAAGCTGGCAGTAAAATTCCTTGAGGATTGCCAGGCTCCCTGGAAGCCGGGGCGGACAGGGAGGTGGGGGTTCTCTCTTCCGCCTCTTCCATCTTTGGCTCCCGTCCAGATGCACATTTCCGGCCTGGCCGTGTAGGGGTTCGGTCCCCTTCTCGCTCTGGCCCCCAGGGAGTGCTCCCACCAGACACCACATCAGCATAATGGACCTGTGGTCAGCCTACAAGATTTCCTGGTAGTAGCTGGGGCGGGGGATGGGTCTGTGGTCTCCACCACAGGCATAGGCATGGTTGTGGCCACAGATTACTAGAGGGCTGGGGAGGTAGAGGGTGGTGTAATGAGCCTCCCCGGCGGGAGGGGGGTAGTTTCACAGAGGGGAGAGGGTGTGTTTTCCATGCTGTGCCCGTGATGTCACCACAGGTGCTTTTGGCTGACCAGAGCTGCTATTTCCCCAGTAACTGCGGTGGTGGGTCAGCCACTGGCAGATGACTTCCTGTCCCTTCCCCCACCCTCCCACACCCAGCCAAGCATTGGTGATTACGGTGAGTTTCTTACCCAGGCTTTAAGCTCACCCAAGCAAGGAGAAACATTTCAACCTAGTATTGTGTTTAAGAGAGCCAGCCATGGTGCTGCATACCTGTAATCCCAGCACCTGGGAGGCCCCAAGCCCATACCAGCCTGGGAGACACAGTGAAACCTTCCCTTAAAAATATTAACAGCTAACCGGGTGCTGGTGACTCACTCCTGTCATCCTAGCTACTCAAGAGGCTGCGATCTGAGGATCACAGTTGAAATTCAGCCCGGGCAGGAAAGTCTGTGAGACTCTTATCTCCAGTAAACCACTAGAAAACCAGAAGTGGCACTGTGGCTCAAGCAGTAGAGCGTTAGCCTTGAGCTGAAATGCTGAGGGACAGCGCCCAGGCCCAGAGTTCAAGCCCTACAACCACCACCACCAACAAAAAATATTAACGGCTGCCAGACACCTGTCATCCTAGCTACTCAGGAGATCTGAGATCTGAGGATCACAGTTCAAAGCCAGCCCAAGCAGGAAATTCCATGAGAGTCTAATCTCCAATTAACTAGCAAAAAAGCTGGAAGTGGAGATGAGGCTCAAGTGGTAGAGTGCCGGCCTTGAGTGAAAAAGCTCAGAGACAGTGCCCAGAACAAATCCAGTCCCTAGTACTGGCACTAAAACAAAACAACTGGCAGCGGAGAGCCTGAGAGCAGAGCACTGGCCTGGCATGCCCAAGGCATTAAATTGGATGCCCACTGCTGTGATAATAGTAATAATCTTCAGATGGGGCATCCATGTGTAGGCTGGGAGGACTTGTGCAAGTCTGCGGTGTTTGCAGATCTGTGTGGAAATTCCCGCTCTGCCACCTGGCATGTGATAGATGTTCAATTAACATTTGTGAAGAGGATGAACGGCTCTTGATTAGTGTGTAGCAAGAGATCCCAAATGGTGGACAAGCTCTTTGACTTGGACTCCAGAGTAAGTGTTTAAAGGTAGATGCCAGCGTCGGGGCTGCCTGGTCCACAGCCTTTCCTTTTACCGTAAGTCCCCTCTTCTACAGGAATGTACCATACTGGGACTGGACGCTGGCTCACAGCTTGCCCAACATGTGTCAGGATGAACTTGCTTCAGAGTTCAGGGATTTCCAGGAAAGGATCTCGGATGGACCCTCATCCCTTCACAATTCCTTATCCACACTGCCTGTTGGGCAGACATGCGCATTGCATTATTTAAGGTTACTCCCAGTGGTGCGGGGGTGGGAAGGAAAATCTCCGTTCGTTATTTAGTTTCCAAAAAAGCCTTCCAGGATCCTTTCCCCCTCCTTACCCCAGCGAGTTAGTTCACTTTTAACCCTTCTTTTCCAAATCACCCAACATAACCTCTCAGACGCCAGGGCTCATTAGCAAAGCGCTAAGTACTTTTTCATCTGCTGTGGTGAAGTTCAGGATTCGGAAGCGCTCCTTTTCCTCTCTGACTGTCTCTTCCTGGTGGAGTGGTGGAATGGTCTTTGCACAGTCTCCAGTGCATTGACCCAGTTACACAGACTTTCGGTCCTTTGAAGCATGTTCTTTTTTGTGGTGCGATTCATGAGAGGAATAGAAACGCCGCATTGTGCTTGCGTGGCTGTTCCCAATGCCCTGCACCCCTTCCCTTCACATCTGCTGCTTGGTTTGATGCTAGGAAAGCTTCCTGTAGTAGAAGAGTTGCAGCCACATTTTACGCAAGAGATCAGAGAGGCAGCGAGGGTGGCGGCTTCCTGCCCCGCGGCCAGCCAGGTCTGCAGTCCAGCTCACCCGCTCTCGCTTCCTGAGCTCACGGGCTGTGTTCACCTCTGGTCTTTGTCTCCTGCAGGTGTTTCTCTGCTTCTGGCCTGTCTTGGACTTAAACACTTGGTGGTCTCGTGTCTCTGTGGAGTCCTGTCTTTTCCTTTCTTTCCCGTCCCTTCCCTTCTTCCTTCCCTCTCATCTTTCCTTTTCATTTTTGAGTCAGGGTCTTAGAATATATAGTCCCAGTTTGCCTCAGCCTCCTGAGTGCTTGGATTACAGGCATGGACCACCGTGCCCATTTGCTCTTTTTTTCTTCTTTTGTTTAGCAATTGTTTGAGCCCAAGGCCTCACATTCGATGGGGAGGTGTTCTACTGCTGAGCCTTGGTTGTCTCTGGTTATTTATTTATTTATTTATTTTGGGTCCAGTCGTGGGGCCTGAACTCTGGGCCTGGGCGCTGTCCCTCAGCTCTTCAGCTCAAGGCTAGCGCTCTACCATTTGAGCCACAGCACCACTTTCAGCTTTTTTCTTTCTGCTTATGTGGTGCTGAGGAATTGAACCAGGGCCTCATGCATGCAAGGCAAGCGCTCTACCACTGAGCCACCTTCCCAGCCCTATTTATTTATTTTTAGACAAGGTCTAGTCTCCTAGTCAGGTGCGTACCTGAGCCGCAGTCCAGTCTGAGCTGGTATCTACCAGTCTGAGCTGGAACCACAGGCATCCAGCTTCCTTCTATGGAAATTTGAGTCTCATAGACTTTTCTGCCTGGATTGGCCTAGAACCGTAATCCTGCCAATCTCACCTCACAAATATCCTGAGATGACAGAACCGTGTCACGCCTATGGGCAGCTATGGGTTAAGAAGGGTTTTCCTGAACTTTTCTCCCTGGCCTGGCCTTGAATATCTCCTCCCCCATTCTCAGCTTCCCAAGTAGGAGTCGGTTTCTAACTTGGCACCTGTGTGGCTCTCCTGCTTCCGCAAGTTCAAGGGCAATGGGACGTGTCTGTGTGCTCTGTGAGATGCCTGGTGAGCACCTCCCACCCATCCCTGGAGAGCGGCAGGGGCTGGCTTTGAACTGTGAGCCTCCGATCTCAGCCTCCTGAGTGGTAGGATGACAGGCGTGAGCTTCATCCCAATGCAGTATTTGTAAAGCTAGGACACTTCCTCTTCCTCCTCTTTCTCTTCCTCCTTCTCCTCCTCCTCTTTCTTTTGCTCCTTTCTTGTTAGTTTTGAGATAGGGCTTCTCTCCCCTCTTGTAGCCCAGACTGACCCCAAACTCTAGGACTATACATTTGTGTGTGATCATGCCCAGCCTATAACTGGATTACCTAGAATGAACTAAAGGAAAGCAGAAAGTTTGGGCCATGGCTTTGTCTCCCTGCTCTTAAAATCATGACAACTTTCTGCCTACCTTGCTGTCCACAGGGGAAGGTTCAAGTGATTTCACATCCAGGAACTTTCTCATGCTGCTAAATGGAAGGGATTCCCGGAGTGATACCCATTTGATCACTTCTTCTGTTCGGGGGTCCCGGGACTTTAGACTGCTAATTGTTAGCAAATCAAAGGATTTTTTTTTTCCTTCTCCCCTCCAGCTCTTCCTCTCAAAACTTCTGAGTCTTAATTAACTCCCCACCCCCCCCCACCCCCACCCCGTCTCCGCCAGGGCCATGCGTATCTGATTTTCAGAGTCATTCTGCTGGAGACACAGACAATGTGGCTGCCAGGACTTCCTGGGACCAGTTCCGGGGTTCTTTTATTTTTTTTTTTTTTTATCTTCCTGCCATGTGTGTTGCGCTGCACGGACGCTTTAAGATTCCCAGGGCCACAGCCAGCCAGTGCAGGCTGTAATTAGCTAGAAGGACAAGCGCCCCCTGTAGGCAGGGCATCTCTGCTTACAGTGGAGAATTTCCCCAGGAGATGGGAAGGAAGTTAGCTGTGTCTCTTTTGGGGGGAGGGCCGGCCCCGTGATCTGTCCAGATGCCTTTGGTTCTAAAATTACACATTGGCGACTGTGTCTGTTGCAGGCACCGGGGGCAGCCTGTCTGGACACAGGGCTTTGCGCTGGTGTTGGTGATGGTGAGCCACAGGAGCTGGTCCCTGGTTAGGAAGGGATTTGGGGTTGATTTCACTGGGGAGCTTCCGGGATGTCTTTGCCGGAGGCAGTGTGTGTATCTGGACTCTTAGGGCGCGCAGAATGCCATTTTCTCTTCGATGTGGGTTTGGCAATGAAGAGCTTCATTTTGAGCCATGAGCCGAACCCTTGCTTCAAGAACTCCTCGGCTTACCCAGGGGCCCAGAGAAGCTCCGCACAGCCATCCCCCCCACCCTGCGTGGCCCCCTGGCCTGGAGGCTCTCAGCTCTCATTGAGGGGACAGCCAGGAGGAGGGGACCCACACACACACACACACTGCCCTGTAAGTCTGGGTGGAATGATGTGGCCATCCTGGGTAGGGGTGGGGTGCAGAATCCCCGATCCACGCCCCATTCCCATGGGTTTTCACAGAGAAGATAATGTGACCCTGGGAAGGACCAGCTTCTCCCACGGAGACGTTCCATTTGATGAATCCAAGAGCTCTCTGCTAAGACCATTCTTTTGGGTGTGAGGCTGGAGGATTTGGGGTGCTGATGAGACACTTCCACGGGAAGAGCAGGAAGCTCAGTTAGAACCATCAGGGCCTCAACCCAAACTGTATGGGCCGTGACCGCCCCTCTCCATTAAAGACTTCCCTTCTCCCACGTCAAGTTAGCATTTCCAGGGAGGTGTTTTGGGCCTCAAGATTAGCACTGTGCCTGGCTTCTTGTGGCTGCTCAAAGACCAGCTGTTCATCAATTGGAACTTTACCCAGCCGCATTTATTGTGTGCTTTGTGCTGAGGTAGAATCTGGTGATGGCAGAATAATCGACAGTCCCTCTCCATAAAGAGCTGGTCATCTGGGAAGACTCCCAGTTCCCCATGCTGGCAGAAAGTTAGTGGTCACTGCCTGGCCATTGAGCTTAGGGGCCACACGGTCAGAGCTAGAGCATCTTGGGATCCCTGGGTCCTTCTGAAATGAAAGACTCTAGCCTAAGGCAGGCGGCTCACACCTGTAATGCCCAGCTACACAACAGGCTGAGATCTGAGGACTGCGGTTCAAAGTCAGCCTGGCAGGAAAATCCATGAGACTTACTTCCAATTAACCAGCAAAAAGCCAAAAGTAGAGCTGTGGCTCAAGTGGAAGAGTGCTAGCCAAGTAAGAGTGCCAGGCCCTGAGTTCAAGCCCAAGGACCAGCACCAAAAAAATGGAAGGGAGGGAGGGAGGGAGGGAGGGAGGGAGGGAGGGAACTGATTGGTAAGAGGCCTGTTCATGGCTACCCAGTCAGACAGGGACTCTGCAGTCTCCGCCTTTGCTCTTTGTGTCACCCCATGCGGCTCGCGTTTGGCCCTTAACTAGAAAGATCACACTGTGAAAGGGAGAGGCAGTCCCGAAAGGGCAAGAGCCACTTTTATTCCAGGTCTAGCACGGTGGCGTAGTGACCTACATCCTGTGAGTTCCAGGAAGCTCTGGGCAAGAGCGCAGGACTTGAGTGCGCAGTGAGCAGACAGCAGGGCCGTGGCCCGCAGCTCCCACGGGGAGGCCAGAACTCCCTGAAGCCGCAGCTCCCTTGACCTCAGGGCACTGTTCTTGTTAGGGTGAGCAGTGTGAGCGGTTTGGGCACTTGAACCGTGGTCAGAACTTTCCATCCTGGCAAAATCAGGCCAGGTCCTGTATATGCCTGATCCAAAGCGACTACGTATTACAAGACTTTTTTATTTTAAATGACAATCAGGGAAAAATGAATCTGGACTTGATATTTCAGGGCTGCCAAGGAAAGATGTTAGACAGGATGATGGAAGTGATTATGTTAGAAAATAGGTCTTATCGGCCACACATGCATACTTATGGCAATGTTGCCTTTAAATACTTGAGAAGGGAAAAAATTGTTATAATTTTTTGTAATGAGATTTTATGATGCCTGCAGTTTGCTTAAAATATTCCAGAGTAAAAGGCTGAAGAACAACACACGAACAACTCACAAAACGTTAGTTACAATTATTGAAGGTGGGTGATGGACTCAAGGAATTTATTGGGAACTTCCAGAGAAAGTAAGGCTGAGTACTAGTGGCTCATGCCTGTAATCCTAGCTATTCATGAAACTGAGATCTGAGGATCACAGTTCAAAGCCAGCCCAGGAAGGAAAATCTAATCTCCAATTAGCCACCCTGAGATTTTTTTTCCTCTCAAGGCTGGGGTTTTACCACCTGAGCCACAGCTCCATTTCCTGCTTTTTGGTGATCAATTAGAGATGAAAGTCTCATGGCTTTCCTGCTTGGACTGGCTTCAAATCTCAATCCTCAGATCTCTGCCTTCTGAGTATCTAGGATTATAGGCAGGACCCATCCTGCCAGATAGTTATGAAGGCTTTGAGTATGGGATCAAAGGTCGGCCTTCCTCTTTTAAAGAGAACATCCCTTGGGCTAAGTAGAAAATGCAAGAGGAGTTTGGATTGGAAGTGAGGACACAGGCGGATGGACAAATAGTGCCTTCCTACACAGCAGAAAATGTGTTTCTCCTCAGCTCTAGGAGACTAATCTTAGCAGCTCCCCACTTCCACCAACCCAGACTCCAATTAAATTTTAATCCAAGTCATCACAAATGCAAAGTGCTTTCTTCAAGCTCCATTATTTCTGGAACTCCTTGGTGCCCAATTTAATAAATGTTTCCGGGAAAGGTGTCTGGCTGGGGGGTGGGAGGGATGAGATGGCTGAAAATAATGACTGCAAAGCAGAGGCTTCACATCAACAATGACTTCAGGGATAAGTCGCTAGAAAGCAACTCTAGCCACACTCAGCCAGACTCCCAAGCTCAACCAGATCTGAATTTCACACTGGCAAGGCTTACCATTCAAAGTGTTTAGCATTTGTCTTAGTGGGTGGGACAGAGCAAACTCCTTCCCACAATCCTCCACTCAGAACTACACCTCACCACAGTGTTGAACGGCCGTGGAGCCCTGACTCCCACTGGAATGCCAACAGATGGTTACAGCGTGGACAGGACTGCCACAGAAGAGGGAAGAAGAAGGTTGTATGGATTCAGAAAAGGTGGAGTCTCCCACCTTAGAAATAAGATAGATCTAAGAATCCCGGAGGCTGGACAGCTGAACCAGGCATTTACTATGGAATATCTCCTCTTGAGATCTGCACATCAAAAGCTTCTGGTTTTCTTGTACCTAGAAAGAAGCTGTGGTGAGCAGCAGAAGCCTGGTCAGTGGTTACAAGGAAGGGAGAGGGAGTTGCAAAGGCCTTATTAGGCCTGAGCAAAATGAAGGCACTCTGGAGTTGGAAGGGGGTAGTGGGGGTGGGGCAGGACAAGGCTCCAGAGCTGTCTCACTGTCTTTTACCTGGGTGGTGTTCATAGATTCACTAGTCGCTGATGCTTCCATGTTCCCAGTGGAAACCAGCTGTCTACCAAAGGGGAGTAGGGGACAACTGTTAACACCCTGTTCACTTCCTGAAGATGGGAACACTTCCTGTTCAAACCCCGCTCGCTGCAAGTGGCCTTGACTCACATCTTGAAATAACTCCTCATCACTGGCTGTGTATTTTAAGACACAGCTTTCATCCAGAAGACTCCATTAAAGCAACTCCAGTCGAGTGAATAATCACCCCCCCACACACACACCAAATATGTTTTGTCTTACAGAATTATGATGAGTTCTAGTCTCATTGTTTTAGTACTTTCTTGGGAAAAAGGGGGGAGAAAGAAAAAAAGAGTGGTGGGGGGAAATGCCTCCCATAAATGATCGAGAATCTTTGTTTAAAGAAGTTTTCCTCTCCACTTCCCAATCCCTCTTTCCTGGGTCAGCATGTTTCTTCACGGCTTTCCTTATCAGTTTTTTTTCCCCAAACTTCCTGTTTCCTACCAAGCTTTATATAAACTTTTCTTCATCCAGACAGAACTGAACTTTTCCCCTTTTTTGGAGGGCAGTAGCTTTTCTGTACCTTCTTACTCGCCGGGCTCCTGATGGTCACAGTTATTTCAAATGCTTTGACAGCCTGCAATTATTTGCACTTAGAGGGTTGTGTCTCCAAAAGGGAGAAATGCATACATTACCAGCAGAATGGCACTAGAGTAATCACCCACAAGCCATGCGTCTCTCACTTGTTTGTTTGTCCTTCAAATGTCCTTCAGATCTTATTTTTAGCATTAAATTGCTTCCTTTGCAATTCTTACATGCATAAGAAATAGGCAGCAGAATTTACAGTGGGCCAGATGTGGTACACACTTGGTAATCCCAGCATTCAAGAGGCTGAGACAGGAGTTCAAGTCTAGCTTGGGCTACATAGCGAGACTCAGTCTCAAGCAAACAGACAAACAGATGAAATTTCAATGGATATCTTAACAATATTTGGGTAGCAGAAAATTAGTATAGCTTAGCTCTTTGCTTTTTTTTTTCTTTTTTCTTCCTTATTTCCTTTTTTTCTTTCTTTCTTTATTCCTGTACTGGGAATCAAACTCAGGGTTTTATGTCTTCTTCTTCTCAAGGCCGGCGCTCCTACCACTTGAACCACAGCTCTACTTCCAGCTTTTCTAGCGATTAATTGGAGATATTAGCCTTACAGACTTCCCTGACAAGGCTGTCTTTGAACTGCATTTCTTACCGGGGCTGGCTTATGGACTGCCATCCTCAGATCTCAGCCTCCTGAGATCCTAGGATTACAGGAGTGAGCCACCCACCTGGGCCTGGCTGATGCTCTTTAATTCAGTAACCAACCCTTACATGGTGCTAGAAGTTAATGCGTCTGGGTGACGCCCTGGTCCTACCATAAGCTTATAAACTTCTGGAGAGAGACAGACAGGTGTTGTATTCTAACAGAAGCAGAATGAAGACACAGAAGTTAGGATGCATAAAGGGAAGCCTGGAAAATTTAGGATTTGACATAGAACCTGATGCTTGAGTTATATTTGGTTTTAGCAGGTATCACTACATGCCCTGTGCTACTTGTGTGTGTCTGTGGTGGTTGTTGTTGGTTGTGGGGCCTGAATCTGGGCCTGGGCGCTATACCTCAGCTCTTCAGCTCAAGGCTAGCACTCTACCACTTGAGCCCCAATGCCACTTCTAGCTTTTTCTGCTTATGTGGTGCTGAGGAATTGAACCCAGGGCCTCATGCATACAAGGCAAGCATTCTACCACTGAGCCACCTTCACAGCCCCCTTGTGTGTGTCTTGTGTGTGTATGTGCATATTCCTGTGTGTCCATGTGTGTGTGTTCATGTGTGCATACCAGTGTGTCCTGTATGTGTCCATGTGTGACTCTCTGTGTATGCATGTCCACATACATCTGTGTGTGTGTGTGTGTGTGTCCATGCGTGTTACAGGGATTTAATCCAGGACTGCTCATCCTGTGCCCCATCCTGAATTGTTCCTTTCAACCAACGGAAGCAAACCCAAATGAACAGAGATACAAATCCACAACAACGGTGCCCTTACATTGGTTGTTTAGGACTAAATGAACCCAGACCCTCACTGTGAGATCTGTCAGCTCGCGTCTGCTTGTCCAGCCCCTGCTGAAAGGACCCACAGGAACCATGGAACATTCCACTTTTTTACTCTTCTGCGAGAAAAACGGATCCATTGGGACCATGGGGCCCTGGATGCTCCACTTGTTTACACACCCATAAACAAGGCCCAGCCTCTCCCCTTCCCTCAGGCCCATGAACTTGAACTCTCTGAACTTGGGTGGCCTGGCTGTTTCTGAGCCTTTCCTGGAGTCAGCAGCAGTACTTCAGCCCCGCCTCCCTCCCTCCTACGCTGTCTGCTTCCTGGACACCAGGTTGATCAAGGAAACCAACCTTGAATAATTCCTAGGGGCTTCACCCACCCTAAGCAGGCCAGCCTCTCAGGGACAGCTGTGTTCCATGTTGTCACCGTCTTTGGGAGCCCCGGGGCCACCTGCAGCATGCACAGCCTGCATTCTGCTTTGCTGGTCTGATGGTGGAGTACAGCCCTGAACACCCCTCCTTATCCCCCATCTAGCTCCAGATCACCAGGCATCTGCTCCTGCCCCCCACCTCCTCACTTGTCAGCCATTGGTTCACTGCGAGTCACTGTGACTGTCACCGTCTGTGGCCTCAGGGGAGCCTTCAAGCCTGGAAGGATCTTTGCAGAAGAGGGCAGGACTTGGAAAAAGATTGGGGTAGTATTCCCAGACAGAGGAGGCAGAATGAGCCAAAGAGAACAAGAGCAAGAATTTTCTAGGCCCATTCTGCAGATTTCCAGGAAAGGAAATTCCAGGCCTCCCCTGGCCAGGCCGGCCTCTCCCTGCCCCTCTGTGCCTTGCGGGTCCCAGCTGTTCAGTGTCTGCCACCTGACTGGGAAGGGATTGTGAACCAGGGCATGGCCAGACCAGGAACTGCTAAGCTGGCAGAAAAGTCTAGTTGGGTCTCTTTTCCTGTCCCCCTTGTCTCTTTCCAGTCACACACAGCGTCTTGGAGCTTGTCTCTTATGTGACACCTAGTACCCCATGACAGGAAAGAGGCCAAGGACGGAGAGGCCCACCTCCCAGCATGGGACCTGTGAACTTCCCAGAGTCACTGCTCAGGGGAAACAGATTTAACCTTTCAAGGAGACAGCAAGAGAGAGTGTCTTCCACCCCCCAAAACTGTCATCGGACTATGGCATCCTCTCCCTCTTTGCTGTAGGTTGTAGAAATTCAGGCCCAACTGTCTTCAGCCATTAAAACACAGGCAGAGAATAGCCAAATCTGAACACTAGGCCGGCCAGTTAGCCTGACCTCATTTGTGAGTGTGTACATGCATATGTTTGTGTGAGTGTGCATGCAGGTGTGTGCGTGCACATGCATGTGTGGTGTGCAGTGCTGCCTGTAAGGCGGGGGGAAAGGAAGATGCTTGCGCAGCCTCCCCCAGGCCAGCCTCCCCCAGGCCAGCCTCCCCGGCCTGCAGCAGCCCCGGGTCCTCTCAGAGCTGTCTCAGCACTGTCAGTTCCTGCTGCTCCAGCTGTGCTGAAGGGCCTAACGCCTTTCAGAGCCAAGCTGGGAGGAGACAGGGCCAGGGTGGGCATGGACATCACCTCAGAGCCCGGTGTGGAAGATGGAAGGACAGACTGGTCATGACACACTGGGGAAGCCTCCAGTTCTACAAGGACTGGGGTATTGGAGGGCAGGGACCTGGTCTGTGAGGACAGAAAACAGAGTGTTCCCTGGCTGAGCAGGAAGGGCGCGAGGGGCAGGGTGGCCTTGCTAGGATGGCTCTCAGAAGAACAGTCTCGCAAACTCAAAAGTCCTGGCTGAAGGAGAGATGCAGTGGATCCGAGCGGCCGCTCCTGGGCACCTGCCCAGCGCTCCGGGTCCGGTCCTGCTGTGGACCAGGCCAAGCCCCACCTCACACAGCCCCGCTGTCCTGCCTGCAAAGGGCCAACACCAGGAGATTCCCTTTCCATTCCCTTCCAGTCCATCTGTCTGTCCACACCTGGGCCTCGTAGCCTTCTCGTTTCACCAGCTCCTCCCCTCCCCACACATGCTTCCTGTTTTGAACCCACCAATAGATGGAAAATGTGAGTGCTGCCGCTTTAACGGCTCCCGCTGGGGTGTGTGAGTGAGCCGGGGTGTGAGCTTGTGCAGTGAGTGTGCATGCGTGAATGTGTGTGTGCGAGGGCGGGCTGTGTATATTGTGTGTGGGAGAGCATGTCTGCATGTGACTGTGTGGGTGAGTGTACATGGGTGTGAGTTGTGTACGTTTCCAGACTGTGTCCTCTCTGTGTGCGATTGAAACAGGTAAGCCAGACATGAGGAATGGCTTATGCCTGTCATCCTGGCTACTCAGGAGGCCTGAGGTCTGAAGATCACAGTTCAAAGCCAGCCTGGACAGGAAAGGCCCAGAGACTTTTCAGTTAATCTCAGAAAAAGCTTTAGTGCTGCAGCTCAAGTAGAGGACAAGAGTTCAAGACCTAGGACCGGCAACCACCACCACCACCACAGTTCAGACCCCAGACCAAAGTCCAAGAGTCCCACGTTAGGCCCAGCCACTCTCCCCCACATGCCAAGTAAAGAGACACGGTGAAGGGCAGAGGAGATCTATTACATGGCAGCCGGGGGAAGGCAGCACTTCAGTCCACCTTCAGCAGACAGAGGCCTCAGGTTGGAGAGCACTGGAGGCAGGTCGGAGGGCAGTCTGCAGAGCCTGCCTAGTCCCGGCTGCCTGGTGGGCCATCAGCTCAGTCTTGGACTCTGGAGGCCTGCGGAGCTTTTAGCTCTTAAGATGATGAGAAGGTATTGCTCGTCTGATGGTGGCTTGCCTTGTGTTACGAGATGTCTTATCAGTGAATCCTGCTTTTCCTGGAGCCCAAGATGCTTGTAAAGTGACTGAAACAGGGAACAGTTCAGATCAAAGGGCACAGGGGGCCTCTGACTGGGCTCACAGTGTAGTTCATTCACAGGCACAGCACAAGCGGCTCTTAGCTGGCTTCCTACAGAATCCTGCGTGTGACTGCACGCGTACAGGTTGTGTTGTGTATGGAGGCTGTGTGTGAGTTCCTATTGTGACTTTGATGTGTGCATCTGTAAGAGCGCTGTGTGATTTCAGTGTCCAGTGTGGGTGACTGTACGTGTGACCGTGTGTTGAGTGTGTGCTCACGTGTCTGTGTCCACCTGCTGCCTGTGCCCTGTGCCAAGGAGAAGCCTCGTAATGCAGCATTTTCAGGAAAGCTTCTATGACCATTCCTGGCCATGCTAGCATAAAGGCATACCTCTCCATTTGTGTGAGGCCTTTGTTTTTCCAGCTTTAAACCAGAAAAAATATCACTGGAAAAAATGGCTTCCTGAGCAACTAGGGTCAGAAACCAGACCGGTCTTGGCCTGCTGTCCTGGGTGGACAGGACACCTCATCCATTTCTCTGTCCCCAGGGGGCAAGACAATTCCCACTGGGAGCAGGGGTTGTGAGTTCACACAGCAAGTGTGTGTGTGTGCACCCATGCATGTGCGGGGTACTGCGTCCTGAGGGTTGTATGCAGATTTGGAAGTTCTGTGTGAGGACTGGGGGGTTCTATGTGAGGATTAGGGGGTTCTCTGGTTCCTAAGAATTTACAGTGTGGGGGAAGGAGAGGGACACAATCCCAAGCATACAAATAGAAGTGCTTCCGGGGCTGTTCGTGTTAGATGAATTTGGATTTCTTAGGGCTCTTTGTGCTGGTTTTTATCATTATTATTGTTAGTAATTATTATTAGTGTGCCAATTCTAGAGCTTGAATTCAAGGACCAGGTGCTGTCCCTGAAGCTTTTTGTTCAAGACTAGTTCTCTACCACTTGAGCCACAGCTCCACTTATGGTTTTTTGGTTGTTCATTGCAGATAAAAGTCTCAGACTTTTCTGTCCTGGCTGGCTTTGAACTGAAATCCTCAGATCTCAGCTTCCTAAATAGCTAGCATTACAGGCGTGAGCTCCAGGCTCCTGGCTGCAAGTCTGACCAGCGTGAGGGTCATTTGCACTAAGTTCTTTGTCTGCTGGCTCAGCTGAGCCCCGGGGGAACTGAGGCATGTTCCCCTGATTGCTAAATCTCCCAGTGCTGGGCACAAAGTTCATCCCCCAGCCTGACGCTGGGTATGTGTGGGTGGGAGAGTGGATGGGGGGGTGGATAGACTCTGGTTAGGAGAACGCTCGCCTGCCACCTTCATGCCCACCCAGCGCTGGAGGTGGCAGCCCGTGGTGGAGATGAGGCCCGCGGTCCAGGGTCAGCACAATGGGTGGAGTTTCAACAGCAGCGAGTAGTCGGGGCCCTGTGTGCATTTCTACAAATGAGCTGGAAAAGGAACTTGAGAGACAACCACCCCCCACCCCCCACCCCTGCCCCAGCCTGTGAGTGGCACAGAGCTTTCGGTAGTGGGTAGACGGGGGAGGGTCTCCCGCCGAGAGGCGGAAGCTGGCTTCCGGAGTGTGCAGGCGGACGCGGTGGGGGGTGGGGGGTGGGAATGCTGCCCAGGTGATTGACAGCTGTTGCAAAGAGCAACAGCCTGGGAGTTGTTCGTTCAGCCTCAGCCTCACAGTGCTGGGCTGGGCTGTGCTGCACTCAGTGCCGACAATGGAGAAGTATGTTTCCCCATGTGGGGGGGGGGGGGCGGAGGGGGGAGGGGGGGAAGAGGGAACGGACATAGAAGGAAACAGAGATGAGACTATGGACTTCCAAGCGTGTTCACCCTTGTACCCGGGGTGGGGCCGGCGGTTTTCGAACCTCTGTCAGGGCATGCGCTGTGTGCTGCTTTCTGAAGGTGTGTTGTTCATCCCGCAGACCTGGGGCCTTGTTTCCAGGGTGCCTGCGACCCCCTGGCAGGCCTCCAGATGTCACATGTAGGAGGGCCAGGAGGGGAGATGGGCAGTTCAGAAAGGCAATTCTGGAAGTTTCCTCCCAAGGAGGTGATGCCTTGGCCCATGCTTAAAGTCAGCTTTTAATTCCATGAGGCTGAAGGACGGGGTGGGGACAGATCCAGAGAAAGCAGGCGTCAGCAGCCGGCTGGAACAGGGCAGAGGCTTCCGGGGCCCTGGCCCGGGCGCCATGTTGGAGAGGCAGCCAGGGAGTTGAGGAGCTCTGGGCAATTTGAAGCAAGACAGTGGCATGGCGGGGTTAATATGTTAGGAAGATCCTCTATGGCCTGTGTGAGGGTGGACCAGACAACAGGGGAACGCAAGAAAAGGCAGAAACAACGACTAAGAGACCCCTAAAACCACTCAGCCGGAAAACAGGCTGCCAGGTGTGCTGAGTCACAGGTGTGCCTGTAATTCCAGCACAAAGGAGACCGAAGCAG
This sequence comes from Dipodomys merriami, assembly GCF_024711535.1. Lineage (NCBI taxonomy): Eukaryota > Metazoa > Chordata > Mammalia > Rodentia > Heteromyidae > Dipodomys > Dipodomys merriami. The sequence continues at coordinate 3,301,534 of NW_027202305.1, read as the reverse complement.
GAGGATCATCAATTCAACCCTGGCCCAGACTCCATAGCAAGTTTTAGGCCATTCTGGGCTACCTAGTGAGATCCTGTCTCCACAAATTAATAAATAAATAAGGATAGCACTGGGAGTTGGTGGCTCACAACTGTTAACCTGGTTACTCAGGAAGCTGAGATCTGAGGATCACAGTTCAAAGCCAGCCCAAGCAGAAAAGTCCCCAGTACCCTTATCTCTATGATCAGCAAAAAGCTGATCATGGAGCTGTGGTTCAAATGGTAGAACCCTGAGGGAGTAAGCTAAGGGACACTGTCCAGGTCCTCAGTCCAAACCCTAATATTGGTGTATGTGCACGCACACACACACACACACACACACCAGCATATATGTTAGAGATAAAATGGACAAATAAGTAGGTTCAGAAGGACCAGAGCAAAGTAGAAGCAATGTTAGATGGGAAAAAAAAGAGCCCCGCGTTCTGGGGGCTGAGCCAGGTGGTGGCTCTGTGGCCTTGCTCTGCTTGCTGACCTCCAGACAGCTTCCTCTCCCCTTGGGACTGCTGTTGAAAACCAAGTGAGATAAACGTGTTTTTTTTAAGCAGCAGGGTGAGCCGGTATCTGCAGTGATGTTTGTGTTCACCCTGCTGTACACACAGATAAAAACCAAGAGCCAAAGAGGGGCCAGGAGGCCCTGAAGAGCTGGGAAAGTTTGCTTTATAGAGAAACAGCAAACATCAGTGTTAACACGCAGGCTTCCCAGCACAGGAGTGGAGGAGGACTCAGGCCAGACTGCCTAGGATCCACCAGGGCCTGCAACTTAGCAGGTAGTAAGCCTCTCTAAGCCTCAGTTTCTCCTTGTGAGTAATGGCGACGATTAAGAATAAATAAATAAAAAGCTGGAGTCTGGAGTCTGGGGCCAGTGGCGTACTCCTGTAATCCTGGCTACTCAAGAGGCTAAGCTCTGAGGATTGAGGTTCAAATCCATCCCCAGACAAGAAAGTCCGAGAGACTCTTATCTCCATTTAACCACTAGAAAACCAACCCCCCATTCCACCCCCCAAAAAAAAGAGCAATTGTGGTATAGATTAGCTGGTAGCATAGAGATCTAATCTGTTGCCAGGATTAAATGCAGGTTAAGAGCATAGTATAAATGGTGACACAGAATAAACACTTAACCATCACCTAGGAAATAATTACTGGGGAAAACCCCACACTTAGCTCCTCGATCCTGTGAAACTGGGGCAAGAAGACCCCCCTTGGTGCTCGAAGAAATACAGGGTGGCCCCTGAAAAGTGGAGCCACGCCACACTGTGGTTTGATGAAATCTGGCACTATGAAGCCTCAGTGTGGGCACCTCGGGCTCATCCCAGATGCCAGCAGTGGGCGGGAGCTGGGTAGCAGCTGCCCTGTTTCTTCCATTGTTTTAACTTTTTATTGTGGAAACGATCAAACGTTCACAGAAGTGGAGAGAATAGAATAATGAGCCCTGCGGATCTTCATCCAGCATCCGTAATGATCAACACATGGCCGGACCCAGCCAAGCCTGGCCATCACCCAGCCCCAACCCCCCCGGGAGCCCATCTCTGAGCAAAAATGGACAATGGCCTGGGAAGGGAACTCACTTTAGCGTTTTTTGCTGCTGGTGGTGGCAGTCCTGGGGCTTGAACTCAGGGCCTCACACTCTGATTTTGCTTTTCTCTCATACCTCTACTGTTGGCCTTTTGCAGGTTCATTGGAGGTAAGGGTCTCTTGGACTTTTCTGCTTAGGTTGGCTTCGAACCTCAATCCTTAGACTCAGCCTTCTGAGTAGCTAGGATCACAGGCGTGAGCCACTGGTACCCAGCATTAGATCACTTTCCATGTAGGCTAAATAGATCTATGCAACTATTTTATGTTTATCTTCTCCTTGAGTCTTCTCTGAATATTTCTATTCCCTCCCTTCCCCATGGTAGGTTTTGGACACTACCCAAAGCCTCGTAAAAGATCAGCCTGAGGATCACAGAGACATAAGGCCACGTTTAAGGCCTGGTCCACACCCAACTATAATCTCTTCTCAGTCCCCTGTGCTGTGTCCTAGCACCCAGGTTCTTTGTGAATGCTAGTTGTGTTGGATGCTGGCTGGCCACAGTCCTTTGACTGTCAGGGAGGGAGCGAGGATATGGACGGGAAGGCAGGAAGGAGGAAGGGGAGAGAGAGGGCCCTCACGTGTGGGTGCTCTCGTGGAGGGGTCTCTTTGTGGCGGTGACAGCGGATGACTGTGTGTTCCCTTGGCTCCCCAGTGTCCTGCTCCGGTCACACCGGCAGCCAGACCACACATGGCAGTATGATTATTGGTGCTGGGGAAGGAGGAGCCCTCAGCTGACACGCGGAAGTACTTAGCTGCGGTCCCTGGTGGCTCTGTGCTGTCACCAGCGCCCCCCCCTCTGAGTCGCAGCTGCATTGTGGCCTGTGTGCCGCTCTTTAGTTGGGTCTGATTTGTAGGGCTGGCAGCCTGGAATGTAGTTATTGCAAATGATACTAATCTCCGGGCTGAATTCCACAGTGGAACTGCTTCTGTGCATGCCATAATTATCTGCGCGGTGGGTAATTATTATGCATTGGCTATATGCAAAGTACTCTACATACTGGCATCCCTTATTTGCCCAAAGCCCAGAAAAATAATCACAACTGTTTGCATTTACCATTGTACTTCGCTTTGTACATCTAGAATGTTAACAGAGCAACTTCATTGAATGCCCGTGTGCCCGGCATGCCATGTCAGCCAAACCTCCAAACAGCACTGTGTATTATTACTACCCTGTACTGTCACATGGGAAACTGAGGGGAGCTGGATTTAGTAAATTAACAGCTAGTGAGCTGTAGAACAACATTCAATTCCAGTTCCAAGGGTGTGTGTGTGTGTGTGTGTGTGTGTGTGTGTGTGTGTGTGTGTGTGTGTGCATGTGTGTGTGTGTATGTGCGTGTGTGTGTGCATGCGTATGTGCACATGCATGTACACACATCAGTCCTAGGGCTTGAACTCAGGACCTGGGACCTATCCCTTAGCTTTTCCCATCAAGGTTGGCATTCTACCACTTGAGCCACAGCTCCACTTCCAGATATTTGCTGGCTAATCTGAGAAAATGGTGACAGACTTTCAAGACGCAGCTGGCGCTGAAACATGACCCTCAGATCTTGGTTCCCGAGTAGCTAGGATTGCAGGTGTGAGCCCCTGGCACCTGGAGTTTCTGTGGGTTTGACTATGCCATTCCACGGTCTTTTAACTCGAATAATAGCCGAGGAGCTAATCGATGTTATTCTGTATTCTTTGGGAGATGAGAAAGGGCTGGGCTCCACAGGCCAGCCTTGAACTTGCTATGCAGCTCAGCTGTATTCTTCTACTTCAGCTGGTAGTAAACAGCAGAGCCAGGGCTCAAAGTTTGCTCTACTATCCCACAGTACGTGTGTTTGTTAGTGCACGCCTGACACTCAGTCATGTCTTCATGAAAGAAGCTGGCTACCCCTGGCTGGGTGCCCTTTACTGAGATGTGGTGGGAGGGCAGGGTGCCTGCCTTTCCCCTTTCCTTCTAGCATATTACTCAGGCTGGTTGAGAAGACTCAAAGGTACCATATGCCCATGAAATGGCATCTAAAACCCTGAAGTGATACAAGCCTAGACCCAGCCGGCCACATGCTGCCAGGGAACTTGATGAATGAGTAAGGACCAAACACATCCATCTGGTTACAGCCTTCTTCCCCAAGGAGTCTTGCAAAGTGACTGGAAATGCCGAGAATCTAGACTCGGGTGAATGTTGGAGCGCGTTGCCTAATTCTGCATTTCTAGAATGTTCTCTGTCTGCAGAGCCTGGAGACTCACACAGTGGGCTTCAGGAAGATGACCCTAAAGGCTTGCGTTTCCTATCCCGGCCCTTGCTCTGTCATTTCCAGGCAGCTGAGGTCAAGTCAGTGGAACACACAGCCCAGGCTCTCCTGGTGAGACTCAGGAAGTCAAATTCTTGCCTGTGTCCCTGGAGCTGGTACAGGATCGCTGATGGTGGGGGATGGAGTTTGAGTTGAGTTGGCATTGCCACATTACTGCCTGGCCAGCGAGATGAAGAACTGAGCGAGGGTTTGAGGCCCTGGTGCTCACAGCACTCTCTGAGCCTGGCTGGCTGGACAGGAAAGCGCACCGTCCATGTCAGGGCTGGGGCGAGAGCAGAGCCCAGCAGGACTCCTCTGCTCATAGCCTGGCAAGCTAGATGTCATGTTGCTCTCAAGGTCAGTAGCTAGGTCCCCAAAATGAGATCTAACCCTCACACCAAGGGCATCCATCCATCCCCAGACTGGGTGACGCTTTCTGCAGACCCAGGAGCTCCAAAGCGGTGGACGGTGGCCCGGCCCGCTCTGCCTTCCTGAGCCTTGAGCATCCGAGCTCGTAAGGCTCTGCCCTGTCTGGGACCGGTTGTGGCAGGTCTGGGAGATGCTGGTGGCCCTGCGTGGGGGCCACCTCCTAGGACCCAGCTGCCTGCTAATTAGATATTTTGGTTGGGCGATCCGTTTATACTTGGCCCTCAGAGTTGGCATGCTGCTGGGGGTGCTGCCCGGGAAGGTGGCATCCATTACTGTGGATGGAGGCCAGCTCCACCCCCAGGCTGCTGCTGGGATCGGAGTGTAAGCTCTTCCCAGATGGTCTTGGTACCCATCTCCATATCCCGCTATCACCACTGTACCTCATTTTAAATCTACCCATTCACCTTCTCCGGCAGGAGAGGCCTTTAGATGAATAGAGGGTTGCAGAGGGGTTTTGTTGTTTTGTTGTGTTGTTTTGCTGTCTGGGGAGGCAGACCCGGGAGTTGTGCATGCTGGGCGAGCACTAAGCTACACCCAATCACAGAGGTCCCAGCCAGGATGACACCAATTGCTACACCAGGAGCCAGCTTTCTAACTTAAAAATTAAACCCACAAGTAAGCTAGGTGCTGGTGACTCATGCCTGTAAGCCTTGCTACTAAAGAGCCTGAAGTCTGAGGAACGAGGTTCAAAGCCAGCCAAGGCAGGAAAAGCTGTTAAGACTCTTATCTCCAATTAAAGTGGGGCTGGGAGTCAAGTAGAGAAACACCAGCCTTGAATGAATAAGCTAAGGGACAGTTCTCAGACCCCCGAGTTCCAGCCCCACTACTATATTGGCACCAAATGGGCAGGGGGAGAGGGAGAAGGAGAGGGAAGAGAGGAGAAAGAGAAAAGACAAGAAACTACATAAGGACTGAACATGTATAAACTCTTTTCTTGCTATTTCCTCTCCCCAAATAAAACCCATGCAAAACTGCATTGTCCCCCAACAATACCATATAACCACAATTTAAGGATGATTTAGAGTATTTGGCCATGCCATTTTCTGTAGATTTTCATAGTGATCCCCTGAGGGTACTGAGAGATAACGGGCAATCTGCATTACGAGGCCAGGCTGTGGCAGGGCCAGGGTGTGTATGATGAGCTTGCAGAGAATGCTCAAGGGCCCTTCCACCTGGGAGGAGCTGGGGGAGGCTGCAGGCTTCCTCCCTCCCCCAGGATGGGCTGGAGTTGGAGGGATGGCTGCTTCACCAGGCACTGGGGCTGGGAAGTAGGACCCTGCGGAGGCCAGTGGCCTCCACTCCCTCTTGGGGTTCTCCCTGACCCCTCCCTCCCTGCCCAGGAGCCAATGGGGGACAGGGAAGATGACCCGGCCCACACAGCGGTGGGAGGGGCTCTTGTCCAAGATCTGCAATTCCCAGTGTCTCAGGCACCGACCCCCTGCGGCCCAGGTGTCATTTTCCTGGCTCGGAAGTTGGATTTCTGAATCCTCGCTTCTGCATGGGAAGGGAGCATTCCTAGGGCCCACAGCTCTGAAGAATGAGCGCTCCCAGCCCCGGTTGTCCAGCCTCCAGAGGAAGCCAGCTCTGCCTGTGCTCCTGCATACCACCCATCCCCTCCCCACCCAGCAGTTTAGCCCCAACTGGCGATCTCTCCCCAAACCCCTGGGGGGGAGGGGTCATCAGCCAGGAGGAAGTAAGGAGGGGAAGTGACTCAGGCCGTCCTCTGAACTGGGGACAGAAGTCTACTTCCTCAAGTTAGCTGGAAGGGCCTGTCATTTTTAAGACTAGGCAGAGAGGGAGGGAGGGAGGGAAGAAAGAAGAAGAAGGAAGGAAAAGAGGGAAGGAGGAAAGAAAGAAGAATGTACTCCTAAGAAAATCTCATGACTAAAGAAGGACCCGGCCGAGGCCAGGCCCCCGGCGGGTGGTTGCTTTGGTCATTTGGTGGGTCAGGCGTTTCCTGCCTCTTGAAGCCCAGCTCAGCAGGCAGGTGTGCATCCTCACAGCGGCCCTGGGCCCTGGCAGTCCCGGGCAGTTTGGGCACAGATAAGGAAGAGGGTCAGTAGCGAGGTTGAGGTGCTGTGCTGGCAGGCGCGGCACATGTGGCCTCACCACATTCGTGGGTGGCTTTTGCATGCAGCCGTAAGAATGAGCTGTGCAGAAAATTCTCCAGAGCATCTGGCCTTGAGAACCCACGCAGAGCCACCTAGAGCTGACTCAGGTCCTCTTTGTCCTCCAGAAACACGGGCCCAATCTTCTCCATAATGAGGGCGGTGGCTAACCTAGATTCCTAAGCAGGGTCAACTGAAGCCTAATCTCTCTCTCCTCTCCCTTCCTCTCCCTTCCTCTCCCTGCCCTCTCCTCTCTCCTCTCTCTTTCTCCTCCCCTTCCCCTGCCTAGTTCCTCCCCTTGACAAGTGGCCCCAGAGCCGTGCCAGGAGGACTGTGGAAGACATTGTGATGAGCAGTACAGTCTCGCCCCGGCTTCCTCGGGTGACCGGAAGTGGGAAGGGCTCACACGCACCGCCGAGGCCCCTCCAGGCCTCACGGCCTTGTGTTTCTCTGTGCGCTGCCTTCTCTCTTCTTCCCCCTCCTCCAAGGAAGCTGGCCTGTTTCCTTAACCTAGCTCCTCCATCTGCACCCCAACCTTCCCAGTGTCTTCTCCTAAATCCCACAGAGAGAGCCCTTTACCCCGTCCCCGTGTCTCTGTACAGCCCAGGCGGCTCTGGCTGCTGCATGGAAGGCTGTGGTAGGGTCTGCAGGGCAGAGGAAGTCAGAGGAGGAAGTTATACCAGGGCGGAAGGGCCCAGCCCGACCGCACCCCGACAGCACTGGGGTGAGGGGAGGGGGGAAGAGAGTCTTTAGAGGACCCTCCTGAAGGGGTCCCCGCTTGCTGCTTTCTGTGAAAGGGTCTGAGTACTCAGTAAACCAGCACTTGCTGGGGCATGAGAGATTGCAATCTGGCACAGGACCTAAAGCAACAGCAGCTAAACAGAGACAGTGACCACATTTATGTGCAAAGAGCACACGGCAAGGTGTTAGGGGACCCTGGGAAATCTTCCACCTCCTCAGTTCCTCATTGGTCATGTGAGAAGACTGAACTCGGGGACCTTGGCTCTGAGGCCTGAAATGGTGTGTTCATTGTAGCCTAGCTCTCGTATCACAGCATGCATGCCCTTCTCAGGTGTTAAAATCAGACTGCAGGTATTTTTACCTACCTCCCTACCTACACGGACAGATAGGTGTGTGCGCGTGCGTGTGTGCGTGTGCGCATGCGCACATTCTAGGCTGTTCCATGCTCTCCTGGGCCTTTGTGGGTGCGGTGGACTTGAGGAGCCATCAGACTCCCTAATAAATGGGATAAGTGCCTTTTGAAACATCCCAGAGCCGGTAGCTCAATGGTAGAGCACTTTCCCAGCATGGGCAAGGTTCTGGGTTTGATCTCCAGCTCTGGGGTGAGGGGAGGGGGGAAGAGAGTCTTTAGAGGACCCTCCTGTCCACTGCCCTCTGTGTCAGGACACAAGGAGGAGTCAGCAGGCTGCCATCAGGAAGGGGCCATGCCAGCCCCAACCACTCCATTCCCTGTTCTCGCTCAGGCTCCAAAACTGTGGCGAGAAATCCCTGATGTTGCAAAGCCACGTGGGTCTGTGGTCCTTCATTAACTACAGCCTGAATGGAGACAGATCCTATCTGCTCAATCTAGGTAATCCAGACCGTGGAAGGCAGACAGGCTCTGTTTGCTCTCTCTATAATTTAATATTCCTAATTGCCGCCTGGTCCCTCTCTCCTGCCCTCGATCAGGTGCTGGGGGCGGGGGGGGGGGGGGCTAGTGTGATGGGAGGCTCTAGCCTGTCAGAAGGGAGTTCATCCACTCCTTCCTCAGCCGCTCCCTGAGGGCTGCAGCCTGGGGAAGGTGCTGGGGTGAGAAACACACCCCAGAGTTCAAGGCAGGACCCTGAGCTCTGAGAGCTGAGGTGCAGAAGGAAGGACAAGTAGAGTGTGTATGCCAGGGGCTGGGGGCCTCTGCTTCCTATTCGGTTAGGTCCCTTTTGTGCATACCAGGCAGCCCTGGGGAAGGGAAAGCAGCCATTGCTGACCTTCTCAGCAGCTTAGCGGTGTAACTTAGTGTAAGAAGGGTCGTAGAGGATGGGGAGGTGGAATTTCCTGGGATTTCAGCTGCCTGGTGGAACTCCCAAGCACCTGCCAAGAACCATGTTGCCAAAGGATTCCATCCGGGAGGATTGGAAGCAGACGTAACCTCATGGGTGGGTGGGAGGGACTAAGGAGGCAGGCAGTGGTGGGGACCAGAGAGGACAGGGGCTGGAGGGTCCGTCTGAGCCAGCACCTCCCTACTACATTCTGACGACCGGGACCTTGGGGTCCATCAGTCCCAGCGTCCACCCAGGGGACTGAGCGTAGAGAGGACAGTCTGTGAGCGTCTGGAGTCCACGTCCTTCCTCTTCCCGCACCAAGCTGTAACTCTTGGCCTAGAATGACTTAAGCAACAGGAAAGAGAGGAGAGAAAGGAATCGGCCCAGTTGCTTCTAGTTTGGAGCTTTGCACTTCTTGCATTAAATGCCTAGCTCACCCTGAAGCTGGGCTAGGTCACATGCACACAGACCGGCCAAGAGGAAGTCGATGTGCATTCTCTCCAGCCTCTCGCTACCCCCCTTGAAAAGTTGAGTGTATTTGTTTTCTACTACTTGGCACTAGAAACAAGGGCTTACAACACCCACCCATACACACACACACACACACGTGCATGCACATTTGTTATTTCAGTTTGTTTAGGCCAGGAGCCTGGCCCTGGCTCATGGGGACCCCAGCCCTGTGCCCCCTCCTAGAAGCGGGACTCGAATCCACTTCCACGTGCTCTCCACAGGCTGCCCACAGCCTCCTGCTGCTTCAGGGCTGCCCCCAGGGTGAGTCTTGCGTGCGGATCCCATGAAATCACAGATGTCATCCCCTCTCCCCATTCTACTGCAGAGAAGTTAAGTCACGGCCAAAGGCGTTGACAGCCAGAGGCAGGATGGCCACAGCGCCCCCTAAGGGTCTGCTCGGCACACGGTTGATACCCTTGGAACCAGTGAATGGCAGAATGGGGTCTGATTACGCCATAACAGTACTCTCTTCTGTAGAACTGGGGGAGGGTTGGGGAGGTGGCTTGGTTTGGAAGCCAGAGTGTCGGGCAGCAGGGGATGGTTTTTCGTTATGGTGTACCCCATCAATCTAAGGACGGTACCCTAAGCCTCACTCTTCTCACCGTGCAATGAGGAGAATTTGAGGGCACCGGAGGGTTGTGGTTAGACTGCTGGCGTGGAGTGTTCAGCGCGCACAGCGCCCAGTCAGCTCCGTAACGTAAGACGTCCGCGCAGGCTCCTCCGCTCTGGGTGCCTTCCTCTCTCCGACCCACCAAGGCTGAGACGCAGGATGTCAGGAGGTCCAGACTCGCCCATACTGGAGTTATTTGTAGCTGGTGCCACTTAGTGGCGTAGACCGTGGGGGAGGGGGTAATGAAGGGATTGGGAAAGAAATTGGTCTCTTGTCATCAGCAACCCGAAATGACTCCTCACATTCATCTGCTTCCCTGCCCCGCCCTCTCCTTCCCCAGTTTAGTGGTGTGGAGCGAGGCAGGGGCTCCTCTCTCTTGTTGCTTTCCGTCCGTCTTGTCATTTGTTACAGGGGATGTTCACACACACACACACACACACACACACACACACACACACATGGAGGGGTGGGCGGCTTATTAGGTTCTTTATGAGTTAGAAAAGAGTCTTGGTGGTTGGGGCTGGGAAGGTGTCTCAGTGGTAGAGCGCTTGCCTTGCATGCATGAGGCCCTGGGTTTGATTCCTCAGTACCACATAAGCAGAAAAATAAATAAATAAAAGGAAGTGGCGCTGTAGCTCAAGTGGTAGAGCGTGGTAGCCTTGAGTTAAAGAGCTGAGGGACACCACAAAAAATAAAATACCTAGGAATTAACTTAACCAAAGAAGTGAAGGACCTCTATGATGAAAACTTTAAAAACTTGAAAAAGGAAATAAAAACAGAACTTAGAAAGTGGCAAAAACTCCCATGCTCCTGGATTGGAAAGATCAACATCGTGAAAATGACAATACTTCCCAAGGCTATCTACAAATTCAATGCAATACCTATCAATATTCCAACCTCATTCTTCAAGGAAATAGAAGAGGCAATCCAAAAATTCATATGGAACAATAAAAGACCCCAAATAGCAAAAACAATCCTCAACAGAAAGAACAGTGCTGGAGGAATATCAATACCAAATTTCAAACTCTACTATAAAGCCATAGTAATCAAAACAGCATGGTACTGGCACAAGAACAGACCTCAGGACCAATGGAATAGAATTGAAAACCCAGAAATGAACCTACAGACCTATAGTCATCTAATCTTCGATAAGGGAGCTAAAAAAATAGAATGGAAGAAAGACAGCCTCTTCAGTAAATGGTGCTGGCAAAATTGGTTAACTACTTGTAGAAAACTAAAGCTAGATCCTTATATATCACCCTGCACCAGAATCAACTCCAAATGGATCAAAGACCTCGGAGTCAAAGCAGACACTCTGAAAACATTACAGGATGGAATAGGAGAAACTCTAGGTCTTCTTGGCACAGGCCAAAATTTTCTTAATAGAGACCCAGAAACAACAAATCAAAGAAAGTTTGGACAAATGGGATTGCATGAAGTTGCAGAGCTTCTGCATGGCAAAGGACATAGCTAGCAAGATCAATAGAAAGCCCACGGATTGGGAGAAGATCTTCACTAGCCATACAACGGACAAAGGTCTCATATCTGAAATATACCTGGAACTCAAAAAATTAAATCCCCCAACAACAAATCCTCAAAGAAACAACTGCCCAATAAATAAGTGGGCGAAAGACTTAAAGAGAAACTTCTCTGAAGAGGAAAGAAGGATGGCCAATAGACACATGAAGAAATGCTCAACATCCCTAGCCATAAAAGAAATGCAAATCAAAACAACACTGAGATACCACCTCACCCCAGTTAGAATGGCTAAAATCAAGAACTCTAATAACAACAGATGCTGGAGGGGATGTGGACAAAAGGTAACCTTACTGCATTGTTGGTGAGAGTGTAAACTTGTTCAACCACTTTGGAAAGTAGTATGGAGGTTCCTCAAAAGACTTCACATAGAACTCCTCTATGACCCAGCAGTCCCACTTTTGGGCATTTACCCAAATGTTCACAAACAAGACCATACTAAAGCTGCCAGCATGACTATGTTTATATGGAACCAACCCAGATGCCCCTCAGTAGATGAATGGATCAAGAAAATGTGGTATATATACACAATGGAATTCTATGCCTCCATCAGAAAGAATGGCATTGCCCCATTTGTTAGGAAATGGAAAGACTTGGAAAAAATTATATTAAGTGAAGTAAGCCAAGCCCAAAGAAACATAGGTCCCATGGTCTCCCTTATTTGCAATCACTAGTATATGTCTGAGTCAAGCAGAAAAGGTCAGATAAGGTGATGTTAGGGAAATGAACCCTAAGATATGTATTCAAATGTTTTTTTTCTTTCATGCGATTGTTTCTAACACATTTATAAGATGATTTCTTTGTTGCTTTGTATGTCCCTCCCCCACGGTATAACCCCTGCTTTCACTGTATTTGATGTTGTTATAATTTGTGGAGGGGAAGGGAAAAAACAAATCGTTTAAATAGGGACACAGGTGGACCCATTGCAACAATGAGACGTACAAGTCGTTATGTCAAAAGTGAACTTTACAACTTTGGGGGGGGGGCGAGGAAGGTTGGGTGGGGGTGTGGGGGGAGGCTGGGAAGGGATGGGAAGGGGAAACAAAGGAGGAGGCTACAATGCTTGATAAGAAATGTACTCACTATCTTGCCCATGTAATTGTAACCCCTCTCTACAGTATTTTCACAATTAAAAAAAAAAAAAAAGAGCTGAGAGACAGCGCCCAGGCCCAGAATTCAGGCCCCACCACCGACAAAAAAAAAAAAAAAGAGTCTTGGTGAAAAGAAAGGGGGAGGGGGGCGGTACTGATTTGCTTTATTAAAGAGCCCAGTGCATTTTCCTTCGTTGACCAGCCAGACAAGCCTGCCGTCCAATTGATCATTAGATGAACAGCTCTCACACCAGCTACGGGCGGAGACCAGAAGCCATTATAACCCCAGCCAACTGACGGCGTTGGCAGACTGGCCCTGAAACTAGACCTTGAGGATCAATATACCTTTCTCCATTAGCTTCATTTCCTCTGAAGGAAATGGTAGGGTCATTGTGGTTGATGTGGATTGACAGGCCTCTCTCCTGCCTCCTGCAGCCTCACAGAGGGGCACAAGTTTGGAGATAAAATTGTGCAGCCAAACCACCCAGGCTTTTAGCAGGTCTGCTTCACGAGCCTTGGGGAATTGCCTGGCTGGCAGTGATAGACCGAATCGTTTTATGAGGTAAGGAAGATGTAGCCAGCCCAGCCAGGCCTAGGGAAGGGGCTGCCAGCCATCTGGGTCATGTGGGCCACTGTTGGGACAGGAGGAAGAACTTTCTGGGCATCGGAGCCATTAGGCCACCAGGAAATGTGGCCGGGTCTCCACTACTTAGTGGCAGCCCCTGTGTGTCCGCTAGAACACTGCTCAGACCTCTGCCACCTCTGCCACTCTGCATTTTGTTGGCTGCTTGCTTCTTCTTACACTACTGGCTGCCACCCCAGCTTGACAGAGCCGGGATGTTTTTCCCGCCACATGCACGCGTGCCCCTGGTGTAGGGCCAATGGGCATGTCCCTCACGGCTTGGTCCTGCTGTGGGGCCAAGGCTGTGGGCACTGCCCAGGGTGCTGCCCTCGGCACCCCCCGAGGTAGCAGGTGTCTGGGCCAGCGTGGGGTTTAGGGCCCACCCTTCCAACCCCCTCCCACACACCCTCGGCAGCGGCCCAGGCCCTGGGCCGTGTCACAAAAGTGGAGTTCTGTGCAAACAGCCTCTCTTCCACAGAGCAGGGCTGGGGAGACTCGTAGGACCGTTGGCCATGTTCCGTCTGTTCTGTGGGCAGAGTTCTGGGAACAAGATCAACCCAGATCGCGGCCAGCCGGGTGGTGGGTGAAGGGGAGGGGCCACCGGAGCACCGAGGCTGCTGGGAGGAGGACTCTTCCAGAGGACTCAACGCTCTGGGAATTTCACTCCCCTGTTTTAGATAGGGAAATGCTTTCTAGAAATTATATATCTACATATGTATGTGTGTGTATATATATATATATATATATATATATATGTACGTATATATATGCATATGCGTATATATCCTGTTACTTGCAGAAAGTTCTTTCTGGGAACTAACTTGAGTCCTTTGTGTTACAGCCAACATTTATTTTCGTTCAGTTGACTCTCACTAGAAAGGCACAATGATCTTCCTTTTCTTTTTTAGAAAGAATTTGGTTTTCCTTAACCTTTTATCCCAGTCTTATAACACGCAAACCTTTCATTATCTTTCTCGGTTACTTATTTTTATATAAACCCTCTCCAAAAATGTGTCTTTTGAGTTACGGAGACCATAACTTAATTAGATCTTTCATTTCCAGAGGATTCTCCTTAGCTTCTTTGATGAAATAAATTAAATTTCAGTCAGATATATTCCGTGGGCTCTGGGGGAAGAGTGTGGGGAGAAGGAATCGGATGCTTTTTATAAACAGTACATTGTCTGACCACCAGTGAGTTTCCCCTTTTGCCATTGTTTGTGAAACAATGGCCTCTTTTTTTGGTGTATTCAATCCCTCAGAGAGTCTAACCTCTAACAGATCGCGGTGGCTGTGCTTTCCTGGGTACATGGCTTCTCCACCAAAAAAAAAGAGGTTTTCTGGCATCGGTGGTTCATACCTGTAACCTTAGCTACTAGAGAGGCTGAGATTTGAGGATCATGGTTCAAAGCCAGCCTGGACAGATACATCTGAGAGACTCTTACCTCCATTCAACAGGCAGAAGCCTAGAGGCTTTCTATACCTTCCCTCCATTGCAGTTGCCACGTGAATAATACAATGAATTAGCTGGGTCTGGGTCTATGAACTGAAATCTCCCTGAGGGAGGGCAGGGGCCGTGAATGGTGTTCAAGCCGTGTGCCCAGTGCTCAGGACCCTCTGACTGACTACCTGCCCGTCCACACGCCGGCGCTGACGGCCCCCCGACACAGACCCTGGCCTCCCCCACCAGCCGAGCTTTGAGTGGTTCCCACACCAGTGAGTCTGGTCTCACGGCCCTGCCCACACTCTAAGGCAGCCCCGCGTGTCCCCAGATGCCTTTAGAAGAGTTAGAGATGACGGATCTGACCCAGTGCTGTGGCGGTCGTGGTTGGAGGGGGACAAGAGAGGCCTGTAGGTTTATCCAAACCCAGTTGTCCTTGGGGACGTGCGGCCCTGTGTCTTCACGGCCATCCAGCCCACCTGTGCCTTCCAGGGCTGCCAACAAGAGCCTCTCGGGAGGGGATCTGGGTCAGCGAAAATCAGTGGGTGGCAAGGGAGGAGGCAAGAAGCAAGACGTGACAACTTGGAGAGAAGCAAAAATAAAACCGTAATATGGAAAAGACTGAAAATAGAGCTCATGGGCCGCATGCAAATCAGATGCTAATTACACAGGAATTACTGACAAGTCCTGCCATGCCTGTGTCTGGGTGTGGACCCCCCCCACCCCCGGCCGGCCAAACCTGCTGCAGGTGTCTCCCCTCCCCCTCCAACCCTCCCTCCCCATCCCCATCCACACAGCACGTCGTCTGCATGCTCAGGTCTTGTCACTACGGCTTCGCTACAGCATGGAAAGCTGAGAGGAGGCTAAAAATACTAACAATAGATACTTGATTTTTTTCTTCTAGACAAAAAGCCTTGGCATCCACGGGAGGAAGAAGCGTTCAGGCAGCATGTGACTGGTTGGTATGAAATAAACAAATGGAGAAAATAGCATGTAATTATTCTGCGTTCATTGGACGCTAATAGACCCTTCCGCGGGGGGAGGAGCCCACAGCCTGGATGACGGCCCATTTGTCAAGTCTATTGTCTTCTCAGCCTGGACCCCAGCTGGTGCTTCTCCCTGGGATTGTTTAAAGGCATTCCAAGCCGGGCACCCGTGGCTCACGCCTGTCATCCTAGCTACTCAGGAGGCTGAGATCTCAGGATCATGGCTCAAAGCCAGCCCGGGCAGGAAAGTCTGTGAGACTCTTATCTCCAACACTAGAAAACTGGAAGTGGTGCTGTGGCTCAAAGTGGTAGAGCGCTAGCCCTGAACAGAAAAGCTCAGGGAGAGACATCACCCAGGCCCTGTGTTCAAGCCCTATGACTGACCTAAAAAAAAAAAAATGTGTTTTTTTTTTTTCCCAGTCTTTCCAATATAGAACCTGTCACACTGTGGTCCTAAAGATTCTCCCCAGGTGTCTGGGTGCTGGGCAGGTGAACTTAGATGTCATCCCTTGAGTACCACACAGGGTGGCCACACCTCCCCTTCCAGCTTTTTGCCAGTTAATTGAAGATAAGAGTCTGGTGGATTCATCTGCCTGGGCTGACTTTGGCCAGGGATCCTCGGATCTCAGCCTCCTGAATCGCTCGGGCTGCGGGTGTGAGCCACCAGCACCCAGCCTAGCCCGCCGACTCTTCCTGGGGAGCACCTCTGGGTTTGCTAGGGAGCTGGGGGAGGAGGGCGCAAGGCGACCCGGAGAAAGGCAGCGCCCTTGTCTGTGCCCTGCGCTGTCACCCGGTCTCCCCCGCGGTCCTCCAGGAAGGCCCTCCCGGCCCGTGTCTGTCTTGCAGGCTCTTCTCCCACGTTGGGGACCCCTTCCTGGATGACCCCCTGCCCCGCGAGTACGTCCTCTACCTTCGCCCCACCGGCCCCTTGGCGCAGAAGCTCTCGGACTTCTGGCAGCAGTCGAAGCAGATCTGCGGGAAGAACAAGGCCCACAACATCTTCCCGCACATCACCCTCTGCCAGTTCTTCATGGTGAGCTGCGGGCCCGGCCGCCACCGCCAGGCCCCGGGAGCTGGCGTGGGAGTGGGGGCCGCTCCCAGGCCGTGGCAGTCATCGGGGGGCTTCTGGCTAGCCCCCGTTCCCCTGTCCTTAGACGCATGAGGCCCAGTAGTGCCCGGGTTAGGTGCAGCATCCCGTGCGCCCAACACTACGTGGAGCGAGCAGGGCCCTCGGGGGCCGCCCCGGCTTTCAGGGCTGGTCCCAGTGTGTCCTCTCCCCTCCTGCAGCACTGAAGGAGAGGAGCCTGGAGCCTGGAGAACAAGAAATGTGCTCTGTGGGCAGAGAAGGCCATACCCACTTTATGTAAGCTGCCCACAAGGTCCTAGAGGTGTCTAGAAACAGCAAAGATAACCTTTCATCCGCCACAGCTCCTGGTCCACAGTTCTAGCTATCAGGAAGCTCTTATTCGGCAACCACATTAAATCTGAAATCTTCCTCCCTATACTGTTCTAAACCCATGCCACTCACTCACTTCAACAATCCGTGCTGACGGGGGAAAACTGACATGTCTGCAGACATCCAACACCAGGTAGAATGGTCGCATTTTAGAACCATTTTTAAGACAACATTTGGCTTTTTTCCCCCTCGGATAGACTCTCTCAGGTTAAAACAAAACAAAAAAAGAATGTTCCTAATACCTTCTCTTTTGCCATTCACTCTGCAAATTAAAGTGATTTTCACTTCCTCTTAGTCATCCCAGAGTTGGAGATAGTCATGCTCCACCCTCCCGCCCCAGCCCCGGAGCTCAGGGCCCAGATCCACGTTTCCCGGTGACGGTGGAGGTCGGGGCAGACGCCCCTCCCCCGGGGGAACAGGAAAGGCAGCGGTGACGCAGGATGGCTGTCCTGTCCAACCTCCTGTTTTCTCCTCCTCTTCCTCTTCCTCTCTCGCTTCCTCTTCCCCCTCCTCTTCCTTTTCCTCCTCTTCTTTCTCTTCCTCTCCTCCTCCTCTTCCTACCCCTCCTCTTCTTCTTTTCTAAAACTTTTACTTCTTTCATTGTGCCAGTTCTGGGACTTGAACTCTGAACCTCACACTCTTGCTTGGCTTTTTTGCTTAAGGCTGGTGCTCTACCACTTGAACCATATCTCTACTTCTGGCTTTTGGGTGGTTAATTGGAGATAAGTCTCTTGGATTTGTTTGGCCAGGGTTGGATGCAAACCATGATCCTCCAATCTCAGCCTCTTGAGTAGCTAGGATTACAAATGTGAGCCATCAGTGACCAACTTATTTTTTTTTAATGACAGAAAAGTTGTGTATATTTGTGAGGTATGGTGTGACAGTTTGACATGTATGTTGATGGTGGCATTGTTGAATCAAACCAAGTAATCTATGCATTAACTCACATACTTATCCTGTATTGTGTGAGCACTTCAAATCTTTTAAGTCTTTTTTCAGGGTTGTATATCAATCCCAGGGCCTCGTGCATGCTAGACCCGACCACTAGGCTCTACCACTGAAATCTACATTCTTAGCAATTTTCAGGTAGCCACTACATTGTTGCGCATTGTGGTCACTCTTGAATTTACTCCATCCATCCCAGGGAAGTTTTCCATCATTTGACCAATATCACTTCAATCCTAACTCTTGTTCTTGCTTCCTGTCGGACCAGTCCTGTGGCACTTTGGTGGCATCCAGGGGGCACTGCAGGGCAAAGGGGGCGGGAAGAGGTCAGTCGCTGCCCTGATGGTGGGGACCCGGAAGTTCTTCCCCTGCTGAGCAGACAGCAGTGGTGGTTGAATGACTGTGTGATTGGCCCCCAGCCCTGGGGACAGCAAACCCAGTGCTGTGTGACAATGGTGGGGCTTCCTGTCCCCGGCCTCCCTGTCCCCTGGCCTCCCTGTCCCAGGCCTCCCTGTCCCCAGCCTCCCTGTCCCCGGCCTCCCTGTCCCCGGCCTCCCTGTCCCCGGCCTCCCTGTCCCCTGGCCTCCCTGTCCCAGGCCTCCCTGTCCCCGGCCTCCCTGTCCCGGGCCTCCCTGTCCCCGGCCTCCCTGTCCCCCGGCCTCCCTGTCCCCTGGCCTCCCTGTCCCGGGCCTCCCTGTCCCCAGCCTCCCTGTCCCGGGCCTCCCTGTCCCCACTGTGCTGATGAAACCCGCTTTTGCCCCTGCCAGTGTGAGGACAGCAAGGTAGATGCCCTCGGGGAGGCGCTGCAGGCCACGGTCAGCCGCTGGAAGTGCAAGTTCTCTGCCCCGCTGCCCCTGGAGCTCTACACCTCCTCCAACTTCATCGGCCTCTTCGTGAAGGAAGACAGCGCGGAGGTCCTCAAGAAATTCGCCGCCGACTTTGCTGCCGAAGCCGCATCCAAAACTGGTGAGCGCGCGCATCTGCCCGCGGGCCAGCTCCGTGGGC
Organism: Dipodomys merriami; assembly: GCF_024711535.1. NCBI lineage: Eukaryota > Metazoa > Chordata > Mammalia > Rodentia > Heteromyidae > Dipodomys > Dipodomys merriami. Next base: position 3,282,878 of record NW_027202305.1, on the reverse strand, counting down.
AATAGAGGGACAAGAAATGGGGCTGCTGCACTGGTGGTGACAAAATACTTAGGATCATCCCCCTCTAAAGGGGCAGGATGGTTTGGGTTTTTTGGGTCAGTCATGGGGCTTGAACTTAGAGCCTGGGCGCTGTCCCTGAGCCTCTTTGTGTTCAAGGCTCTACCTCTTGGAGCCACAGAGCCATTTCTGGTTTGAGTGGTAATTGGAGAGAAGAGTCTCACAGGGACTTCGCTGCCCAATTTGGACCGCGATCCTCAGATCTCAGCCTCCTGAGCAGCTAGGGTTTCAGGCGTGAGCCACCAGTGCCCAGCAGGGGAAAAGCTTCATTGTGGCTCATATCCATGGTCAAAGGCTAAAAACCTTTGACAAGGTAGAACGTGATGGCAGAAGCCGGAGCTAGAGCATGCAGGTGTGAGCTGTGTGCGTCAGTGCCAGGGCTGGTGCCCACAGCCAGCCAACCCCTCATTTTGTGGAGGGCCAGAGAGGGAAAGACGTGAATTTTGGGAGCAAGCCTCCAGCCAGGCACCCCTTCTCTCCTGGAGCCCAGCCTTGAGTCTGTCTCTCCATTCAGTAGCTGCTGACATCCCACAGAAATTGGATATTTCAGAGACAGCACAATGGAGAGGCAGATTACTTCCTGCCTTTCTCCCTTGACCTTAAGGGAATGGCTTTGTTCTTTAAAATGCCTAAAGTAGCCCTCGTCAGAACCACTGAATGAGTCAGCACCCACATTGTCATCACAAAACCCAAATCTTCAAATCAGAAAAGCGGGGCTCAGCCAGGACCCCGGCAGATTCTTGGAGCGCATATGGAGTAAGGCAGACAAGGCCCGCACCTGATTCAGCCTGGGAATAGAGGCCAGCCCGGCCCTCTCCAAGACTCTGCCGGGGGCTTGGCGTTACTGCCCTGTGCAGCCCCCTGGTGGTGACTTGGGAAACTTCGTGATCCCTGCTGGGTGCAGCAAATCTGTCTGGTCCAGATCTTTATTACCCGACATTCCTTCCCTGAGTAAATTTCGGAAGACTCATCGGTGTGCATCCATTCCTTCAGCAAGTTCTGAAAACCTCGCGGATACACTGAGTAGCTTTACCTTGTGAGCAAGAGACAGACAGGCACCTGCCTCCTGGAGAATATCCCCAGGAAAGGGAAAGAACTGCAGACGGAAGGCCTCGACGCCTCATTCTAGGTTAGCAGAAAGCCCTGATTTCTTAGATTCCCTGATTTTTCTTCCTAGTTGCATCTTCATCGTTCTTCTAGCCTGGGAGACAGACAGATCTTCCCTCGTCTGTCGTACAAAAGAGAAGCAAAAGCCATTTTCTCACGTAGAGGACTTTGTTCTTGTTTTAGAATGTCTCAGAATGGCAGTTGATGTTTAAATCAGTGGTGTGCAGCCAGGCGGACTTGATCTTCCAGGGTAGAAATATGTAGAGTCATTTGGAGCACTTAGGGCACCTACTGGTTAGAGACCAGAGATGCTGATAAACACCTTGTAGTCACAGGACAGCTTCCTACAAGGAATAATTAATTAGTCAAGCTAAAATGATTTTAGAAGGAAATCTCTAGCCTGTAGACTTCGAAAATAGACTTGTCTCCCAAATGGAGGCAATGCAGCCTTGGAAAGTCATCTGATTACAAAGTGTGCTCTGTGTTGCTTTTTTTTTCTTTTTTTTCTTCCCCTTACCATCCCTTCCCATCTCTCCCCCCCCACACACACACACACCGTCCACCCCCCCACCCCCGAGGCAAAGTTGTAAAGTTTGTTTTTCGACATAACGTCTTATACCTCTCATTGTTGCAATGGGTCCACCTGTATCCCTATTTAAACAATTTGTTTTTTCCCTTCCCCTCCACAAATTATACCAACATCAAATACAGTGAAAGCAGGGGTTATACCATGGGGGAGAGATATACAAAACAACAAAGAAATCATCATATAAATATGTTAGAAACAAACACAAGAAAGAAAAAACATTTGAGTCCTTATCTTGGGGTTCATTTCGCCTAACATCAACTTACCTGACCTTTTCTGCTTGTCTCAGACATATACTAGTTATTGCAAATAAGGGAAACCATGGGGCCTGTGTTTCTCTGGGCCTGGCTTACTTCACTTCATAGAATTTTCCCCTTAATTTATATCCCCCTTTAGGCTGCAACTTCCTTATCTTGATGGCCGACTAGAGTTGAGAGGAAAGGCAAGGGGATTAACTCCTTACACGTGCTGGGCTCCTCCCCCTCCCCCTCCTTCTCCTCTTCCTCCTCCCCTCCTCCTCCTCCTCCTCCCCCTCCCCCTCCTTCTCTTCCTCCTCCCCTCCTCCTCCTTCCTCCTCCCCCTCCTTCTCCTCCCCCTCCTCCTCCTCCTTCCTCCTTCCTCCTCCTCCTCCTCCTCCTCCTCCTCCTCCTCCTCCTCCTCCTCCTCCTCCTCCTTCTTCTTCTTCATCTTTTGTGGCAGTCCTTGGGGCCTCAGCACTGTCCCTGAGCCTCTTTTACTCAAGGCTAGTGCTCTGCCGGTAACGTGGCTGTTTTAGTAGCTCATTGGAGATAAGAGTCTCCCGGACTTTTCTTCCCACCTGGTTTCAAAATGCAGTCCTCAGGTCTCAACTCCTGAGTCGCTGGGATTACAGGCCTGCACCACAGAGCCCAGCTGTGTGTGCGGCTCTTTACCTCTTGAGTGGTGGGGGGTGTTTGGGGGTGAGGACCACGCCCTGATTCCACTCCAGTGAAGGAGAGAGAGATCTTGGGTCTAACCACTGCACTTTGACCTGCACCGTGGTGGCCATCGCCCCGTTCTCCCTCCCTCCTTCTCCTTTTCTCTAGAAGTCCGTGTGGAGCCCCACAAGAAGCAGCTGCACGTGACCCTGGCCTACCACTTTCAAGCTAGCCACTTGCCCACCCTGGAGAAGCTGGCCCAGAACATCGACGTCAAGCTGGGCTGTGACTGGGTGGCCACCATATTCTCTCGGGATATCCGATTCGCCAACCATGAGGTGAGCCCTCCCACCGCTGCCAACACCGGGGGCAGAGGGCCAGCGCGAGAGGCAGGGGCGCCCGCTGCTGGCCCTGCAGAGAGAAGCGGCCCAGCCACCGCCAGCCAGTGGGTCGGGCAGCCCCAGGCCTGTCCGGGATGGTTAGCATGTGGTCCTGCCCTCTGGACTTTTGAATGTCGTTGAGGAGAGAGGACGGACAGATAGGAAAAGGAAGCACACCCGTGCCCATGAGGGCAGTGTGCATGGCTGCAGGAAGCGTGGGAGGGCCACTGAGCCCAGCGTGGAAGAAGGACCCGACCCGCATCCTCCTGAGAGATGAAGTGTCCTTCCCAGCCTGGCCCGGGCTATGGTGAAACAGGGCTGTCTTGTCCGTTTTGATCAGAAGGGGAGTCTGAAACACAGAGAGAAAGTGTGTGGTCCAAAGCCACAGAGCAAAGTGAGAATCAGAGCTGAAGTCGGAGCCCACGTTTTTTGACCAATAAAGATGGGCACCTCCATCTAAGACAGACCCTATCAGTCCCGCAGTGTCCTCATTGACCTTCCAGTCAATGAGAGTCAGACCTTCCAGTCTGTGATAGTTCAATGATATTACATAGAAAGTTCCAGAAATAATTCATAAGTTTTGGATATTTTTTTCTGGCTGGTCATGGGGCTTGAACTCCAGGTCTGGGCGCTGTCCCTCAGCTCTTCAGCTCAAGGCTAGCACTCTACCACTTGAGCCACAGCACCACTTCCAGTTTTCTGAGTGTTTTATTAGGCTGGCTTTGAACCCCAATCCTCATATCTCAGCCTCCTGAGTAGTGAAGATGACAAGCGTGAGCCACAGCATCTGGTATTACATACTTTAAAAAAAATGTAATCTAATTTACTGTTATTATACAGGTGATGTCCAAAGGCCTTGCTATTTAATGAGTCGGTGCTGAGTGCCTTTCCTTTCATTCAGTGTCCTCTCTGGTCCCTCCCTCCCTCCCGTCTCCACCCAAGAGTTGCGTAGTTTACATTCATCAGTGTCCCGTGAGCTCCGCTGCTGCCCCTTTTTGCCCTTTTACCTGTTGCGTGGACTTTTAATCTGTCTTTCGGACTCTGAATTCAAAAGGCAGCGGGAGCCTGCAGTGTGTGCTGGGCAGTCTCTGTTCTGGAAGGGCTGGGAAGGGCCGAGCGTGAATGCCTGCTTCCGGTCTAGGTGTCAGTGTGGCCTGACCTGTCCTCCTTGGCCGGCCGGCTGATGGCAGGGTTCCCCAAAGGTCGATGAAGCAGACTGGGTCTGATCTTACTTGAGGCTCTGGCGTCTCCTGGAGTCAGGATGAGCCCTAAGGAGAACGAGAGAGGTGAGGCTGGTCCCACTCTGAGGGCCCTGGCAAAGCAACAAGTCCTGGCTGCCCGCACAGGGCCTCAGAGAGGTCACCTTCCTCAGAGGAGCGGCTGGCTGTGGAATTTTACCTGGTCTGTCCTCTAATCAGCGCGGCCCTCCAGTTAACTCAGAGGTAATTGCTTTCTGCCTGACCCACATTCTCAGCTGGCACAGAAGGAAGGAGGCAGCCAGCGCCCCATGAATTATTTTCTAAAAATAACCCGCCCTCTTTTATCTCTGACTTGGAAAGGCTCCCGCACTACGGCTCCACCTGATAAAACGCTCGTTGGCCCCCTTAGACTCCCGAGGGGTCTTTTGGTCCCACCGGGTCCCTCTCCTTCTCCTTCCCTCCTCTGTCCCCGTGGAGCAGGCGGGATCGAGTGTTCCAATCGGGGCACCGATGTCCAGAGAAGAAAGTTTCAGGCAAGGACGTGGGCAAAGCACAGGGATCCTGGGGACAACCTGGGGGGGTTGAGCTGGCAGACGCCTGTTTGTGCCTCTCCTGGACTCTTCCCCATTAGCCGTGAGGTGAGGCCGCGCCATTTATATGCCTAGCCACCAAAACCTCGAGGAAGGGCTGAGTTCTTCAAAATGCACTTATTTTGGAGTCTAGCACACTTAGCTTTAAAGCCTGGCCTCTTCACTTTAGCTGGAGTTTGGGCTGACGTTTAACGACTTATGTAATCTCCAATTTGCTCAGCTGTGAAACAGCCATCATAGGGGCTGGGAAGGTGGCTCAGTGGTAGAGCGCTTGCCTTGCATGCATGAGGCCCTGGGTTCGATTCCTCAGCACCACATAAGCAGAAAAAGCCAGAAGTGGCGCTGTGGCTCAAGTGGTAGAGTGCTAGCCTTGAGCTGAAGAGCTGAGGGACAGCGCCCAGGCCCAGAGCTCAGGCCCCATGACTGGCAAAAACAAAAATAACAAAAAAAAACAGCCATCATGCTCCCTGGACCTGGGAAGTGGTACGTGGAGGAGGAGAGCCTCTCTCTAACGCCTGACACAGGGGCCTGGCGGGCCTCCCTGTTTGTCACAGCAGCATCGTTGCGACCTCAGAGGGGACACAGTAACACACTGCCACCTGAGCGTGGCGTCCGTGTGGTCATAGAGGGAAACGTACCTGAGGTTGACTCAGGAATTGTGACAGGCAGAAGCTACATGTAAAAAAGAATCCATGCGTGACAGCACAAACAAGGCTTGTGTCCTGACTGCCTCGGTCTCAGGCTGAGGTGTTGGTTTTCTCCTAAGCTGGCTTTGGGAAGTAGAAAACGACGGGGAGGCTCAGGCACTAGTAGCTCATGCCTGCGATCCCAGCTCTATCAGAGAACCTCCATTCAAAGCCCTGAGACTTCCTCTCCAGTCAACCACGCCAAAGCCAGACATGGAGCTGGGTTCCAGTGATGGACTGTCAGCCTTGACAGAAAAAACTAGAGGATAGCACCCGGGCCTGATTTAAAGTCCCAGTATGGGCACCAAAAAGAAAGAAAGAAAGAAGAAAGGAAAGAAGGAAGGAAGGAAGAAGGATAGACAGACAGATGGACAGAGGACGCTTGGGTCCCAATTGTTATTTTTCAGTGCTGGAGCTTTTACAAACTAGGGTCCGAAGCATGCTAACAAGCAAACACTGCCACTAAACTGCTCCTCTACCTCCCCCTTCCCTGCGTTATACTTTTAGATTTGCTGCAATACCTTCATTCTCATGCGGTTCATTAATAGATCAATGCTACTTAGTGTCCAACTGCTGTGTGCTTTGTAGATCCGGTCTCCAGCCTTCCTGTCACTCAATGCCTCTCCCCATGGGAAGTGGAAGAGAATGATAGAAGGCCTAAGCTGCTAGTGACCCTGTGATGTCATATAGAACAGGACAGGAAGGGTCCCCCAAAGTGGAGTCAATCCAGTGGTGTGGCCCTGTGGCCATCCCTGGCGGCTTCTTCTGAGCTCTAAGAAAGAACAGGGGTGAGGGGAGGGGGTTCTTTGGCTCCCTGGGGAACGGGTCTCCTCCTGCTCACTATGGTCTAAGAAGGGCAGTTTTCTTGCACAGGCCCTGGGGGAGTGGCAGGTTTGGAGCAAGCTCCTTGAAGGCGGGGACCATGTGTTGCTTAGACACCAAGTTACAGGCAAGGGCGGGTCTTCACTCCCAAGTGCGTCCTGTAGCCGCAGCTCCCCATCAGCCCCTCTGGGGCCCCACACTAGAGACACACGGCCCACACCCTGGGTCTCCCATGTCTTCCCTGTGCGTGGCACTGCAGACAGAGCTTTGTACTTCGGGATGAGCCTCCAAAAAAACTCCTCATTCCTGAATCTTGATAGGAGGGGAAGGAAGGAGCATGCCCGAGTAGCAGGTACAGCCACCAGATCTGGCAAGAGGCGTGCTCTGTGTGTGTGCACGGGTGTGCATGTGTGCATGCATGTGTATGCACACACATACACTTGAGCCACACACCTCTCCTTTTGGCTTTTTGATGGTTCACTGGATATGTGTCTCACGGACTTTCCTGCCCAGGCTGGCTTTGAACCGTGATCCTCAGATCTCAGCCTCCTGAGTAGCTGCGATTACAGGCATGGTGTTCAGTAAGAAGTACTTTTTCATCGGAATTCCAGGAGGAATTTCTGGAGCCTGAGAACCCCAGGGCCTGCTGTGGGAGGCTGCGTGCTGCACAGAACACCCAGCCCCCCTCGGGCTCACACCTTCGCCTCCCTTTGCAGACGTTACAGGTGATCTACCCCTACACCCCTCAGAACGATGACGAGCTCGAGCTGGTCCCCGGGGACTTCATCTTCATGTCCCCGATGGAGCAGACCAGCACCAGCGAGGGCTGGATCTACGGCACCTCCCTGACCACCGGCTGCTCCGGTCTCCTGCCTGAGAACTACATCACCAAGGCGGACGAGTGCAGCACCTGGATTTTCCACGGGTGAGTGGATGCCGGCCGGCCAGCTGCGGCCTGGAGAAGTGCGTTGCTGCGGCAGACTCAGGAGGCAGGAGGCGGCTGGAACAGTAAAGGAAATGGTCAGTGGGGAAGAGAGCCAGGCCTTATTGGCTCCAGATTGCCAGGAAATGGGCCAGCTTGAGGCCTGGCAGGCAGGGGAAGTGCACGGCTCTGCCCGCCCTCTGTCCACATTGGGCTCTGTGTGTCTGAGCTCCTGGTGGGAGTTGAATCCAAGGCTTCCCGAGGCTGTGAGTCCAGAAGGGCCGCTCCCTGGCTCGCTGTCAATCTGCTCTGTGGTACCAGCCTTCCACCTTGTCCTGCTCTGATTATTCAGGGTGGCCCACCTTCCAGAGCCAAGCGGAGACAGCCTGGTGGGGAAGAGCACAGGGCAGTGCCCCCCTGTGTCCTGGCGGGCTGGACCCGAGGCCACAGAGGGGGTCGGGTAGATGCGGCGACGGCTCAGTGGCTCCCACCGCCCTCGGGGCCTGGGCCTGGCATCCCCCCCCCCCATGAGGCACGAGTACATCCTCGTCCAGCCCTCATGGGCCCAGGACAGGACAGCATGTTCCAGGCAGCGCCCGTGCCCTGCTGGCCCCGAGGAGAGGCTCCGGGCGCCATTGCCCTCACCCGCTTTCAGCAGCTGGCAATCTTTTTTTTTTTTTTTCTTGAGCAGACAGCCCCAGGCCACCACATTGGACCTTGGGTTCCAGGGATGATAGGAAAGAAACAGCTGGCTCTCTTGTCACCGGAGGAGCTGCAGAGAGAGGGGAGCCTAGTCTGCAACGCAAGTAGGAGCATAGCTCCAGGGTCAGACACCAGCCCTCGGCCTCACAGCGTGGGTTTGTGTCAGCTCTCTGGCGTTGGGGAGGGTCTTGATGTAAAATAAAGGAGAATATCCGGCCTGTGCCGGTGGTAAGAGCTGCCACTACTTAAAGTTGCTGCAACCAGGTTTAATTTGGCCATGCATCTGCCGTCTGCAACAAGGCCTCCTACATTCTGGGATCGCAGCCCCGACCCACTGAGTCTCCCCCCACAGGGAAGGCCCAGGATGCAGAGTTGCACAAGAGCGGAAAATCCCTCTCAGGAACTGAGATCTCTGGAGGTCTTGGCTTGCAAATATGAGGAGTCTTTTCGTTCTCACTGACCTGAGATGGTCTCCATGTGTGGCTATGGTGGCTGCAGATCCTTCTGCCTCAGCCTGCCCGTGCTGAGATTATAGGCGTGCACTGTCATGCTGAGCTTTCGAAATGAGCCTTACAGAGTTCTTTCCACAACAAAGATTCTAATAGTAAGACTGTGTTAAAAATGAATAATCCAGGGCTGGGAAGGTGGCTGAATGGTAGAGCGCTTGCCTTGCATGAATGAGGCCCTGGGTTCGATTCCTCAGCACCACAAGCAGAAAAAGCCAAAAGTGGCGCTGTGGCTCAAGTGGTAGAGCGCTAGCCTTGAGCTGAGGAGCTGAGGGACAGTGCCCAGGCCCAGAGTTCAGGCCCCACGACTGGCAAAAAAAAAAAAAAAAAAAAATAATCCAGAAAAGATGCTGAGTCAGTAGACACAAGCCAGGCTGTGCTGAGCACCTGGGACATGTATGTATGTCCACCTAAATTATCAAGAAGCGAGAAACCTGAAGTTTAAATAGTCTCCATCCACATGACCCGGTGATGGAGAGGAAGGTGTTTGCTGAATCTGCCTAACAACTATGTTTAAATAGCACTGTTGTGAGATGAAACTTCTCAATGTCTCTCTGTGCCCAGTGACTTGAATGTGGCATGTTTTCTCAGTTCTCCTCTCTGCTGGATCTGTTTGGAGCTTCTGTGGTCAGATAGGTACCCAAAAAACGAGAGCACCTGGCTCATGCCTCTAACCATCTGTGAGGGTCATCCTCTGAAATAATTCTGTGTGTGTGTGTGTGTGTGTGTGTGTGTGTGTGTGTGTGTGTGTGTGTGTGTGTGTGTGTGTGTGTGTGTGTGTGTGTGTGTGTGTGTGTGTGTGTGTGTGTGTGTGTGTGTGTGTGTGTGTGTGTGTGTGTGTGTGTGTGTGTGTGTGTGTACACCAGTCTGGGGCTTGAACTCAGGCCCGGGCTCTGTCCCTGAGTTTTTTTGCTCAAGGCTAGAACTCTGCCACTTGGAGCCATGGCTCCACTTTGGCATTTTGGTGATTCATTAGAGATTCGAGTCTTAGGGACTTGGCTGCTCGGGCTGGCTTTGAACTGCGATCCTCATATCTCCTCCTGAGTAGCTAGGGTCATAGGCATAAGCCACCAGCACTGTGCTAATAATTCTACCTTTAACCATCCTGTTGTGGGTATGATTGGGGCAAGCCTTGGGTGGAGACAGAAGGAACTGAACGGGGATATTGGCCATGAGGTTTCTTAGACCCTTAGGGAAGTGGTGGAGATAGTATTTAAAAACAAAACAAAACTCCCTCTTACTCCTCCAATGGAAAAGAGTAAAGGCCCCAGAGACATTGTTTAATTGATTGGAGCCTTGAAAACAGCTGAAACGGTGGCACATAATTGACGCCTCATCGGTCCTAACATGCCTTTGGTACCAGCCATGCCAGGGCACCGGCCTCCTTCCTGCACAAAGGGATGCTTGCATCTGTTCCCGGCACCGAGGTCCATCCTCTCCTCCTTGACTAGCCGTAAGACCTCAGCATACACCAAGAAGGGCCTTCCCAGGGAGGGCACGCTCCGCGTCAGCCTCCCATCCTCCGCCAAACCAGAGATGGGTTCCTGACAGGTCTCACATCCCGCTGATCACAGCACTAGACACCGTGACCCCCTCCAGCCACAGCGGTTACATCTTCCTCTTCTTCCTCTACAGCTCTTACTCGATCTTAAACACAGCCTCGTCCAACTCGCTCACATTTGGCGATGGACTCTTAGACAGGAGGCAGTATGAGGACCAAAGCCTGGGGGAGACCACGCCTCTTACCATCATCTGCCAGCCCATGCAGGTAAGGCTGGTCCCGAGGGCGGCCCTCGCGTCCAGGCAGGATGCTGGTGGGCGGGGCGGGGGGTGCTGTTCTTGAGTCTCAGCATGGCCACGCTGTCCCCGAGGGGGGAAGGCACACAGCACCACAGAGCACACACAGCCAGTGGAGGCTGGAGTCCCGCAAGCCTTGCAGTTCAGACCCGGCTGGGAGGGAGGGCCGCAGCAGGGAGGGAAGAAGAGGGTTTCCCGCTAAAGCAGGACAGATAGATACCTCCTGTTTTATCTGCTTTCTGCATCTGTGTTGTAAAGATGAAAGAGAACAGCGGCAGCAGCTCCGCTAGTGGTGGGTGGTGAGCATTGAATTAGTCTGTGTGTGGCAGCTGGCTGGAAAGGCTGGAGATGGGAGGAGGGCGGGGTTGAGCCGAGCAGAGAGAAGCTGGTGGAGGATGGAGAGCGAGGAGCACTTGGGCTGGGCCCCAGGGTTTGAATCCGGGACTAGGGAGAAAGGGCAGAACACCAGTGCACCGTTAGCTGTGGCCGAGCAGTTAGCAGCCCACGGAGAGCGCGGCCAGCAAGGACTTGGCAGCCAAGACAATGGTATTGACGACGTTGCCAGAAAGAAGGATGTAGAAACAACTACCGGGTTCCACCAGCAGCTGCAGAAACCATAATCCTTAGTCTCCCTCACCCAGGCAGCCTCTGTCCTCCCTGAACCCTTTCTAGAAACAACCATTGTGTACAGAGTCGGAGGCCAGACCGAGTGGCGATTAGCATATGCAAATCAGAGCTCCGCTGCTATTGCAGGCGGTGTGGAATATAAAACGGCCATTCAGTTACGACTTTTTCTTTCCAAAAGACCCTGTGGCCACCAGCAGACGTTAGAAATGGGCAGGTGACAGAAGTGACCATAGAAGCCACCGTGCCCTGCTGGAGAACGTTGTCTCACCAGATAACTGTCTCAACTCACCGCAGCAAGCTGGCCTCTGAACCACCACCCGCGTTGCATTCGTGGCTGCTACCACGGAAGGCAGCACCACGATGATGACCGTGGGGCTTCCACAGAGCACTGTCACGAATCTCCTTAGAGCCTCCAAATCACCCGCGAGGTCTATGGGATGTTTTTCTTCCCGTTTTATACACGGGCCACCCAACTTCAAGACTGGCCGGGGTCTTGTTGGCAGGAACCTTTCTCTCTGAGCTCCCCTCCCGGTCCGGAGGTGTCTCACTGGGCCGTGTGTCCTGACCACGTCTTTTTCTTTCTCCGCAGCCCCTGAGAGTGAACAGCCAGCCCGGCCCCCAGAAGCGATGCCTCTTCGTGTGTCGGCACGGGGAGCGGATGGACGTGGTGTTTGGGAAGTACTGGCTGTCCCAGTGCTTTGATGCCAAAGGTGGGAACTCAGCCAGGCCCACCCATCACCCCCCTTAGCTAGGCCCTGCCCCCACCCCTCCCTCAGCCACGATTTCAGTCCCTGGGCCTTCCGTGGCCCACAGTCAACCACAGCCTAAGCATCTCGGGAAAGAAATCGCACAAGTAAACCCTTCGGGCCTTATAGGAACCATTCTGAGTCATGAAAGGCCAAGCTGTCTGGCCACGTCCGGTGTTATCCACACGGTGCACCTCACACCTGCTCATCGCCACGGCCACGTTGGTCGTCAGGTCTTCGGTCACAGGGTCCCACGTGCATGGGACTCAAGGAACCCTGACATGGTGGCCAGGCAGGTCCACGGCCACACCTCTGTGGCTCTTCCTCAGCACAGGCTCTGTAGCACTTCACGTCCTCAAAAGAAGTCTAAATAAGACGCCTTGTTTGAGACAGCATGTGACGGTGTGTCACTACAGAATGTCTTGTCATCCTGTTGTGCTCTTCTTGCTGCTGTCGAGCTCTTACTATGCCTGACTGTTGAGTTCAGCTCCGCATTAGGTACCTTTGCACAGGGGGAGAACCCTGTACGTACAGGGCTGGTTCTGTGTGTGGTTTCCAACATCCACTGGGGCAGGGGAGTGGGGGGATTCTGTGAGAGGACTGCCCTAGTCAGCCCTGTCGCTGGCTACCCTGCTCTGCCCTGTGGCTCGCTACGGCCCCCAGGGGGCAGAGTCAAGCTACATTTACCTACATCCAGTCATTTATGGGTTTGGGTGACTATTAGAAAATGCCAGTGATTTCTTTTTTCTCTCTCTCCCTCCCTCCCTCCCATCCTTCCTTCCCTCCTTCCTTCCTTCCTTCCTTCCTTCCTTCCTTCATTCCTTTTTCTTTTTCTTTTTCTTTTTTTGCCAGTCCTGGGACTTGAACTCAGGTCTGAGGCTCTGTCCCTGAGCTTCTTTGGCTCAAGGCTAGCTCTCTGTCACTTGGGCCACATTGCCACATCCAGCTGTTTTCAGTAGTTTATTGGAAGTGAGAGTCTTGGAGACTTTCCTGTCCAGGCCAGCTTCAAACTGCCATCCTCAGATCTCAGCCTCCTGAGCAGCTAGGATTACCAGTGTGATCCATTAACACCTGGCTACTGCCTATAGTTTTTTTGTTTTTATTTTTGTTTTTGTTTTGTCAGTTGTGGGGCTTGAACTCAGGGCCTGGGCGCTGTCCCTCAGCTCTTCAGCTCAAGGCTAGAGCTCTACCACTTGAGCCACAGTGCCACTTCCGGCTTTTTCTGTGTATGTGGCACTGAGGAATCAAACTCAGGGTTTCATGCATGCTAGGCAAGCATGCTACCACTGAGCCACCTTCCCAACCCTGCCTGTAGTTTTTAAGTCCTTGTTTGTCTTGAGTTTTAGGGAAGAGATGAGTATTTTTGTCCACACTCTGTAACCTGAGGGCACTAGGGACCAAAGAGGCTCCATTTTCATTGGAGTGTCATCTTAACACAAGGAGGCTTTGCCTGTCAGAAAACCCCACCTCCTTCAGAGTGGCTGGCTGCTGTTTCACTTAGAAACTAGCACCAGACACTTCCGTGCACAGAAGGAAGAGCAGATTCTGAGTCCATCAACTGAAGAAAGAATGTCAGATGCAGCATTTTCCATCTGCTCCAGGGAGCCCAAATTCAGCCTCTCTGGCTGGGAAGGAGGGGGAGGAGTCCAGACCAATAAGGGGGGGGGGATTGAGGGACTCGTGGGAGCTTTGTGTGGCCTTATTTTTCTAGGCCGCTACATTCGCACCAACCTGAACATGCCTCACAGCTTACCGCAGCGCAGCGGAGGTTTCCGGGACTATGAGAAGGACGCCCCGATCACTGTGTTTGGATGCATGCAAGCCCGACTCGTGGGTAAGCATTCTGGAGTGACTGCCGGCGTTTCCTGACCCCTATGTGGAGAGACTGGTGCCCTGGCCATGCCTGCATACTTCCCGGGCCTTCTGTAACGTTTCTAGACGGAGGATATCAATCCCGCAGCCACTGGAGGTGGGCTGCAGTCAGTAGTTAGCACACTTGGTGGTGAATGTGACCGGCAAGCTCAGGCCTGGTTGGCTGATATCTCTGGGGCGGCACACAGGTCAGCTTCTAGCAGATCAAGACAGCGGCATCCGCCAGGGTAAGGAGGAAGAGGCCTCATGAGCACTGAGTTCACAAAAGCTGCTCCAGAGATCTCCATTCCTCACACACCTGTTCCATCCGGCCATGCAGAGATGAGGCATTTTGCTGCTTAGCCATTGAAAGATACTCAAATCACTTACTTTGTGCAAGCTATTTCATTAGGTGCTGGAGGTACAAGCATAAGCCCTCACCCATTAAAAACAGTTCAGGGAAGGTGGCTCAGTGGTAGAGTGCTTGCCTTGCATGCATGAGGCCCTGGGTTCGATTCCTCAGCACCACATAAGCAAAAAGAAAAAAGCCGGAAGTGGCGCTGTGGGTCAAGTGGTAGAGCGCTAGCCTTGAGCTGAAGAGCTGAGGGACAGTGCCCAGGCCCAGAGTTTAGGCCCACGACCAGACCCAAAAAAAAATAAAAAATAAAAACATTTCAGGGAGCGTGTGCATGTGCACACATGCGTGCGCGTGAACGCGTATATACACAGCACCCTGCAAGACCAGAGAGACAAGCAAAGAGAGGTGAGGTGGGACCTGAAGCAAGAAGTCTGCTTGAATGCCCACAGAGGCCACGCAAGTCTGTCTACTGATTTCCCTTGCGAGTCTGTCCGGCTGATTTCCCTTTGACTTTCCTTGGCAGGTGAAGCCTTGCTGGAAAGCAACACGGTGATCGATCACGTGTACTGCTCCCCTTCCCTGCGCTGTGTCCAGACTGCCTACAACATCCTGAAAGGTGACGCAAGTCAGCAGCTCAGCCCTCCCTCTCCGGGCATGAGTGCTCATGGCGGGGGGGGGGGGGGGGGGGGGGCAGGGCGGGGGGTAGTCACCAGGGAGAGCTCTGAATCTGGAATTATTAAGCAAGATTTCTTTTACAAGATGACCTAACTTACACAGATCACACAATCATACTCTGTCAACATGACAGATAAAAGGAAGTATGACTAAGCATCTTTCTGCCTGAGGAGTTGAAGCCATCGTGGATGAGTTGTGGGATTGCAGAATACCTACATCTTAGAGAGCCATGACCCATCCCTTATCTGCATAGATTCCCTGGCTCACAGCAGCCACAGGGCCCCTGTGAATCTACAGCCTTCCTCATTCCAGTCTCCTTAGTGAATTGGAAAGACTTGAAAAGCACCAAGGCTCTAAAGATATTCCACGTGAACCCTAAATTCCCCGCAGGTTTGCACAGCAGGGATCCATGAGCACTTTGCTGAGAAGAAAATTTTAAGAGAGAGAGAGAGAGAGATGGGCTATGTACTTGAGCCAGACAAACAAATGAGCCAGCTGTAGATAAACCCATAAATAATTTGACAGTGCACTTGACTCAGTTCTGTAGCCTTAAGCAAACCCTCCCTTTGCTGCCAGATCCTACCTGTGTGGTCACACTACATTAAAAAAGAAGAGCTTAGAAATACTCAGCATTAGGATTTCTGATGAAGTGAATGATTGACATGACATTCCAATCCAATGGAAGTGATCGGACAGTAGTGAAGGCTCAGGGAACAAATGCCTAAGTCTTTTGGTGACCCCCACAGGACGCAGAACCGCCCCAGCGGTGGACGAAGTGTGTGTGTGTGTGCTGACTTGCAGGATTTCTCCCATTTGTCACCAGCATCCCTTGCAGAGGTGTGGCCAGGGCATTTTTAAGCTCATGTGTGGACAAACATAGAAAAGATGCCCCTTGTCCAAACCCACATGTCTGCACTTGGACAGCTGTATAGAGAATCTAATGGGAAGAGAAAAACTGACTGGGATTTTTTAAAAAGACATTTGGTCTATAATTTGTTTTTCTACCAAGGACATAAGATAGTTCCGTTCTCTTGGTTTCATTTTGCTTCTAAGGTTTACAACAAGACAATCACTTGAAGATCCGGGTTGAGCCTGGCTTGTTCGAGTGGACCAAGTGGGTTCCTGGGAACAGCTTGCCTGCGTGGATTCCTCCCTCCGAGCTAGCTGCTGCCAGTCTAAGCGTTGATACAACCTACAGGTAATGGCCACATGAGGCCAGCGAGGAACACTGTACACACACACACACACACGCACACGCACACATGCACACACACACATGTACACACGCAAGCACGGTCGCCCGGCCCAGATGACCAAGCCCGCTGAGGGCCACGGGTGCTCTCTGCAGGCTTAGGCTTTTTTTTCTTCTTCTTCTTTTCTTTTCTTAATGTTGCTAGTACTGGGATGTAAACTTGGGGCCTAGCAAGCTTGACCTTTTCACTCAAAGCCAGTGCTCTACCACTTGAACCACACCTCTGTTTCTGGCTTTTTGCTAGGTTAACTGGAGGTCATAGTCGCTCAGATTCTTCCACCCAGACTGGCTTTGAACTGCCTCCTGAGTAGCTAGGATTATAGGTGTGAACCACTGGTGCCCATTAATGATTTGAAATCCACCCCAGGCAGAAAAGTCCTGGAGACTCTCTATGTCCCCCTCTCCTTTCCAGGAAAATGGGGAACTAGGTAATGTGGTAGCTGGGAACAGGCCTTGGCAGGAAGCGTTCTGACAAAGCCTGTTGCTTTGCCTCAGGAGTGAAGTCTCTTCATCTCCTGTTTTGTGTCTCTTGCAGACCTCATATTCCAATCAGCAAATTAGTGGTTTCAGAATCCTATGACACGTACATTAGTAGAAGCTTCCAAGTCACAAAGGAGATCATCAGCGAATGTAAAAGCAAAGGTAGGTGGCATTATTTTGGAGTTCCTCTTGAAACACGTGGGCCTTTCTCCATCCTGGTGGAGGCCATTCGAGATGCTTGAACATGCTTGGACAAACTTGCTTTAAAAAAAAAAAATAGAGCTTGATTCCCAGACTCTCTCCAGCATCTTCTCACAACGAGCTTGTAATATTCGGGGTGGGTGCCCAACATGTAGTCTGGGGACCTTGGTCGACTTCGTTAGTCCACTGAATAGCTCAGGTTGCATTACAGTCACTTCACGCCTGTATGGCAGTTCCCAGAAGTCCTCTGGGATAGCACTGACGGCCTACAGTTGACCCCAAAGCCTGGACATCTCACACACGCTGAGTTCCTGCTGCCAAGAGCAGGGATGGGTAGGGATCCAGATTGTCTGCTGTTGTATTTTCCAAAATTTAATCTCAAGCAGCGAATGATACATTGGCCCTATGAGTCACCATAGATTTTAAGTTAACCCAGTCAGAGAAACAAAGGAGCAAAGACTAGGATTTGGGGCGGCACTGAGCCACAGTGAATGGAAAATTCCTGCTTATTACCATTTAGATAAACATGAGCCAATATGTTCTACTCACCAGGAGTCTCCAGTGCTCACAGCCCTGGGAGTGCCTTGGATATGGAACCCGAGCTGTGTCTTGTGTGTGTGTGCGTGCCTGTCCTGGGGCTTGAACTCGGGGCCTGGACACTGTCCTTTAGGTTTTTCCTCTCAAGACTGGCACCCTACCACTTGAACCATCTCTCTATTTCTAGCTGTTGGTCGCTTAATGGGTGCTGAGAGTCTCACGGACTTTCTTGCCTAGGCTGGCTTCAGACTGCTAACCTCAGATCTCAGCCTCCTGAGTCCTAACTCTAGTGACAGTTACACAAGCGTGTGTATGAGGCCATGCATGAAGCCTGATGAGATCTGAAGATGCTGAGTGAATTCTACCATAGCCTAGTTCTTGGTTTTGGTGGTGCACTATTGTTATGCAAGATTACCATTCTAGAGAATAGCTAAAGAGGGGTGTGTGTGTGTGTGTGTGTGTGTGTGTGTGTGTGTGTGTGTGTGTGTGTGTGTGTGTGTGTGTGTGTGTGTGTGTGTGTGTGTGTGTGTAAACCTGCAAGTTATAATTATTTTCTTTCTTCCCTCTTTTTCCTTCCTTCCTTCTTTCTTTCCTTCTTTCTTCCTTCCTTCTTTCTTCTTTCCTTTCTTCCTTTTTTCTTTTCTTTCCATTGATGGGGCATTATGTAAGTTTGGCAATGCTCTGTCACTAAAGATATAACCCAACCCCTTAAGAATATTTAATTGATATAGTATAATTGTACATATTATTAACACAATGAAATAATCAACACAATGCTTCAGTGTGGTATTTTAATAAGTGTTCCTAATATACGGTGATTCAATTTGAATGATAGTTTTCCCCCTCCCTGAAACCTTTATTGTTTCTTTGTTTTGGATATAATTATCCAAAGACTAAAAGGTTGATTTTCTTTCCTAAAGAAAAAAAGAAGAAAGCTGAGTCTACCATACAATAAGGAAGAGTTTCCAGAATATTGCTTGGGCACATTGTCTTCTTTTTGAAAATGTGTATTCCATGGTGGAGCATGTGGCTTCCGTCACTTACCAAACCTGTGTCTTCTCATCCCTGCCTTTGTCCCCAGGGAATAACATCCTGATTGTGGCCCACGCCTCTTCCCTTGAAGCCTGCACCTGCCAGCTGCAGGGCCTGTCACCTCAGAACTCCAAGGACTTCGTGCAAATGGTCCGAAAGGTGATTCACGCTCCTATTTGTTCAGCCATGGTTCCTAGTAGTTCCACACAGTTCGGTGAATGGTGGAGAGCTAATTTCTCTGCTGTGCCTATTTCTGTTGAGCTGAGCGTCATTTACCGATTGACTTGAGCAAGACCTATTGGATGGTGCCCTGTGTAAGGCACTTCGTTAAGCCTGGAGTAAGAGAAAGGCATGTGTTGGCATTCGTGCCGGCTTCTAGGGGCCAAGACTTGTGGGAGTAGCCAGGAATGAGGAGCCGTGAGGGACGTTGGAGGAGCAGAGGTCAGTCAGACACCGCTGAAAGCTGAGGCTGATGCGCAGTCCGAGCCAGCCAGCCGTGGGAAGCAGTGCCTACAATGAGCGTAAGAGTGACTCCATTTTAAAAGACGGATTGATCGATCTTTCCCATTGTGTCCAAGGAAAATTTCAGAAATCTTTGAGGTGCCTTTTGAACTTGGCATGGAATCGCTGTGTTAGCATTGCAGCCGTCCCTCCTCCTCTGCAGCTTTGAGTTCTGTCATTAGGTCAACTAAAATCTGAAAATACAGCATAATGCAGTAAGATACCGAGAGAGGGACCACATTCTCCATAATGTTTTGTCATAACACATTATTATAATTGCTCTATCTTTACCTACCTTTTTATCCATCTCTTGCTGTGCCTAATTTAGACATGATCGCTCATGGGTATGTAAAGACAGGGTGGACAATGTCCAGAGGCTTTAGTGCTCGCTCAGGTTGCAGGCACCCACGAGGGCAGGGGGGGTCTGAGGATGCCCCCTGCAGAGGGGGAGCCCTGTGTGGATGTTAACTCCATCTTCCCCGCCCTGAACACAGCAATCTGTGACAATTACTTCAAGTAGGAGAGCTCACGTGGATGGATCCTTCTAATGAAGACAAATCGTCTTGCCCCTAATTTATCACTTCTATCAGTTGTCACTGACTTTGGAAGGGGATGTGTCTCTAAGAGACTGCTCTTCATTTTTGATAAGGGTTATAAGGTGATGTTTCTCTTGGCTTCTCTGGGCCACCCAGGTGTCTTTGAGTCTAGATGAAAGGAAAGTATTAACCTTGTGTCTTCTGTGTTTTATTTCCTTACTGCTCTGCCTTCAGATTCCATACCTAGGCTTTTGTTCTTGTGAAGAATTGGGAGAAACTGGAATATGGCAGCTCACAGACCCCCCCATCCTTCCCCTGACCCATGGACCGACTGGGGGGTTCAACTGGAGAGAGACCCTGCTGCAGGAGTAAAGCCACTCGCGGTCGGAAGAGCAGAAACTCCGTGGAAAAGCGTGTTTGGAGTGTTCCGTCACCCAAATCATTTAGCATATTCTCTTTCACGCTTAAGGTTCTCCTGAGACTCTGTACATGAGAGAAAGACATGCTTCAGGGGGAAATCCTGGACGCTTGCCTAGCCAACAGACCGTTGGAGAATTGTCTTCCTAAACTGGGGTCCCTGTTACAGCACAGGCTGCCTTCCTCCTTGCAGCTATGCATGGCTTCGGAGTCTCACCCCTCCCCATGGGAGCTGTCCCCCTTCTCCACAGGGCGGGAGCGGGAGCTGACCAGGTCCAGAATCCACACTGTGGGGATGGGGTTTTCTTCTGATCGCCATTGTCTTCAAATTAGGCAAAGCCAAGCTGGGAGATGCTTGTAGCCTACACCGTTGTCTTTAGGTTGTGCATCAAATCCTACCTGCAGTAGACTCCAGACAGCAGAATGTTCCTGAGTCAGCCTGCTGGCTCAAGACACCTGCTAAGGACTCGACATTGACCCTGGTACCAACACACCTTTCCCAGATCAGCTGGTCCTTCTTGCTTCTCTCTGTGAAATGGAGAGAGAAAGCCCTTTGGCTCCCCAGAGGCATTTTTAGTTACTCAGGAGGCTGGCAAGGTACAGATGACATCTTCACTGGTAGGTGCAGAAAATCTGCAAAATCTATTGCGAATTAGACCTCTCCACCATATAAGCCAGTGAGCATTAGCCCCTCTGCATCACCATGATTGGCCGGTCTTTGACCCCTCAACTGCCCACAGTGCTACCTGATTGGTGATGAGGGTGCTCTGAGAGGAGGCGGGGACAGCACCATGCGGGAATCATCCAGACGCTCGCTCCATGCAATACAAATGCTTCTCTAACACATACCAGGGTCAGGCTGTGGTACACACAGTACACAGGAGCCGTCACGCAGTACCCGTGAAAGCACCAACTCCTCCAGGGACGCCAGTGACGTCAGGGAGCTAATGTCAGCAGCCACAGTTGTGACCACACTGTACTTTGGCTGTCCTCCTTTTGTCTTGTTTGTCTGTGATAATTTAAAGTAGATAGGAGGTAGGACCACGTGACGGAACTGGAGGGCCACATTCTATCCTTACCCATGGTCCCCACTTCCTGTATTTAGAAGGAGGATTATTTAAAAGGACAATAAATGACAATCAAACCAAAACGTCCGTTATCAATGTCTATTTAATAGTCTGGCTAGCTGGCCACGTGGGCCCTCGGCAGTGGTCTGCTGTGATAGTCATTGGCACAATGACACCCAGCCCTTTCCAGGCAGCATTGGTGTAAAACAAATCTATTTATGTCGGAGCCACACGAAGGTTTGTTGTTCTTTTTTTCCACATGAAGATTTTTTAAAACCCAGAAGTGGCAAACCTATGGGCTAGAACAGAGAGCTGTGCTTGTGTGTGAGATCGTAATTTGATGATCTCTAGGAAGAAGAGAAAGTTAAAGGTCTACGGAGACTAATCTGCACGACTGAGATGATGCTTGTCTTTTTTTTGAAACCACTTTCAGAAACATGTCATGAGTTTTACATGTTAGGGCAGCAGCTGTGACTTCTTCTAGCATTGCACAAGCTGCATCCAATTGCTGGATAGACAAGTAACCATGTGCTGTGCTGGCTTGCTCCTGTCTCTGGGAGGCAAGTCCTCCTGTGAAAGTCACCCACAGGGACACCACAGTGCAGCCAAGAGATTGTCCCCACCATTCGTTCCTCTGGTGTTGGTGTCAATGTGAACCCACTGTCTGGTCAGATAATGTGTGTTCGATTCGCATGCATTGTCCTGGGCTTACACACTTGGCAGATTTCCTTGAAGATATGTAGGAATGTGTTGTGTGTAGACTTCTACAAAATCAGGTTCAGCGTAGGTTAACTGCTTGTTCCTCCCCGTTGTCTCAGTCCACTGATGGCCTGGCAAACGAAGCCAATTGGCTGGGCTACACTCCTGGGTCCTTAGTGCAAGAAGGACAGAGCCCTAGGCTATAGGAACCAAAAGAGGCAAAGCTCTGACTTTAGTTCCTGAATCACTTAGGTGGAAAGCCCTGAGTACAAAGCGGGAAAGGAAAAACAAGTTTGCTCCTCAGCTTGACTTATCCAAATGGCTTATCAGAGCAACTGCATGGTGTGACCTGACTTTACAATCTCCATGCACATTCACTTACTTAGAAAATTGAATGTGCACTCTAGCTGGGAAATCATGTTGAATCAATGTGTAATAAGAAAAGACAACTATGATAACAGATTTCATATCACAAAAAACTATATGACATTACAACCTGATGTTTAAGATGATCCGAGTCTAATTACATCAAATGATATATAGAGGGAAGTACAGGAAAAAAAGGGGAGGGGAGGAGGAAGGAAAGCAGCTCAAATGGTTTATACAGAGGAAATTCTCTCCCTCTCCCTCTCCCTCCCTCTCTCCCCTCTCCCTCTCCCTCTCCTTCTCCCCTCCCCCTCTAAGCTATTTGAAATATACCAGGTGAAATGAAACTTCAACCTGGGATCCCAAGTCTGCACCTGCTTCCTTCTTCTCTGAGTATTCCCCACCAAGCTCCAGTGCCCTGCCACAGACCAGTGGGACTTGGTTTTCTGTACTTTCCAGTGTCATGACTCTCCCTCCAAAGACACATTTTAATGCATTGGGGCCATTCGTTTCCCCAGGCTTCTCCACCACCATGCCTGAGAGCCAGGAATCCGTTCCTGCTCTGCCCTGCCTGGAGTTCAGGTCCCAGTGTTCCTTCCTTTACATTTAGATTCATTGAATCTGAATCACTGGTTGGGTGGCCATCCTGTGGCTGAAAGCAAGGGTATTTTTCATCCTGTAGTAAGAGGTTTGGAGGCCTTTCTACTTTTTATTTTAATTCTACTATAACCAAAGAATTATTTTCAAGTAACCTTATATTTAAAAGATAGATTTGCCAAAAAAAATAATAAAAATAAAATCTATGCCACCTGGCATCCATTTGGCAGGTGGCTGTTGGTTTTCTTCTTGTGGGTGGTGTCAGGACGCATGTAGACTGTCTCCCTGTCTGTGTCAGGTGACCATAGATGTTCTGTGCCCCACCTCACTGGATTCATAATCAGAATGAAGTCTCTCATTGCAAATACCTAGTGCCTCTGGGAAACTCCCTGACTGGCTAGCTACAGGAAGAGAAGCTCCCAGCCCTCCTTGCTTTTGCAGAAAGCCTCCCGATGGGGTCAAATAAGACATTCCTCCCCAACCTGGATACTGGACGACACCAGGGTTTTGTCTCTAGGCAGTGATGAATCGCTCTTTTGAGTTGAAGTAATGCGTGTGGCAGAATACAGATGAGCCTCTGCTTACTGTGAGCAGGCAGCTGTGGGGGGGGGGGGGGACCGTGCTGGGACTGCACCAGCAATTTGCATTTAAATTGTAATCCTGCACATGTGAGAGAAAGGTGACACGTTGGTCTGGGAGGGGAAGGGGCTGCGAGGGTGGGAGCAATTCAGCATCCAGGGCCGATGTTTTTCATTCTTAAGAATAGAATTAAGATTGGACCTACTTCCCTTTCATACGTCAACATATCAAGGAAGGTGATTGCCTATCATGAAAATTCAAGGGAAAAGAGCGTCTAACTTCAGAGGAAATAACTTGATTTTTAAATATGTGCAACACTCCATTTAATGTGTCTAGGCTTAAAGTTGTAATGCTGAGTAGTCCAACTGAATGTGTAGTCCGTTCTTTGAAATATTTTACCCAGTATCACGTATCTGCCATTACACAAACATGAGAATTTTAAGCTGAGCATGATAGCACATGTCTAACCTTAGCTACTTGGGAGGCAGAGGCTGGGAGGAATGCTGTTGGAGGCCATCCTGGGCAGAAACTTCTCTAAGACCCACATCTCAACAACAGCCACAGCCTCATGCCGTGGCCTGTGCTGTCATCCTAGCTACACAGGAGGAGGAGGAAGAGGAGCAAGGTCTAGGCCAGAAAGCCAGTACCCTGCCTAAAACAAATGACTAAAGCAAGAAGGGCTAAGGGCATGCATGACTCAAGTGACAGAGAACCTGCCTAGCAAGTACAAAGTCCTGAGGTCAAATCCCAGCATTGCTGTTTTTTTTTTTTTTTTAAGGGAATGTTGGAGCTGATTGACTTCAGCTATTCACAGACTGTGTGTAAAGACAAATACGTACTGGTCTGGTCTTTGGTATGGAGATGGACGCTGCATCCCATAGCCTGTCCGTTCAGCAAAGGCCATTTGAAACCTGCTATTTGGGGATGGAATGTTGTTTTCTATCTCATTTGTTAAATGGCTGTATCTTTATGTGATGGGGGTGTATTTATTTGGAACAAAAGGGTTATAATTATATTTTTTGAAAAAGAAAAAGCAGCATGTGCCGGTGGCTCACACCTGTAATCTTAGCTACTGAGGAGGCTGAAATCTGAGGATCATGGTTCAAAGCCAGCCTGGGCAGAAAAGTCCGTGAGACTCTTATCTCCAATAAACCACTAGAAAACCAGAAGTGGCGCTGTGGCTCAAGAGGTAGAGCGCTCGCCTTGAGCTGAAGAGCTGAGGGACAGCACCCAAGCCCAGAGTTCAAGCCCCATGACTGACAAAAAAAGAGAAGAAAAGAAAAAGCAAGTGAGCACACCTAACTGTATTGCCAAATGCCTTGTGCACTCCCTGTAACTGTGCTTTTCTGGCTGAGAGCCGGCCCCTCCCCCTTGCAGCTCCGGCACCGTTGTAATTAGTTTATTTCGTTCCAGGAGCATCTTCCATTGAAATGACTCATTGATGACTTAATAAAGAGAAATTGTCCTCAGTTCACCCTGAGCCGTGGTCTATTCAACGCTTGAGTGCTGTCTGTTCCCACAATCTATTTCTCAGAAGTTGCTCTGGTCATTACGGTTTCCTAAGTATCCATTAAGCCTGTGGTTCTTCTCTCAGAAAGCCAGAGTGGCTGTAAACTGAAGCCAGAAGATGTTGCAGAAACTCCCTTGGGTCTCCAATCCTTTCTGATCAGGGATCCAGCCTTGGAGTCACTAGTGAATGGAATGGACACAATGTATCATGCAATGAAGCCACAAGGGATACAATGTAGCCACAGTGGATACAATGTATCTTTCCTCCCATTCTTCCCAGGCAATTAGAAATTAACAAGAGAAAAATCCAACAGTGAAGTTTTGTGTGACCTGGAAAACTCCCTAATAAAATGATCAAGCCTAGAGGGTTTTTTGCTTTGTTTTGGTTTGGTTTTTGTTGGTTGTGAGGCTTGAAATCGGGGCCTGGGTGCTGTCCCTCAGCTCTTCAGCTCAAGGCTAGCGCTCTACCACTTGAGCCACAGCTCCATTTCCGGTTTTCTAGTGCTTTAGTGGAGATAAGAGCCTCACAGACTTTCCTGCCCGGGCTGGCTTTGAACCATGATCCTCAGATCTCAACCTCCTGAGTAGCTAGAATTACAGGCGTGACCACGGATGCCTGGCTAAGCCTGGAGGTTTTGGTGCTAAGTGTGATAAAGGGTGGACAACTGGGGAGGGTTGCAACAGCGAAGAGAGTGATTAACGGTAGTTAGCAGTGGGGGGACAGTGAGGCCCACTGGGGTCCGCTCGGGGGCCTGTCTTTGGAGACAAGTGTCCCTCTCATCCAGGCTTAGGGAGGTCACCTTTCGGGTGAGAGTCCTGACCTGCTTCGGAGGAGGGTGGGGTTGGGGAGTGGTGGGGCCTGCCCTGGTCACTGCGGCGGGGGCCTGCCATGGTCACTGCGGTGGGCGGGGGCCTGCCCTGGTCACTGCGGCGGGGGCCTGCCATGGTCACTGCGGGGGGCCTGCCCTGGTCACTGCGGCGGGCAGGGGCCTGCCCTGGTCACTGCGGTGGGGGCCTGCGCTGGTCACTGCAGTGGGGGCCTGCGCTGGTCACTGCGGCGGGCAGGGGCCTGCCCTGGTCACTGCGGTGGGGGCCTGCGCTGGTCACTGCAGTGGGGGCCTGCCCTGGTCACTGCGGGGGCCTGCGCTGGTCACTGCAGTGGGGGCCTGCACTGGTCACTGCGGCGGGTGGGGGCCTGCCCTGGTCACTGCGGCGGGTGGGGGCCTGCCCTGGTCACTGCAGCCTGGCAGTGGCATTGGGAGCACAAGTCCTGAACCCCCGGTGGTCGTCTGCCACCAAGACCCACCTGCGCTGGCCCTGGGTCGGGTGCACAGCATTAGGATGAGGGGGCAGAGCCAGCTCGGACCCATTCCATCCCCCCAGGGGCCAGAGAGGCCAGCCTCAACACAAAGACAGGTGAAGCTCATGGGACTCCCAGTGTGGAGTTGGGAGAGATGGGGGGAGGGGGAAATGGAAGGGGAAAATGGGGGGATGGAAGGGGGAGATGGGGGGATGGAAGGGGTGGCATGGGTCCAGATGCATTGGACTCCAAAACTGACATGTTGGATTGAAACCCTTGGGGGGCTGGGAAGGTGGCTCAGTGGTAGAGTGCTCGCCTAGCACGCATGAAGCCCCGGGTTCCATTCCTCAGCATCACAAACGCAGAAAAACCCGGAAGTGGCACTGTGGCTAAAGTGGTAGAGTGCTAGCCTTGAGCAAAAGAAGCTCAGGGACAGCGCCCAGGCCCTGAGTTCAAGCCCCAGGACTGAGAAAGGAAGAAAGAAGGAAAGAAAGAAAGAAAAAGGAAGGAAGGAAGGAAGGAAGGAAGGAAGCAAGGAAGGAAGGAAGGAAGGAAGGAAGGAAGGAAGGAAGGAAGGAAGGAAGGAAGGAAGGAAGGAAGGGAGGGAGGAAGGGAGGGAGGGAGGGAGGGAGGGAGGGAGGGAGGAAGGGAGGAAGGAAGGGAAAGAAACCCTTTTGTACAATGACTTAAAGCTTAATAATAATCAGGACTGGGAAGGTGGCCCAGTGGTAGAGCGCTTGCCTTGAGCTGAAGAGCTGAAGGATAGCTCCCAGGCCTAGAGTTCAAGCCCATGACTGACCAAAAAAAAAAAAAGACTCAATTCTACTTTACCTGAAACATCTTCTGTGGGAATGTACTTCATATTCTTTTCCATTAAATGGAGAGAACACACAGAAAGCATCACTGTTTCACCCACTACCTACTAGATGGCGGGGACCCCACCCCATCTATGCATTACATTTAGGCTTAGACAATTAAAGGCACCAGTATTTTAAAATAAGTGTAATATATAGATTGTAGTTTGTTAACTGGATTTATTTTGCTAATAAAGAGATGACCAGGGCTGGGAAGGTGGCTCAGTGGTAGAGTGCTTGCCTTGCATGCCTGAGGCCCTGGGTTCGATTCCTCAGCACCACATAAGCAAAAAGAAAAAAAGCCAGAAGTGGCGCTGTGGCTCAAGTGGTAGAGCGCTAGCCTTGAGCTGAAGAGCTGAGGGACAGCGCCCAGGCCCCATGACCGGACCCAAAAAAAGAAAAAAAAAAGCTTAATAATAATAATACACAAACTTGTGCCCAGGAGTAGGAGTTTTCCGCTGAGACCAGCTTCTGCTGCCTTGGGGTCTGCCTGCAGAGGGCCGCAGCTCTGCGCTCTGCGGGGAGGAGGCTGCCGGCGGAGCCTTCTGCTGCCTTCAGCACCCCGCAGATCCCAGGATCAGTTCACCTTCTGTCTGCACATCCAGAGAAAATCAGCCCAAGTACTTCGGACAGAAGTGTAAATCGGCAAAACGCAGTGTGAGGGTGGGGAGGCGTTGTTTGTATGTTTTGTTTTGTTTTACAGGCTTGATTTTTTTTTTAATCTGGGGGATGTTTTTTAAGCTCGACTTTATTTTTTTAATTTGGAGGCTTCGGTAAGTGACACTGAGAAGTTGCAGCCCCTGGATCTGGCCCTTTGTCTGGGAGGTCTTGAAGAATGAGGCCATGGACACAGAGGATGAAGTAAAATTGCCAAGATTTATTGAAGGAAAACGTCAGCAGCGCTCCCGCTGGACGGGAGGACTGGGGGGGAGCACTGCAGGGGGGAGGGGCGGTGGTGTAAGGGGGAGGGGGTCTCTAGGAGGGAGCTAGGTGACTTGTGACTCTCCACCATCGGACAGAGGCTGGGCACAGCCGGCACACGGCCCTGCATCCCCTTTAGCCTCTCTGGCTGAGTGCCCATCCGATGCACACCAGTTGGTCGCTCGTGCGCAAGTGTTCCTGGGGCAGTGGGCCACGGTGATGTGGTGTCCAGGACCAGCACCCAGGACTGTGCAAGGCCACGGTGAAGGACACAGAACCTCTGTGCTGGGGGCGGTGGGGGGGGGGGAGGGAAGGCTTTGCCTGATTACCTAGCCAGGCTCTTCTGCTCTCAAAAGTTGATGGAGGACCAACCATAATCTTCTTTGTGAAGAAATAACACTCCAGTTTGCCAAAGCACACTTGGAATATCATGTTAAATGCAGACCTTGGACTGCAAATATCCTCCCCATATAACGGACGAGGAAATGGATTCTAAGACACAAGTCCTGAGCACCACAGGCTCCAAGTCTGGGTGGCAAAGTCATCTGTCTTCCACTACACGCGAGCGCTCCTAGAACCCAACAACAACAATAATAATAATAACTTCTAGCTTAGGACCCAACGAATTCACCCTAAGTGGAGATCGCGGTGACCTGTGCTGGGAAGTAAAGCCAGCCCACTTCTTTCCCTGGCCTGGGGAAAGGTCATGGTTCTCAACAGAAAGGTCTAGAAGCAAGTGTGGGCATACCTGTAATTCAACAAAAACCCCAGGCCTTCCACATGTGGAAAACCCCTTGTTTGCTCTGACCTTAAGTCCATCCCTCTCAGCCTTTTCAAATAAATGCCTTCCTACACAAGCCAGTGTGGTCATGGGAAATAGACATCTCAAATGGAGGGTCCGTTCATTCTTCCCTTCACTCACTCATTGACAACCCATTTCAAATGCGCCCAGTTAACAAGCATGAAATAAACCAGTGCATGTTCTTCTTAAAAAGAAGGGATAGATGTGTGTTTCATATCTGATCATGTCTTGGGGAGATAGGTATATACAAGATGGCTGAATCATGAAAAATGGAAGGAAGGGTAGCTGGATGGATGAATGAATGGGTGCATGGGTAAGTTGGCAGATGGATTGATGGGTAAAAAGATGGCTGGGTGGATGGATAGCTGGATGAGAAGATGGATAGATGGATGGATGGATGGACAGAAGATGGATAATCATCATGAATAGATAATGCTACAAATTTCAAAAATGAATAAATACTTGGATAACTGAATTTTGATCTCCACCAGGAACTGTTTCCGGAGTTGGAAATATAAAATGCTTGTGAAAACTAGGCAGGTATTACCAAATTATAAGCACCTAGACACTAGAGAAGTCAAGATAGAGCTGGCAGCAGCACACAGGACATCAGTAACTCTCACCTCCCTCCCCCGCCCCGCCCTGCGCTCAGTCACCAGCACCCACTTGTGGTAGAACAACTTCCATCACCAACGCAGAGCTCACACTTCTCCATGATCAAAGGGACACTTGTGGTCCCCAAAACGTTCCACCAGGAGGTGTTTGGGGGGCAACTAATGTGGTCCCCAAAACGTTCCACCAGGAGGTGTTTGGGGGGCAGCTAAGTAAGAGGGGGCTCTTCTAGCAGAGGGAGGAGTTGTCCCACGTGGTGGGACCGAGCGACTGGGTCCCCCTTCAAAAGGAAGGGCTCTCGATTTCCTTCAGGGTCTACAGGAAGCTGGCCGCGTCCCCTCCCCTCCCACCATGTGGCTGGTCGTCCTCAGCGCGCTGTTTTGGTTCCCCTTACAAGGTAAGCGCTCAGAGCCAATGTTTTTCTTGCTCAGCTGAATCTACCTGTGGGTCAGGCAGCAGCATTCACACAGCTGGAGCGGCTAATGCGCTTAGAACCATGCCCAGACCACGCATCAAAGGGAAGTTACTGCCTTTGTGTCTCCTCTGGTTCAACTGCTAAAGGACACAGGAGAGGAAAGAACTGTGTGTGTGTGTGTGTGTGTGTGTCTGTGTGTGTGTCTGTGTCTGTGTCTGTGTCTGTGGAATCTATGGTGGCAAACGGTAAAAGGTTTCCTAGGGGTTCTTGTTAGGATTTACCAATTAAGGGCTCCAATTTACCAATTAAAAGATTTTAAAACTTCTTTCTGTGTATGTCTTAGCTAAATAATTTGTGGGGGGGTTCCCCCTAAAAACCAATTTTTGTATCTTAAAGAAGATGGTAACAAATATGATTTGCTCAAGCAAACATCCAGATTATGATAAGGATCAAGTTTCAGATGTGAAAGTGCTTTCAAAATGTTAATATTCTTACTGTGTTCTTCCTTCCTTCCTGTTTTCTTTTTTCTGCCAGTAATGGGACTTGAACTTGGGGCCTGGGCTCTGTCCCTTAGTTTTTCTGCTCAAGGCTGGCACTTTACCACTTGGGAAACAGCTCCACTTCTGACCTATTGGTGGTTAATTGGAATAATAGTTTCATAGCCTTTCCTGTCTGGACTGGCTTCCAACTGCAGTCCTCAGATCTCAGTCTCCTGAGTAGTAATGACTACAGCTATGAACCACCAGTGCCCACTGGGGCGTTTTCTGATTTCTAGAAGAAATATTAATAAATGGTTGAATGAGTGAAGTTGCGTTGAGAGCAAGTCCCTGCCACCTCCTCCACAGGACTCAGCCCCAGCAGGCTGACCGCCGCTGCCATGCTCTTTCCCCACAGAGGCCCTGATGATTCACCACACGGGCACCGTCACTGTGGAGGAAGGCCAGCCGCTCACCCTCAAGTGCTCCACCTCTCTCCAGAAGAATGCCTCTCTCCAGTGGCAGGCCCCCTCGGGGTTCACCATCTTCTTCAATGAGCATCCTGGTAAGAGGAAGAAGGAAGGGAGGAAGGGAGGAAGGAAGGAAGGAAGGAAGGAAGGAAGGAAGGAAGGAAGGAAGGAAGGAAGGAAGGAAGGAAGGAAGGAAGGGAGGGAGGGAGGGATGGAGGGAGGGAGGGAGGGAGGGAGGGAGGGAGGGAGGGAAAGAAATAAAGAAAGAGAGAAAGAACAGGAGAGAAAGAAAGAAGAGAAAGGGGCTGGGAGGGTAGCTCAGTGGGAGCTATGTAAAACAGCAGAAATCAAATATGCTTGCTCTTAAAAGGATTTTCATTTAGTTTGATACATAGTTTTTGAAAACTAAAACTTCAAACTTCACTTTGTTATTTTTTGTACAATTATCAAAGATCTGGATTGAGGGAGCTGGGCAGGTGGCTCAGTGGTAGAGTGCTTGCCTCGCATGTATGAGGCCCAGGGTTCGATTCCTCAGCACCACATAAGCAGAGAAAGCCAGAAGAGGCGCTGTGGCTCAAGTGGTAGAGCGCTCACCTTGAGTTGAAGAGCTGAGGGACAGTGTCCAGGCCCACAGTTCAAGCCCCACAACTGACAAAAGAAAAAAGAAAAGAAAAGAAAGGAAGAGAGACAGAGACAGAGACAGAGACAGAGAGACAGACAGAGACAGAGAGAGCTGGCAAGCTCTGGGGACTTCCAGCCAGGCAGGTAGTGGACGGAGAGTCCATGTGAGTCACACAAAGGTGGGCTCAGCCACCAACCACCGCACATGAGTCAGCCTGGTGAAGCCTGTGTCTGACACAGTCTGAACATGGTTGTTCTCGGGGGGCAAACAGTCTGGAATGGAAACCCCAGCAGGAGTATTAAAGGGGACTCAAAATACACTTTCCATGGCCCCACCCCACCCCCACATCGCCTTTTGACTCTCTGTGGCCAAGAAACAGCCTAGAGCAAAAGGGGGAGTAGGTAGCAGGCTGACTTGGGGGGCTTTGTCCTTGTGCAGCTCGTGACACCCCACAGCCACAGCCAGCTGCTGAGTTGGCCACCTGAGCCATCCCAAGTCACATGACAGAGCTCCTTTCCGGATATTGCTCTTCATATCAAGTCAGAATTTCTAAATGACCGAAATTGACAGGATGTATTTATTCCTTAAAGAAAGAAGACAATCCTTCCTTGCCTCATGATTGCACAGGAAGGAACTGTCTGATGTCTGAAATGGAAAGAAATTCTCAAACGTCTATTTCATTCATGTTGGACACTGGACGAGATTTTTACTAAGCATCTCCTTCATGATGAAACCATTTTACATCTCTAGTTAAAAAAATTCCTAATTGCTAAATGCTTAAAAAAGTCCAAGTCAGCATATTCTATTCCAGTTTACAAATCAGAGCCCTTAAAATATTGATAAGCTTTGCAAACATTATTAAATATTGATAGGTTACATATGAGATAACGCAATGCATTATTTCAAACTATGTCAAAGGGTGTTGGGGAGAAAGGCTATTGGCTGGTACTCTTTGGATCTTGCTTTTATGTTTGCTCGTCACTAAAAATCTGGAAAGACTCGGTCATAATCTATCTTCAACTAGTCATAAGAAATTAAAAATCAAAACCACCTAATAGATGCATTCATCAATGCATTCTTGACATTTATGGTAACAAGATGACCTCAGAGAAATCCACTTTCAAAGAGGTAACTCACAGGGAGACTTACCTACAGAAAATACAACTTTAAATCCTCTGTGGCTTGACTGTCTCCAGTGGAGCCATCTCTGTTTCCTACAAGGACGAGCAAAGGCCAGGTGCTCATTTCACAGATGCCAGGATGCAAATATTCCCTTCCGTAAGCCGCCTGCAGGCGCGGCCCCGCTGCCGGCGCCCGCGTTGGAAGGCAGTGCAGCTGAGGACGTGGCGAGCGTTTCTTCCAAGCGTGGGGAGTGAAAGCGAGGCCTGTGTGTGAGCAGCCCGCACTTGCGGGGTCTCTCTCCTCCTCACCCTTTCATTTCCCCCTTGGCAGCTTTGAAAGATTCCAGATACCAACTTCTTCACCACTCGGCCACGCAGCTGTACCTCCGGGTGCCCCGCGCAAGCCTGCAAGATGAGGGCGTGTACACCTGTCTGCGCTACAGCCACACCGTGAGCACTCAGAGCGTGCAGGTGGTGGTGCGTGGTAGGTATCCAGCAACATCACCTCTGGCGAGGGCCGTGTGGTTCGGTGCACGCGGCGCCAGTTTTGAAACCTGACATTTGGTTTTCAAATGTTACCTATCACGAGACCATTTCTTGAGGTTATCTCTACTCGCTTTTATTCAAAGAAAACAGAACACAGCATTCTATGTGGCGGGCTCTAGATTCAAATCTAAACTTGTGGATGTGCCTTTGGCATCAGTTAAATTTCTTTCCAAGAAACTAAGAGGAAAGAGGGGCGCAGGGGTGTGTGTGTGCACGCACACTAGGACTTGAATCCAGGGCCTAGGCTCTATCCCTTAGCTTTTTCAACTTGAGGCTGACATTCTAGCACTTGAGCCACAGCTCCACTTCTGACTTTTTGGCGTTTAATTGGAGATGAAAGTCTCACGGACTTTCTCGCCCATGTGGCTTTGAGCTTCTATCCTCAGATCTCAGCCTCCTCAGTAGATAGGATTAGGGATGTGAGACACTGGTGCCTGGCTCAAGGAAAGAGAATCAGTATGTGATAAGCAAATAGAATACACCCAGAACTAAGAGTTCAGAGCAGAAGCAGGCATTATCCATCGCAGGGTGCACATTGCTTAGGGAGGCAAAGCACAGGTAAGAATAAAATAGCCCCTGTGACAGCATGCCCAGGGAAGGGCACAGCGGATCAGCTCCCTTCCCGCATCCAGTGACAGCTCCCTTCCCACGCCCTGTGGCGCACTCGGCCCCTGCCTCCAGGCAGGCAGCATGTGCTCTGAGTGACAGCCTCTGATCATCAGGGACCCGCTCCGCTCCATAGCTGGGCAGTGATGTCCAGCCTCCGTCTTAATGTCTTGTTTTGCTTTTTATGGCAGAATAGATCGATTTAAAAAATGCTTTTTATTGATCGTTAAATGACATAATTGCATGAATGTTTCTCCTGGTTGCTGCACTGAAGTCAGCACTGAAGGCATGATGGGAAAGTGGCTGAGAGGGAGGGACTCTGAGGACCTACATGACTTCACCCGGGCCTGTCTGCTCTGTCTGCTCGGTCCTCTGAGGACCTACATGACTTCACCCGGGCCTGTCTGCTCTGTCTGCTCGGTCCTCTCCAGTGCAGCTCTTTGAACACCCCATTGTCTATCTCTACCACACCACTCAACACATGATCTTTTCTTTGTTTATGCCAGTATTGGAGCTTCAACTCAGGGCTTGGGCACTGTCCTTTAGCTTTTTCTATTCGAGACTAGCACTCTACCACCCGAGCCACAGCTTGACTTCCAGCTTTTTGCTGGTTCATTGGAGATAAGAGTCTGACAGACTTCCCTGCCCAGGCTGGCTTTGAACCATGATCCTAAGACTCAGCTTCCCAATGTGTTGCCAATGCCTGGAAACACATGATTTTGGGGGGATTGTGTGTGTGTGTGTGTGTGTGTGTGTGTGTGTGTGTGTGTTACTAACGATTGAACCCAGGGCCTTAAGCATGCTCAGCACAGACTCTACCACTAAGCTCCACCACCAGTCCTAATATGATATTTAACAGTTTGAAACTAAATATAGCACCAGTTGATTAGCTCCTAGCAGAGCCTAATCTTTTTTATCTTTATTTTGCCAAAGTAATGCATCTAGTCATACTTGAAGCGTAAACATGTTTCTGATATCTTGGCAGCACACAGCTGGGCTAATAGATATTGAAGAGTGTGGTTGTGGACTTGTATCAGGGAAGAATGGGGGAAAAGATGTATTTCCAAGACAGAACTACAGAGGAAAAGAAGACCAACAGGCCATTTACACCCTTTTGGTATTAGAGAGGGACAAATGTAACTGACTTGAGTTGAGTCAGACTTAAAAGTCTGCAAGCTGAAAAAGGCCACTTTATTGCCCACTCCTCCTTAGCATGGAAGAGGAAGCCCTGGCTATCCCAAGAAGCGGAGGGCTCC
Organism: Dipodomys merriami; assembly: GCF_024711535.1. Classification (NCBI taxonomy): domain Eukaryota; kingdom Metazoa; phylum Chordata; class Mammalia; order Rodentia; family Heteromyidae; genus Dipodomys; species Dipodomys merriami. Next base: position 3,248,597 of record NW_027202305.1, on the reverse strand, counting down.
CCAGAGCTCCCCCAGCTAGCCCGCAGCAGCGGTGAGACCTGAGACCGGGAAGTCAGGTTTCTCCTAGGCCTAGCGCTCTACCAATCAAAGAATCGCCATATGCCAAGTCAAGCTGCTGCTGGGAGACTGCTGCTCAGGCATTTTCAAAGACATCACACAGCAGTCACGGCCATTCTGATTCAGCCGGAGTATCTTTGCAAGTATATGTAAGTCATTAACAACCCAGGATTCTGGGCAAAGTCGGGTCACAAACACCGCCCGCTCATTAGGCTGTGTGGGCCACTGAGCCCACGAGCTCTGAGCTGTGCTGAGCTGTGCAGCCCAACACAGGAAAAAAATAATCATTGTCTTCTAGCAACTCCTTTCAAGCCAACCCTGGAAGCGTCCGTTATCAGAAGGCCAAATGGAGACTCCCATCTGGTGCTCAGGTGCTCCACCAAGGGCAGCAAGCCCCCTCCGCAGATCACCTGGCTGCTGGGGAACCACCTGGAAATCGATGGTAGGTCAGGAAAACGGCTCTTTGTTTCCGTCTTAAATTTTCAAGGGATTTTTTAAGTGTTCTGGCGCCCTCTGGTGACAGGAAGTACCCAAAACACCACCAAATAACATCTGCAGAGAACTTATCCATATAGACCATCAAAACTCTTTCTCATATTGAAAGGATAATCGCAAATAATGACAGTTGAAACACAGCTAGTACACCTGGACATAAACTTTTTCATGGCATAAGAGTGAAAATACATTTTATATAGGAATATACACTGTGTAGTTGGTCATGTGTTACCTTGCAATGAGCTTACCAAAAAATTGAAGAGATCCCGACTATTATGCATTGTATATACCTAACAGTAAATATCCAAACAGCTTCACCTCCACTTAACATGCTTAAGGATTTACACTAGTCTATAGTTAAACTAACCCATATAACAGAAGGATATGTGTGTATGTGTGTGCGTGTACACTGACTCTTTTATGTAATGTATTGAATTTTGTACTGTCTGTGAACAGCACTCATGTGAACACACTTCCACATTGTTGTAAGCCATAAGACTGTAAAGGAAGAGATGAGATCTTCCTTAGATGATGTAAGACTGTGTTACCCCCAGGAGGACAAATTTTAAACATGGTAGGAATAAAGATACATTTTGAGGTTTTGCTTGAAACAATGTAACAAATATGATGGTTTGCTTCCATCTCACCAGGAATGCCTTCCCTATCTGTAGAATCACACATCTTTCAGAGCTGCAAGAGGCCGTATAGAGTTGAGAAAAGTGAGGGCCAAATGGAATTGTAGAGAGAAAAATCTATGCCTGAAACCCAGCCCGGCACCAATTGTACTTTAAGAGCAAGACTCCTATGTCAGGAGCAAGTAGCTCACGCTTGTAAGTCTAGCTACTCAGGAGGCTGAGACCTGAGGATCACAGTTCTAAGCCAGCTGAGGCAGGAAAGTCTCTAAGGCTTTTATCTTCAATGAATCACCAAAACGCCAGAATTAGAGCTATGGCTCAAGTGGTAAAGCACCAGCCTTGAGTGAAAAAGCTAAGACACAATACCCAGGCCCTGAGTTCAAGCCCAATACTGGCACTAAATAAAAGTGAACAAACAAAATCAAAACAAGATTCCTTTAACCTATCTAATTCATATAACCTGGGCAAGTTCCTGGTTCCAGTTATATGGATATAATCCAAGCCCTCCTTGCAGGACCCGCTACAAGCTTTGAATTTTGTCCCAATAACAAAGGATTTGAAGAAACCTAGCTATTCTCTCCTTCACCCACTTGCTTTTATGGCCACATCCTGCATAGGAGAGGCCACCCGCTGAGGTCAGAGAAACTTAGAAAACTATTCTTTGCCATGATGTCAAAGCCCTGGGTGACTAAAAGAACCGAGACCATGCAATATCACCAAGGAGCCAAACCCTTTTTGATCTCCTTGTATTGCTCCCTAGGGGCGACCCACCATGAATTTGGCCCGGACAGGAAGAAGTGTAACACCACCAGCACACTGGTAATCCACGCCGCAGACAAAAGCTCACAGGTGAGCTGCGTTGTCCAGCACGAAGGGCTGCGGGGGAGAAAGCTGGTCACGCCCTTCCGGTTTGAAGACTGGGGTAAGAACCCGCCATTGTCTCTGTTTTTAATTGACCTTAATCCTGTGCTATCAGATGAAACCCAGTGACTTGAGTATAGTCCTTCAGGGTGCGATTACAGGGAAGCCAGCTTTCCCTAACAGCAGGTCCCTGCAGTGAGTTCCAGTGGCAACGCAGTGGTAGAGCAGGGCTGCAGCCACAGCCAGTCGGGAGTGAGGCCTAGCAGAATGCCGGAGCCTGGTGCCGGGCTTTCTTCTGGACGAAGACTGCCAGCGTCACGTGACTGCAAACAGCTCTGCCTGGGGGGCTATCAAATCAAGCACACTACCCCAAAGGAAACAACATGACCTGAAATACCTTTCAAGGTGTCGATATTATTTTAGGTCCTTAAAAAAAAAGAAAACTCATGCAATTGCATTAGACGTGATTGCTCTTTTTAGATCTGCTTTGTTGTGACTGTTTTGAAGATTCCCCCCAGAGCCCAAGCTATAATTTAAAAACTATAAATAACTCTTCGAGTCAAGATGGATCTTTAAGAAGCTGCGTGAACCGTGGGTCTAATTAGCAGAGCCGTGAGTCTCGTTTCCCAAAGAATGTCTGGGTGTAAAACAGTACAAGGGTATCACCTCAGCAGAAAGGTTGGATGACAGAATTAACTGGAAACCTTCTTTTATCAAAGGTTAGAATAGCCTGCAAGGAGAGACGTCTGCAAAGGGTGAGCTGGCACAGGAAACTCTGGCCCCAAGGGCAGCGGCTGTGGCGGTCAGGGTCCCTGGCACTGCCAAATGCTTCCCATAGGACCCTCCCTCAGCCAACCAAAAGAAGTTTATGGAGACGCTGCCATCAGTAGAAGACACGGGGCCCCAGAGACTGGTGTGCCTTGTAATGTCTCCCGCACACATCCCACACCACACCTCTACCTGCCCGGGAGAGACAGGAACGCAGGGCAGGCGAGGATGAGACCTGAGACGGAGGCTTACTAGAGTCAGAGGGCCACCAGCCAGAGGCCCACGCCTACCATCCTAGCTACTCAGGCGGCTGAGAGCTGAAGATTGTGGTTCAAAACCAGCCCAGGCAGGAAAGTCCTTGAGACTCTTCATGTCCAATGAACCACCAGAAAACCAGAAGTGGTGCTGAAGTTCAAAATGGTAGAGTGCTAGCAAAAATGCTCAGGGACAGCATCCAGGCCCTGAGTTCAAGCCCCATGACCAACAAAAAACAAAAAAACATAGAGGGGCGGGCACTGTACTCACCTAGCTAGTTGGTAGGAAGTCTCATTTCATTGTTTTTCTTCTCTTTCTTTTTTTCTTCTTTCTTCCTTCCTTTCTTTCTTTCTTCCTTTCTTCCTTCCTTCCTTCTTTCCTTTTTCTTTCTTTCTTTCTTTCTTCCTTTCTTTCTTTCTTTCTTCCTTCCTTTCTTCCTTTCTTCCTTTCTTTCTCTCTTCCTTTCTTCCTTCCTTCCTTCCTTCTTTCCTTTTTCTTTCTTCCATTCTTTCTTTCTTTCCTTTCTTTCTTTCTTTCTTCCTTTCTTCCTTTCTTTCTTTCTTTCTTTCTTCCTTCCTTTCATCCTTTCTTTCTTTCTTTCTTTCTTTCTTTCTTTCTTTCTTTCTTTCTTTCTTTCTTCCTTCCTTCCTTCCTTCCTTTCTTTCTTTCTTTCTTTCTTTTGAGACAAAGTCTCATAGCCCAGGCTGGCCTTGAACTCTCAACCCTCTTGCCTCACTGCTGGGATTACTGGCATGTACCACCCAACTAGCTTGATATTCAGATCCTTAAGTAAGAAAACCAACCATGTTAAGGGAAATGTGCTTTTTTTATTGTTGGGTTATTTTTTGTTTTTGTTGTTGTTTACATGGCTGAAAAGTAGCAATGTTGCAAACACCCCCTCTCTTCTGTGGCTATAGATCCACATCTCATGTTTAGTAACAAGACAGATAGAAATAAGTTAAAACACCTGTCTCCTCTATAGCCACCTGTGGGCTGTTTAGTATTTATTAACTTTTTTTTTCTGTTGAGCAGCTAGGTTGATATAACACATTGAAAAAATTGTGTTTATTCACTTGGTTTACAGTGTTGATTATCTGAGGTGGCTGTGACACACAGTTACAAATAAGAGCTCTAAACCTTTGTGGGTACACTCTGTGGGGCAGGATCCTGAGACTCTCCCCAAAGGAGGGCCAAGACTAGGACAGAGAAGGGAGAGGAAGAGCAGGGGAGTCTGCTGTTATTGGGGTGATGGATTGCATTCTCTAGTCTCTCAATGAGAAAGAGCCATGTCCTGTTACTAACCTGTGGCTGGGAGTTTCACAAAGTTGAGCAACAGTTCTCAAGCTTTTCGATTTTAGTGAACACACACACCCACCCACCCACCCACCCACCCACACACACACACACACACACACACACACACACACACACACACACACACACACACACACACACACACACACACCACTTATTTAAGTTTACATGGACCATGTGAATTCATGGATCCCATTCTGACCACCAGGGAGATCCATCTCAGACTGGCCGGCATCCATCCATCCAAAGTAATATGTAGTCTAAATATGACTACTTAGCAGCTGGTTGGGAGGATAAATTAAAGTATGTGCGAACTCTAGTTTTAACCATACGTAATTAGTCTAAATGCATACAACTGGTTTTGTACTTAAACACGTAATTATCTGAATTCATGTGAACGTGATGATGGAAGACTGTCATCGTTCAAGAGCTCTCAATATCCCCCAGATTCTGCACCTCATCATTTCTATGTGATTCACTTTTGAGGTTTTCTCTCTTTCCGTTACCACTAGCCGTTCCTCTTCCTTCAACTTTCTCTGTGGTCACTAGCCTTCGTGGTTTTAAAAACAAAACCTGTTTTGTTTTTCCTTTTCTTTTTTTTTTTTGGGGGGGGGGTCTGGTCATGGGGCCTGAACTCTGGGCCTGGGCGCTGTCCCTCAGCTCTTCAGCTCAAGGCTAGCGCTCTACCACTTGAGCCACAGCACCACTTCTGGCTTTTTCTTCTTATGTGGTGCTGAGGAATCAAACCCAGGGCCTCATGCCTGCAAGGCAAGCGCTCTACCACTGAGCCACCTTCCCAAGCCCAACTTTTTAAAATCATTCATTGTTTTTACCAGTCCTGGGGCTTGAACACAGGGCACTGTTCCTGGACTCCTTTTGCTCAAGTCCAGCACTCTCACTTGAGCCACAGTGGCTCACGTGACTAGCTTTTTCAGTGGCTAATTGGAGATAAGAGTGTCACTGACTTTCCTGCCTTGGCTGGCTTTGGATCACAATCCTCAGATCTCAGCCTCCTGAGTAGCTAGGATTCCAGGCGTGAGCCATCGGCACCCGGGTAACTTTGACTTTTATATTGTTGTGATTTTATCAGCACTTTTTCTTGTTCATCTTTTACTGCAGCTAATTTATTCATTTAACTTTACCAAGCAGAGCTGTGTGCACCCAGCAGTTAATAAGCTGTAGAGGCGGGGCTGCTGGGGCCGAAACACACCTGAGCGTGTGAGCGTCTCCTAATGCTTCCTGTGATCCTTCCTCCTCTCCTCAGCGTTTTTACCCACAATTCAGGCATATTCCTTCGTACTTTTCAAATTGTTCATGTTCAATGAGTAAAATAAGGTTTTGCTTAATTAGGTAAGAGAAATCTTTCATTAAAGGGGTGTCCAAGCAGCCCTTGGCATCTCGGCATGTCTCAAAGGCCTGGGGCACATTCCCAGGCCCAGCCGCCCCCTCCCCACGGCTGGCCTTGTCCCAGGCGGTGATCGCTGCTCGGGTCTCCATGCCATGACATTTTGTCAGCCCTGTGCTGAATAACCAGCCAGGCTCTATGCTAAACATTCTATGAATAAACTCATTCGTGCTCTCCAAAAGAAACACAAAGAAGAAAATGCCATCAGTGCCCCCCAATCCACAGACAAGGAAACGCATGAGGTTGGATGAGTCAGGCCTCCTGCGCAGGCCCAAGCAAAGAGCGTCACTGGAACTCAGCACCGCCCAAGGCTGGCTCTAGAGCTGCCTAGCTGACGGACAGATGGGCAGGGTGGACGGATCTGGAAAGGAACGGTGAGTGGCTTTTGCCCACTACCGCAGAGGCCCAGCCTGCAGGCCTGTCACGCTGGCCAGCGGCAGATGGCGGTCTGCAGGATGCCAACACAAACGCCAGGCTGGGAGCTGCACACGCGGCATTCTGGAGATTCACACACAGTCTCCACACACCACCAAATGCCCCACCACCGAGCCCAACGTGGGGAAAACTGCGCTCCACCATTGCAGAATTCTGTCTTTCCCTTTCCTAGTTGCTGACCAAGGGACAACAGCAGAGACCCTGCAGAGAAACCCCCTCTCCTCCCACACGTCCCAGCGCACCACGGCTGCCGGTCAGTGTCCAGCTCCTCTAATGCTACAGTTTAAGAGTATTTTTTTAATGTTATTATTCTGTGTGTGCGTGCATGCACACGCTGGTACTGGGGCTTGAACTCAGGGCCTGGGCACTGTCCCTTAGCTTCTTCTATGCTTGAGACAGGGCTCCACTTCTGGATGTTTTGGTGGTTAATTGGAGGGTCATTTTATGGACTTTCCTGCCCAAGCTGGCTTCAAATTGTGATGCTCAGATCTCAGCCTCCTGAGTAGCGAGGAGGACAGGCGTGAGCCTCTGGTGCCTGGTACTGAACACCTCTGAAAAGTCCCACCCCTCGGCACCATCCCCTGGAAAGCTGCTATCAGCCAGAGTTTGGGGGTGACCAGGGGTTACCCATGAGTCATGTGCATGTGATAGCTCATTTCCTTTCACTTTAGTCTCAGTGATGGAAAATTCCACTACACCAGAGCCCACCCAGGAAGAGGAGGAGCAGCCCACTCTGGACTCCGGCTTGACCACCGGTAAGCGTCACCTACTGAAATGAAATCAAACACTTGACATTATAACCTCTTAGTCGATAAAAAAAAAAACCAGTGACCTTTTTCGGCTCTCCTTTTTTCTTGACCTTTCTTCCTTTTCTGACATGATTGGCTAATTGCTCCCTTGCCCCCCCTGACGTCCTTTGCCGGCTGCTCTCCTTGACCTACTTTGCCTGTCCTGTTATTTTTCTCTAACCGCTGCTTCTCTATATCCATTAGCTAATTACACATCCTCCCTAACTTCTTAAATGAGATGTACTTCTGATTTCACTGCCTTATCTCCCTCCCTCCCTCCCTCCCTTTCCTCTTTGCCTCCTTCCTTCCTTCTTTCCTCCTCTCCCCTTCCTTCCTTTATTCCTTCTTTCCTCCCTCCCTCCTCCCCTCTCTCTTTCTCTCTCACCTTCCCTTCCTCTTCCCTCCCTTCCTCTGTCTTTCCTCTCTTTCACTTTGCTTTTCTCTTTTCCTTTTTGGTAGTGCTGAATATTGTACCCCAGCTTCCCACGTTAGGCCAGGACTTTCCCATGGAGCAGCCTCCCCGGCCCAGGGCACCTCAATTCAAACAAACAAGTTTAACCCGCTTCCGACATTGTTCTGGCTGTCCTAGCCATGCCAGAATAGCTCTAGAAGATCTCACTGTTTCCAGGATGTTCTGTGAGCATTAGAATATCCTACTTACTGCTCATTCCACTTTCTACATATCGCTAGCAGAATTTCCTGCCAACTCTTCAAACTGACACTGCTCGAAACGAGAGCTCCTCCCCCCACAAAATCCGCTCTCCCAGAATTGGGCTCCCTCGGCAGCATGCACCCGCAGACACCCCTCATCCACACGCACCCGCAAACACCCCTCATCCACACGCACCTGCAGACCGCCCCTCATCCACACGCACCCGCAGACCACCCCTCATCCACATGCACCTGCAGACACCCCTCATCCACACACACCCACAGACCGCCCCTCATCCACACGCACCCGCAGACACCCCTCATCCACACCCCTCATCCACATGCACCCGCAGACACCCCTCATCCACACCCCTCATCCACACCCCTCATCCACACCCCTCATCCACACGCACCCGCAGACACCCCTCATCCACACTCACCCGCAGACCACCCCCATCCACATGCACCTGCAGACACCCCTCATCCACACGCACCCGCAGACACCCCTCATCCACATGCACCTGCAGACACCCCTCATCCACACCCCTCATCCACACGCACCCGCAGACCACCCCTCATCCACACGCACCTGCAGACACCCCTCATCCACACGCACCCGCAGACACCCCTCATCCACACGCACCCGCAGACACCCCTCATCCACATGCACCCGCAGACACCCCTCATCCACACGCACCTGCAGACACCCCTCATCCACATGCACCTGCAGACACCCCTCATCCACACGCACTTCCACAGCTTATATGTGGAAGGGCTCCGGTTCCTCTCTGTCAGGCACTTGTCCAGCTCTGCAGTCACCCACCTGATGCAGACCCGCCATCTCCCATGTGGAACATCACAACTCCGGTCCTTCTTTCTGATCCACTTTAGCACCTGCCAATCAAAGTATCCCTTTGCACACTGCACACTTAGGAAAGCTTCCTGTTTCCCATGGTCCACAACTAAGAACAGGACCCCCCTCATTATTCCCCCCATGAGGTGCAGCTCACCCCTCCCTCCACAACCCTACCTCTAAAAAGTCCCCATGAAATTCCAGATCTCCACGGAAAACTTAGTGGACAAATTCAGCCCTCAGGGACCCCTGTGTCTGAGTCCCTCTGTGTCAGTGTATAAATACGTGTGGTTCTAGAATTTGACATCCTGTCTCTTGCTTCTGTTTGCCTTTATTAGTATGTTGCTTTTCTTAGTTTTCTTGCTCAGCTGGTGCTCTACCACCTGAGTCATGCCTCCAGCCCCACTTTTGGTTGGCCCCTTTGAAGATGGAGTCTCACACACGTTCCTTGCCTGAGCTAGCTTTGATCCACAGTTCTCTGGATCTCAGCCTCCTGGATAGGTAGAGTTACAGGTGTGAGCCACTGGTACCCAGCAAGAAATACGTGTAAGCTCATTTGGTTTATCCTCAAATGCCTTCCCATTAGAGCCACTTTGAACCAAGTCGAGATCGGTGAATTTTCATGTTATTTGGATATTTTCCAAACTCCTTGGTCATTTCTTTTACTACTTGAACTACATGTTGCTAAAAGGCATGGCTTACAGCTAACTTGGATCCCCTGACTATAATTGAGTATTTATGATTCAATATTCTTTCATGCTTTCTCTAGCAATGAATAATAATGGCTTTCATGTCTCTGTCATTAGAAAAATAGCCTTTTGGATTTTTTTCTGCCAAGGTTCTCGCTTTGGTTGTTTCTATGCCTATCTCATTTTCAGAGAAAGGACTTGGAGGAGTGACCTCTGGCCCTTTCCTTCCCAAGGGCCATCTCTGAGCCCGACCGAGCACGGATGTGTAGTACATGTCCTCACCAGAGCCTCCTCCTTCTCCCTCCAGAGACAGACCCTCAGCAGGCGGGGCTGATGCGGAGAAAAAGTGGGATTCTACTGCTCAGCCTTGTGTCTCTCCTCATCTTCATCCTCTTCGTCATCGTCCAGCTCTTCATCATGAAGCTGCGCAAGGCCCACGTCATCTGGAAAAGGGGTGAGCGGGGAGCCATGCCATCCGCTGGACCACCATTCCCACACACGGCTGCACAAGCTAGGCAATCCAGGCAACTGGTCACCCTCAGAACCACTGGCCTTCGAGTCATGTGGGTTGTGTCTCTCCAGACACTGTGACCCAAAGACAAGTGAGCAGCAGAAAACAGAGCAGCTCTTGGTTTTTGTTTTGTTTTGTTTTTTTGGGTCCAGTCGTGGGGCCTGAACTCTGGGCCTGGGTGCTGTCCCTCAGCTCTTCAGCTCAAGGCTAGCGCTCTACCACTTGAGCCACAGCGCCACTTCCAGCTTTTTTCTTTTTGCTTATGTGGTGCTGAGGAATCGAACCCAGGGCCTCAGGCATGCAAGGCAAGCGCTCTACCACTGAGCCACCTTCCCAGCCCAGCTCTTGGTTTTTGTGCTGCAGGACAGACAGGACAGTCACAGGAGGGCGCAAAATGCAGAGCTCAGTCTCCCTGTAAGCATTTGCTGAGTGTCTGCTGCGTGCCGGGCACCACCTCCGGCTGCTAGGGGCTCACCTGTCAACCAAGCGACGAGCAGATCCCTGCCGTCCAGGGGTTCGGGCTCTCACTGAGACTGTATTGGCCCCGTTGGTGCTCAGCACCAATGCGCGCAGCCTCACTCATCTACCATAGATTTGCCATTTTTCCCTGAGCACACCAACAAGAAGAGTTGCTAAAAAACAAAAAGAAAATTATACAGCTAGTGTCGGAGGTGCCTAAGTTAACAGCAGCCTCGGCGGGGCGTCGGGCGAAGGGACGTCAGGAGGGACACAGAGCAGCGTCGCATCAGTTCACTCTGGGGTTTGAACCTGGGGCTTTGCACTTACTAGGCAGGTGCTCTACAACTTGAGCCGCTCCTCCAGTCCTTTTTCAGATAGGGCCACATGCTTTGGCCCATGGCTGACCTTGGACAGAGGTCCCCCTACCTTTGCCTCCTACTTAACTTACAGAGGGATCCCTCATGCCCTGCTTATTTGTTGAGATGGAGTCTTGCTCGCTTTTTAGTCTCAGAATGGCTTGAAGTGCAATCCTCCCAAGCAGCTGGGATTGTAGGCAGAAGCTGTAGCAGTCAGCTCTACAATACTTTAAATTACACATATAACTTAATCGTGGTCATCTGTGGTAATTGTGGTGCTGATCTGTTACATATGGGTCAAACAGCTCCAGGGGTAGAGAACCATTGACCTCTCAAGACAAAACACTAGATCCTCTAATGGCTTTGAGTAGCATTGCTCTTAATTGTTCAGTATCTGTCTCTACACAGTCAGATGCACTAACATCCTCATTATACATCAACCTAGAGACAAGGTCTGATAGTTTTCAGGTGTGTCTGCCTGCAGCCTGGTGAATATCTATTTCAAAAATCTTCCACTAATGACTCAGCCCCACTCTCCCATTGTTCTTTTAGAACTATTGCAAATGAATAGCTATGTCCATCCTGCCTTTAAAGCTCCTGTGGTAGCATGCAGAGAGCATGCAGAACTGGGTCCTCATAGTGTTAAACTGATGAGGGCTGGAAATACAGGAGGGTAGGAACACACGGCTACAGTGCAGTAAGGTAACGAGGTACCATCTTATTAAACACAGCTTCCTGTGTATAAATGATGTCTGTGGCACCAGAGATCAGTGTGTGAACTTGCTTTTCTTGCAGAAAATGAAATTTCAGAACACACCCTAGAAAGTTACAGATCAAGGTCAAATAATGAAGAAACATCTTCTCAAGAGAAAAATGACCAAAGTAAGTCAATCTGCAGACTTGTAGTTTGGGGTATTTTGATTTAATGTGCACAATATTTCTTCCAGCAGTGAATAATTTGATTTAGTCTGTATCCTGAGATCCTAAGGTCTTAGCACAAAAAAAATTGATATTTGTATTAAATAAATGAATGTGAAGCTTTCCATTCAAAAAGAAATATTTCAGGTCTTTTGAATGGCTTCATTGTTATTTTTCAAGTGAAATAATAAAGAAAATGAAAAGAAGCTAAATGAGAAAGAGTAGGGAGAGATAGTGTGTGTGTATGCCTGAGTGTGTTCACGTATGTATATATGTGTGAACATGTGCATGTGTGTATGCCTGAGTATGTTTGTGTATGTATATATGTGTGAACATATGCATGTGTGTATGCCTGAGGGTGTTCATGTGTGTGTGAACATGTGCATGTGTATGTGTGTGTCTCAGTGTGTGTTATGAATGTGAGTGTATGCCTAAGTGTGAGTGTATATGTGTATGTGTGTGTAATTGTGTGTGTGTGTGTGTGTGTGTGTGTGTGTGTGTGTGTGTGTGTGCTGGTCCTGGGGCTTGATCTCAGGGCCTGGAAGTTATCCCTGAGATTTTTCACTCAAGGCTGGCACTCTACCACTTGAGCCACAGCTTCACTTCTGCCTTTTTGCTGGATAATTAAAGAGCCTTACAGTTTTTCCTGCCTAGGCTGGCTTTGAACATCATTCCTCAGATCTCAGCCTCCTGAGTAGTGAGGATTACAGGTGTGAGCCACCAGCACCCAGTGTGTGTGTGTGTGTGTGTGTGTATGTGTGTGTGTGTGTGTTCTTGATCATCATTCACTAGGCAGAAACTGAGTCTATAAAAAATAGGAATTGTTTTTCTTTTTAACTGTTTCATATCCAATATGGACATAGATTTCTTCTTACTGCTGGGAGTTGTGCAGAGTGAAATGAACTTTGCTGCTTGATTCTCCTGGTTTGCTGGAAATAAGAAGCTGATCCTTTGTAACACCCCTGCATTTTTGTTTTAATCTCCTAGGATGTGCAATGGAAAGAGAGAATAGATGCACTGACATATACACACAGACACAGACACACAGACACACACGGAGTGAGCTGGCTATGTGAAAACTGTAAAAAGGGAGAGAAGAAGATAGGGAAGGGGTGACATGGCTCAAAAAGAAATGTACTCATTACCTGCCATGTAACTGAACCCCTCTGTCCATCACCTCTACGACAATGATCAACGAGGGGGCTGCAGTCTGGCGGGGGACCAGCCAAGGCAAGGCTGTCAGCTCTGTGTGCCTTGGGCTGCTCCGGTGTGGATCCGGCACAGCGGAGCTGACACCGTGAGAGTCCAGTTCTAATACTTAGCAGGGAAAGAAAAGCCCTCAGCTCAGATGCTAAACAAGTGGGAGTTCCTACAGTTCAACTTAAAGGAAATCCAACGTGAGGACTGGGATTCAGGACCCATCCTCAGAAAGGGGGCTGGGAAGGTGGCTCAGTGGTAGAGCACTTGCCTTGCATGCCTGAGGCCCTGGGTTCGATTCCCAGCACCACATAAGCAAAAAGAAAAAAGCCGGAAGTGGCGCTGTGGCTCAAGTGGTAGAGCGCTAGCCTTGAGCTGAAGAGCTGAGGGACAGTGCCCAGGCCCAGAGTTCAGGCTCCACGACCGGACCCAAAAAAAAGAAAAAGAAAAAGAAAGGGACGGGCGGGCGGTCGCCAGGCCAGCAGGAAGTTGCATCTTCTCACACCTCTCCTCCATCTGTGTTGCCTCTGCACCTCACATCCAGCTGTACAGCCATATTCTGAACAATTAAACGATGACTCTTGCCGGGCATGGTGATGTGTGCCTGTGAGTCCAGCCCTTGAGAGGCTGAGTGAGGAAGTTTGAGGCCACCCTATGCTACATAGCAAGTACCTGTCTCAAAAATAGATGATCCAGGCACCTGTGGCTCGTGCCTGTAATCCTAGCCACCCTGGAAGCTGAAATCTGGAGGATCTTGGTTTGAGTCCACCCCAGAAAGAAAATTCTATGACATTTCATCTACAACTAACAAGGAAAAAGCCAGACTGGAGACCTGGCTCAACTGGTAGAGCACCAGCCAAGCAAGCAAGGCCAGCCAATGCAAGACCCCATATGGATGACATAGGTAGACAGACAGACAGACAGATAATTCTCTGCAGCTGTTTCTAGTCTTTGTGTGCCTTTTCATAGTCTTTGAGTGGTCTGTCCATAAACCCTACTATGTTTTTGTGCTTTTTCTGGAGTTGGAACTCAGGGCCTTGCACCTGCTAGGCAAGTGTTCTACCACTTGAGCCACCATTATTTTTTAGTATTTAATTTTCTGAAGGCCATATAGTGTTTTCTGTAGTACATGTAACGGAACTGTCTCTGAATTTTATTTCAGACTCATTTGCATGTTGCTTATGTAACAAGATGGTTGTTGTTTTTTTTTAGTCTAGGGTGTAACAATACATCCCAACTGTTCATACAAGTCGGGGAATTTTAGGTCCAGTGTTATAAGACATTAACAGAGGGGCTTCAGCCACCATGTCCAAGTGAGTGGATGCAGTGTTGGTCAGAGTTGATACTCACGCTGTTTGCCTTTCAGCATCCCTGTCTTGGGGCTGCCTGGGTCACCTCTTGCATTGGTGTTCAGAAGCTAAAACAGACAGGAAGGGAACTATCCAGCCCCTGTGCCTGGAGGCAAAGCCGGCTCGGGTCCCAGTGAGCATCGTGTAGCTGTCTGCTTGTGGAGGTAGGCCTGCAGCGTGACCTCTGGGCACAGCTTGGGGAACAGAGCCACATCCGGGCACGGGGGGGGGGGGGGGGAGCGGATGGGGGGGCGGGAAGAGCACAAGGTTCTCTGAGACAGGGCAGCAGCAACCAGGGGAGACCAAGTCATGCTCAGAAAGCTCATAGGAAAAAAAGAGAGAGGAAGGGAGGGAAACAGGGAAGAAAGGAGAGGGAGGGAAGAAAAGAGAGGGAGGAAAAGGAGGGAGGGAAGAAAGGGGAGGGAGAGAGAGGAGGAAGGAAGGAAGGAAGGAAGGAAGGAAGGAAGGAAGGAAGGAAGGAAAGAAGGAGTCAGCCTTGACAGGGTAGAGCATGTGACCTACTAAGCCTGTGTGACCAGCTAATGTCCTCTCTCCAAGGGAACAGGGGGTCTTAGATAAGAGACTAGAGTGAAACTACTTAAGAAAAAACAGCAGGGCGCTGGTGGCTCATGCTCATAATCCTAGCTACTCAGGAGGCTGAGATCTGAGGATCGAGGTTGGAAGCCAACCTCAGCAGGAAAGGCCATGAGACTCTTATCTCCAATAAACCACTAGAAAACCAGAAGTGGTGCTGTGGCTCAAGCAGTGGAGCATAGGCTTTGAGCTGAAGAGCTGAAGGACAGTGCCCAGGCCCAGAGTTCAAGCCCCACGACCAATGAAAGAAAGAAAGGAAGAAAGAAAGAAAGCAGCATTATATTTATTTTTTGATATTTTTTCCCTTTCGATCATGAAGGAACTTTGGGATGAATGGGACCTTACAGACCAATCCTAGGAAATTCCTTCCCAGTTGGACTTTCAGAAGGTGACACAGGTACTGAGGAGGTGGAGGCTGGAAGAGCCCAGATTTGAAGCTGGCCTGGGCAGAAAAGTGTGAGTTTCATCACCAACCAACAAGCAAAATGCTGGGCTGGAGATGTGGCTCAAATGATCAAATAACAGCTGAGTGAAGAAAGGCTCTGCGTTCTAATCCCAGTACCAGCACCCAAAAGAAGGTGATGCCCGTGTGGGTGTGGAGACAAACCAGTACACATGATGGAGGGCAGAGAGGAAGGCCCTGACCCACGGCCTGGAACAGGATGGGGATCCAGAGAGGCTCCACCATTCCCATCGACGACTTCTGGCCTAACGAATGGCTTCTTCCGTTCTTCAGCAAAGGGCAGGGTGTACATCTGAGGTTCTAGAGCCTGTCACCCTAGTTGCGCCTCAGAGTTTTGCATGTGAGTGACATGGAGCGTGTCTTTATTTCCTTCCATCAGTTTATGTCTGTCCAGCAAGCTCGCGTTGCTTGGATCGGAACAAACCCCTTCTCAGATGACACGGGTATGCGTTTTCGTCAGCACGCGTTAGCTGCACACACGTCCACATGCGTATACAGTGTGTCTCAATCACTCCTTCTCCTCATCCCACCCCCTCCTGAAAACAATTTCCACGGGTTTCATGGTTGTTTTCATACGTGCAAATAAAGTGTGTCACCATATTCATCAGTGACTCTCTTCATTAGCCCAACCCCCTTCCCTGGGATTCACCCTCCCCGCCCCCCCAACAACAAAATCTATTTTACTTTCCTGTCGGTTTTTTTCAATGTATACTAATTATGCCAAGAGGTTTCACTCAGACTAACTTCCCCTCAGCCTGCCCTCCTAATCTATTGACCACCAACTTTGAGGTTCCTTACACATCTTCATATGTATGTGAACTGCATTCCAAAATTATTCGCTCTTGGGGCTGGGAAGGTGGCTCAGTGGTAGAGTGCTTGCCTTGCATGCCTGAGGCCCTGGGTTAAATTCCTCAGAACCACATAAGCAAAAAGAAAAAAGCTGGAAGTGGTGCTGTGGCTCAAGTGGTAGAGCACTAGTCTTGAGCTGAAGAGCTGAGGGACAGCGCCCAGGCCCAGAGTTCAGGGCCCACGACTGGACCCAAAAAAAAAAAAAAAAAAAGACAAAACTGTTCACTCTCCATATTTCCTCTTCCCTCTCTCCGTGGTGAGAATCCTGCTGCAATCACATTAAAGTCACAGCCCTGCCATGTAGAAGCCCTTGGGTGGGTGGGGGTGTTGACTCATGCACATGTACATGCACAAATATGTTCATGCACACACACTGCCCTTCCCCCAAATGTTAAAACTGCTAATGATACCCAGCGCCATCAAGGGATCTGAGCGGTTGCCACGGAACTCGGGCAGAGTGGGTTTGTCCTTGGTGGTCTTGTTCAACTACTGCGTGTTCCACAACTTGGTCCAGGATCCCTCACTGCTGTTCAGTCCAGGCAAACTGGATTTCTAATTACCTTCAACAACCCTGCAAAGCACGTTTTAAGTGATCATGTGACAAACTATGATTCTAGGAAACACACTTTGTCCAACATTGATTTGGAGCAATGCGTTTTATAGATGAAGGAGCAAAGGCTCAGAGAGGCTGAAGACTGCAAAGCTAATGAGCAGCCAGGATTAGAACCTACCACTCTGAGATACCAAGGCAGCTCCTGCTTTTTTTGGGGGGGGGATGGTATTGGGTCTTATGCCAGTCCTGGGCCTTGAACTCAGGGCCTGGGCTCTGTCCCTGGGCTTTTTTGCTCAAAGCTCATGCTTTACCATTTGAGCCACAGTGCCATTTCCAGCTTTTTGTTAATGAATTGGAGATTAGAGTCTCACAGACTTTCCTGACTGGGCTGGCTTCAAACTGCAGCTCTCAGACTTCAGCATCCTGAGTAGCTCAGATTATAGGTGTGAGCCACTCCATTTTTTCTTACATGCAGCCTTAGACCTAGAGGAATCCATTCATGCTCACTTCCTCTTACTTATTGCAAGATGGAGCCAAAGAGCCACTGGCACATCTCTATTTACTGATTCTATTTGTTGTCTTTTAGGAACTAAGTTTTAACATGTTTACATTACTCTCATGTTACTTTAAAAAATTTGTCTGGCTCCAAGCACCAACTGTAGTATCTACCTATCATTAGGTGAAAATATCAAACAGCAAAGATTATAGCACGGAGACCAAGCGCCCTGTAGATGAAGAGCGAGGTTTGAACTACCAATCGTTAATGAACCCATTAATTTAACCCAACAACATAATCTCCTGGTACTTCCCCTGGCTGAAGTAGTGGTGATTTTATATTTATAAGGGAGTTTTGATCTAGATGAAATATAGCTCTATTTTTATAATCTTGTACCTTCTAAAGGAGAAGCCAGCTTCCTTCCAGTAATATATTCACAGATTTATCACCACTGCTCATTATCTAGATCTGTGCAAATATGTTAACTTTTTCCCCTACATTTTTTTTTTGCTCCAGAATTTAGACAGCAAAAACCTCTTACATTTTCCCCAATGCCTCACACTTACTTGTAAAAAGATTCCTTGCCTAATGTCTATGGAGGCCTAACCATAGTGAAAAACCTGTATTGACTTTTAGAAAATAATTCTACTAGGTCCTTTTACAGTTTAATGAGACAATGGGTCATTTTATCTATTTTGTTAACAGCATCTCCCCAAGTAGCTCCGGCTGGCTTCAAACTTGCTGTAACCAAAGCAATCTCCATCGTGCAACCCTCCTGTTTCCAGCTCTTGATTGCTGAGATTACAGGTGTGTACCACCATGCTCAACAAGGCAACAATTTTTAGTTCAGACAGGAAACAGATTTGAATTAGGTTCTGATTTGTGGGACAAAGTATGTCCCCGTAGAAAAAGGAAAATTCCCAGTAGTGACAAGCTATATGCAACTTCCCTTCACACGTTGTGTGAGGGAGACCAGTAAGCCTAGAGATCCAGACCCAAATTTCAACCTGTTACCCCACTTTGGATAGTATTATTGCATAAGTATGTAAACAATGGTAGTGTTTCTTTCCTCCACCTGGACCAGCCTCAGGGTGACTGGATTTATTTATTGAGAATTGCCTGATCATATGCCGAATTTTTAACTTCAAAATTAGTACAGCATACGCTAGGCATAGTGATACATACCCATAGTCCCAGTACTAGTGATACACACCCGTAGTCCCAGCACTTGAGAAGAAGGGCTGTGAGTTGAAGGGCAGCCTGGGCTGTCATTTGAAGGACAGCCACATAAACTAAGCTTTTCATAGAAAATGAAATCCAAGAACTCCAAAGACAAATAGAAAAGATGAAAGCTTTTTAAAATAAGATGCTAGGAAAAATATTTGGACATTTTACTAGTGATAAGCAGGAAATCATATTTTAGTGTAACTGTAATTTTGTTAACTTTTCCTTCTTTTTGTACTGTTAACAACTTTAAGAGCTGTATTTTTTCACTGTCTTTTTCCATGATCTTTCTTCTTCATTTTAATGCATCTTGCATATGTTAGAGACTTGACCCTTTGAGATTTAAGTTGAAATCTGGACATTTCTATTGTACTGGTGAGTCCCTGGCAACGGGAGCAAGATTAGCGGTTGCCAAGGCCTGAAGGTCGCCGGGAATGGAGATGAAGACCGGTGTTCACTGGCGCCCGGGAGGTGGAGAGGACCGGATCCCACAGGAATGGTTACACGACCTCACGCATGTACTGCATGCCACTTATGTCCTTTTGTTACTGTTTATTAATTCAGTAGATATTTATCTAATGAGCAGCTTTGAGTAATGGGGGGTGGGGGTTATGTAATGTGAAAGAGCAAATTGTGTGACATGAAAAATTATTCTCAGTAAGGCTGTTTTCTTGTTCTTTTGGATACTAGGCCACTGGGGCTTGAACTCAGGGCCTGGGTACTGCCTTTCACATTTTTTTTTGCTCAAGGTGGGAGCTCTACCATTTGAGCCACAGCTCCACTTCCAGCTTTTTGGTAGTTAATTGTAGGTAAGAATTTCACAGACTTTCCTGCCTAGGCTGGCTTGGACCCTAGATCCTCACCTCTCAGCCTCCTGAGTAGCTAGGATTACAGGTGTGAGCCTGTAGGACTAACCTATGTGTTTTTTTTTGTTGTTGTTTAAAAAACCAAAACTTCTTTTCCTCATTCTTGTGTGTGCTTGTGTTAAATCAGGGTCAGGCTGAACTCAGAACACATAATATATGCAAAAGCATTCTGCAAATCCTGAGAGGTGCTATTCATATGTAAAGTATCTGGTATTTCCATGACATCAGGTGGAAACAAAGCACTTGATAGCTTTTTCTGTGCACTCTCTCTACCCTGCTAGGATGCTGAAGAACAGAGCATGACAGCATCACTGACTAAGCTACTGTCTCTGCTTTAAACACATGCTCCTCCTGGGCTGACAGACTGAGCCCGGCCTCCTTCGCCTGCGCCAGCCGGCTCTGCCAGTCGGGGGCAGTAGAGGGAGACAGTGAGGCCTGGGAAGGGGAAGGGCTTGCTCCTTCCTCTGCTTCCCACTCCTCTCAGGGTCCCCTTGGCAATGCTTCCTCATCCCAGCAGCGAAATTTGGTTCCTAGCTTCAACTGATTTCAGTTTTTCTAACACTCCCAGAACCAGCACCTTCAGATTGTTTTCAAGGACACAGCGGCCACCAGGCCTGGGCTCTCACACTCCTCAGAGGCCTGGATTCTAGCTCTGACGGTCCCTGCTCAGAGCTTAAGAATTGCAGATTCCCCCGGGTTCTGCCATGTCAGGCAAGCATCCTTGCCACCGAAAGAGTGTTGTTTACATCCAACACTACTGAAAATCAGAAATGACAAAGGGAGTAGTGAGGATATTTTCTGTGTGTCTTATCATTCCAGAAGCAACTGGTACGGAAGCATTCTTGTGGTTTTAATGATGTCATAATGTGCATATAATTCCCGATGATTTGCTCCTCTTCTTTTTTCTTGAACTCAAGGTCTGGGTGCTGTCCCGTAGCTTTTTCTCTCAAGCCTAGTGTTCTGCCACTGGAGCCATTGGAGATGAGAGTCTTACAAACATTCCTGTCCCAGCTGACTTCCAACCATGACCCTCAGACCTCAGCCTGCTGAGAAGCTAGGATTACATGTGCGGGAGTCATTGCACCCAGCTCTCTTTGCTCGTCATAAAAAATCTTACGATAGTGAATTAACCTATACATACATGACTGTCCACCTTAATGCCGTCTTGTGCGATGAACACGTGGGTAGCTGTGCTTAAGATCAGATCGGCCCACCCGTGTACAGCGCCAGCCCGGGGCCGCGCGGGGGTTGCATTTCGCTCCTCTTTCCTGCGCTCCGGTTGTCCGGGCCGTGCAAGACCACGCTTAGCGGCGATCCCCATTTCCTTCGGTCTGCCCGCGTGGGGCACGCCCCCCAGCGGCCCGGCCTGCGCCTCCCGGGCAGGGGGCCCCCGGACCCTGCCGCCTGCGGACTGACGGAACCCCGGCGGTCTCCACCGCTCCCCTGAGCGCTGACCACACGCCTTTCCAATAAGCCACGCGTTGGTCGGCCACTTCCCGCCCCGAGGGCCTGCCTTTCCTTGGCCCTCCACCTCTAGGAGGTCGGGATGGCGGACTGCACCCTCTGTGAGCCCCGGGGGCCGTGGACGCGGCCGTTTCCAGCCTCGGCATCGTCCCCACGCGGGACTGAGCCGGGAGACAGCGGCTCGCGCGGGCCTCGGGTCTCCGGGCAACGCGGAGTGGGCGGGGCTTTGGGGCGCGGTGTCGTGGGCGGGGCCGATGGTGGGCGTGGCGCTGTTTGTGGGCGTGGTCGGTGTAGTGGGCGTGGCGGGGTCGTGAGCGGGGGCCTTGGTGTGGGGCGGGGCCGGTGTTCTAGGAGCGGTGTAGTGGGCGGGGGCCTGTGGGGGTGGGCGGGGGCCTGTAGGGGTGGGCGGGGGCCTGTGGGGGTGGGCGGGGCCGGCGGCGGGTGGGCGGGGCCGGCGGCGGGTGGGCGGGGCCGGCGGCGGGTGGGCGGGGCGGCAGCCCGGGCGGCAGCCGTGCTGAGGCGGATGCGGGGCCGGGGTCACGGCCGGGAGCGCCGGGCAGGTGACGGGAGCCGCGTCCGGGGAGGGCAGAGGACGGTCAGGACCGCGGGGAGGGCCGCGGGGAGGGCCGCGGGAAGCCAGCTGCGGGACCTGGATCGGGGCCGAGCCCTCAGGCAGGCGGGAGGACCGGGAGGCCGAGGCGGGGCCGGGGCCCGGGGGCCGGGCCGGTGCGGCCGGTGAGGACCTCGGACTCCCGGCCGGTCGTTTTCGTGGACGTTAAAACAGTCCCCGGGGACGGCGGTGAGGGAAACCGAGCGTCGCTCCTGGCAGCTGCCTCCCGGCAACTCGCCTTTGCCCGGCGTCCTGTGAGCGGGCCCGGCTCCTCGTCACCCGGAGTGGGCTCGGGGCCCGAGGTCGGGCCGGACCCGAGGCCCGGGGTCCCCGGACCCGAGGTCGGGCCGGACCCGAGGCCCGGGGTCCCCGGACCCGAGGACGGGCCGGACCCGAGGCCCGGGGCCGGAGGTCGGGGTCCCCGGGGCCCCCGGGGCCGAGGCCGTCACAGCCGTGTCTTGGTCCCCAGACACTATTAGGTGGCAAGAAGGAGCCGAATTATTTTATGAAAGGACAGGCGAAGCCACGAGTTCGTTCTTTGTGGTGCTGGGAATTGAACCCAGAGCCCCCCATGCTCTACCACTGAACCACACACACCTCACTCTCCAAGCTGATTATTTTACGCTTGTTTTTCAAGATCTCTACGGCAGTGGCATTTAATTTTTATGGTAAAACTGGTGTGCATGGAGACTTTCAGTTAAGACGTGTTTGTATTTACCCCTTTCTAAAAAAACACCCTAAAAGGCAAGTTAATCAGCTTATTGGTATTAAAATAAATCGGCGGAGTGTAATATGTGTTTGTTAAAATGAGAGACTACAGCAAACCAGCTTGCAAAATTAGGCAATGATGTGTTAATCTATTAACAGCTCATGTGTGCTTGTGAACATTCCCTTTTGTCTGTGATGTTGTTAGTCTGTTTCCCTCAAGGAGTGTTCCTTAGCATCCTTAGCAACAAGGTCAACATACCAAGTAATGCTAGGGAAAGTTAGGCTTTGCCAAAAGTACATGAGCAAGCCAATGAAACCAATTTTACAGTAATCTCTAACGGTAAAGTTTCTGTGACCTGATTTATGGGGGAGGGGGAATTGGCATAAAGGTGATGAGATAAAAATAAACTGAAGTAGAAATATTAGGTAGAAGCCGGGCGCTGGTGGCTCACGCCTGTAATCCTAGCTACTCAGGAGGCTGAGATCTCAAAGCCAGCCCGGGCAGGAGAGACCGTGAGACTCCTATCTCCAATAAACCACCAGAAAACCAGAAGTGGCGCTGTAGCTCAAGTGGTAGAGCGCTCGTTTTGAGCTGAAGAGCTGAGGGACAGCGCCCAGGCCCAGAGTTCAAGCCCCATGACCGACAAAAAAAAAAAAAAGAAAAGAAATATCAGGTAGACATGCAAGGACACACGATCTAAACAATCATCTTTCAATCCTATGTGAACCCAAAGCATCTTTTCCATAAAGCATCTGAGGGGTCATGGGAATAACCCTTTGAAACATATAGCAAGATTTACTAGGAACCAAACTCTTAATTTAGGGGGTCCAATTAACTCTTAGGTTTGACTCAAGCCAAATCTCCCCCACTCCAGTTTTCCCAAGATGGCATCCGTTAGGTGGTCAGCTAGCCTTGCTGTGAGTTGCTCGGTGGCAAGATTCACATTGCCACCAAATCTTTTGTTGACCGGTTTTTATTCTTGTTTAGTACTGAGCAAAGATTGGTCTTCCTATAATGTCAACTAAAATATGTTCCTCTTCCAGTAGCACTCTTTGTATCAAAGAAGTCATTTGTCTTTTTATCTTTTTCAGTAGTAGGGCTTGAACTCAGGGCCTGGGTGCTGTCCCTGAGCTCTTTGAGCCACAGCACCACTTCCAGTTTTCTGGTGGTTAATTGGAGTCTCATGGACTTTCCTGCGCAGGCTGGCTTTGAACTGCAATCTTCACGTCTCAGCGTCCCAAGTATCTAGGATGACAGGTGTGAGCCACCAGCACCTGGCAAAGAAGTCAGTCGTTTTTCAAATTTTATAGCTGCCCAAGATAAGATCTAGGAACAAACACAACCCCCGTTTACAATTCTAGCTCTGAAAAACACTCTCTTCTCTCTCCTTCCTTTACTTTCCAAAAGGTGGACTCTGAACCTGTTTTATTCTACCCATGGCTCCTACTGAGCAGGATAATAGGAGGCAGGTAGGTAGATAGATAGGTAGGTAGGTGGATATTCAGAGGAACGGACAGAAAGATAGACGATAGATAGATAGGTAGATTCATCCATCCCTGCACATCTGAAATACAGCCATCAAAGTACTGTCCATAATTATCCCCTATTTGGCTTTATCCTGGCTTGTTTATAACAAGCCCTTGGAACCTGGAAATAAGAATCTGCTTTCAAGCAGCCATTTGATTTCCTCAATAAGCTGCATTCAATTACTCAGGCTGTTTATGAGCTCTAAATCAGATGTATTTCTGTACAGAGAAAAGCAATCATTTGTCCAATTGGCCTTGCTCATACACACAAAAGGATGCAGTAAGAGCCTGCAGATAATATAACAAGGTTCTTACTTGTTGAAATTTTTGATAAACAGCAATGTCAAGATTTCAGTAGTCACAAAAATAACAGAAATGTAATTTTTTTAGGTCATGCTTTTGCAAGTCACACGTGTAAATATCAGCCAACTGCTTCTATTAACAAGAGTATCCCCTGTTAACTTTTATATTTTTTCAAGATGAATAATAATAAACTAATTCCCAAGCTTTCCGTTCACTCTCCTGTCCATCATGCCAACTTAAGCATCCAGTCTTCAGATCCACCTTCTAAGAAAGACTTAAATCAGATTTCAAAAGACTCCTTAGAATCAGATTCAGAAAGCCTCACCCAAGAGATTAAGTCCCAGTCTGAAGTTGAGGGTCAAGACCAGAGCAAAGATATGGAGCCTGACAGCTTAGAGGAAGACAACCCTGGCCAGGAAAGCCTGAGTGAGACAGAAGAGGAAGCAAGCAGAAAAGCAGCTCAGATGGCCAAAGAGAGAGACTTCCACCTTGGGGACAGGTAAGGAACTGGCTTGTGTTCGGCCGTGTTCAATAGTTGCTGGCACTGTTGCTGATGCTCTCCCAGAGTGTGTGACACAGCTCTCCAAGCATCTAGGGACAATGTGGCTCTCTGTTTTATGCCACATTCTTTTACTTCTTAACTTAAAAAGTAGAAGCTGGGTTCTGGTGGCTCAAGCCTATAGTCCTAGCTACTCAGGAGGCTGAGATCTGAGAACTGAGGTTCAAAACCAGCTTAGGCAGAAAACTCTTATCTCCAACTGACCACCAAAAAAAAAAATCCAAAGGTAGAGCCATGGCTCAGGTGGTAGAACACATTGCTGTGGATGTCAAAAAGTACAAATAATTGGGGGCAGAATCCTACCTCACTCCCTTCTTCAGGCTAGTGGAAGTCCATCTCCAGGTCTTGTCTGATCATACACAGATTTATTTTAATAATCAAGATGCATGTATGAGACTTAACTTTATGCCATGAGCTGCCTAACAATGGAAGGGAATATAAAATAATGCAGCAATATCTCTTTGTTTTAATAAAGTGCTAGATGATATGATAACGTGCAGAAGGTATTAAAAACTATTGGCTAGAAAAGGGGAGAGAAGTGTGTAGAATATGAGGCATACCTTATGAGTTTAAATACTGCTTCTGCAACTTACTAGCTGTGTGGCCTTAGCCAACAGCACTTAATGCCATTGCGTCTGTTTCCTTGTCAGTAAATATGGGGTCCTGATTACCTTACACATGTAACTGTAACCCCTCTGTACATCACCGTTACAATAAAAAATGGGAACAATAATAATAATAACATTTATAGAGATACCATAAGGAAACACACACACACACACACACAGAGTTGTGCACACCTTTTGTGGCCCTTAGAAACAGAGTTTCATTAAGGTGTGTGCATCTAGATGTTTGCAGGCTGATTCCCAGGAGAACAAGCATCTTCCACAGCACCCACAGTACCTGGGAGTTCCCATGCCTCACAATTCCCCAGACTTTTTGACATCTGCTACTCTGTCAAGCTAGAAAATCCTGTCTTTTCTCTGACAACTTACACTCATGTGTATAGTCAGAGGAGATCAATATATCCACATTCTTTGGCTACTGGTTCATTTTAGTTAACAAAATATTGTGGGTTTATTTTCTTTCTGTATTTGTAAGTGAATTTGCATTGTGCTACAGTATTCCACTGCCTAGAATATGCCATGATGTGATCATCCAGTTGCCCAGGCTGGACATTGTAATATTGGAATACCCCCAGTTGTGTTTTGTGGGGTGTGCTTTAACTTTGGTACTCATGAAGAGATTGGCAGAGCCTGATTAAATGTGAAAGTTGAAGGAATAAACCAAAGACGGCATAGGCCTAGCCTGGCGCCCGTGGCTCACGCCTGTAATCCTCGATACTCAGGAGGCTGAGATCTGAGGATTGCGGTATAAAGCCAGCCCAGGCAGGAAAGTCCATGAGACTCTTATCTCCAGTTAACCTCCAGAAAACTAGAAGTGGCACTGTGGCTCAAGTGGTAGAGCACTTGCCTTGAGCTGAAGAGCTGAGGGGCAGTGCCCAGGCCCAGAGTTCAAGCCCCACAATCAACCAACAACAATAACAGAATGTCTGTCAGGATGTCATCTCTGTGCTGAACACCACAGGTATTATCTCATTTAATCCTTATGCCCCAGCCGGGGAAGGAAGATACTGCGACAATCCCATCTGAGAGGTTTCAAATGAGGTTTCAAGAGGTTGTATTAATGCCCACCCCTTGCATCTACTGAGGGCCCAGGCGGAAAGCTCAGGTGGTCTGACTCATGCTCTCAACCTGTTTTCATCCTGGCTCTAACCAAAGAGCTTCATCATCTCCTCCGTAGTAAATGGTAGTCGCTTTATTTACAGAAATGGGAGCATGAGAAAGAAAAAAAATCCCCTGCCTTGTACAAAGTATTTCTTATCTGTACTTTTAAAATGAAGAAACCAAAGCAGGAATCCATTAAATGACTTTACTTCCCCAGGAGTTCAGAATGGTTTTCTTTTGTGTATTGCTAAGGGACCCGACTTTAGTCCTGTCCTTTACCAAAGGTCAATTTACTACTTAATGTTTCCAAAATAGAGACTAATGCTTACAGAAATAAAATTTCCAATTAGATTCTTAGTCTTCTGATTCAGAGGTCCTTGGATAATGCTGTTTTCTTCCTCCTGACTTGCCTTGGAAGTGTTTAATGATAGCCTTTACGCCACAGGGCAGGGTTAAAGTGGATTTTTAACTCTAATCATTGTTAAAGGGTCGTGCTTTATTCATTGGACTTGGGAGGGTCAGCTCCATATGAGGAAGGGACACAGAAGCAAAGCATTTGGCCAAATACTGAACGTCTCACAAATGTAATTCAGATGCAGTTAGATATTGGCCTTTTTCTCTGCCTTAAGTCTAAGGAACCTTAGGTGTATTGTTCATGTCTGAGTAGTTATGAGCTGTGATACAAATAAATTGATCTCAAGCTCTCAACGTGAAATTCAAGTAGGCTTTCATTTCTGTAAGGGTAGGTGGCATTCTGGGGATTGTAGTTCAAAAAGAATTAGTCAAAGCCTGGCCTTAAACCCAACAAATCTCTTTCTTCTTGCTTTTATAAGCAATAATTTTAAAAGCTGCCTGGCAATTCACTTAGTCCTACTCTTGTGTTTTGATGTTACCAGAACCTCCCAAAGTGAAAGCTATAGTTCGGTGTATATGGATTATAGAAAACCTTTTACTTAATAGAAATTGGATCAGCCTGGACACTACTGAATGAGGGAAGAGTGGAGAGAGGATCTTCATGTGACAGTCCTTAACCCACTCCAGAACAAGCCTTATGACACTCAGCACTCATGAAGAAAGAGCTCCATGTAGTGCCTAGGGCACCAAAATAACCTCTTCAGATCTGGAGCCATCTGAAGGCTTCTACTTTGGGTTCTTGTTGTTTTGGGGTTTTTTTTGGGGGGGGGGGTCCAGTCGTGGGGCCTGAACTCTGGGCCTGGGCACCGTCCCTCAGCATTTCAGCTCAAGGCTAGTGCTCTACCACTTGAGCCACAGCACCACTTCCCAGCTTTTTTCTTTTTGCTTATGAGGTGCTGAGGAATTGAACCCAGGGCCTCAGGCATGCAAGGCAAGTGCTCTACCACTGAGCCACCTTCCCAGCCCCACCTTGGTTTCTTTTTATCAGCAGCAATTCACTGCCCAGGGTGTGTCTAAGGCATCTTGTCAATAGAAATACATATATAATTACTAATATTTGTAAGACAGTTTATACTACATATACAATCTTGTTCTCCTTCCACAAGTCTCTGAGAAAGGTACATGCAGAGTATGCACTCTACCACTGAACCCTGAGCCATTACTAACCCCTTTCTATACATAATGAACTAAGACTTCAATACGATGTAGTACATGTAGTTGCAAAATGGCAAAGCCAGACATTGAATTGAATTCTGTCCTAACCCCAAAGCCTGAACTTCTAAGTATCAAAGTAGGTAGTCGTGGATTGAGCTCATAAAGGATTTTTTTTTTTTTTTTGGCCACTCAGGGCCTGGGCACTGTCTGTGAGCTTCTTTTGCTCAAGCCTAATGCTCTACCACTTGAGCCACAGCACCACTTCCGGTTTTTTCTGTGTGTATGGTACTGAGGAATCGAACCCAGGGCTTCACACATGCTAGACAAGCACTCTACCACTAAGCCACATTCCCAGCGTAAAGGATTCTTGTGCTCTCTTGTAAAGATTAAAGCTACAACAACCCCAGTGCCAACTAAATATGCATGTGATATTAAATCTTGGTGAAGAAATGCAATTGTTTGAAGGATACCATGTCCTCACAGTAGACATTCATGCCATTTCACATGAGTGCTGACGTCCTGCTAGCCTTTGTCCTTCAGCCCCTCCCACAGGAAGCAGACCCATTGGCTTCCAGTGGGCTCTGCCAGGGTCCACAGAGGGCCTTATCCTTTCCAATAAACCTCCTCATGCTAGAAATTGATGGGAGAAGGGACAGGAAGGAGGAGAAGGAAATTATGGAAGGTGAATGATACCTAAACTCATTGCATCTGTGTATGTGAAACAAGAAATGGGAGGTGGATAGATACAGTGAAGAATTGTTTGCTAAATTGAATCTATGAGCATTGTCTGAAAGTAAAAAAAAAAAAAAAAAAGATGGTAACAGTAATTTGCATTTTTATTGTTTTATTTGTTCCTCTCAAATGCTTTTAGAATGTGTTTCTGATTAATCATGTGAGATGATTTATGGGCCTTGAGGAGGAGTGCTGGAGAATAAACTCCTGTCGCGATTCTGAGCAGGGCTTCCTGAGCACTGAAGCTCAAGGGTTACATTCCTTCCCAAGTTTCCCAGGAAGTTTAGTAGAACATTTTGAACATTTAACATTTAAACTCAGGATAGATCACTACCCTTTACAGGTATTGTAGATTTGTCTTTGTTTCATTTTTGTTTTGAGAGAGAGCAAATAAGGAAAGGCAGTTGAGGCCAGTTCTAATACTCTAGGCCATATTATTACCTTGAGAAAATTATTATATCTGTTGTTGTTATTAAGAACATTCTAGTAACTTCCAGAAGTCAGCTTTCATTCTTGTTGATTCTTCCATGTTGATCTCTCATTCCTGTTATTGCCTGTAGATTTTCGACTTAAGGCCATTGTTGGCTAAGCTTTTCTAATACATGAGGTGCCATGTTCCAGGAGATTCCATACAGTATTTGGGGAATAGCTGCTAGCCTTTAGATTATCTATTCATGTCACATGAAAATACTCAAAGTGACTTTTGGCCTAGGTTTTGGGTATTTCTGCTTTATGTTCATTCTGCATTATGTTCCTTGCAAACGACGCCTTAGTTAAACCCTGGCACCTCCTTGGGGCAGGCGTGGTGCCACTGTGACAGATGAGCAGTCGTGGGGAAGGAAACGGTGTGCGTGGGCATGAGTTGAGTCTATTAAAGGCAGAGTCCCAGCCAGAAATGCTAAGGCCATGGTGACTCCTGGGGCTTGCTGCCCCCAGGGACAGCCACTAGCTCCTTATTTATTGCAAAACTAGGTTGCTTGTTTTTTTCCTTTCCTGTTCCTGAGGCTTAGACTAGGCCTGGGTGCTGTCCCTGAGCTCCTTTTACTCAAGGCTAGCACTCTACCACTTGAGCTACAGTACTACTTCTAGATTTCTCTGTGGTTAATTGTAGATAGGAGTCTCCTGGACTTTCTTGCCCAGGCTGGCTTTGAACCACGATCCTTAGATCTCAGCCACCTGAGTAGCCAGGATTACAGACATGAGCCACTAGTGCCCAGCAGGTTGCATTTTGTGTGTGTGTTAAAATAAGAAAACAGTACTGAACCTCACAACCTATAAATTTATTTCACCTATGGGTTGGAAGAACGCCTAACAAACACAAGGTTGTGAGTTAAACCCCACTGCAGCCAAAACAAAAACAAACACCCACAACAATTTACAGCACCCACAACACCGTGAGTTTACAAGAGGAAAGAGAAGATTGTAAAGAAGTTCCTAAAGGAATCATTTAATGTATGATCTTTACATCTTTATTTAGTTTCATACCCTGACAAGTTAGAAAAACTGGACTGGTATAATTTTTTTGATGTGTTCAATTGAACCTGAATGACTTTCTAAACATGTACTGACATTGAGGAGTTTTTCGTGAAGGACCCAATCCAGTTAATAAAGTAAGGGTTTCTTAGAGTGGTTCAGGCCTTTCCAGGTCAGCCCACTTCCTTATGGGCCAGACCTGTCCATTGCATTTCCTATGGTGTTGCAGTGGAGTTTCAAAGCCGTTCATCTGACCTTTAAAGCATGAGAAACTCTAATGAAAGGGAGTGTGACCACCTGTAAGTTTTAGAAATGGAGATCTCCATGTCTTTGCCATTGCTTAGTAGAGCAAAGGGAACTCCAGCGCCTTCTGTGTGTGTGGAATGAGAGGGATTATACTGTAAATACCGCGTTACCCTGCACTTCTTCATGAAGACACAGCCTTGGGGTTGCAGCACGTAACTTAATACAAGCGCGGCATTAAGTTTTTCATTTGCCATAACTAACACATGCTCTTTAGATAATTCTTTTTGTTGTTGTTGTTTTGTTGTTTTGTAAATCACACATTGTCCTTGAATCAAGATTGATCCTAAAGAGAATTTGGGACGAATATCTCATTATTTTGCAGTCAAAATTCTGTTGTTGAAGAAAAAGAAAGGATTTTTGTTGCAATTTTCAACAAGATGTAATTATTGTAAACAAAATTCACTGAGTAACGGTTCGGTCCCTTCACTGCAGTGTGCCTCTGTAGGCAGACTTTGCTCTCCAGTTCATAAACCATCTTTTTTTCTATTAAACTGTTTTAATTTTTAAATCAAAACTCATGCCTTCATTAAATGAAATTTTCTTTCTAGATTGCAAATAATTTCCACAAAGCATTTCAGTATACTTTTGGAACTGTTTTATTTCACACTTATAAAAGTGAATTTTTAATCTTTTGGATGTATTGCATTTTATTTACTTAAAAAGCCATTGATAGGAAGATTAAGATGAGCATAGAATTCAGAAATCCTTGGAAACAATTGTCAGTTTTCTTGTTCCTTAGGGAAGCACTAAAAACTTTACACTTAAACAGAAATTGAGTTTGCTGCTCATATGCATAAAAGATTTAATGGCATATAAATTAAGAATAATTGTTCTTTTTAAAAGGATTAAATTAAACCTAAATCAGTAATAACATGTGCAGTTTCAATCTAACTGCCTACTTAAAATAAAGTGGCAAATAAATAACAGCTAAATGATTAATAGCAATGCTTTTATTCACCTCCTCAACAGGCAAAATGGCCAGTTATTGAATATTTTATCGTGAGTGCAAAGGATGTTAATTGTACGAGAAGCATGCTCTAATTTTACTAATTTTTTGATTGCATACAAAACTGAGTATGAGGCTCTTCATTAAGCGGAGATTTGATTTTATTTTGTTTGAAGTTATCACAGTGAGTACTCAACTCGGGTCCATTAAAGCCAGCAAATATCCTGGCGTGGGCTTGTGAGACTGCCCCCGCCCCCAGCCCACACCCTCACTCTCTGCATCCATTTCTAACCCAGGCCTCTGAAGAGGATACCCGGCATCTGTTGTCTGAGCTGTAACAAAAGGGTTGTGGACTCATTGTCTGGGTAACCTTTCTATCAAATGGGGAGGAAAGAGGCGCGTGCTTTGTGTGTGGATGATTATGGATGAAAAGGCTCTTCACACTCATTGTGTCCCCCAGGGTTGACCTGGACCACACAACACAATTGAGCTGCTTAGCACACAAGCCCAGGACAATGGGGTTCTTTAGTATCATGTTCTGTTTCAACCCTTAGATTTGTTCCTGTGAAGTGTTACAGTTTTCCATACTCACAGTTTTGCAAAACATCACCTCCCATTTGCTCCAATATGTCTTCCATCTAGACAGGATTATGGAAGGTTTTAAGACAGTCATCTTACTTAGAGTCCAGCATTGTTAAAGCCTTCCTAGAAGCCATGTTTTCAAACTCTGTCCTTGTATGTAGTCATTTATAGGCCTTCTCCTCCAGCAAGCCATTCAAAAACTCTTTTTTTTTTTTTTTTTGGTCGTGGGGGCTGAACTCTGGGCCTGGGCACTGTCCCTCAGCTCTACCACTTGAGCCACAGCACCACTTCCGTTGTTTGTTTGTTTGTTTTTCTGCTTATGTGGTGCTGAGGAATCAAACCCAGGGCCTCATGCATGCAAGGCAAGCGCTCTACCACTGAGCTACCTTCCCAGCCCACAAAAACTTTTTTTTTTTTGCCAGTCCCGGGGCTTGAACTCGGCTTAGGTGCTATCCCTGAGCTTCTTTTGCTCAAGGCTAGCACTCTACCACATGAACCACAGCACCACTTCCAGCTTTTTCTGCTTTTGTGGTACAGAGGAATTGAACCTAGGGTTTCATGCATGCTAGGCGAGCACTCTACCACTGAGCCACATTCCCAGCCCTCAAAAAACATTTTTTCTCAGCCAAAAGCAACTCGTGGTGTTTGGTTTGTTTTCAAATCTTCTCTTTTATCTAGTTCCCACTCAAACTGTCATTCTATGTAATGTGTGAATGTTTCAGAAGCTACCTAAGAAAGGATATTGGTTGAGGCTAGGTAGTACAGTTTTTGGTGTTTGTTTTTGAAGATCTAAAGTAATTTAATTCCCCCAATTATATCTTCCTCATCCTCTTCCAACAGTTGTTAAACTACTTGAACAGGTAAGAATGCTGACATTTCTCAGCTCCATCCCCTAAATTATGGCCCAGAGATTCCTCACACAGGCCAAGTCAAGATTCAAATTGAGGGTTCAGAAAATGGGCCTCTAGGTTACCATCCAGATCACCACAAAGCAACTCAGTGCCCTTGAAATAACTTCAGCCCTGGGGAGAGAGGAGTCTCCTGAGTTCTCTCAGCAGGAAGCGTGGTCCACACATGGGAGGGCGAGCCATGACAACAGAGTAACACAGCAGGCAGAGACTGGGGACAGAGCTGGCTGACTACCTCCACTTTAGGTCCCTATTCTGAGGCATAGTATTCCATTCTAGGACACTAACCTGGGCTTGCCTGGAACTACTGCTCTTCCTTGTAGCAGGGTCAACACTACCATACATGGCTACTAGTTGAGATGTGGGTCTCACTAACCTCTTGCCCAAGTCAGCATCAAACTACGATCCTTCTGATTTCCTCTTCCCAAGTAGCAGGAATTGTAGCGCGAGCTTCATGAGTCGTGATTTGTTTTGTGCTCTGTTGGTTTGTTCTTTATTTTCAATACTAGGGATTGATCTCGGTGCCTCACAAACAAACACTGTACCACTTGAACAACTACCCCCCAACACCAGTCCTTAGTATTGGTTTTAATAAATACCTAATACTATGTTTGTGTTGATGGGTGGTTTTTTTCTTTTTTAGAAATATAGTTATTTTCTAGAAGCATCTATTCATTTGTTGCTTCTTGTGCCTATGGCAGGCACATTGCAGAGTTTGGAACATGACCTGGTGCTGCGGCCCAGTCAGGAGAGAAGATCACAGTACAAAGTTAAGTAAGTGTGAAGCAGGTCCCTAAGACATGCTGCCTTGTGTGGGTCATCGTGCAGCCTTAAGAAACAAGCAGCGCCAATCAAGATGCATTGTACTTACCAACTCCTGAGCTGAAGCTCTCGTACAGCTACTTAAAGATAACTTAAAAGAAAAAAAGAAATAAAACCCATTTGAGGTACTCTATGCAAGTGAGACGAACTGGTTCAGAGAGAACATGATTGGCCAACTGAGGCTGCATCGGGAGTGACAGGTCCTCGCAAGAGCCCGGGCGTGCCCATCCAGTGTAGATTGTACCCTGCCAGCAACGCCTCGTGTCCCTTGGCTTTTTTTTTTTAATGTTTTTATTTATTGTAAAGATGTTGTACAGAGAGGTTATAGTTACATGAGTAAGATAATGAGTACATTTCTTGTAGAACATTGTTACCCCCTCCCATTATCTATTACCCCCCCCCACACACACACCATCCCTTGGCTCTTAAGAGTTCATGGGGTTGGTGACATGCAGGAGAATCCTCCTGACAAAAGCCCTGAAGGCAAGTCACCCGGGTGCCAGGGCAGGTCACCCGGGGACCAGGTCATCTGGGTGCCAGGGCAGGTTATCCAGGGTGGTAGGGCAGGGTGGGGCTCAGCTTGATGTCCTATTTCCTGACCATTCTCCTCCAGACATTTTGATGTTGAAAAACAGCATCTCAAAAAGTTTTCCATTTTAATATGCAAACTAAAATAATTCACAATAGCAATTTAGCAAGGCCTGGGACTTTTGGCTTTTTCTCCAGTTTTTTTTTCTCTCAAATCAAAGAAATCCAAGGGCCACATTAAGATGAGTAAATCAGCATTATGGGGACCATTAGTTTGTTTACCGGGCATAAAATTATGTCCTCTGCAAACAGGAATACCAAATAGCATAAAAAGCCAGGGGTGATTTACATTTTCTTTTTGATTAGAAGATTTCATCCACTGTAGTCAGGAAGGAAAATCTCTCCCATTTAGCTTTTGAAGATCAAAGAGGCTATTAAATATGCTATATTACCAGCATTTTTTTCTTCCTTCCTTTTTTTTTTTTTTTGTAAAGACTAGGGGATGCCACTTTTCAAATTGAAATTGTCGTGGGGGAAAAGAAGAGATTTGATTTGGGGTCATGAGGACAGGACTATATGTTTAACCTTTTATTCAAACAGGTCTTTCCTATAGCTCTCATGTCACAGTAGCCTGTCTAGTGAGTTTTATATGCATCTACTTGATGACCAGCAAACTCTAGGAATCATTCAGTGAACCACAGTCTGATTCTAAGCCTTGGGATCTTTCTGTAGCACATTTGATAACCTTTGATAACCTCTTCAAAGACAAAATAAAGTGAAAAAAAATTACTGGAAAGAAGGATGAGCCTATGTAGGCATTCAGTTGGGCTAGAGCCTGGCTTTCCTCCCAAAAGGAGCAGGCTGAGGTGAACGTTGCCTAGGCAACAGACCCCACTTCCCTTCCGAGATAAATAAGCAAATGTGCGTATTACTGGCTATACTTTCTTTCCTAGATAAATAAGCAAATGTGCATATTACCAGCTGGCATGGGAATTGCACTTCTATTTTCCCCAGCTGAAAGCCTGGGCCTTTGCTGATGGCAAGTACTAACACTCTTTGAACCACAGTGCTTCACTGGATTAATGTTGCAAACATCCATCCTCATCTGTTTTCTGGCATTTAGAATTCAACTGTCCTGCCAGGCACCGGTGGCTCATGCCTGTAACCCTAGCTACTCAGGAGGCTGAGATCTGAGGATTGCAGTTCAAAGCCAGCCCTGGCAGGGAAGTCCATAAGACTCTTAATTCCAATAAACCACTCAGAAAACAGGAAGTGGCGCTGTGGCTCAAGTGGTAGAGCGCTAGCCTTGAGCTGAAGAGCTCAGGGGCAGCGCCCAGGCCCAGAGTTCAAGTCCCACGACCAACAACAACAACAACAAAAGAATTCAACTGTCCTCTGTCTTATGGCATATTTCAAATGAACTTGAGGAATTAAAACTTACTCTGTATCTGTAATGCATGGGTTTCCTTTGAGTCTGAGATAGGTCCTTAGCCTGTAGATGGTAGGAAGAGTGAAGTCAGCAGCTGAATGCAGTCAGTGGATTGCTTTTGATTGAGGACTTGCCATTTCTTTTCTGCTTTGAGCAGTCAACAACCGACAGATGACAAATATTCAGACTTGCGATATGATCCGAATTGGAAGAAGAGGAAAGAGGCGGTGCAGTTGTTGGCAGTGGAGGGACTGCCCCGGTCTGCAGGGAGTTCTTCGGAAACCCTGCCCTCGGCTCCCCTCTACCCGTCCAAGGAGCCGTCCATGGAACTCTCGGGTGGAACCGACAAAGAGAAGAGAAGCTCTCAGAGCGCAGTCTCCTTACTCGGAAGTGAATTTTTAAGCCCAAACTATGAGCAGGGAGACCGTCGCAATGAGTCCTTTTTAGAGCTAAGTGACAGTGACCGGGAGGAATCCAGCAACCTCTCTCAGAACCTGAAGAGTTCAAGTTCACATAACGAGGTTTTCCTGCCAGGGACACGACATGGCCGTCGGAGAAGGAAGTCCAAACAATACTTTGTGGAAAAGAACAAGCTGACTTTGGGGTTACCCATTCCTAAAACAGATTCCTACCTTCAACTTCACAATAAGAAAATGGGGGAGCTTCACCTAGAGCAGGTAAGTCATGGCTACTTACACATCTCTTCCCAAATGCTGGACCTGAATTTGCCTTTGTTTGGAATGGCTTTCTGTTGGGATGATGTCATGGCAACCGCACTTCACTGCAGTCTTTATGTTGCCCCTGCTTGTACGACAAAATAAAAACTATCAACGGCTTCAGTGCTGAAACCAGTATCCCCACTCAAAAAAAAAAAAAATCATAGAGTTTGTCAGTGTTAAGATTTGAACTCAGGGTCTTGGACTTGCTTGCAGGTATTCTATAGCTTGAGCCAGGCCCCAGCTCTTTTTGCGTTAGTTATATTTGGAGTAAAAACATTTCTCAAGTTTATGACAGGACCAGCCTAGGTGGTAACCCTGCTAGGTACGCTTCTGAACAGGTTCAGGACACCATAGCCAGCTTTTTAAATTGGCTGATGTGGAATCTCAAGAACTTTTTACTCAAGCTGGCTTCAAATTATGATCCTCTTGCTCTCTTCCTCACAAGTGGCTAGGATTACAGGAGTAACCAGTACACCCACCTATTTATTTGGGCAGTACTGAGATTTGCACTCAGGGCAACTAAGTTGCATAATTTTGCTTGTATGTGTGTGGACCACAGTGGAATCATTTGGTTCTGTGTTCAATAGTTGCACAGTCTTTTTGCTGTTCTTCATAGCTCTGTTGATTATACATGAAAAAGCCCTTGGAATAAATATGATGCCAGTCTCATGACGTGTGAAGCCAGGAACTGATGTTCAAGGCAAAACCACTAG
Organism: Dipodomys merriami; assembly: GCF_024711535.1. NCBI lineage: Eukaryota > Metazoa > Chordata > Mammalia > Rodentia > Heteromyidae > Dipodomys > Dipodomys merriami. The sequence goes on along the minus strand of NW_027202305.1, from coordinate 3,211,931 downwards.
AGGGCAGCTGATCATCGCGGTCGGACCCAGCCTTGCTCTTACTGTTGGCTGGGGAGCCAAAAGTATTTGTCTGGACTCATTAGCATTTGAGTCAAACTTATGATCTGCCATTAAAGGAAATTGTATTTTGAAAAATGAGCCACCCTTCTATCTTTATTGTAACATTTCTTTGAAGATGAAATTTAGTTTGGGTTCAGAAGAGCTTTAAGTGCTTTATACATGTTATTCTGCTCCTTCCTAGTAATTTCTTGGAAAGAAATTGCAGATATTTTGCAAATATAAATATAGAAAAGGTTATTCAATCATCTATAGAGACAAGAGAAGGCTCTAAATGGAGTCCACCATCTACCCAGGGGGTCCAGAGTAGGCAGCCACCATGTGGCTCTTACAGAGACAATAGACCAACCAGGGATCAAGCATGATTGGGCACTACCCTTGTGCGGGGTGCCCTGCTCTACAGCCAGGATTTAACAACATAAGACAGCCTGAGCTCCCACTAGGCATTTACCTTCCAGACCTGGGGTGCAGACAAGAAGCAGGTAACCATTTCAGATGCTGATCAATACTTCAAAGGAGAATGAGAAACTTGATTCACTAAATTACTATGAAATATAACTAAGTAGCTAAGTACCTGGGGAAGGTCTCTTTGGAAGTATCCTTTCAAGTTGAGATGTGAATGGCTGAGAAGAGAAACTCACAATCTGGCAGGAGCTTTGGCCCAGCCCACCGTGGTGGCTGCACTCTACAGGAAGCATCGCAGTATGGGGCAGGTGGAGAGAAAAATCCAAGCCAAGTACTGGCTGGGGAGTCAACTCTGCCTCTTCCACATAGATATTTGATATATCACTAGATATTTGAGGAAGTGGCTTCCGAACCTTATCTTCCTCGTCTATTATATGCACCAACTTCTGTCTTGGAAAGCTGCTTGAAGAATCTACACAAAGCTCCTGACAGGTGTCAGACCCTAGGGAAAGGGAAGCTATGACCATGAGAAACAAGAGGAATCTACCAAATGACTAGGCCCTTCTGAGCAGCTTGTCTGTCTGTCCTTGTACAGTGGCCTGCCGTGTCACTCCCACGGTGGCATGGCTCCTCAGAGACTGTGTACGAACAGGATCCGCTTCCTCAGCTTTCATCATTGTGATCAAACACCTAGCAAAGCCCTTGAGGGAGGGGAGGAGAAGCTCGTGGTGGCTCATCCTTTCAGCCCTCTCAGCCTACCGCTGAGAGGGAAGAACAGCAGCTCACCTCCTGGTCACCTGGGAGAAAGAGAGAGAGAGAGACAGAGAGGGACAGGGACAGGGAGAGAGAGAGGCCTATGCTAGTTGCCTGCATTTATGGCTTCTTTTTCTGTCTGGGCCTACAGCCTGTGGTTCAGGCAGAGATTATCGGGGTTAATCTCTACAGATGCCCTCAAAGATATGCCTAAAGAGACACCAAATGGGCTTTACTGGTCCCAGGTGTTTCGACTCCAAGTTGGCAAGATTCACTAAGCACACTTCCCATTGGTGCTGCTGTCCCCAGGGTTACCATATGCCAACTAGTTGACATATTTGTTTCAACGTCTGTTCAGGTGCTGTAATCAAGCCTGTAATCCTAGCTACTCAGGAGGCTGAGATCTGAGGATGGCAGTTTGAAGCCAGCCCAGGCAGAAGAGTCTATGAGACTCTCATCTGCATTTAACCACTGAGAGATAGACAGAAGTAGAACTGTGGCTAAGTAGTAGAGCACTAGTCTTGAGCATAAAAACTCAGGTACAGCACCTCAGCCCTGAGTTCAGGTCTCAGGACCAGCACCCCAGCCCCCCCCCCCCAAAAAAAACAGTTATTCAGATACAGCTTTAAACATTTGTAATTCATAATTAAGTTACTTATATGTAACTTGGATTGCACACACACAGAATTTGGTGCTTTGGTTTTGAAGTACAATTAGAGAGTCTCAGCTCAAATGTCTCTAGTTTATGAAGATGTAAAGTTTACCTCTTTCATACTTGAACATCTGCCATGGAAGCTAAATACTTGATGAAGAAATGTCATTTAAAATATTTTTCTTTAGTCCAGAAATAAAAAAGATCTTGTGCTATTAATTTAAACAATGGAATTTGTAGTTAAAGACTTTGTTTTGAGCCTCATTTATTAGAACTATATATTAGAACTCACACAGTCTTGTAGACAGTGATGGCTCACACTTACAATCCTTAGATCTCAGGAGGCTGAGATCTGAGAATCGAAGTTGAAGGACAGACAAATCCATGAGACTTTTCTCCAAATAGCCAGCAAAAACAAAATTGGAAATGGAGATATAGCTCAACTGATGAGCAGAAAAAGGCCAGCGATAGAATGAGGACCCAAGTTCAGGCCCAGGTACTGTTACACACACACACACACACACACACACACACACACACACACACACATACACGCACACACACATGTCATACTGTTACACACACACACACATGTCATACTGTTACACACACACACACACACACACACACACATCATATAATCCTAAGCCGTATATTTCCTTATTTAAGTAAACATTTGCTTCAGAATTATTAAGAACAACACAGGAGATGCTATATGTAGAAGCTTTTCATAATCGTATAGCTTTAGTTAAGTATGCATTACATTCATCGTTGAATGTTTGGCTTGAATTTGTAGCCTCTTACTGGATAAGATTAGTTTCTAAGTAGCTATTCTTTCTCATCATTTTGAATTTACTAGAACTTTGGATGGTCCATAAGTTAAGCTGTACCTTTATTTAAATTATCATCCTTTTGTAATTATATTTGATTAGAAACAGAGTTCCTTTTTATGTAGATCTTCCAGCTTGATGGTGCTTTTCAGTTCTACCTTTATTACACTTGTAAAAATTATTCTTCACCAGAGTGGGAACTCCGTAGATGCTCATTGATTGATAGATTTTCTTATTTTGTTCAGTGCTACCACAAGAGCACTTATGATAGTGTAATTTCAATTGAACTTTATGGTTTTTTCAATACCAGACATTTCTTAAGGCATCTTTATGAGCACTGTCTGGTACTTATTTGCTTCAACTACCCATTTGTATGACTTACAGACTTAGAGAGTGACACTTCGTTAAATCCCCATTACTGAAGAGGGTTCCATGGAAAGAAAACTTCCCATGGAACTAAAGCATGCCCTTTCACAAACTGGACATTTCACATCATTAATCACTTTTCTTCTGTGCTGGTCCTGAGGCCTGAACTCAGGGCATGGTCTCTGTCCCTAAGCTTTTCTGCTCAAGGCTAGTACCCCACCCCTTGAGCCACAGCTCTACTTTTGGCTTTTGGGGGCAGTTAATTGGAGATAAGAATCTCATGGACTTTCTTATCTTCAAACCATAGTCCTTACTCAGCCAGCTGAATAGCTAGGATTACAGGTGTGAGTCACTGGCACCAGCAAAAGGAAGTATTTTTAAGAAGGTAACTGCTGTTATTATGGGAGGGAGGTTGTGAAATGCTTAGGATTCTTAGGCTGAAAACAAATTGTGTGCGTGTGTGTGTGTGTGTGTGTGTGTGTGTGTGTGTGTGTGTGTGTGTGTACCTTGAGCCTCCAAAGGTTCCACTGTTCTCAACTTCTTACTGAGCTCACACAGGCTAATTACATTCTTAGTAGCTAGTCGTAGAGTCAAATAGGTCATGTGTGTTGTCCCCAAACATCTGTGTGATACAAGCCCATCAATAATTAGGACAGCTGAGCTTGCTGGGCACCAGCGGCTCACGCCTGTAATCCTAGCTATTCAGAAGGCTGAGGATCACAGTTCAAAGCCAGCCCGGGCAGAAAGTCCAGGAGACTCTTATCTCCAATAAAGTACCAGAAGACTGGAAGTGGCTCAAGTGGTAGAGTATTAGTTAGCCTTTAGCTGAAGAGCTGAGGGACAGCGCCCAGGCCCAGAGTTCACGCCTGATTACTTAAATAAATACAGCTGAGCTCAATATCAGCAGTGGTAGAATAATTTTTTGAAAGATTTAGGAATGATTTATCTTAGTCTAACAGGATTAACGTGGGGAGAATTTTCCTGTGCAGGAAAAGGGAGTTAAAGACTCAACATGGCTGCTCCTATCTGGCTTTTACACTCCCTGACTGGCGATTACTCGAGGCCGGGCCTGTCTAGTGACTGCCAGTCTGTAGACCTCGGTGGGGGGGGGGGGGGGGGGCGGGAGGAGGGGGATAGGTGAGTTCCACCCAGCCCCACGTAACCGGTAGGACTTCCTTCCCCCTGCTGTGTCTTTCTTTCATTCTGCCTTTGCCCATTCAGGAAGTTCCCAGAATTTTACCATTTCAAAGGTGATGGTAAATTGAGATGACACTCATCCTTTTGTGTTGGCTCTTTTTTGCTGACCCTGTATAAATACAGCTGGCAGGTTAGCTGACACTGACGAGCATAAAGGTATTAGAGAGATGTACTAGAAAATAAAACAGATAGGGGCTTGGAAGGTAGCTCAGTGGCAGAGCACTTGCCTTGCATGCCTGAGGCCCTGGTTCGATTCCTCAGCACTACATAAGCAGAAAAAGCCAAAAGTGGTGCTGTGACTCACTCAAGTGGTAGAGTGCTAACCTTGAGCTGAAGAGCTCAGTGACAGTGCCCAGGCCCAGGCCAACAACAACAACAAAAAAAATAGCAAAATGTATTAGAAATAAGTGGCTCATGCCTGTAATCCTAGCTACTCAGGAGGCTGAGATCTGAGGATCAAAGCCAGCCTAGACAGGAAAGTCCCTGAAACTCTTATTTCCAATAAACCACCAGAAAACCAGAAGTGGCGCCATAGCTCAAGTGGTAGAGCGCTCACCTTAAGCTGAAGAGCTGAGGGACAGCGCCCAGGCCCAGAGTTCAAGCCCCACGACCAACAAAAAAGAAATAAGAAAAATAAATACTTTCTATCACTCATTAGCCAAGTGAATAAAGAAGCGCTCATTGTATCCACTGACTGTCCCAGAGAGAGAGAGAGAGACTCCCTCGAGTGCACTTATTTACCTTGGGCATGTGTAAGTAGTCAATGCATACCATCAAGGAATAACATCAAGCCTAACAAAGAACCTACATAAAGTCAGGAATAAAACCAAAATGTAGGGGAAAATGGGGGCCAGGCACACACACACACACACACACACACACACACACACACACACACAGTAAGTTTGAGTGTGTACACCTAACACACACACACACACACAGTAAGTTTGAGTGTGTACACCTAACACACACACACACACACACAGTAAGTTTGAGTGTGTACACCTAACTCACTTGCATGACAGCTCTGGGGAAAGCATGAACTGTTTTCTGTGGCTCTGTCTGATTCTCTAAGAACCCGAGTTTCTTTGAGAGAAGTGGGAGTCCAGTCTAGCTCAGCTGTACTCAATCTGAGTTGCTTTTCCTACCTACAAACCCTCACTTCAAAGCAAGGAACATAATGTACAATTTTTTAATGGCTCTAGACCCAGGCACTCCGACTCTCTGCTCTGCGCCTTACCTCAGTGTAAACACCTAATCAAGATTGCCTGCGCTTCAACAATAGCAGCCAAATGCAATTCGAGAACCGCAAGCCTTTGAAGTCCTCCCGGCAAAGGCCGGTTTTCTAGTCTGGGATAATGGCATGCCATGATTGCTGTCTTTGTTGTATCTTTTCAGTAGAGAAGCAATTATAGGCCCCAATTTAACAGAATAGACATTACACAGCTTATGATGCTCAAAATGCAATTTCATTTGATCATTTTCTCGATTTGATTGGTATTAATAGAATGGTTCACAAAAAAAAAAGTATATAGCTGGCAGAGGTTGTGTCCCATTCCACTTTCAAAGAGATAATGTAGAAGTATGCTTTACCTGCCCAGCAAGTCCCCTGGGGAGCTCCAGCTACAAGTTCCACCAAAACAGCCTGTGGATGGAAATATCCAACTTCCTCTGTCCCCAGCAAAGGACATGTCAGATACTCCATTTTTAATTTGTAAACTTTATGGCAGAACTATATGAGATCTCCCGGTTGTGAGTGTACAAATTTACGGCACTAGTGGGAGACTGAATTAATAAACCAAACCCTCTTTATTTCTATGGCCTAGACGCAGATCTATAGAAGAGCTCAACTTCTGCCGCCTCCCTTCCTCTCCCTCTTCCCCTCTCTCTTCTTTCTCTTTCACCACTTCTTTAAGGTTGGAAAGGGATTTTTCCTGGCCTGCTTAGTTAGCCTAGTTATATTTTTTCACTCTCTTGACCGTCATTTCTCCTCCAGGGCACAGCTGATTTTTCTTTCTTTTTTCTTTTTCTTTTTTTTTTTTCAGGTAAGGGGTAGGTTTATTCATCGTTCCGGCTGGCACCAGGCCATCTTGGTCCTGATTTTTCTTTTAAGTGAATGATGTGTCTGTTTTAACATTGTGGCAGGAATTGGACCAAACCTTTGCAACTCCCGTGAAACCTAGCGTTTGGTAACTGTAGGTAGGTTTTTCTGGGACTGCTGAGAGGCAGTTCCTAGCCTGGAACACCAGCATCCATTCTAAAATTTCTTCTCAACACAAGTTAGACGGTTGAGTGGTGTGAGGGCTTCCATTTGCAGAGGAGGCTGTGCATTGCAAACCTAGTGATTCCCTCTGCTCAATTTCAGAATAAGTCCATGATCAAATAGTACTTTCTTGTTTCCTTCTTTTAGCAGTGAAAATTCAAGCAAAACCCCTGTTTTCCTCCCACATTCAGTCCAACTTTTAAATCTTGAAACATCTGCCAGATCTACCTGTAGTACCTCCATATGTGCAGTAACAGTGAGTTATCTCAGCAATTGTTCACAGACAAATAAGATAGCACTTGAGATAAAGGACAGACAACTTGTCTGTTTTGTGCCAGGGAAGCTGTGTTGAATGGTATTTACTTATCACTTCGTATTTAATGAATACTTTTTGCCCTTTCTGTATTGAACACCAGGCTCCATTACTAAAAGTAAACAGTAGAGGGAAAATGTGAGCAAAAGCGTAACAGAGTCCAAATTCCAGATTCTTTCCAGTTGCACATCTGGCTGCTTCTCAGCCTACCCAGAAATTTAACAAAATAAGAGCAAAGCCCTAAAGCTACACTTACAAACTAATTTCACCAGCTCAAAAAGGGAGAGACTGGACTGAGTCACACATCACAGGAAGGATGGTAGAGAAACCTTGAAACAGGCCCTCTCAATAAGAGACCCCAAGTCAGAAGCTGCAGGTGTTTTCTGTTTTCTGTTGTGTGGTTCTCCAGAGAGCAAAGAGACAGGGAATGTGGGGAGACACACTCATGTTCCCACAGGAAGAACTTTCTGGCATTTAGGTTGCTCAGTGGTGGGACACTGCACATGGTGCATGAAACAGAGATCCTTTCTCTCTTTTTTTTTTTTTTTTGGGTCCGGTCCTGAGGCCTGAACTCTGGGCCTGGGCGCTGTCCCTCAGCTCTTCAGCTCAAGGCTAGCACTCTACCACTTGAGCCACAGCACCACTTCAGTTTTTTTCTTTTTGCTTATGTGATGCTGAGGAATCGAACCCAGGGCCTCAGGCATGCAAGGCAAGTGCTCTTCCACTGAGCCACCTTCCCAACCCAGATCCTTTCTCTTACCGTGGCTTTTCTTTGTTTCTCTTCTCCTTCATTGGAGGAAGTACGTTGTACCGTACCCTCGAAGAGATCCTGATCCCAGGCCCTTCCTGTGTCTCTCTTTGCTTTTTTTTTTCAATTATTATCTACTTTATTGTTACTCTAAAGGTGATGTACAGAGAGATTGTAATGACATGAATCAGGGTGTGAGTACATTTCCTTTTGTACAGTGTCTTCCCTTCCCTCATTCTCTCTCAGCTCCTCCCTCCCGTCTCTTCGCTTTCTGTCTGCCAGGAAGTGAGCATCTTTGTCCCCATGTCCCCTCCCCAACACCACACACCACACATGCAAGAGTTCCCCACCATGCTAGATTGCCTCTTCACAGGCCCAAAACAATAGGGTCAAGTGACCTTGGACTGAAAGCTCAGAAGCCATGAGCCTCTTATTAGTTGTTTATTTAAAGTATGTTCCTACCGCACTGGGAAGCTGAGGACTGAAGAGATCCAATAAACTAGCCATAGAACCTTCCCTTACAGGACTTCTTCCTAGAGGACAGAGCCCTGAGCCTGTGACTCTTATGCTGTATATGTTTTACCCTCTCAGGTCTCCTACCCCATCAGAGTCGCTGGCAAGATGACTATTGAGCACGCCAAAGAGACTGAAAACACTGCCATCGATGCAGAGGACAAATGGCATCAAAGAGCCAGGCAGCTAAAGGTTACTTGCTAGATTGCATGCTAAGTGTGTTTCAAGTGATTCTGCTTGAATATAAGTAATGTCAGTGAGTTCTTGTCACTTATGGGTTTATTTTTATGTCTGAGAATAGCTACCCACCATTGTGTGAAAGAGACTGACTTCTGCCAGAGAAACCAGGGCTTTCTCAGCAGCCGCCTTTCCTGTGTTCCCAGAGGTTCTGCTTTCTTGAAGAACATCATCCTAGCACACTTGCAACACAGACTGCAAACCTCGCCCAGAAGGAAGGCCTGGGGACACACAGGGAAAGGCGAACCTCAGCTCCAGGGTGCCCACAGGGCTGTCCTTGTCAGAGCTGTCAGCCGCTCTCCATGATGGGGACACCTTCCCCAGCAGGGGGTCCCCAGAGCCCGGCCTGAACGCTCACCGGCAGAACACAAAAGCTGCTCAGCTGGCAGCACCCTTTCCCTCCATGGTTTACTACTCTTGAAATCATCATCGTAATATTGAGGGGAACATTTCTGAAATCGTTTCTCTAGGAAAACAAACCAACAGTAAAAGCCTGTAGCAGCTGACGTAGTTCCTGAGCCGGGGTGTGGGGGTTTTGTGGAGTCAGTCCTGCTTCAGATTTCATCCTTATTTAGAAAGGATAAGATCATGAAAGCCACCAAGCCTGTAGAGCTGTTGGCGTCATCTGCTCAACTCATATACACGGCAACAAGAAACTGGAGAAATTTGGAAATACCCTAAATCGTTTCCTTTTTCCCCAGTGGCCGCCAGGCTGCCCTCACACTTGAACATTTAATTAATTAAATTATTTAATTAATTAATAGCGTTCTTTAGAGCTTCCTAAATGCTGAAGCCAGGGATACCTGGAGCCGACAAGGTAGAGTGAACTCTCCTGGCACAGGGCTGTGGAGGACAGGATCTGATAGCACATCGGATACAGAGCTAGGGCATGGCAGAGAGCACTTTAAGGCATGTCTCGCATTCTGGGCACTGGACCAGGTCATAAGGAGAATTCTGGGGCTCCACCTGCCATGCACTTGATGCATGACCTTGGCAAATGGCAACTTCACCTATAAGCCTTAAGTTTCCTTGTTATGAAAAAAAGAGTTGGTCTAAATGACCTTCAAGGTAAATTACAGTTGCTAAATCTTATGATTCTATGGCCCTGTATTCCTAAATCATTTAAATAATCATAGAATGCCCGTTTGAAACATGTTGTGACCCAGAGCTCTTTTAACTGTCACTAAAATGGAACAAAATAAGAAGAAAGGTAAGAGAATGCTTTCTGTTGTCCAGGCATACTAAGTATCATGTCTGTAACTCTCCTGAATGAAGACAAAACAGCACAGGACATTTAAAGTCATTTTACACAAAACACAGCAACACAGAGGCCCCAGGAATGGTTCCCTTTCCTGATTCCATTTTTACCTGGTGCCCTGGAAGAAGCGATTAGCAAAGTGTGCACTGGTGGATGGCATAATCCACCTTGCCTGCCTGTGAGAAAAACAGCTCTGTGAATGGGACTAAGGGAGAGTCCCATTCTCCTTTTTCAGAGGAGAGATTAGCACATTTACATGCTAGACAGAATACAGGTGGATCCATTGTAACAATGAGATGTACAAGACACTATGTTGAAAAACGAACTTCATAGCTTTCGCGGGGAGTGGGGGGAAGGCAGGGAGTTGGGGAGAGGTGGGGAGGGAAGGGATAGTAGGGGGAAAACAAAGGAGGGGGTAATAGTGCTTGATAGGAAATGTACTCATTACCTTACTCACGTAACTGTAACCCCTCTCTGTACAGTATCTTTATGATAAAAATATTTAGAAAAGAAAGAGAAACTATAACTAGAGGAGGGAAGAGAGAAAATAGGCCAGGTGCAATTAAAAAACCCACACATCTTCTCTCTTAAAATTTTGGGAATGGTAATGAGCGGGTCACTGAGTGGTACGAACCAGCAGGGGAAAGGCACTGGGTTCCAGCCTAGCAACATTGGGAAGACAAAACCTTAAACAGATGATCATTTGTGATGTGAGTCTCCCAGTGCCCATGCTGCTCCAATTCATCATACCAACAGCAGAAAATAGAGCCATACTCCACATTTTCCTAATATCATAGGATGCAGTTTACAACCCAAGTTCAACAGACTCGTTTTTAATTGTCAGTGAGCTGTTTAGCAGGGGGGGGGGGAAAGGAAAGAAAGAAAGAGGGAGAAAGAGAGGAAGGAAGGAAGGAGGGAGGGAGGGAGGGAGGGAGGGAAGGAAGGAAGGAAGGAAAGCAAAGAAAGCGCAACAGAAACGTCTTCCTATCAGAGCTGACCCTGGAGCTCAGGGCCAAGTCTGGGTAGCTGAAAGCAAGGTGGCTTTTGTGTTGAAGCCAGGGAGCGCCTGCTTAGGATCAGAGCGTGAAGTCTGCCTTGGGCTTGTGATTTGTAAGCAGGAGAGCTGCAAGAGAGAAGCAGCCAGCCCCTACCTTTCACAGGGATGGCGCAGACATCCTTGGATGGCGCAGTATGAATGAACATTAATGACTAAGGACGGGCCTTGCTGAGAAATTGTCATCCCGGCATTAGGCACGAAGACTCCCCAGGGCTAACACACCGCATGTGACGCATGTGACGTGAAAACCTATTGCCATTAAGCAGTGTGGGTAACAAAAGAACCCCAGCGAGAGCAGGATGAAATAGCGGATTTCAGTGCTGATGCAGGAGATTAAACAGCCTGAGAATGGCTTTGTATATTAACTTCTGGGAACTCAGATCTTGCCACCTAAAGCGTGACACCTGAGGCCTCAATTGTAGGGTAATAAATCTTCCATAAACCACAGATCTCAAGTAGGCTGCCTGCAAGGTGAGAGAAATCACATCAAGCCCCATAAATGTCCTTTCTGGGGACTGAAATGCCATCTCCAGGCACTCGGGTTTGGGTGAATGGCGGATTTAACACTTGAGACAATTGAAGTTTCATCAAATGATGAGTCCTTGCCCTGTTGACAAAGCCCCCTGTGAGGGCCATTGTGAACACAATTGTTGGGCAGCAGAGGTAAGGACACAGCAGCGGAAATCAAGTGCTAACCCAGGACTTCGGATTTGTTTCTTCTTTCTTTGGTGAGGAAGAGGAGAGGAAGTGAGGAAGATCAGTCAGCAGAAAAAGTGCCTTGTCACTTTTTTTCTGCCAAGAGTTAATGGTGGGACTGAGGGGGATGACCTTGTCAGCACTGATCATGGTTGTAGATTATAGCAAAGGGCACACTCACTTGACCTTCCTGCTCAGTAACAGCAGCCAGGCAGAGAACAATTTCTTCCCCCTTTCCTCCAAAGCGGGAGGCTTCAGGCCCAACTCAATATACTGCATGGAACAAAGAACCTTTTCTTACCTCAGGATAGACAAGTTTTGTTGTTGTTGCTTTGCTTTGTTGGCTTGTTTTTGTTTTTGAGGGGGACTATTTTGGCAGGAGTGGAGTGTGAACTCAGATAGGGTCTCAGCTTTTTGCCTGGCCCAGCCCTGACCGTGATCCTCTTGTCTAACCCTCCGGTGTGGCTGTACAGGCTCCCAGGTGGGCCCATCATGCCCACTTGTTGATCAGGATAGGATCTCATTAACCTTTCCCAGGCTGGCCTCAAACCCTGATCCTCTCTATAGCTACTCTCTAAATAGCTGAGATTACCGATGGGCACCACGCTACCCAGACAAGAAAGATTTTTTTTTCTTTTTTTCAGAGCAAAGTAAAAAAATAAAAATTGAGCAAAACTAATCTTGGCATGGCCTCCGTAGCCCCAGAAAATCCAAATTCCAGAGGGAACATAGTCTACCTTTCAAATTAGAAGTGATGCTTTACTTACAAGTCTGAAACAAGGAATACTAAACCATTTCTGTGTTAATTTCAACACCCTCAACCTTATTATAATGCGGTTTCATTAGAAGTAGAATAGCACTTCCCATTATGTAGGAATACAATGCAGCTTGAGAATCACATCAGAAAAAAATCTAAATAAAAGCTGATACTTTTTCCTAAGGTCCTTCATAACAAGGTGAAACAAACATACCTCATTCACTTCCAGGTATTTTTCTCTCCAGTGATCTAGCTAATTGTTGCATTTTTCAATTAATGTTGCATAGATACTGGATGTAGGAAGGTTTTAGCTTTATTTATTTTTTTGTAATCTGTGAGCTTAGAAAAGGAGAAATACCTTGCCATTATTGATGCATATGTCACTGTTTTCAGTAAGCACTTAATCATTCTTTCCAAAAGCCTCTTAACTCAGCCAGGTTTTCACAAAGTAATGAGTGTGCTTTTTCCTTGGAAAATATTCCTAAATGGCTCTAGCACAAGATAGTTACATCGTGTATCTATTATACAGGGAGTACATCTTGTTGTTACTAGACTCTGAAAAGCATAAAGACTGCTCTGAAATTGAAATCTTCCCCCTTCCCCCCCCCTCCACCTTTTGATTGCCTTCAGTCCAGGCTGTATTAAGGAGCAGAAGGAAAACAGCCCTTTGGTTTTGTGATGTCTATCACAGCTCTGGCTCTCTCAGGATCTGCTGAATAAAATCTAATTTGTTTCATCTGGTGAAGAGGTCATCCCTAGCTTCTAACCTGTATGAGCAGGAAGAGCTGGTGCTCTGAACTGTATTTCATATTAAACTTGTACTTGGTTGGGAAAGCAATTCATCAATGTTTTCTGGTTAGGGTTTTTTTTTTTTTTAATAGCAATTTAGTTAAAGTAAGATTGTGTTCTCTGAGATGGATCTTTGGTCTCTTTTTCTGTGTACCACCTTGGAGGTGAAGCTGGCCTCTGCCCCACCTGCCGTGTGGTGCCGCTTCCCCTTCCAGACTGTAAAAGGTTTGTCTTTAACACAAAGCAAGTTGGAGCTCGCCACCTCTTTCTAAGCTCACAATCTAAAGCCTTTCACCGAGACTTCCCCCAGGTGTCTGGAGTGAGGAAAGGGTCTCCGTAGCATTCACGTCCTTGATCACCTTTCTAGCTTCAACTCACAGTTGAAAATAAAGAAAACAAGCCGGGCGCTGGTGGCTCACGCCTGTAATCCTAGCTGCTCAGGAGGCTGAGATCTGAGGATCTCGGTTCAAAGCCAGCCCCGGGAAGGAGAGACTGTGAAACTCCTATCTCCAATAAACCACCAGAAAACCGGAAGTGGCGCTGTAGCTCAAGTGGCAGAGCGCTCGCCTTGAGCTAAAGAGCTGAGGGACAGCACCCAGGCCCAGAGTTCAAGCCCCACGACCGACCAAAAAAAAAAAAAAAAAAAAAAAAAGGAAATAAAACACTAATGTATAACCATCATATCTTTTCAGGATTACCAGGAACGCTGGTCTCAGCAGTCTAGCAGCCTCCCAAGAGGTCAGTCCTCTGAAACAACCGAGGGACAACAGCCCTGGCGAAGGCCAGCCAGACCCAAGGTTCACAAAGAGCGCAAACGCCAGGGCCTCCTGCCTCCTTTCAGGGAAGAGGAGCTCAGGGTCAGTCACGGAAGCCAGAGCGCCCCCTGGCAGCAACAACACCCAGACAGCGACCTACCAGACAGGAGGGCACTTAGGGTCCAGAACCCCAGAGTCACTTCCAACATCTTTGTTCCACCAAGTCAGGCTTTTGACAAGGTGTTACATATAAACTCTACTGGCTATCACTCCATGCTGAACCTTAATAGAGAACGAGGACTCAGACATGAGGAGAAGAAAAGGTTTTCCTACCAACAGCTACCCAGCTACACTCCTGCTGCTATGGATCTGAACAACCTTAGTGAACTGTCTAAGACACACGGGCCCCTAAGCCAGAAAGGGCCTTCAGCTGTTCATGACACGAACGTCCACAGGCCGACAAAGCATAAGAAAGCACCCACACAGCCTTCTCCAGAGATGAAATATAAGAACTTAGAAATGTTATGGTAAGAATTCCTTTTGCTCAGCTGGTTTCCCCGAGGAGAAAGACAGGAGAGGGAGAAGGAAATGGAGGAGACACTGGGTATGGTCAGCTACAAGGGAAAATCCAATGTAAGGCTCTCATCTGACTAACGTAGACCACTCTTAATGTGTTTCTTTTCTTCTTCCCTGTCCTCTCTCCTTTTCCTGCTATAGTTAAAGTAGCAATCAGAGGGAGAGAAGGACATGGAATCCAATGTGCTGCAAGGATGTAATGAATGGAGAGAACCAATTATCTCCAACACTGTCACGGCCTAGCCTAAGAAAATAACCTAAAGTATAGAAGAAATGCGTACATAAAAAAAGTCATTTCCAGACAGGACCTAGAAATCTAACAGTGGGGAAAGGTCTGGGTAAATTACGATATTTAATGTCATATAACCACTACAAATTATGAGAACAAGAAAGAGTGTCTATAAAAAGAAACCAGTAAGGTGCAAGATTCTGTTCAATTATGAGCTCTGCTAAGATACCAATCATGTCATCTGGCCAGGGAGAGTGAGGTGATTGTAATTCCTCCTCTCTAGTTTCTAAATTATCCAGGAGGCCCGCATTGTAGACACATTGCCTCTCCCTCTATAGACAGGGAAAAGGAAGTTATTTTTAAAACCACTTCTGGGGGCTGGGAAGGTGGCTCAGTGGTAGAGCGCTTGCCTTGCATGCATGAGGCCCTGGGTTCGATTCCTCAGCACCACATAAGCAAAAAGAAAAAAGCCAGAAGTGGCGCTGCGGCTCAAGTGGTAAAGCACTAGCCTTGAGCTGAAGAGCTGAGGGACAGCGCCCAGGCCCAGAGTTCAGCCCCACAACCGGACCCAAAAAATAATAATAATTAAAAAAAAAATAAAACCACTTCCAGGGACCTTTGCGAAAGGCTTGAGTTTTCCTGCCTGTCACCAGCTTTGTCTGGATGTTATACAGGCCTATATCCACCCTGGGAAGTGAGTTGAGTACTGCCCTCTTTTTACATCCTCTGGGGCACTTCATAGACAGCTGCAGTTAGATCTTACTTAAAGTTCAGTAGAAAACCAGGCGCTGGTGGCTCACACCTGTGGTCCTAGTTACTGGAGAGGTTGAGATATGGAGGATCTCAATTTGAGGCCAGTGCAGGCAGCAAAAATTGACTCAATTCCATCTCCAAAATAACCAGGGAATCACTAGGATTTGCTCTAATAATTCTAAGTCTTCCCAGTCTGTTTTTTCGTCAGTCTGATAAATTATACTTATTAGGAAAGAAATTAACATTTTGCTAAGTTTTAAAATGTACTGTCATAAAACTTTTCACAGTATCTACATATACTTTTGTATTATTCAAGTTTTGTAATCATGCTTTCATTTTTAATATTGTATATGCTATCTTTCTTGTTTTTAATTTATTTTTTCAATTAAGGTGTTGGTATATATATATATATATATACCACAAGCCTTGATTATGAATAATAATCTGTTGGCATAAGGATTCTGAGTAGGGGGTTGGAGGCATGGCTCAGTTGGTAGAGCACCATCCAATGAGCGAAAGGGCCAGGTACTGAATTCAAATTCCAGTTTCCAACCTAAAAATAAAAGGAATTCTGGGTAGCAACAACCTCTTTTTTGGCATTTTTACATTTTTCTGTATTTGTTATGATTCTTGGTTATATTGGTCTGTTGCAGTATTTTGCTGCATCAGTGTTAGCTATTTTATTGACTTCCTATTCTGGGAAGATGAGAATTTACCTCCTCTCCCTCACCATCACCACAGCCATTAACCCTCCAAAAGTCATAGGTAGGTTTCCATTGAAAAAAAGAACAATACTCAGTTACTTTTATGATCATGTCAATGCAACCATAATTCATACTCTAGCATTGAAGACTATAGCTGTGCTTTATTATTATTTCCCAAAAGTTTAGATTGCCTTGCTATTTTTTTTCTTTTTGTACTTGTGGCTATTTTTACCCCATATTTCCCAGTGGCCTCTGAGTACAGCATTTCACCAGGACAAAAACCCCAGGCTCTTCTTTCTTACGAAGACCTTTCGTGGCTTCCTCTTGCTAGACCCACTCCGCAGCCGGTCTGAGGACTCCCTTTTCCAGACACTCACACTTCGTCTTGTTGGAGCGCAGCCTCTGATACATCCTCAGACTGGAAGCAAGGCATAATGGCAGAGGTGGGGCAGCAGGCGGTCCTCAACCTGCTGTGTTCCTGCTCATGGTTGCCCGGGGTTGACCTTCATTCCACCATGGAAGTTCCCTTCTCCGCCCCACGTCCCCTCCACCCCTTCATCCCCTCTCTCATCTTGGTAGAGAACATCCCACCACCAGGAGGAAGACTGTTTTGAGACACTGCATGCCTGGACGTGACCCCTGACTGACAGCTGACCAACTATTGCCGAATTCTAGCCTGGAAATCTTTTCCCTCCGACTTCTATCCTTGTTATCCTTCTATCCTTGTTAAGAGGTCAGAGGCTTCCTCTTTCTGCATCCTTTGTACAAGGCCCTTTTTTGTTTCTGAAGCTGTAGGGTCTTTTCTTTTTCTCCAACAAAATAAGGAGATACCACAATGTGCCTTTGTGAGGGTCTGTTTTCGTAGGTTGTGCTGAGCCTTTTAACCTGGGAATATGCGTCCTTCATTTCTGGGAAACTGTCTTGAATCATCTCCTGGCTTCTGGCTTCCAACCATCTTGTCTGTTTGCCCTTTCTCAAACCTCCTGTTATTCACATGTGTTCTTTCTTCTAGGACTGTTCTTATGATTTTTTTTCTCTCTTGTTCTTTATTCCTTTGTGATTTTGTCCTACTTTCTGTGAGATTTTGTATCCAACCTTTCTACTGCTCTTTTTTAAAATTTATTTCCAAGAGCATTATTTTTTGCTTCTGTGATTTTTCTGAATATTCCTTTTGCCATGGACGTGACATCATTTCTTCTCAGCATCTTACATCTCAGTAAGTGAGAATGGAGAGTGAGGGCCATGGTGATCATGGTTAAGTATCTTTGATTTCCTATTTAGGTTCTCTTTCCTCAAGTTATTGTTGGTGGTGGTGTGTTCAGTTTCCCTTCACTTGCTTTCCTATTTCCTCTGTGAGGCTGGTCTCACTCATCTGGCACTTGAGTTCCTGTTCGTAATTACGTGGGAGGGACTGGCCATCTCACTGGGTGCTGAGAGACAAGCTTTGTTGAAGTTCGGTGTGTGTAGGAAGCGCCTCTTGTCTGTTCGGGATCATCTTCTTCATGTGGTCCGATGATTTCTACACCTTCCCTAGGATACAAGTCCCCAGGGTACTGTGGAGGTGGAGAAGAGACATGAACCTCATTGTACAAAATGGGGAAGAAAATAGGTAGATTTCCCCACTTCCTAAACAGACTTTCAACCGCTTTTCGACTGACATAGATGTCCCCTTTCAGACAGGAATCCATTCTGCCTGCTCACCCCACAAGTACCCATTAGAGTTCACTGGCATTTTCTCGTGTTTGTTTTGTTAAGCAGTGTTTCACTTGTCATCTTGAAAACAATTTGGGGCATATTATTCCTCTCTGTTTTTCTCTTCTATTTCATCAATCTGTGTATTTTTGTTGTTGTCTGGAAGCTTCACTTTACGATATGCAGGCATGATATTTTCAGTTCTACTTGACACTCCTCTGTGATTCCTAGATCCTGACTGTTATAAGTTCAGAAAAATTTCCCATTGGATAATATGCTTGCTTCTTTCTCATGGCTACAGATCCTCATCCGGGTCATTTTAGCCTTAATTTCTTGGTTGGATTTCCATGATTGTATGGAAATTCAGAGCAAAGACCAAGTTAGACTTGCTCTGCTGTTGCTAGAAGCCAGTGAATGCATTTTCTTAATCCATTATTATACTGAGGATTTGCCCTTGAAGGGTGGTCATCCTCATCCAAGGATCTCAGTCAGATCCCCTGTCACATGTAAAGCCACAGTCTCCCATGTCCTGGGCCAGCGTTAACTTAAACAGTCTTAGAGCCAGACTTCCCCCAAGGAAAGTCATAGCTGCAGCTAAAACAAAAGCCGCTTTGGCTTTAGTTCCATGTTGATTTTCATCCCTAGAGATTTTCTGCTTCTCTTAAGAATTTAGCTATATATTTGGCTATAATTAAAAGCAACATTTGAAGCCAGGCGCTGGTGGCTCATGCCTATAATCCTAGCTAGTCAAGAGGCTAAGATCTGAGGATTGTGGTTCAAAACCAGCCCAGGCAGGTAGAAGTAGAGCTATGGTAGAAGTGGTAGAGCACTAGCCATGAGCAACAAAGCTCAGGGACAGCATCCAGGCTCTTGAGTTCAAGCCCCAGCCCCAGCACCAAAAGAAAAAAACAAAACCATTCTCAGATGTTTGGATTTTCTAAATGGTGTTTCCCTGTTCTGGATGCACTAAGTTAAAGTTGTAAAGAAGAATAATTAGAATGTCCTAAGGAAGAAAAAGAAGATTTGAAGATAGGAGAAGTGTATGCTGAAGGCCATTCACTTGATTTTGGAACTGATACGTCATTATTTGTATGCTAGAAGTCTTGTTTGTGTAAGTTTTATTGACGCATATGGTTTCCCCCCCAGGAAATTCCACTCTTCCGTGGAGAGTGAACCTAACAGAGCCTCCCCGGACTCCCGGCTCACACACATCATGGATCAGCACCAGCAGGCCCTGGTGCAGCTGGCCGAGGTGCAGCCCCGCAAGGGGTCCCTACCCAGCCTCCTCACCTTCCCTCCCATCCTACCCAGGGTGGAGAGCGAATCCCAGCTCAGCTCAAAACGAAGCCACAGGCACCAGATGATGAAACTCAACCGTAGCAATTCAGAAGGCTATCTGTCTCAGCTGGAGAGGGCGGGGAAGCCCAGGAAAAGGAACAGCATTAAGGTAATACACACGTCATGTCCCGTCAGCTCACATTCTTGCTTTGGCAAGACAGACGGACCTGCATCCCCCACCCCTTGTGAGTCAGAGCCCAGGGATAGGAGCAGTGGTTACCAAGCCCCTGTGGTCCAGCTGCCACCGCTGCGTGCCCTGGGAGCCCAGGAATGCCCACTGCTACATCTTTCTAGCTGTAGTTGCTGCCATTTGCTTTCCAGGTCGTTTGGGGAAGGGAGTGCCAGTGTGGAGAGTAGATGATAATTCTCCTCCGTCCCCAGCTGGGGCATCATCGCTTCCTGGGAGAAGCTTGCCCACACAGTCCCCTCCTCCCCCACGGTAAGCTGGGCCTCCACACCCATTGGCCTGTCCAGAAGAGAAGAGCATAGGGTTGAGTCTCTCAAAGCCCTGTTGCCGCTGGTCCTCACCACCCACCAATGGCTCCTCACAACTGAAACGGTCCCTTGGTGCTCACCTCACCTCAGCTCCTGTAGCCAAATGCCCAGGCCGGCCAGCAGCTGAACTTTCCCCTGCAGTTGTGACCCGTCTATACTGAACTCCTTATCTGTAGTAAGATTTGCCCTCACTGGACCTCTGTGCACCACCTTCTATGTCCTGTGTGTTTCTCCACTGTTAAAAAGCAAAAAAAAAAAAAAAAAAAAAACAAACCTCCTTAGGAGGGCTGGGAAGGTGGCTCAGTGGTAGCGAGCTTGTCTTGCATGCACGAGGCCCTGGGTTCAATTCCTCAGTACCACATAAGCAGGAAGTGGCACTGTGTAGCTCAAGTGGTAGAACGCTAGCCTTGAGCTGAAGAGCTGAGGGACAGCGCCCAGACCCAGAGTTCAGGCCCCACGACTGGCAAAAAAAAAAAAAACTCTTTAGGAAAGATCTCTTGCTTCTAGTGCCAAACTTCTTTTTTATTAGTGTAATGAAATACTCGTAGCAGACAACTTTACAAAGAAGAAAAGAGGTTTTTTTAATTTTTTAACTTAGTTAATATGCATCATTGCTTTTTGTTTGTTTTTTGAGATGTTTTTGCCTTTTCTTTTCTGGCACTGGGGATTGACCCCAGGATGTTGTGCTTGCTAGGCAAGTGCTTTGCCACTGAGTGACATCCTAGTCCATATACATTCATTGTACAAAGGTGTTTCCTTATGGTATCTCCATAAACATATATAATATACTTTGGTCAAATTCCTCCCTCTGTTAGTCCTTCTTGTCCTCCTTCCCCTTTGAGATCAATGTGGCTCAAAATTCTGAACATTCAAGAGCATGTGGGCGTCAGTGGCTCACACCTATAATCCTAGCTACTCAGGAGGCTAAGATCTGAGGATCCTGGCTCAAAGCCAGCCCAAACAGAGAGTCCATAAGTCTCTTCTCTCCAATGAACCACCAGAAAACTGGAAGTAAAGCTGTGGCTCACAGTAGTAGAGCGCTAGACTTACATGAAGGGTTGAGGGACAGTGCCCCACGACAGGCCAAAACAAACTAACCAAAAGAATCATCAAATGGTCTTTACTCCTCTGGCCTTCACAATTAAGTCTTGCTTCTCTGAATGAAAAACAAGATTCTCTAAGATTGTCCCACCTTCCTCTCTACCACATGTCTCCACACCCTGTGCCCTCTGGTCTAGTCCTGGCACTGTGAGGAGCTGTTTCATTGCTAGCATGTGCTATAGCGGTCTCCTGAGGCTCAGCTCCATCAGTGCCCACCCACAGTGCTCCCACAGCCCATCAGACCTCCACTGACCTGGGCACACACACTCAGAAGAGAGCTTTGCTGCATGGTTCTGACCAACTCTGGACCTCTGTTAAACATTCGGACTTTCTGGGCTGGGAAGGTGGCTCAGTGGTAGAGTGCTTGCCTAGCATGCATGAAGCCCTGGATTCGATTCCTCAGTACCACATACACAGAAAAAGCCCGAAGTGGCACTGTGTGGCTCAAGTGGTAGAGTGCTAACCTTGAGCAAAAGAAGCTCAGGGACAGAGCCCAGGCCTGAGTTCAAGCCCCAGGACTGGAAAAACAAAACAAAAAAACAAACAAAAGCAACATTCAGACTTTAAACTGAGCGTTCAGTCTGCAGGGCTGTCACTCAGTCCCACGCGCTGACCTCAGCCAGTGCCTGCTGTCTCTGTGACTTGGGCAAGTATGGATGAACCATCAGAATTATTCTCTTTGGAGACTCAGTATGATAGTAAATGAAATAATGCATTAAAACTTTAGCTTATTCCCTATAAATTGTTATATTCCTTTTCCTTCTTCCTTCTCTTACTAATTTGAATTCCTGTCTTACTGAACAAAGATAGAGGAAAGTGCATTACCAGGACTCAAAGTGCATGGGAAAGTGAGGAAGAGGAGGGAGAGCTTCAGGCCCTGCTTCCCAACTGGGAAAGTCCTTCCCCTGCTGCCTTCCTGTCAGGACCGTTCCAATCCAGTCCACATCCCACAAACACGCAGAGGCGCTCTGTCCAGAAGCTAAAGTGACTGAGAGCTGTGCTGTTTGTAGAGCACCGTGAGTTCAAATCCTGCAATCTCCTGAACCATATTTTTAAAAGAAAAAAATTGAGCCAGGCATCAGTGGCTCACGCCTGTAACAATAGTTACTCAGGACACTGAGATGTGAGGATCGATGTTCAAAGCCAGCCCAGGCAGGAAAGTCCGTGAGACTCTTTTTTTTTTTTTTTTTTTTTTGGTTCCGGTTGTGGGGCCTGAACTCTGGGCCTCGGCGCTGTCCCTCAGCTCTTCAGCTCAAGGCTAGCGCTCTACCACTTGAGCCACAGCCCCACTTGTGGCTTTTTTCTTTTTGCTTATGTGGTGCTGAGGAATCGAACCCAGGGCCTCAGGCATGCAAGGCAAGCGCTCTACCACTGAGCCACCTTCCCAGCCCCGTCCATAAGACTCTTATCTCCAATTAATCACAGAAAGAGCTGGAAGTGGTACTGTGGCTCAAGTGGTAGAGTGCTTAGACTTGAGCTAAAGAAGCTTAGGGACAGTGCCCAGGCCCAGAGTTAAAGCTCCAGGACTGAGCTCCAGGACTGGCAAAAAGAAAAAAAGAGGAAGAAAGAGAGAAAGAAAAGGAAGGAAGGAAGGAAGGAAGCAAGCAAGCAAGCAAGGAAGGAAGGAAAGGCAGGCAGACAGGAAGGAAGGAAGGAAGGAAGGAAGGAAGGAAGGAAGGAAGGAAGGAAGGAAGGAAAAAAAAATGAGGATTTGTGAAAGAGAATAGTCCTCGGCCCTTTCCTCATCTGACCAGTTCAGGAATACTGGGTGTTGTCCAGCCATTAAATCAGACAGGGGCGTGGAGCAGTGGAAAGCCCACACACTTGTGATGTCCGCTCCCCACACGTGACCAGAGCGCAGTCATTAGGTGGTGTGTTTGCTGTCGTAGCCCGGCGTGGCTAGCGGGAGGCAGGTTTGGGTTCCGTTCAGCCACCGCGGGCAGATTTCCTTCACTCACTGTTCCGCAGCGTGTGAAGTGCTGCTTCCTGTTCTTCAGTAACTGTCTCACACTTACCGCATCTGAGGACTGTTCTGGAACAGCTCTGAGCACTCCCCACACCCCAGTTCAGCCCTGCCCTGCACTTGAGATGAGTGCTTTGCAGAGCAGTCAGTGTCCTCTCAGTCCAGGCACGCTGTGTTCCAAGTTGACAGCACAAATGGGCTGTGTGGCTTGAGAAGGATCGTGCCTAATTACTGATGGAAACCCGCTGTCCGCAGTCCTGTGCCATGGCCTGCTGGGCCAGCGGAGGGAACGGCGGCTCAGAGGGGCCTGGCAGCACCGGGCTGGGCAGGTGGCAGTGGACCAGTGGCTAATGTGAGACCAGCAGAGATGCAGGGCCCCGGAATGCGCACAGGGAGGCGGGGCTTGGGCAAGGGCATGCTTGTATTTTCTAATTCATTTTCCTTGAGCTCAGAATGCATAATAGGAAGATCACTGTTGGTTTATGATTGTTGTTATTACTATTACATTTTTTACATTGTGGTACTACAACCTTTTAGTCTGGTAATAAGAACCAAAGGAAGGTACACCAAAGTCGATTGTGGGGATTACTCTACTAGAAAGGACTTTGGAAGAGTGAGAAAGTAGATTAGTGGTTGCCTGGAGCTGGGAGCTGGGGGAGCTTGGAGCTTCTATTTGCAGGGTGATAAATTGGATCATGGTAATGTTTACACACTCTGAATATCCAAAAGGACCAAAAGATATTAAATGATACAACCTCAAGTAGGTGAGTTTGACATATGTGAATGATAAATAACTTGGTAATGCAGTAATAATGCTGCCTTTAAAAAGACTCCAGATGGAGACCTCCGACAGAATGGCACGGCTGAGGAGCAGCGCACAATGACGTGAGCCAAACTTGAGCCAGTTCAGATTTTCATCTCCAGTCACCCAGAACAAACTCCGTTAGGAGCTAGGGCTATTCCTGCTGGAAGCAGCTTCTCCCGAGAAGAGCCTTCCGGAGCTGGCCTTGGGGCCACAAGCTCTCTCTTCACTCTGAGATGCTAGACCCTTCACTCTGGTTTTTTTTCTGTGCTGACCAAGGTGTTTATTTGAGGCAATTGTGAGAACTGTGGCCAGAGACCAATGAGCAATTATTCATGTCTTTTGTGAGTCAGTGGGATGATGAGAAGTTAAGCTGCTTCAGGCTAAGGATGAGATTTCTGGGCGCTGATCATTTCTTTCTCATCATCTTTGGCAAATTGGATTTATGACTTAGATATGAGTAAGGCTTGATTTTTTTATCCCCTCCTTTTCATTATTGATTTATGCTGGCAAACAGACTATAATTTGGTGATTGTGAGACAAAAACAAATTTGTTTTTGCAAGTTGTCTGAGTTCACTCACCTATTCAAAATGATTGCAAGTTTTTAAATGTGATGAGAGCCGATGCGCCCCATCACCAGGAGAAAAGCTGACTGAGGACCTTACGTGTCCCTTTGTTCTCAGTAGTTGGCACATGAAGAAATCAGCGGAGCAGCTCACAAATAATGCTTATCCCAGAACATCTTGAGCATTCCACATTTAGAGAAATAGCTAGAAGTTGAACTATAACTAGATAATACAACACCGGGCTCTAAGAAAGTCACAATTCTCATATTTGTATTGAAATGAACCCCAAGAATGGACCCAAGAGTTCTCTCTTTTGTAGCTGTTGTTGGTTCTGTTTTCTTTTCTCTCTGCGGGGTTCACTCCTGCGTCTGTCTTTGGGAGGGAAGAGCTGGGCACAGAACTCGAGAAGAAAAGTGTGAAAAAGTGAAGCGGTGGCGCTCACTAGACACTGATGAACGTGAACTTCACAACTCGTGAGTGGAGACAGGAGGGCGGGACTGAGAGGGTGAGGGAGGGAAAGACACTTAGACTGATCACCTGACTCACATGGCCGTAACCCCTCTGTATGTCACCTTTATAATAATAAAATAATTGTTTTTCAATCACATTTAAAAAAACATTTAGTTACAAGAGAAGAGGATGTAATGCTAAAATGTTTATTGAAAAAATAAAATAACTGGATGGATAATTTTTTTTTTAATTTTTTTTATTGTAGAGATACTATACAGAGGGTTACAGTTACATGAGTGAGGTAATGAGTACACTTCCACTTCCTCTTGAACATTGTTACCCCCTCCATTGTTTTCCCCCTACCATCCCCTCCCTCCCTCCCTTCCCCAAGGTTCTTTTTTTTTTTTTTTTGATCGTGATTAAGTGATTACTTAATTTCCGGAAATTCACAGTATTGTGGAATAATGATGCTCATTTAAAGTCACAAGTTCATTCTAACTTTCCTGGAGCAAATTGTCTATCACAGTCTGTAATATATAACGGTGCTCATATGTTATATACCATATATGTGATCAGCAGCATGGGGATATTTAGTAGTGGTTCAACCAGATGAGTGGGAGTTCTTTGTTTCTTAAGTCCTGTTAGTTTTGTCATATCACCTAACATTTTGGATTCATCATCCACTTATCAGGGAGACCATGTACTGTTTGTCTCTTCGTTCTTGGCTTACCTCGCTCAACATGATTCCTTCTAGCTCCATCCATTTCCCTGCAAATGCCATTATTTTGTCATTTCTAATGGCTGCATAATATTCCATTGTGTATAGATACCACAATTTTTGGATCCATTCATCTGTGGTGGGGCATCTAGGTTGTTTCCATATCCTAGCTATTGCGAACAGTGCTGCAATAAACATGGAGGTGCACGTGTCCTTGTATATTGGTTCCTGTTGTTCAGGGTAGATGCCTAGAAGTGGTATGACTGGGTCGTAAGGGAGGTCAATCTTTAGCTTTCTGAGGACCCTCCAGACTGCTTTCCAAAGTGGTTGTATGAGTGTACATTCCCACCAGCAGTGTAATAGCGTTCCTCGTTCTCCACATCCCCTCCAGCATTTGTCGTTGGCTGATTTGTGGATGTGGGACATTCTGACTGGGGTAAGGTGGTATCTCAGGGTTGTCTTTATTTGCATTTCCTTCACCACCAGGGATGATGAACATTTCCTCATGTGTTTCTTTGCCATTTTTATTTCTTCATTTGAGAAGTCCCTCTTTAGTTCCCTTGCCCATTTAGTAATTGGTGTGTTGGGTTTGGGAGGGATTAGTTTCTTGAGTTCCCTGTATATACAGGATGTTAACCCCTTGTCTGATATATTGCTGGTAAATATTTTTTCCCAATTAGTTGGTTGTCTTTCTAGCTTGGTTGCGATAGCTTTATCTGTGCAGAAGCTTTTTATTTTAAGGTAGTCCCATTTGTCGAGTCTCTCTCCAATTTGTTGTGACCCTGGGACTCTGTTCAGGAAGTTCCTTCCTGTGCCTATTAGTTCAAGTGTCTCTCCTACTCTGTCCTGCAGTAGTTTCAGAGATTCAGGTTTAATGTTAAGGTCTTTAATCCATTTTGAGTTGATGTTGGTGCATGGTGATAGGCTGGGGTCCACTTTTAGTTTTCTGCATGTGGCTGCCCAGTTTTCCCAGCACCAGCGGTTGAAGAGGCTGTGTTTCTTCCATTGTATGTCTTTGGCTCCTTTGTCGAATATCAGCTGGCTGTAGGCCTGTGGATTTATTTCTGGATCTTCTATTCTGTTCCATTGGTCTTCGGGTCTGTTTTTGTGCCAGTACCATGCTGTCTTTGTTATTATAGCTCTGTAGTAGAGTTTGAAGTTCGGCATGGATAGCCCTCCCATATTGTCTTTATCCCCTAGAATTGTTTTGGCTATTCTAGGTCTTTTGTTGTTCCATATGAATTTTTGGACTGTTTTCTGTATTTCAGTGATGTACGTCATTGGGATTTTAATAGGAATTGCGTTGAATTTGTATATTAGTTTTGGAAGTATTACCATCTTTACTATATTAAGTCGGCCTATCCAGGAGCATGGGAGGTCTTTCCATTTCCTAGTGTCTTCTGCAATTTCTTTCTTTAACTTTTTATAGTTCTCATTAAATAGTTCTTTTACATCTTTGGTTAGGTTAATTCCTAAATATTTTATTTTTCGGGAGGTTATTGTGAATGGGGTTGCTCCCTTTATTTCCCTCTCTTCCTGTACATTATCAGTGTATAGGAAGGCAACTGATTTTTGTGGGTTTATTTTGTATCCTGCTATTTTGCCAAAGTGATTTATGATTTCTAAGAGTTTGGGGATGGAGTTTTTGGGATCGTGGAGGTATAGTATCATGTCGTCTGCAAAAAGGGATAGTTTAACTTCTTCTTTTCCTATGAGGATCCCTTTAATATCTTTTTCTTGGATGGATAATTTTTACAAAAGTATGAACAGCCTGACAGAAGAGACCGGAAGCCGCTGCTATGGTGGCTTTGCTTGGTGCTGACTTCTGGATTTTTCTTTTAAAAGAGACGTATGGTTTTGAAATGCCCTTCATGGGCACTGTTTTGTCTACCTTAGGGTTATTATTTGTGATTTTAGTCTAAAGGTTGCCTTTAGACCAGATGCCCTGAAGAGTTTTTTTTGTTTGTTTGTTTTTGTTTTTTGGGGGGGTCCGGTCGTGAGGCCTGAACTCTGGACCTGGGCGCTGTCCCTCAGCTCTTCAGCTCAAGGCTAGCGCTCTACCACTTGAGCCACAGCGCCACTTCCAGCTTTTTTCTTTTTGCTTATGTGGTGCTGAGGAATCGAACCCAGGGCCTCAGGCATGCAAGGCAAGCACTCTACCACTGAGCCACCTTCCCAGCCCCGCCCTGGAGAGTTTTGACCCTAGGTGTTCAGCTTTGTAATGGAGCCAGTTCCATGGACAGAATGGTTCATCCTGGTGGTGTGTCATGCCACGCCTGTGGCAGCCTCAGCGTGGCCCTTTTGAATTAGGACACCGAGACAGAGGTGTTAGAAGCATTTCCTTCCACAGCAAGAAGCACAGACCAGCGGCGTCAAACATCCGATGAAGCCACACGCGCAGGTGGCGCTTGGCCAGGCTGGGCCTCCCGCAGCTCTGTGCATCAGTGACCTGCTCTTCTCACTCTGCCAGCTGCACCTTGGCTGCTCCTGCTGTATGAGTCAATCTACTTTCCAGAAAAGGAAAAGGGGAAAGGGAGAACCCATGCTGGTTGCATGAAGACACACCCTCTGCTCAGCAAACCTTCAGTCCCAGCCACAAGTCTGGAAGTCCTCAACAACCCCAGCTTCAGCACCCACAGATTTAACCAACATGGGTCCAACAATATTCTAAAGATATTACTTCTAAGTCAGGCAGCAGTGGCTCACGCCTGTAATCCTAGCCACTGAGGAGGCTTGAGATCCTGAGGATCATGATTCAAAGCCTATTACCAAAAGAACCAGCAAAAAGCTGGGCTGGAAGCATGGCTCATGTGGTAGAGCACCAGTCAAGCAAGCAGAAGACTCTGAGTTCAAATCTCAGTACTGCCACATCTACATCTATACTGAACATGCACAGACTTTTATTTTTGTTCTTGTCATCATTCCCTGAAGAATCTCAAAAACTATTTCCATAACATTCCTGTTGGATTAGGTATTCTAAACAATAGGGTGATTTAAGGCATAAAAAGTGATGTGTAACCTATCGGCAAATGCAGCTGCAGATTTTATTATCTTCAGGGTGTCCTGGAAGCCTGATGTTCATGGGCAACAGGGACACGTGATTTTGACTTCTGAGCCTCTATCATGGCAGCCAACTGGAATGACCACTGGGGAATCAGCCATGTCCTGCGAGAGGACCCACAGTGGTCGTGGTTGGTACAGTAGGCAGATGTATATGCATTGTTAAGCTTGTAAGAGCTTTATTCAAGAGTTAGGGTTAATATGCCAAGAATCCCTCTTTCATCTGGACCCCCTTTGCCAAATTCGATGTTAGAAGAGGGCTAGGTAGATGGACAGAAGCTCTCAAAATGGGTGAAAACATGGTGCCTTGAGTAGGCTTGGTAGTGCCCATCTGCAGTCACATCCACCACTAGGCAGAAGCAGGAGCACTGGAAATTCAAGAGTAGCCTGGGCAAAGTTAGGAAAATCCCAGCTCAGAAGCGAAATATAAACAAAAGGGATGGGGTCATCGCTTATTAGCAAGCTAGAAGACCTGGGTTTATTCCCCAGTACTGAAAACAACAACAACAACAACAACCAATACTGTCTTGACACTAACAGCACTCGACACAAACGGAACAGCGCACTGGTGTTACTATACTGGGGCTCTTTCTCCACTCCAAGCATGAACTTAGATGCGCGCTAACACGATTACTCTCCTCCTAGCTATTTCCTTGTTATTTGTCTTTTCCCCTTCTCTTGGTAAAGGGGACCACATTAATTAAGACATCGAAAGGTAAAAGGATTTGGTGTCTTCACAATGGGAAATAGTGTGTCTGAACTTAAGTTTTAATGCTGAAAGCTGCCATTTGGAGAGTGTCTTAATCTGGCCTGTGATCAGCAGAGGATTAGGGTTTCTTCCTGTGGACTATTTTGGCTCCAGTGTCATAATCTAATAAACTTCCTCACTATTGCTTGGTAATACCCATACTAATAAATCACACTGACTGAACAAAACCAATTTCTCAGTGGATTTTGTCAAGACTCTTCAATGCTTACTTTCTTTTGAGTATTATGAATGGATTACAGTTGAATTGTTATTTATTTTGCTTTACTTTGCTTGAAGTTACCTTTTTTTTTTTCCCTCCCCAACAATCAAGAGCAAAATTTTTTGTGCCTGTACTGGAAATAGAACTAGAACTTAAGACCTTTATTTTTGCTCATCTGGTGTTCTACTTCTGGCTTTTTATTGGTTAATTAGAGATAAGAGTCTCACAGACTTTTTTACCTGGGCTAGCTTCAAACCATGATCCTCAAATCACAGCCTCTCGAGTAGCAAGGATTACAGGCATGAGCTACCAGCGCCCCGCCAAGAGCAAAATTTTAAAGTTACTATCTTCTGATTCTTTTCTGTTTTGTGATGTCTCTAAAAGGCACCGTTATACCTCGCTGGACCTTTTGGAACAATGTGCTCAGATTGCCTCTTTAAAAGAAGTCATTTTATTTAGCAAACTTCACAAAGTTGGCCCTCATAGCCCACAGCATAGACAACGTGGCAAGGTCTATGTTATCGTGGAAGTGTTCATAGAAACACAGCACATTGTTAGCTTGAAAGTTTTAATTTGCAATTTTCAGAATTTCCATTTCTCTTATTACAGAAATGGAGAAGTCAGAACGTGTTAGCTAACTACACACACACACACACACACACACACACACACACACACACACACACACACACACACACACACACACACACACACACACACACACACACACACACACACACACACACAAACAGATCGACCATTATCAATATTACCACTGAACTGGAAGAATGGCCAGTGAGGAAATGCACCCCCCAGGCTGCCCTTCCTCTTTCTCTGCCTGTGCTTGGGCACGTGTGACTACCTGTGGGCCCACAGGGCCCTGAGCGACGATGTTTCTCTGCTTGTTCTTTCAGAGTTCTAAGCTGAAAGGCTATCAGAAAAGGGACGTGACGCTGGGAGGCCTGGGACCCGACCTGGAGTCCGTCAGAGACAAAGTGAGTGAAATGCACACGGTGTTTTCCTTCCTGACTCGGCCCATCCGCATCGCCCTGTAGCGACACTGACCCAAGATGGTCCTCAGCGTCAAGCTCCCTGTCACTGTCCTCCCCGAACAGACCCTAAGCAATTCCTACTGCAAAATAATCATGCCTAGCCAGTATCCTTTCATGCACGCACCTTTCCGTTACACGTGAGAGCCTGCAGTGGAGAGTCGGCACACGCAGGTGGACTCGGATGCGTGGGTTCGTGCGGTTTGGGTCTCTCCTGATAGTGTTCTTGATGGGTCTGAAGTAGCCACAGAACGGACCTTTCCGGAGCAAGTTCCCCAGCCCCTGAGCGGGGCAGCCTCTTCATCGCTCTGCTCGAGCAGAAGGAGACCCCCCCTTTAATGTGTTCTAACTGCAGCTGCTTCAGGCATACAGAGTGTGCAAGCAAACATGGAAATAAATTGAGTAAATACAACCCACAAAAGGGAGGTGAATGGGATTTAGCTTCGGTCCAGGGGACACGGCACACGCCCCGGGGTGCGGCCCTCAGCGCAGGGGACCGCGGCAAGGCTGCTGCTGTCTCCTCACTCCCGGCCAGGGACCTCTCCTGGGCCGCTGATGTAGCGTGCAGAGAGAGCCGACCAGGACCTGTGACTCCTCATAGCTGTGTTTCTCTGAACAGATGCAGAAGTTGGTGCAGCAGAAGGAATATGCGAGGCAAGTGAAGGAGTACAACATGAAGACATTCCCTGCTCCGTCCAAACCGCAGACCGCGAAGACGGAAAACAAGCCAGCTCCCCCCCGGCACAAGGTCAGAAGGTCTCATCAGTCAGCGCGAGCGGGCGATGGCTGTCACCTCTTACCCCGTGTATTTGGAAGGCAGGGATACTTCAGTAACTGCCATGTCTGTGCTCACTATCACCAGATGGTGAGGGAATTGCCCCCCCCACACACACACAGACTATTCTGCAAAGTTAACTTGCTTATTTTCCCCAAGTTCATGATCTGTACTTCCAAGTACAGAATTTTAGGAAATCACACATAAAAGCAACAGAGTGATTTCTTAGAAGAAACTAGCAATCCTGATTGACTACCCATTCCACTCCCTGTCATTCACTAAGTTTCAAGGAAATTAATGTCTCCTGGCTGTTCACGTCCAGAAGGTCCTTGCTGTTCCGCTCACGTTCACCCCCTCCTTCCCTGTGGAGCTCGCGGTATAAAGGCTTCTCTAGTGAAGATAAGATTTCAAGAAATACAGAATGTTCTTCCTCTCAGATGTCATCTGTCCTACCCAGGGAGGTGAAGGAAACATGTCCTGTGGAGACAGGGCTCTGCCACAGTCTGTCCATACCACTGTGGGCACGGGAGTCTCTCCGTCAGGGATGAGTGGCCCTGGGGTCTCTCCATCAGGATGAGTGGCGCTGGGGTCTCTCCATCAGGATGAGTGGCCCTGGGGTCTCTCCATCAGGATGAGTGGCGCTGGGGTATCTCCGTCAGGGATGAGTGGCCCTGGGGTCTCTCCATCAGGATGAGTGGCGCTGGGGTCTCTCCATCAGGATGAGTGGCCCTGGGGTCTCTCCGTCAGGATGAGTGGCCCTGGGGTCTCTCCGTCAGGGATGAGTGGCACTGGGGTCTCTCCATCAGGATGAGTGGCGCTGGGGTCTCTCCATCAGGGATGAGTGGCGCTGGGGTCTCTCCGTCAGGATGAGTGGCCCTGGGGTCTCTCCGTCAGGATGAGTGGCCCTGGGGTCTCTCCGTCAGGATGAGTGGCGCTGGGGTCTCTCCGTCAGGATGAGTGGCGCTGGGGTATCTCCGTCAGGATGAGTGGCGCTGGGGTATCTCCGTCAGGATGAGTGGCGCTGGGGTCTCTCCGTCAGGATGAGTGGCCCTGGGGTCTCTCCGTCAGGATGAGGGGACCTGGGGTCTCTCCGTCAGGGATGAGTGGCGCTGGGGTCTCTCCATCAGGATGAGTGGCGCTGGGGTCTCTCCGTCAGGATGAGTGGTGCTGGGGTCTTGGAGTGTGGGCTTCGCATCCCTCTCACAGCCACGCACATCTTCTTCCTCAGACCTGAAGACCTCAGTCCTCCCCGCTGAGTTTCCATCCTGTCACTTTTCCTTTTTCCCTCTATTCCATTATATTTTCAGAAGAACATCAAGGCAACAAGTACACTATTAGACATTACTATACAGGGCTGGGAAGGTGGCTCAGTGGCAGAGCACTTGCCTTGCATGCATGAGGCCCTGGGTTCGATTCCTCAGCACCACATAAGCAGAAAAAACTGAAAGTGGTGCTGTAGAGCGCTAGCCTTGAGCTGAAGAGCTGAGGGACAGCACCCAGGCCCAGAGTGCAGGCCCCATGACTGACAAAAAAAAAAGAAAGAAAAGAAATTACTATACATTTCACCTATGCACTGAAAAGTTTGGACTCTTTCCCTATGTTTTAGAGTTTTTTTCTATCTATTTATTCTATTTACTCTATTTACTATCTAGTCCTACTTCAGTTATAGACAAATGCTTATTAAAATATAAAACTCAGCTGGGCATTGGTAGCTCACACCTGTGATCCTAGCTACTCAGGAGGCTGAGATCTGAGGATTGCAGTGCAAAGCCAGGCCAACAGAAAAGTCCCCATGAGACTCATCTCAAAAAACCAGGAGCGGCACTGTGGCTCAAGTGGTAGAGTGCTAGCCTTGAGCACAGAGAGGCTCAGGGACAGTGCCCAGGCCCCAAGTTCAACTGCCAAAATATTATATATATATACAATAAATATAAATATTAATGTTTATCACATATAAATATTTATGTATCTATCAATCTCATATAAAGGCAGATTAGACATCGTATTTAGTGGTCCCGTTTGCATGCATACACATTGTTGAGAGCCGGAGTCTCAGGAACAGGAGGCAAGCGCTGTCCAGCCCGCTGGTCTTGTTCTGTCATGAATGAGACAGCCCTCAAAAACAGACTGACTTTTTTTCAGCATTTAGATTTCTTCTTTTTTTTTGTTCTACTCTTCTTTTTTAAATAAGTTTTTTATTGTGAAAAATAGAGGGGTTACAGTTACATGAGCAAGCTAATGAGTACATTTCTTATCCAGCATTATTGCCTCCTGCTTTGTTTTTCCCCTACCATCCCACCTCTCCTACCTCCTCAACTACACCCCCCACCCCCACCCCCAGCATTTAGGTTTCTATAGATAGACTAAAGAAGAAAAAAAAAATCAACTTCTTTTTCTGGAGTTCTAAGAGCTTGGGAACAATAAAACACAAGTTCACCCATTGCAGTGATGTCTTCTATCTCCAGCTATCCCAAGTCCTCTTTGGGTAAAAAAGTCTGTTGATAGCTCATCAGAACAAGTGTGGCTTTAATAAGACTGTCAAAAACTAAGTAAATACGTAAGAAATCTACTTCCTAACAATGAAGGAAATTCAGTCTTATGAAGAAGATATCCAAAGGGCCTATCTATCATTCTGACTCCTTTTTCTCCACAATGTATTGTCTAGAGGCTAATCAATTCTGTTCAAACTGTGCACTGTACCTCACTATTTGCATTTTCCATTTGACTTGTTCCCACCTTCATCCCAGCACCATCTCCATTTATATTCTAAACATTTCCTAAGACCAGCTTTAGCTTGAGGAATCCAAGACTTGGCTGCCATTTTCAATGAAAGTTTCTCTGTATGCTTCTAGGCACTGGAATATGCAAAGACCATCCCCAAACCCAAACCTCCAAATCTGACAGACCAGGGAAGCAAGAAAAAGACGAAAGCAACCCATGGCGAGAAAGAAGAAGGTCTCCCTGAAATCTCACTGCTGGAGATCCTGCAGAGCAGGCATGAGAGAGAAAAGCAGGCCGTGGCTGCCTTCAAAGTCCTCCACATTGTCTAGACACCATTTGGTGGGAACCAAAGGTGCTCTGAGCCCCGACATGGAGAGAAGTGCCAGCCACGCCCCCTGTGGTGAGAGTGGCGATGGGTCCTGTCCTCCACCCAGCCACAGCCCTGCGTGCTTTGTGTAGGATTTCATACTGGGGTCTGGTCAGAGAATGGTACCATGCTTTATTTCCTGGGGAAAGAGCATTTTTATTTATTTTTCAGGCCAGTTAAAATTTGGGCTGATAACCAGAAAATAAAGCCATTGATTTTATACTGGATCTGTCAATGTCTTAAATTATCTCCACCCTTTCCTAGTCCCTGAAAAATAAATTTACCTACTTGTGTCCCTTTCCTACATCCCTGATAAACACTTCTATTTCCCTTAAGATGATCTCATCTGGGACCAACCACCAGTGAATTCTGAGATAACATTTCAAAATTATTACTTGAATCTCCAAGTTCAGCAAGAAACATATATGTACAATTGAAAGAAATGCAAATGCATCTAGATGTCCCTTCTGAAATGGAACACATCAAATGTTGCTCTAATAGAGCATCAAGACATTTGTTACGCATCCTCCAACACACCAAGAAACTCTCACCACAGACAGCCGTGAGAGAGACACCTCTACCAAGCCTCGGGCCAGTGTGTGTGCCGACTGGCATCTCCCATCACCACCACAGCCTAACACAAGCAAAACGTTACATAAGCTAAGTCTATATCTTGGTGTATTACTACGTTTAAATATTCATCAAAATTTTTCTTATTACCTTTAGAAATAGTGTTACAACTCCCAGCCTTCATGACCAGAAGACTTCCTTCTATGGGCGTATCCAGAAATGGTTCATTTTAACAACCATTTGTGGCATATCTGCTTCTCTTTGTACATGAAACAGGAGAACTTGCTTTGGAAACTCACTTCTGTGTTGTGTACCTTCGTCGTGATGTGATAGAAAGCTCCCTGCACCTAACTTTGTCTGAAAATTAGAAGCCGTGAGAACTGGTGGTCCAGGAACTGTTTGGTCATTTGTCTATGGAATGAGGATGTTCTTATTTTTCTGGGCTGGTAAGGAACATGGAATTATTGTGGATTTCAACGTGGGACCTACATTTCCACTGTTTAATTTTTGGAAGTATGTGTGGCCATGTGCCTGACACATGCCTGCACACACTGACATAGAAAGAAGAATGTTCAGCAATAAAACATTTTTTTACAGGATATTTAGAAAAACTTGCCATCGCAAGCTTTTTGGCAAACCTGTACCGGGTTAATCTTCCCAGCTCTGTGACACGCAGTACCTTCAAAGCCCAGCACTCAGCTGAAGCAGTTGAAGTGAGCTGATGTCACACAACTCTTCCGCAGAACCCTTCCCCAAAGCCACACCCAGACATGAAATCCTAAGCATCCCCACGCCTTATACAGTGCCAGGTGGTATCTAAAACGACTTTAGCTAAAGAAAGACATTTACTAGTTGAGAGCCTGTGGTTAACAGGCTATTCAGGCTGACACCTGGATACGCACAGCTGGTAGCCAGCCCAGATAGAAAAGTCCAAGAAACTTGGACTTGCTAGACTAGAGGCATGGCCCAAGTGGTAGAGCACCATTTTGAGCAAGAAAATTGAGCAAGCACAAGTGCCATAAGTTGAAGCCTACATATTGGCATATGCTTGCATGTGTGCATGCATCTGCACACACACACACACACACACACACACACACACACACACACACACACAAATTGCTCTAACTTAGGGATTGAAATTAAAGAATGAATCAAAATGGCTCTTTGTGAGGCTCCAAGATATTTTACAATAGAATATTCTTTTTCTTTCTTTCTTTCTTTTTTTTTTGCCAGTCCTGGGGCTTTGAACTCAGGGCCTGGGCCTTGTCTCTGAGCTTCTTTTGCTCAAGGTTAGCACTCTACCACTTGAGCCACACAGTGCCACTTCTGGCTTTTTCTGTTTATAGGTACTGAGGAATTGAACCCAGGGCCTCATGCATGCTAGGCAAGCACTCTACCACTGAGCCACCTTCCCAGCCCCAATACAATGATCTTGAATAATGTCACAAGCTACCATATATATCCCCAAGATCAGGATATTCTGCATAGCAAATGGAAAATACTTTTTTGCTTCTTTAAATTGTACTTAATGACAACAACATGGATCTGTTACAAACCCAGCTTTATGACATTTCTGTTTGAGATACTCAGCAAAGTATGATGAGGAAAGGCTTGTCTCGGTCCCAATGTTATCTAAGCCATTGAAAGCCATAGGGTAAAGTCCACCTAATCTCTATGAGTTGGTACAAATAAAGGTCCTTTAAGCCATGTATGCTCTCTTATTACCGTCTCCTTTTACAGTGATGTTTCTATCTTGAGTTTTCAACAAGAGCATCCTCTTAAAAGGAGCTTTTATTTCCCTTTTTTACAAGTAGCTGAATTTAATGACAGCTGTCTTCTTGATTTTGTTTTCTATAGTAAGGAGTCTCTTGGGAGTTATCCAGAAACCAAGTCAAGCAAAGACAATATTGAGGAACAAAATAAAAGGTAAGCCTAGCAAAGGCAGAGATGCCTAATGGTTCCAATTGGGGCCTTATTATTGGTTAATGAATCATTGTCAAAACATCACGGCAAGCACGAGCGTGCCCAGTCCAGTCTATAGTGAGAAAATGACTCTTCATCCCAACAGTTATTAACTGGGAGTTGTTTGAAAACACGTCCAGTAATTATAACAACACTGTAGCTAATTGAGAACTTGGAGTTGATAGCAAATGGCTTACAATAGCAGACTACATCAACTCAGGAGGGGATTCTTTTCTAATTACTTATTGAAAAATAGCAGAAAAATGAAATTGAATTTGAGTGATAGTCTTCAGGTATCAAGACAAGTATAGCTAGTATAAAATATCTTAGAGAGATTTAGCATATATATTGTTTTACCTTATTAGAAGTGACATTTGACAATAAAAAGGTTTTAAGGAAACACCAAGGTTACTCTCCAAAATACCTTTTTTTTTTTTTTTTAATGCTGGTCCTGGAGCTTGAACTCGGGTCCTAGGCACTGTCCTTGAGCCTCTCTGTGCTCAAGGCTAGTGCTTATCCTTGAGCCAAGCGCCACTTCCAGCCTTTTCTGTGTATGCAGTGCTGAGGAATGGAACCCAGGGCTTCATGCATGCTAGGAAAGCACTCTACCCCGAAGCCACATTCCCAGCCCCAAATGTCTCAATTTCTTAAGCGATTATTTGGCCAATGGGAAACCAAAGGCTTTTTTGATGCCAAACTTTCCTCCTTTCCCTCACTTATTCACTCCCTAAATCACTCCCCGGTTTGAAAGGATCCCATTATTCATGTTAGGTTATGTAATGTTGGCTCAGTAATATAAGCAGAAAGTTGCTAGGCCTTCCTAAAGTGTTATAAAGGCAATACAGTGCAAAATGCAATACGAAGCGAAATGAGTAGTGTTTTCCCCAGACCTCTTTCTTTGGCCATACGGAGGCTCTATGGAGAGCATGGAAGGGCGGTCAGGCTCACCTCCCCTGCCGCCTCTCCCTAGCTGCTTCATCTCCCCCTGGCAAACCTGGGCAATATAAGCAATTCATTTTCAATAAGCGTGAATAAATGGTCCTCTGCTATTAAGTAACTCTAATGGGTTGTGAGGGTCAGAGCCATGTGTGCAGTCCAGGCACATGGGAGTCTCGAAGACCTGGAAATTTCTGATAAGATTTCAGCATGCCTTCTATTAAAGTGGGAATCACAGAGCAGCCTGATCCTCAGGCACCCTTGGTCACCCGGCTCCAGACTTCCACAACAGGTGTTTCAAGAACTCACTGTACGTATGATACAGACGGGATAGTCAGGAAAACCACTGCCAGAAAATTAAAGTGCAGAATGTATCATTATTAGTCTTTCGGGAAGCTGTCCACACAGAAAATCACCATGGAAAAAACCAGTAGAAGTCTCTGGATAGTACATAATAATAAATCTTTTGGACCTTAAATGTACTTTCTCTCTTGGTCAGCTCACCTCCCAGCTGAATCTTACACCATATTTTCCAGCAACCATACATTTATCAAAACTAATATCAGGAAGCCCATCCATTCCTCCTCCTACCCACTCCCCCACGCCGGGGCCCCCGGCAGCGAGGCCTGCCCCATCTCCCCTGAATCCACACAATAGTGACACTTTGAAGTCGGACAGATGAGGTCCCTAAATTTGTTTCCTCTGCTTAAAATTGATCATCCTTGTGTTACAAACCTCGAGCACCTATTTTGAATAAAAGCTTTAGATGAATATCAAAGAATTATTTAGCCACATCTAATATTTTAATTAGATTATAGTCTCAATTTAACCCATTAAGTCTCCTTTGATGATCCCGTACTTAGTGGTTAGCCTCAGATGCACGAGGTAATGGATACTGGACCTTTTGATTTAATGAGAATTTCGGCTGTTCCAGCCTGCACCTCTTTGTGTACCTTTTATTTTGCTGGCCATAGAATCCTGTTAATTGAAGGGGTCTCTCACCGTCACGCATTAAGGAGTATAAATTAGCATCCCTATTCTAATTGGAAAATGCAAGCAGACGGTTCTGCTTTGATGTGAGGGTTGAGCTGAGGAAGGCAGCAGCCCCCTGAAAATGAGCTGATGGCCTTGTTATGGGGCAAAATACAACTGTGTCCATGTGTCACAAAACACTTAATGTCTTAATTGGTCACCTTCCAGTTCTGCCCTTCCTGCTCGCGTCCTGTCTCTGCCAGCCCGTCCATAATGTGCGTATGTAAATGTCGAGGGGCACAGTGCAGGGGCGTTGGCTGCTTGTCTGTTTTTCCTTTCTCTGTTTCTCCCCTCGCCTCCATCAGGTGCCCGGGTTTTAAATTCATCTGAGTCCAAGGAAAATGAAATGTAGCTACCCCTCAGAATCAAAGAGGGGGTGGGTCCAGACCACCCACCTATGTGCACCCCAATCCATAGCTACGTAAGTCCTTCCCCTACATGGCCAAGTATTCATGTACAGCCACTGTGCAGCCTCTCATACACTGTGAATCATCTCTAGATCACTATAATACCAACCGAAAGGTGAATGCTCTGTGAATAGTTGCTACATTGTGTTGTTTAGAGAACAATGGCAAGAAAATAAGGCCTGCGTAGTACAGAAGCACTGTGGGTTTGTTTTTTTCCCATTATTTTCAGTAGGCAGTTAGTTGAATTCATAGATACAAAACACTTGCCTGCTCTGGCTGATAGAGAGCCAGTGATAACCTCAGTTCCCTCACCTGGAAATTCTTGTTGAGGGCCCCCGTGCAGATAAAGATGCTTAAAGACCAAACCTGACCACCCACGCCCTCGACCCAGGAGCTCCACTGGGTGCTGGGCGTTCTGTGGCCCTCTCCTCTGCTGGAGGAAGGGGAGAACGCGCCTCCTGGAGCCAGCGGAGGTCTCTCTGCTGTGTTCTTTGGGTCTCATATGTACTCTTTCCCTGGGGGCAAATTCATCTTCCACACCAATCTTGCACTTTATTTTTGCCACTCAGACAATTATCAAACTCACTCTGCAAAGGAGGTGTAGCTGACCCTCCCGCTGGCCTGCCCACACCTCTCCACTTCCCCTTTTAATCTGTTCTGATGATAATGAGTTCTACTGAACTCAACAGCTTCCGTTTCATAAAAGTAAATGTGAAACTAACTCAACACCTCCATTGTTCACTATAAATGTCAGCTTAAATTAGGAGATTAGGAGCTCTGCTCTTCTCGCACTTGGCTGTCAGGTTGCTGGGACTTGTTGGACAAGCAGGAGTTTGGAGAAGCAGGGAGGAGGAAGAGCAGCAAGGAGGAAGGGCCATGACAGAGGCCGTGTGCACACACGGGCATGGCAAAACGTGACCGCTGTAGACAACTAATGGCTGCTAGTTAAAAGACCAGAGACAGAGAGATGGAGACAGAGAGTCTGGAAATTTCTGAGGAATTTGGCCAGCCTAAAATAGAAGACTTAAAAATTCTGACTTCAGAATTTATTGAGTTCTTCCGCCATGGTATCTCACAGTAAAGCTTACAGTTAGCAGACTTCTAGTTCCCTGCAAGACTTTTTTTTTTTCATTTCTCACTTAAACATAACCAGACAATTGGAATTTCCAAACAGCTGAGCAAATTAAACAAGATGACTTTAAAAAGAAGAAGGAAACTGGAGAGTTCCTGGGAATTCAAATTGTGATCAAGAAAAATTAAAATCTCAAAAATAAGTTCTGAAACTAACAAAGGAATTGTCATAGAAACGAGCAAAACAAAAAGGATAAAGGATAGGAAAAAATGAGAAGAAAAATGAGAAGTTTAAAGAATCAACCTAGTAGGCTAAAAAAGAAAAAGCAAGGAATAGTAGTCTCACAATGCACACAGAGAAAGGCTCATCAAGGAACTAATTCAAGAAAATTGACTACAAGTGGGGGAAAAATGAGTTTTCCAACTAAAAGGCCTATTGAGTATCCAGAACAACAGGCAAAAGTGGACCTAAAGCAAGGCACATAATTGTACATTTTCAGTACACTGGCTACAAAAAAAAAAAAAAAAGCATTCTACTAGCTGCCAAAAAGGATAAGTAAATGCATAAATAAAATAGCACACAACAATCATGAATCAAAGTAGGTTGAGACTTCCCAGTTGAAATTGGAAGCTAAAAATGGAGTGGAACATTCAAAATTATTCATAAATGATTTCCAATTTAGAATTCTATACTTAGCCAATAAAGCATGAGATTAGAATAAAGATTTGCTTGAGCAAAGGGTGATCACATGACATCTTCAGGCATCAATGCTCAGAAAGCACAATCAACTGTGAGCCCTGGACAGGAGGGGGAAACTGAGCTGGCCGTGGAGCTTAGTGGCAGAGCTTCTGCACAAAGACCTGGGTTTGATCCCTGGTATTACACGTGTGTGTGTGCGCGCACACACACACACACACACACACACACACACATGCATGAGGGGGGGGAGATACAGGGAAGAAGAATAAAAGAAAAGAAAAGGAATCCCGGGGATGGCAGCAATGCACTGACAGGAAATCCAGAGTGTGGAGCAGATCGGGAACATGTTCCAGATCCTCTTTTATTCTGGGCTTATCAATCCTTCCTCAGCACAAAAGATAAGGAAGCCACATAAAGAAACACTTCTTCTGAGACATGAGGATGAGATGAAGCCCACACATCACCTTGTAGTTAACCTGTGATACCAGCTGTAGTCCCATGATGCTCAGGGTGAGGATGCTCTGATCCACACTGCAGGTCCCATGATGCTTGGGGTGAGGATGCTCTGACCCTCGCTGCAGGTCCCATGATGCTCAGGGCCAGGATGCTCTGACCCTCGCTGCAGGTCCCATGATGCTCAGGGCCAGGATGCTCTGACCCTCGCTGCAGGTCCCATGATGCTCAGGGCCAGGATGCTCTGACCCTCGCTGCAGGTCCCATGATGCTCAGGGCCAGGATGCTCTGACCCTCGCTGCAGGTCCCATGATGCTCAGGGCCAGGATGCTCTGACCCTCACTGCAGGTCCCATGATGCTCAGGGTGAGGATGCTCTGGTCACGCTGCAGGTCCCATGATGCTCAGGGTGAAGATGCTCTGGTCCATGCTGCAGGTCCCATGATGCTCAGGGCGAGGATGCTCTGACCCTCGCTGCAGGTTCTTACCTTCCTCTAGTTGTTTGCACCCAAAGCATCACCATAGGTACATTTGTAGCTCTTATCTCACATTCCTTGCCTTTCTTACCTGATTTATTGGACACACACATTTGTAGTGGCCAAGTAGGCAATAATTTTAATATTGGCAAAACCAAACTTAAAATGTAAACCTCTCTGGTGAGCCACCTAGCCAACAGCTGTGATGCAAGATCTGACTGGGTTCTTCTGTACTACAGAGTGTGCCACTCG
Organism: Dipodomys merriami; assembly: GCF_024711535.1. Taxonomy (NCBI): domain Eukaryota; kingdom Metazoa; phylum Chordata; class Mammalia; order Rodentia; family Heteromyidae; genus Dipodomys; species Dipodomys merriami. The sequence continues at coordinate 3,170,096 of NW_027202305.1, read as the reverse complement.
AAGAGAAGGATCATGGGATGCTTATAACAGAAATCATGGAGGAAAGGTTATCTAGTGTACACAGCAGGAATTCTGAGAAGGAAGGAATGAATAAAATGAAGGAGAAAAGGAACTACAACCAGAATATACTTGGGAGCAGGCATGGTGGCCCACCTGTAATCTCAGAACTAGAGAAAGGGGATGAACGGGAGGGTAGCAAGTTCAAGGCCATCCTGGGCTACATAGGAAGATTCTACTTGTGAATAAATGAATGTGTAAGTAAAATGAAATGAAGAGAGTACATGGGAATGACTTTGAATTTTCATCCCTACATATTTACTGGAATTATCTCTGACCACCAGATATACAAATTCTGTAATCCTTCTAAAGTAACAGGCCATGAAACACAGACACCCATTTCATCTGAGACTTGATTTCTTCCAGGTATAAAATGAAGGGCATCAATTTTATCTAATGTTTCTTCTTAAGACTCTTTGTCCTTCATGTATTACACCACTCTGTTTCCACTTACTTTCTAAAACAGAGTGCTGGGATTTCTCCTTTCTTCCTTCCTTCCTCCCTCCCTCCCTCCCTTCCTTTTCTTTTTCTTTCTTCCTTCCTTTCCTTCCTTCCTTCCTTTCTTCCTTTCCCTCCCTCCCTCCATCCCTTCCTTCTTTCCATCCCATCTTCCCTTCCTTCCTCTCTCCCTCCCTCCCTTCCTTCCTCCTTCCTTCCTTCTTCCCTCCCTCCCTCCCTCCCTTATCTTTCTTTCCCTTCCTTCCTTCCTTCTTTCCTTCCTTCCTTCTTCCCTCCCTCCCTTCCTTCCTTCCTTCCTTCCTTCCTTCCTTCCTTGCTTCTTTCCTTCCTTCCTTCCTGCCTCCCCTCTTCCTTCCTCTTTCTTTCCCTTCCTTCCTCTCTCTCTCTCTCTCTCTCTCTCTCTCTCTCTCTCTCTCTCTCTCTCTCTCTCTCTCTCTCTCTCTCTCTCTCTCTCCTCTCATTATTATTTCTTTTTTTTTTTGCCAGTCATGGTGCCTGAACTCTGGGCCTGGGCACTGTTCCTCATCTCTTCAGCTCAAGGCTGGTGCTCTACCACTTGAGCCACAGCACCACTTCCAGCTTTTTCTGCTTATGTGGTGCTGAGGAATGGAACCCAGGGCCTCATGCATGCAAGGCAAGCACTCTACCACTGAGCCACCTTCCCAGCCCCTCATTATTATTATTTCTGAGACAAGGTTTCACCATGCAGTGTGTTCTGGCCACTAAGCCACCGGTCCTCCACTGCAGCCTCAGGAGCTGGGATTGCAGGTGAACTTTGACACTTAATCCCACTGCAGCCATCCAAATGACTCCCGTGACTGCCTTCCTCTCCACTCATTCCAGAGCTTTCCTCCTCTAAAATTAAAAGCTCCCAATCCTTTATTTGTTCTTTTCCACACTCATAACTGTCCAGCTTTCTGCACACAAGGTGACTTTTAGGTGGTCAACTCCTCTTTAAAACACGATGCCAAAAATATATACTACACACAAAGTTCAACTAACTCATTGTTTTTCTGTGTAAATTTAGGAAGGCCAAGGAACCACCGACTCAACTAAGCCTGTGTATTGCAGGATTTTCTTAGCACCAGAAAGCATTTTGCTTGCTCTGTCTCTCCAATGACCACATCCATCCCAAGACGAAGCTCCTCTCTCGTGGAGTGGGGTCGTGGATTCTAGTGAGGTACTCCTTAATGGCACTGTCGGTGAACACTAGGCTGGCTGGTGTATTGTTTATTTCTTATTTCTTATGTCATAATCAGACAATTACCAAAACTCTCTCTCAAAAGTCTATGGAATCCATGTTTTGTGATGTTTCTTTTGTCAATAAACAACATTTTTTCAAAAAAATCTATGGAATCTAAACCATCTGAAATAGAGCATTGGGGACAAACATGAAAAATGAAATTATGACATTTGGGGTTAGAAGTGGTATGACTTGCCTACCCTGGTTATTTGAAGATGCCTTAGTTCCTTTCCAAACCAGACCTGCATGTGTCTTTCTGTAGTACGTCATCACGAGCAAACTTTTGTCAGACCTTCAATCCGAGTGAAACTGAGTTGGGGCAAAGCCTGGGGCATTCTCAGCCTGTGGAGGCTTCGATCAAAGCCAAAAAGTGCTATCACGTGACATTGAATTGAGACTCAATTGTGTCTGTTCCCCAGCTCCACCAATCTTAAGGGTGTGTGTGTGTGTGTGTGTGTGTGTGTGTGTGTGTGTGTGTGTGTGTGTGTGTGTGTGTGTGTGTGTATTGTGTCACGGTCAGCAAGTCTGGTGTTGCAGTGGAAGCTTTTCCCTTCCCATTCATTCGAGCGAGGAACTGCCACTAAGGGAAGAGCAAGGTGAGCAGGAACTGGCATCTCACCACGCTTGGTGTTCATGAGGCACACCTGAGTTCCCGCAGCTTCCAAACCCACTGCCTGCGATGGAGCCCAGCACTGCTCACGCCGCTGCGGCTCCTGTTTACCTGCTGCTTCGAGATGAAGCTCAGGAGATGCACCTGAGGGGCTCCTTGCAGGCTTAGACTAAACCCGGGCATCTTGGGAAGGCAGGAGAAGGAGATCAACGCCAGGTCGTTTTGCGTTTGTGTTCACCCCCCCAAATACACACTATTTCGACTTTAAAGATTCTTTCCAAATCCTTTTAGCAGTTCTTCTTGAGATTAGAAAAATGTGAACATTTCCCCCTTAGCTCCACGTTCTTGTGTGATAGTTTCTACTTTCCCTTCTAGGACATTCCTATTCACAAATCACATTTTTCTCTCCAAGCAAATCATTTGTTCTGCTGTAAAGCATTTGCTGTCAATTCTTTTCTTGAAGTGACACTGAGGATGGATAGGGCTCGGTGGCAGATTACTTGCCTAGCAATTAAGGGGCCCTGGGTTTGATCTCCAGAACAGGGAGGAGGAAGAGGAGGGGGGGAGGAGGAGGAGGAAGAGGAGGAGGGTAGGAGGGGGGAATGGGGGAAGGAGAGGGGCTGTCATTCTGAACAGAGGAGAAATCTGGGCCTGGATTTTGTGTGTGTGCCAGTCCTGGAGCTTGAACTCGAGGCCTGGGTGCTGTCCCTGAGCATTTTTGCTCCAGGCTAGCCCTCTACCACTTGAACCACAGCTCTGCTTCTAGCTTTTTGGTGGTTAATTGGAGATTAAGAGTCTCGCAGATTTTCCTGCCCAAGCTGGCTTTGAACCCTGATCATCAAATCTCAGCCTCCTGAGTAGCTCGGATTGCAAGTGTGAGCCACCAGCACCCAGCTTGTAATTGTTTTTGAATAAACACATCTACACAATCTAAAGAAATGAGATGTTGGTACCCTGTGTCTTGTATATACATTTATCTGATTTGGGGAAAGGAAAGGGAACAAGAAAATGATGAAACAAAGGACAAAGGGTGAATGGATGCAGCAGTGATCGTCACAAGACACTGTGCTGGAAGTGAACTTTACAACGGGGGGGGGGGCACAGGGGGAGGGAAAGGGGGAGAAAATGAGGGAGGGGTAACAATGGTTGGTAAGAAATGTACTCATTACCTTACTTATGTAACTGCAACCCTTCGTACATCTCCCTTACAATAAAATAAAATAAAAGAAGAAATGAGAGCAATGTGTATAAAGTGAGAAGTAAAAATACCAAAACGGAAAAAAAAACGCTTACGAAAAACAAAGTGACCAAGCAGTGATTTTTTTTAAAAACTCCACCTTGGTGTTATTAGCTAGCCTGGACTTGGTGAGTACGTGCATCAGCCGACGCAGCCTCGGTTTCCTGTCTGTGAATGGAAAGAAGTAGCATTTCTCAGCGGGACTCACAATCTCTCCGACTATGAATCAAATCCTTCGGACAATCCCAAAGGCTCTACGATGCTGGTGTTTTGAAAGCAGTGGTTAGTTGTTTTCTTTTTGTTTTTGTTTTGTTGGGTTTTTTGCCTCTGAAAGATAAAATTAAGTGGCGCGCTCTCACTGACATTTAGGTTCGTCTTGGAAACCCCAAAAGCCTCTTGTTTTGTTTGGGGGGGATCTAGGCTACCTATATAAAAATCATAGACCTTAGACCTAGAAGGATCTGTCCCATCTGCGCCCTTACTAGGGGAGCAAGGGCACGGAAAGATGGCGCGCAACCCAAGCCCCAAGCCCTGTGTGCCTGCTGAGGCTGCGGGTTGAGCTTTTCCAATCTTCCAGAAAGAGGGGGGGAGGGGAGCACGAGGGGGCGTGGCCGAGGGGATGGGGAATGGGGGGCAGAGGGGATGGGGGGCACCCCCTCCCGCGGCTCTTTGCTACATGTCCGGAGGAGGAAGTGTTCATTTCCAATTCCAAACGTCCGAAAAGAGCCCTTCCGCCTTGGGAAGCCCCGAGGCACCGTTTGCGGTGACCCTTTCCCGGCCCTCGGTGCGGGGCCAGCTCCCGGACGGCCAAGGTCACGGCCAAGGTCACCGCCCCGGCCCCGCCTGCGGCGCGCGCGCGCGCGGAAACAACAAACGGCCGGAGAGGAGACGCAGGGTCCGTCCCGGCTCTGCCCCGCGAGCCCTTTATTCGCCTGCGTCCGCGAGCCCAGTAGGGGGACAGAAGATGGGGGCAGGGAGGGCGCTGGGCCCCGCCCTGCCGCCGCGAGCCGCCCCACGGAGCCGCCCCACGGAGCCGCCCGCGCCCGCGCGCCGCGTCGTGGGATTGAATCCGTCCTTCGGCCTCGTCTGTTGCTAAAACTTTGCTTCCAGCAGGCGGGGGCCGGGGCCGCTTCCACGCGCGGCGGCTCACGAGACGCCGGGGCCTCGGGACGGAGGCGCCTCACGTCTGGGGAAAGCGCTCCCGTGGGTTTTCCGCGCCCGCATCTGCCTCCCCGCCACCGCGTGCGCTCCGGCGCGAGCGCGCGCCTGGACTGCGGTCCTCCCGTCTTCCGTGCGCGCTGGGCCGGGCCGGGCCGGGCCGGGGAGGGGGTCGCCCAGGGGCGCGGACCGGGTGCGGGTGGGGGCTGCGCGGTGCGCGCCGTACGGGCCGAGCTCCGGGAGGCTCCAACCCCGGTCCTCACCTGTGGCCAACCTGCACGCCATTCCGCCTTGGGGAGGCCCGGGCGCGGCGGGGAGGGCGACGCGGGACCAGGGCCGGCAGGGGTTGGGCGAAGGGCGGGCGAGGCCCGCGTGGGCAGCGGGGGGAACCGGTGCCGAGCAGGGCGGGCCCGGGCCCGCGGCCGCCCCGCAGCCTCCTCCCGCAAGCACGAGGTGGGATCCGGGCCGGGGACGCCGCGTCTGCGCGGGCCGGAGCGCGGACGGCCGAGGGCGGACGGCGTGGGTCTCCGAGGCCCGGCGGAGCCTCGGTCTTGTCTGCGGCGAGCCCCGCGCCCGGCCCCGGCCCGGCTCGGCCCGGCCCGCACACTCAGAGCGCCGCCGGCCGAGAGCCCGGCTCCGCCTCGTCCCCGATGTCCACCTCGTCCTCGGGCTCGGCCAGCGCGAAGGCGCCGGCGGGCAGGCCGCGCCGCGCCGCCTCCGCGCCCCGCGGGCTGCCCCCGGGGCTCTCGGGCCCGTCCGGGGCCTTGGGCTCGTCCTGGCTCTTCCTCAGCTGCTTTTTGTGCTTCATCCGCCGGTTCTGGAACCACGTTTTCACCTGATTTCCGGGGTCGGGGATGGGGGCAAGGAGAGGGGCAGAGGGGGATAAAAACAAAATCAAGTCGGTTCTCGGGACAGTGACCCAGCTGAGGTCCGAGCCGGGACCCAAACCCGCTGCGATCCGTGGAACCGTTGGGTCGGGGCGCAGGTGCTCAGGGCGCAGAGAACCCCGCGCGTCCCAGAGCTCACTGTCCCCCAAGAACCTGAGGCTGGAGCGGTGCGGCCAGCCGTGCCCGGCGCGGTGACCGGTCCGCCGCGGGCGGCGTGGAGGGGGCGGCGTGGAGGGGGCGCCGCGGCGCGCGCTGTACCTTCCGCCGAATCCCACCCGGCCTCGAAAGACCCGCCGCGCGCCCGGCCCGCCGCGCAAGGAGACGGAGAGAGAGCGAGCTGAGTTTTCGTCGGGGAGGAAAACCAGGGCCAGGACAGGCAGGGAAAGTAATTCCCTGGAGCTCCAGAGGAACAGACAGACAGACAGACACGGCCTCGGAGCCGAGGTCGGAGGCGTCCTGCCCCGACCTGGCGCTGCGGGTGACTTGGAGCAAGAAGAGAGAGATGGAAACTAATTTTTTCCACCCTGGATAGGGGAATGAGAGGGAGTTTTAGCGTCTCTCTCTCTCTCTCTCTCTCTCTCTCTCTCTCTCTCTCTCTCTCTCTCTCTCTCTCTCTCTCTCTCTCTCTCTCTCTCTCTCTCTCTGTTGACGGTGGGATGTGACACTCAGGAAGAAGACTGGGGACTGTAAGAATGAAATCAGGGAAGCAAACCACACATCTCCCGCGAGTGTCTCCGCGTGGGACCCAGCGTCCGTCTGCCTGGCCACCGGTCCGCCCCGGCCCGGCCCGGCCCGGAGGGGGGTCTGGGAACTGTCGGGGAGGACCGCGGGGAGGGGCGGGCCTCTCGGGGGAGCGTCTCCTTTTTGTAGAGCCGCTGGAGGAGGCTCGTCTGCCCCCGTCTGACATCGTGCCATGTTGGTCGTGCGCATTTCTTGCGGGAAAAATAAACTACGTCCACTCGCTTTTGAGCTGACGTCTGGAGCGCGTGGGGGACTGGCGTGAAGCGTGAAATGAGCGGGGCTCATCGTGATGAAAGTCTCTCGTTTGGCCTCAAAGGGAACCCTAAATCGGCCTGGCATGAATTCGGGGTGTCGGTGGTTTTAGTAAGATTCCTAGGGAAAGCTTAGGGGGGAAAAAAGGAGGGAGCCCGCACATCGCCCCGCGGCGCCCTCCTCCGTGGGCCCGGGGTGTTGGAGTGGTGGGGACCCCGCGCGCGGGCATCGCCGCCGCCCCCGCCCCGCACCTGCGTCTCGGACAGGCTGAGCGCCGTGGCCAGCTCCACGCGCTCCGGCGTGGACAGGTAGCGCTGGATCTCGAACCTCTTCTCCAAGCCGGACAGCTGCGAGTCAGAAAACACCGTGCGAGCTTTGCGGCGACGGCAGTGCTTGCCGGGCAGCTCGGCGTGCTGGGCGTGCGGGAAGAGCGCGGGGACCGGGACGCCTGCGGAGAGAAGAGCGGAGCGGCCTGCTGGGCACCGCCCGGGGACGCGCGTGCGCCGGTCTCCTGTGGCCCCCCAAAACCACCCGCCCCCTTCCCCCGGGAATCCTAGGGTCCAGGACGCACGGAGGAAGCGTGGCGCTCGGAAATCGTCTCTAAGGCCCCAAATGATAGTGGAGGACTTTTTTTTTGGGGGGGGGGAGGCGGCTCCGAGCGGCCCCCTGCAAGGCGACACAGCGCTGCCCGGGAGAGATGGGCGATTTGACCTCGCTTTCTAAACTCGCTTCTCTTTCCGGGGTCATCCCCATCCTCCAAAAGAAAGGAGCAAAACTCTCACCGAGACGCCCCGGCCTCGCACTTTTCCTTGTCAGTTTCCAGACAGCACTGGAGACCCCCCCCCTTCCTGCTCCCCTCTCTCCCCTCCGACTCTCAGTCTGGAGAAGCGGAGAGCTCCCGTTGCTCCTTCCTCGCCCGGTCAGGGGAGACTTCTCTGTCCCGCCCGACGCTGGGTTTTATCCCGTAACCCGGCAGAGCAGAGCTGGGCGGACACCAAATCTGCCCATCCCAGGGAGGAAAAAAGGAAAAGGAAAGCAAGCAGCACAGAACGCAGGAGGGAGCAGCACCGGGCGGAGAAGAGAACGTTGCCAGAATGTTCAGCCCGAGGTGAAGCGGGTGTGTGGTGCAGCCCCAGAGCAGATCACCCACACCCCGGCCCGGCCCCGCGCCAGGACGCCCGGGTTCGTCTCTTTGCTAGCGCTTTTAGCTTTTGTCCCAGGTTTCAGAGCCCGCACTGCACGACCTGCCCCGTCTCCCCGTTCAACGCCTTGCCTGCATGCGCTGCCGAAACTCAGCAAGTGGACTAGACCTATTCTTCCATGTTGTTTTGAAAACATACGCGTGTGGCCTCTCCCCCAAAGATAGGAACGCATCTAGGCATTTCCCCACATTTTTCTGTCCAGATCAGTTTGCCAGTCCGCACTTCCTGCCACGCTGTGGAAATCAAATTCCTCGCGTGCCCTGATGCAGCCACTCCAACAGTGAGCCGAGGAAGAGCCTCAGTCCCGTGCGGAACGGTGCGGGCGAAGAGGGGAAAGGCCCGCATTGCTCTCCCTTTCCTTCTTACCCCTCTTTGCCCTTCTTTGGGCCAATCCAAACCTTTCTTCCTCACAGTATTGCAAACCCTTGTCCATTCATGTCTGTGCTCTCGCAGAGTCTGCCACAGCCAAGGAGAGTGCGGGTGTTTCCAGTTTCTGAGCTGCAAAGTTGAGTTCAGCTCCAAGGGACTGGGGTGCCCGGGCTCTCCCTCTGAGGGGGGTGGGGGAGAGGCTATGGATCCCTTGGGATTGGGAAATGGACCAAAATGGCCAGGAAGAGCCGGTGCGGTTGGGCACTGCCCCACATAAATACCAGCTCTGGCCACCTCCGCCTGCCTGGTGGTTAGACAGACATCTCCCCGTTATAAAACGGTGCAGAGCAGGCACCAGCTAGCCCCATGGGGTGCAAATTGGGGTGCCTAGAGGGAGATGTTCTGTTCTCTACTGTATCCCCAGCCCTCCCCTGCCCCTTAGCGAGGGACGCCCCATCCAGGCCGAGTCTGATGCAGCTTTCCCTTCGCTCCATCCGTCTTGGAGGCTGAGCGCCCAAGCCTCGAGGCCCCTGCTACTTACCCGAAGCGGTGAGGAAGTAAGGCTGGTGGTGGTCTCCCTTGTGCAGAGGGTGGTGGGCGTGCGGGGCGAGGAGGGTGGGTGTGGGCATGAGGGGGTAACCATAGTCTAGCAGGGGCACGCGCGAGGCCAGGGAGCCGGCGAAGTGGTCGGGAGCCACCTCCCTCAGTGGCTTGGGCTTGTGCAGCAGGATGTCCTCGATGAAGAAGGACGTGGGCCTCTGAGAAGACGCAGGGTGCAGAGGTGAGGTGAAATTGAGATTCATCTCGAGGCGGGGGCTGAGGGCGTGAGAAGCAGGCAGCTCTTCGGGCAGGTCTGGTGGAGAGGCGAAAGCCCCTCTCCACGGCTCCAATTCCCGCCGCTTCCTCCTGGACCTGGGCTATCCCGGCGCTGGAGAGGCGAGGAGACGAGCGCGCGCCCGGGTAGGTTGAGACTGTGTGGGGGGAACGGGCGGCTTGGAGAGGGTGGCCGAGGGAGCCAATGGCGAGGCTGCCAGAGGCAGGGGGAGGGTGCGGGGGGCTCTGGGCGGGGCGGGGATCTGTCCGCGGTGCTGAAGACGCTTGGAAAGAGCGGAGCCCAATGGGTTTAAGTTCCTACCAGGCTCCTCCGTCTCCACGTCTGCCTTTTGGCTGCACGCGCCGCTTTCTTCAGCCCTGTTTTCTTTTCAAGAACGCTAAAGGGAGGGGCAAACTCCTTTTGAAAGAGAAGACATCAAAAGGGACCCAGTGCAATAGACATAAAGTACTTTCTCCCTCGGTTGGGCCTGGGTTTAATAGGTGACCCAGAAGGAGAGAGTGTCCACCGCTTTAAAGTTGCTAGACTTAACGTCCATTCGTGGGAGGAAGAACTGGATTCTTGAAGTAAGTAAAGAAAACGACGACCGTCCAAATCACATCCTTTATCCTAGCTGCAGGGAGCGGGTGGGTAGAAGTGTAGATGAGCATTGAATGCCTCGGTCACTTTAAATACTGTCTACAGCCATCCCTTGCTGTGGCCCTCCGTCCTCCCTCCCATTTACCTTCTCTCACACGGATGATTGCTTCTGCCCTGCCACTGTTTCCCACATCAGCCTCCCGAATAATTGTCCTAGCTTTGGTCTCCTGGTCCTTTGCCCTGCCTCTTTCCTTTCTCTGTCCCAATCTTTTGTTTTTGTTTTCTGTTTGTTTCTGTTTTCTGTTTGTCTTCTCCCCCCCCCAATCTGTCACATTTATTTCCCTGGAGTCAATTTGCTAAAATTAAGGTGATCGTCTACCACAGAGCAGGGATAATTTTGGCTCGCATCTCCGAAAATTGCTCTAATTATTGATGTTAAACTCGGGGAAATTAAAAGAAGCCACTTCTCTTCCATCTCCCCATTTTTAAGCTCTAATTTGTTGAAATCTAGTCATCATCACAATTCCAATCACTACTGCTAATAGCAAAAGTGTTTTAATAGAGACTGAGTCCTTGCAACCCATGCTATTAGATAATTAGAGGAGGCGTTAGGAAGCCCGGCGCTCATCCTTGGGCACTGGGGTAGGATTTCCATCTGATCCAGCAGGTAGTACAAATTAATTACCAGAATCAATTAGGCCCCAAACAACAGAGCTCTGAGAAGTGGGACACACACACACACACACACACACACACACGCTGGGAGATGCTAAAGAGAGGTGCAGAGGAAGAAGTATAGTGGAGAGTTTAAAATAAGGTCTTGCCAAGTAGGCGTCGAAGAGAAGTCAGGAGGCTTTGTCTTGGAGTCTGAAAGGCACGTTTTATTCTTAAAGTTGATAGCAGTAAGAACTGAAGACACCAGGAGGGAGACAGTGCTTTTCAAAGTTGTTGCTTGCCAGCCAGGAGTCCCCGGCCAGCCGTCTTCTACAGGGCTGCAGGGAGACAGAGACCTCGCGGCTGCAGGATGCCCACACTGGGCACGGCCGCTCCACCTCGGGGCCACTGTGGCCTCCATCTGCAGCTTTCTGTCTCCAGGTGCCAGCCCTGTCCTGTATGTGAACATGCCCTGCGCTTCACTCCACAGAGTGCGTAGAGAGCTGCTGGCTCATGCCTGTTAAATCCTAGCTACACCGGAGGCTGAGATGTGAGGATCGTGGTTCAAAGCCAGCCCAGGCTGAAACGTCCGTGAGACTCTTGTCTCCAGTGAACCAGCAGCCTCCCTAACCCCCCCCCCAAAAAAAGCCAGAAGTGGAGGTGTGGCTCAAGTGGTAGAGTGCCAGCCATGGGCAAAAAGCCAACGAGTGTGAGGCCCTGAATTCAAGCCCCATTACTGTCCCGTCCCTCCCCCTTCCCATCCCCCCCCCCCGCCTCCCCCCAGTAAAAAAGAAAAAGGAAAGAGGAAAAAAGGGAAGGTGCACGGATTGCACCCCCGCCGCGGGGCGGGATTTCCTCTTCCTTGGGGGCGGAGACTAAGTCCACTGCAGAAGCCAAATTGATTATTGGATGACCCTCTGGAGCAGGGCAGTCCGAACGCATTTGGAGTCCAGTCCTCGAGCCAAGGCCGGCCAATCCTCGCGTGCGAGGTCGCAGGGGGGAAGGCGGGGACGGGGAGCGCGTGTCGCGGGGAGGGACGGGGGGGACGGGGGAGGGACGGGGGGGACGGGGGAGGGACGGGGGGGACGGGGGAGGGACGGGGGGGACGGGGAGCGCGTGTCGGGGGGAGGGACGGGGGGACGGGGAGCGGGGGGGGGAGACAGGAGGGGACGGGGGAGTGGAACCGGGGGGAGGGACGGGGGCGGGGAGCGGGCCCGCGTCGCCTCCTCGTTCTGCAGACCCTGAGCTGGGCGCTCCGCCGAAGCCGGAGCGGACCCGCGGCCGCCCGCGCGCCGCCCCTCCTCCGGGTCTCTCGCTGGGACCGGCCGCGCCGCCCGGAGTTTCCGGGGACAGGGCCCCGCCTTTGGGGCGCAGCAGGAGCCGTCCCGGGACGGGCGAGACCGGGGGCCCGAGCGCGTTTCCTCTCCTCCGTCCCCTGGGCCCCCCCTCCACCCCGAGAAGACGAGGGGGGCGGCGCCCTCCGGGGCGCGCGGGGCCCGAAACGTCCCCGGCGCCGTCTCGGCTCGCGCTCCCGTCAGACCCCCGGGGAGGCTGCGGCCGCCGGGAGGTTCCTCCGCCTCGGCCGGGACTCCGGAGCGGAGCCCCCGAGGAAAACGCGAGCGCGTGGGACCCGCAGAGCCGGCCGTCGGGGTGCGCACCCGGGAGAGCCGGCCCGACCGTCGGGGCGCGCACCCGGGAGAGCCGGCCCGGCCGTCGGGGCGCGCACCCGGGAGAGCCGGCCCGGCCGTCGGGGCGCGCACCCGGGAGAGCCGGCCCGGCCGTCGGGGCGCGCACCCGGGAGAGCCGGCCCGGCCGTCGGGGCGCGCACCCGGGAGAGCCGATCTGACCGTCGGGGCGCGCACCCGGGAGAGGCCCTGGCAGAGCCGGCCCACCACCCCCCCCCCGCCCCGCCCCGCTTTCCCTCCCCAGCAGAGGCGCGCGCTGGGCTCGGCCTCCCGGCCCAGGGTCGGTGTTCTAATTCTGCATCTTGCTGGGAGATGGTGAGCAGCAGGCGAGAAGGGAGACGTGCCCTTGACCAGAGCCGGCCGGTCACAGCACTCAGTTCTCGTTGGCAATGTTAAATTTTCTATCGATCAATTTTAAAACCAAAGATGTCACGTCTTTAAACGTAGGAAGAATCAGGTGATGTGTTGACCGACATGGTTCTTACTTCGGTAAGAAACAGGCCTATTGTGGACGGATGTTTTAGTACTAAATCTCCAAGCACAAGCGCCCAGTGTTCCCCGCTGCGCTTCCCAATGCACACCAGCAGCCGCTCAAGTGCTCCATGACTACCCACCCCAGGGCACAGCACATGGACCACACCTCTAGTTGACTGTCATAGTCTCTACCCTTCAGACTTGACACAGGTGGAAAATGGAAAGGGTTTTTTTGACACCAGCTCAGGTCTTCTCAGTCCAAGACCCAGCCAAGTGCTGCACTGATTGAAGCGTTCACTGATCACGTACTATATGCTAGAACCCTGGCCACACACTTTGCTAGGTTTTATTCAAGCCTCGGGAGATTAAATAGATGCACTCACATTCCATTTAGTTTTGATTTTCACTTCGCTAACCATCTGCCACCCAGAGCCAGACCACACATCCTTAATGCTGACACCTGAAGCTAGATCCTACACAGAGGCAGGCAAAATAAAACAGAAATAAAGATCAAATGAGTTCTCTCCCTGTGCAAGCCTGGAAGACGGATGCCACGCCTGCTTGTGCTTCAGAGAGAGAATTATGAATTTAAAGAGAGAGAAGACATGGTTTTCAGGGAGCTGGTAATTAAACAGCCCCTCTCCCTTTTATGTCAGCTTCAACTAAACCTGTCATCTGAGCTGGGACTTAGTTTCCCAAAAAGATAACCATACTGATGATCAAAGGAAGGGACACTGTTCCATTAGCCACCTTGCTTATACCCTGGCCTTCAAAATAAAGGGAGAGTGTATTTTAGAAGGATCTGAGCGACACTCTTTACTCATAGCATTCCGTATTATATTGCTTGTTGTCTGCTTCAACTTGCCTTCTATCTGAGTACTTTATTTTAAGCACTGCCGAAGTGGAGACATGTCTCTAGGAAGAATAGGAGTTGCTGGTTGCTGCGAGCAAATGCATCTTCAAAAAGTAATCCCTTTGCCCTGGAAATTAGGCTGGGGTCGCTCCACAAGGATGCACTCAAGGATGTGATGTTTGAACCAGAGTGCCCAACACAGAGTGGACTGAACCCTCCCACATGCGCATTTCAAGCTGAGTCAGTCTGTAGAGTTAAGTTTGTTTGTTTGTTTTGGGTACAGTTCTGGGGGTTGAACTCAGGGTCTGGGAACTGTCCCTGAGTTGTTGTTGTTTTTCACCCAAGACTAATGCTCAAACAGTGACCCTCAGATCTCAGCCTCCTGAATATCTAGGATTACAGGGGCATGCCACAGGCACCCAAGCTCAATTCTTTCCAAAACTGCTTTCATCTGTCTCCTTTCCAGAAGCTTCTTCCTTACCACCTCTCTGCCTACATAGGTCATCTTTCCTTTTTCTTTTTTGTGGTACTGAGATTTGAACTCAGGGCCTCAGGCTTGCTAGGCAAGCTGTCTGCTTCTGGAACCAGGCTTCTAGCCCAGGATAGATAATCCTCATACAAATCTCAACCCAGTTTGTTTCTTTCTTCCCAAGGAAAAAAAATGCACCTGTTCACAGTAGCCATAGAGAGGTGAGCTTTCACAGTTGGATGTTAGGGGTGACTTATACTTTATTTTTTTTTAGAAATTTCCATTATGATAAAAAAAAAAAAGGAATGAAATAATATTCAATCTCAGAAAGCTGAATGAGGGTAAAAGATAGTTTATGCTGAGTACTTAAGTGCCCAGAAAGCATTATAGAACAAAAACCCTGTGGAAGTCTTGGATATAGATATACATACATATATGTACAGGAAGCTGGGCACTGGTGGCCTACACCTGTAAAAATGAATTAAATCAGGAAGAACCATGGTCCCAGGACAAAAAGTTCTCAAGATCCCATCTTAATGGAAGACACTGGATGTGGTGCTTCATCTCTGTCACCCAAGCTAAATAAGCATACCACTGTCCAGACTCACCCTGGGCAAAGGTGAGACCTTGCCTTAAAAAAAAAAAAAGAGAGAAAGAAAGAAAAGACCTTGAGGTGTGGCTCAGGGGCAGCGCTCCTGTCTAACAAATACCAAGTCCTGAGTTCAAACCCTAGTACTACAAAAGAAAAGAAATCTCTTGGCTAGAGGCAGGAGAGGACAAGTCCTTGAGAAGGCTTTGAAGGAATGAACTCAAATGAGCCTTGGCAGACCCAGGCCTTATCTGTCACAGAGTCACGTGTTAAAGAACTCCCCCACCCCCACCCCAGTGGGCCGTGGTAAATCTAACCGTAGGCCTCCTTGCCTAATTTGATATTGAAAGTCTCCTCACCATCAGCCCGCACAAACCCAGCGCCTGACCTCCCATGATGCACAGCTATAAGCTCCCAGATGAATAATCAAAGCTAATCAGGAACACAAAGCGATGCTCATTTGCAAAGACCTGGCCCTCCACTACTTGTTGCACCCGCCGGGGGTCAACTCAGTACAACCCAATTAGTACTTTCCCAGGGGATTCCTGTGACCCCTGTTTGGGTCGCTGCCACTGCCACCAAATCACCTAGAAGGCTCTGACAGGCAGGAGACCGCCTTTCCTCTCAAGCCCAGGGCGGATTCTCTTGAAGCACAGATCGAGCGAGTCCACATTAAACAACTCAGCAGCCCCGCGGATGAGGCGGCCATTTAGAAGCTCGAACTAAATGTAGCTCTGGATTTCCCTTCCAAATTAAATGCATTGCGCTTAGTACATTTTCAACAGACGTTGCTCATCTGCTCGGTTAATGAGTTCGCTGCGAGTGTGTACTTTGGTAGCTATTTGAAACAAAAGAGCCTCCATGTGACTTGGCTTGCCAGCCTTGCGCCTCCCAGCCTCACCTCCTCCCTTGGCCTCCCCACTCCCCGGGATAAATGCATCCCACAGCCAGCCCAGGGTTCTCTTCTCTGTCACTACACTACATTAGGAATAAAACCTTCCACTTAAACACTTAAATGAAAACATCGAGAAACTAATTGACTATTTGCAATCACATGATTTAAAGCCGAAGCTGCCTTAATTTCCTTCCCATTTTGCTTCATCTTCAATGCGAGCGCACCCTAGATTGGTCTATGAAAAGGCGGTCTTGGAAGCACAACACTTAAGACCTCTTTCATTTTCTTTTTGATTAAATAATTGAAATTCCTGTCAGGGCCTGCACTTTGCGGCTGCACAGATTTGGTGTGAGGACCAAGACCCTCCCCCCTTCTTTTTTTTATAGTTTATTTTTTTTTATCTTTTTCTTTCCCACTAACTCACTGGGTCTTAAAAGCCTGTGGGCTTTACTTCATTAAGGGGCTGGAGAAATGGATTCATGCTATTCACCCATTTCCCAGAAATTTCCTGTGCCCATTAAGTGATTGTTGGAGACAAATGGTGGGAAGCGTGGCTTTTCACTTAGCTGTTCTCGGGCATCTGGAAGCTTCTGCCTGCTGGAAGGAGGTCAGCTTCCCCACTGCCAACAGCCTCCATTAGGAAAACAAGACTACCGCAAGTACACATACACACGCACGCGTGCGCACAACACAGAACATACCAATACCACTCACATGTGGTGAGTGGCTTTGGGCACTCAACAATCTGAAGTTGTTTCCAGTGCTCTGCAGGCCTTGGGCAGGAAGCCCTGGGTTTGCTCATGCCTCCTCTTGGCTCAAGGCTCTTTGGGGCTAAGCCAAGTGGATTCCAAAGGAAAAAAGAGCACCAGTGTGGTGACTCGTGACTGTAATCCCAGCTACTCAGAAGACAGCTATCAGGAAGATCTACAGTTGAGGACAGCCTGGAGGAAAAAATTGGCAAGGTAAGGAACAATCTGAGCAGGGTGGATCATGTTTATAATCTCAGCCACTTTGGCTCCACTTGAGAGACAAAGGTAAGAGGATCACCTTCTGAGGCTGGCCTGGAAATGTGAGACTTTATCTGAAACAGTAGCTCACACCTGCAAGCCTACTCAACACCTGTAATCCTACTCACACCTGTAATCTACTCACACCTGTAATCCTCCTCCGGAGGCTGATATCTGAGGACTGGGAGTCAACACCAACCTGGGCAGGAAAGTCTCTGAGACTTTTATCTCCAATTTACTACCAAAAAGTCAGAAGTAGGGCCATGGCACAAGTGGTAGAGTGCTAGCTTTGAGCAAAAAAAGCTAAATGACAGCACCCAGGCTCCAAGTTCAAGCCCCACTACTCACACACACACACACACACACACACACACACACACACACACACACACACACACACACAAATGGTGGGTCAAGTGGTAGAGTCCCAACAGTGAGTGGGAAAAAACTGAGCTAAAGTCTTTGAATTCTAGCCTCAATACCAACACACAAATAGAACGAAATAGAATTAAAGGCAAGTTAATAGGCTCAGTAGAATAGCTATTTAGGGCAACCTCTATTATTATTGTTGTTGTTGAGATTTTTTATCAGACTTCCTTGTTGTGAGTCTGTGCAGGAGACAGCAAGGCCCTGTGGAGGATGCTCACGTTCACGCTGCGCCTGCCTGTGATCTGCAGCTCAATCGAAATGAAAACCAGTGTCCCCAGTCCCTCCTCCCCGCCGACAGCGAAGCTGGATGGACTGCAGAAGCCAACTCACAGTCCATCTGGGGGTGGGGGGAGATGAATCGTATGATTGCCAGGCAGAGTTTAGTTGTTTTTTTTCTTCTTCTGAGTTTGTGTGTATAAGAATGCACAAGTTGCAATTAATTTCCAGCAAAGTCACTCCTCGAGTTAATTAGAAATGCAAAGTGTGAGTCTAAATGCTATGAGATTATAAAATGGCTTAATAATGGGAACAATGAGATTGAAGCATATGCATTCTGGCCATGTAAATATTTCATAACAGTGCCAATCTGATTTCATTTGCCTAATCATGCCATTGATATGCAGCCATCAGCCTGCAAATAGAAAAGCTGAGTCGCAGCAGATCACCCTTCTAATGTCATAATTATTAATATTGGAGGGAAATGGAGCTGCCACCTCCCATGGAGGCTTCTGGGCCTTTTGAATTGAGATGGAAGGAGGAGGAAGGCCACACGCCAGCCCCGCCACCCCCACATGCTTGTTGGCCAGGAGTATTTAGGTAATTAGGCAGCTCAACAAATTAAAGGGATGCGGATGCTGGAGAGAAGAGTTTCAGGGTCTCAATTCCCCAGCCCCGGTGGAAAGCGTAATGAAGCCA